>NC_037352.1:18750000-19375000 GCF_002263795.3 Bos taurus
ATTTCGTATACACAATCACTAGTGTACCCAGGGTTTTCCCATTCTGGATCAGTTTTACGGGAAATTTCTCAGCTTGATAATCCCATACCACAGGGTACTATAACTCTAAAACCCTCATCTGCATATAGCCTAGGCTTGGTATTTTAATTTCTCACAGAACAATTGTTGCTTTTTTGTTTTTACCCAGGCTCTAGGCCAGTGACAAGCTTCTGCATTGCTTCCTGAGTCAGTAGCCTAAATTTCAGACTTCTATGGGAAAAAAATACATGAATTTGAAACAAAACAAATAAAACTTCTAGAAATGGAAAGCATTGTTATTGAAGATAAAAATTCAATGTGGAAGTGTTACTCTCTCCCATTGTGTCTAATTCCTTGTGACCATATGGATTGTAGCCCATCAGGCTCCTCTGTCCATGGGATTCTCCAGGCAAGAATACTGGAGAGGGTAGCCATTCCCTTCTCCAGGGGATCTTCCTGACCCAGGGATCAAACCTGGGTGTTCCGCATTGCAGGTGAATTCTTTACCATCTGAACCACCAGGGAAACCCAAAGATCACATGAAGTCCTTCGAGCCACAGGTCCTATGCTTGGTCTGGGAAGACTGTCACGGAGCAACATTAAGCCTCTGTGCCACAACTACTGAGCCCCATGTGCTGCAACTACTGAAGCCCATGCGTAAGAGCCTGTGCCCCGCAACAACAGAAGCCTCCTCAATGCACTTCCATGAAGAGTAGCCCCTGCTCGCTACAACTAGAGAAAGCCCATGTGCAGCAATGAAGACCCACTGTAACCAAAAATAAATACATTTTCAAAATTAGCATTAAAAAAGCAGGTTGAATGCAGCCAAAAAGAGAATGAGTGGAAAGTAAGGTCTGCAATCATTGATGTACTCAGTAGTGACAGGAACCCTAGGTTTCCAAATACCATGACCCAATAAAGGAATTGGGAGTTCCTTGGAGAAACACTTGTTCAAGATAAGCCTGAATGATATATGGTAGTTCTACACACCAAGGACATTATCAAAAACTACTAGGGTTATGTGAAAAGCATATAGCCATGGAGGTACTCCTATCCTAATAGGCTAAAGGATGAATAATCTGAGCATCAAAAAGAATGATGGCAGGAGTGGAGTAAAACACTGCTATATGTGAAACATCCACTATGTTAAAACCCAAGCACTAATAAATGTACCAGAAAACCACCTTCTTCGTGCTTTCAATACTCTGAAAGCTGGTAAATAGAGTATGAGCTAAGAACCTTTGCTTCCTGGGTAAACCAAAGAGTTGATAAAGAAAAATTCTTCTTTATGGAAGAGTTCCAGCTAATTTATGAGGGAGGAATGATAGAATTAAATTCTCATCATTTTGCAGTCCCTAATGCAATAATGCATCTGGGTAATGATTTTCTAAGGCCAGTAAAACCATTAGGTCATTGGTTCCCAACATTGGCTGCATGTTGAAATTATTTGAAAAGCTTTATAAAACACAATGCCTGGGTCTAACCTACAAAGATTTTAATTTAATTGGTAGAAGGCAAGGCCTGCACATGAAGATTTTCTTTTTTTCAGTTTTTAATTAAGATGTTCTCTTTATTTCATTCTCATTCTTGAAAGATTTTATGTTTGCATATTTTCCTTTAGCACAATGATGGCATTATTCCACAAACTGCATTGTTGCTATTGAAACACTGATTGCTAGTCTAACTGCTGTTTTTTATAGGTTATCTTGTTTTTCTCACTGGCTGCTTTTAATTTATTTTTATCAAAGCATATAGTTGATTTACAGTGTAGTGTTCATTTCTGCTGTACAGCAAAGTGATTCCGTTATATACATTCTTTTTTATATTCTTTTCCATTATGGTTTATCCTTGGCTACTGAATACATTTCTCTGTGCTATACAGTAGGGCCTTATTATTTATCCATTCTATATATAATAATTTTCATCTACTAACCCCAAACTTCCAAGCCTTCCCTTCCCAACCCCTCCTTGGCAATCACAAGTCTTTTGTCTATGTCTGTGAGTCTGGTTTTGTTTCATAGACATATTCATTTGTGCCATATTTTAGATTCTACATATAAGTGATATTATACAGTATTTGTTTTTTCATGGAGCTTTTCTTAAAGTTCTTTAGGTGATTTCAATGTGCAGCCAAGAGTGAGAGCCACCACATTAGGTGAAAGGCTGATGGGAAATTTTATAAAGGAGGCAGTAGAGGAGTATTGACGTGAATCACACTGACAACTCCTGAACCCACTGATCAGTCTTAATGACAGACGACAACCAGACTGTATCTGTCTCCTAATACGACACACTATGAGGCACACAGCGTCTGCGGTTGCCTGGGACATCATCCAAGCTGAATCTGATGAAGCCTCTAGTGTAGAGGGACAGGAATAAGCTACACACAGCATTAGATTTTACAGCCCTGTTCTCTCCCAACACGTCATCATTTTACAGAGCATATTCTACTGTTTCCTCCATTTCTTTTCTCTACTTTTCCTGGTTCCCCTCCTTTTTCCTATATAAGCCTACCACAGAAACAACATAGGGGAAGAAGCAAGATGCTAGTAAGGGGTCATGAATTGAGCTTTGACAATAACAATAATTTAAGTGTTGGAACCTGGAAAAGTACCAGTTCATTTCAGCTCCTCCTTCTGATTTTCTTTGAAGCAGGCTTTCTAACAAGGTCAGAATACATGTCCAATTTCTGTTTTCACAGGAGAACTGCCAATCTGGCCACTTACATTTCTGATATTCTTTTTTCAACAACAGAGAAAACTAAAGCTTTAAGATCCCCTAACAGAATAGAAAACGAATCTGTTTCTATCAGTAACTCATACCCTTTTACGTGCACACACACTTTCTGGAAAATTACACAAACTACTAGCAGCAGTTATTTCTGGGAGAGTTAGGAGGAAGATGTGCCTTTAGCTCTTCTAAACCCCAGTACTATTTATATCGTGGTCTGGATAATCCTTTGTTGTGGGGGCTGCCCTGGGCATCGTAGGCTGTTTAGCAGCATCCTTTACTTCTACCTACTAGATGCCAGTAGTACCCCCTATTTGTGAGAACAAAAATGTTCTCCCACTTTGCCAAATGTCTGTTGAGGTAACAAAATGGTCCTAATGGAGCCATAATCCTATGCTTTTTGCTTTTTTTTTTTTACTACATGAGGCATCAATTACTCAAAAAATTTAAAGATTCAAAGAAGAGAAAAAGCATAGCTGAGAGGAACAATGGTCTGAGAAAATGGTCTAAGACAGAGGTGATAAACTAGCAGTCACCAGGCTAAATCTAGCCCTGGCTAAGATGCTTTTTGAACCTCGGTGTTGGAGAAGACTCTTGAGAGTCCCTTGGACTGCAAGGAGATCCAACCAGTCCATTATGAAGGAGATCAGCCCTGGGATTTCTTTGGAGGGAATGATGCTGAAGCTGAAGCTCCAGTACTTTGGCCACCTCATGGGAAGAGTTGACTCACTGGAAAAGACTCTGATGCTGGGAGGGATTGGGGGCAGGAGGAGAAGGGGACGACAAGAGGATGAGATGGCTGGATGGCATCACTGACTCGATGGACGTGAGTCTGAGTGAACTCCTGGAGTTGGTGATGGACAGGGAGGCCTGGTGTGCTGCGATTCATGGGGTCACGAAGAGCTGGGCACGGCTGAGTGACTGAACTGAACTGAACCCTCTTAAAGTTTAAAAAAAAAATTGAATGAGTTATCAAAATTTAAAAATGGGTGATTTCTGGGACTTCCCTGGTGGTCTAGTGGTTAAGAGTCTGCCTTGCAGTGCAGGGGACACAAGTTCAATGCCTGGTCAGGGAACAGAGATCCCACATGCCTCAGAGTAACTAAGCCAGTACACCATAATGAAAGATCCCACATGATGCAAAGAAGATGCCATATGCTGCAACTAAGACGTGATGAAGCCAAATAAATATTTTTTTAAATGGATGATTTCTACCTTTCTGGTTTCTCTTGAAGAAGCAGATAATCTGATCATCCTAAGATCACATTATCAAATGGCACAATACAAAAGAGCTGCCCTCTTTAGGCCAGAAAAGAAGTCTTATGTTGTCCCAGCCCTGCCTTAGTCTGTTAATTGGAATGCCCTTCAAAGCCATTTGAGTTTGAGATTCCTGCTCAATAGAGACAAGCTATTGTTATCCATTAATATTCCTCACACAACATTCTACCCTTACCTGCCATTGGGTCTGCACCTGGAGATAACACAAATATCAACGGTGCACAGCAGTTGGAATCACTGTAGGACCCCTGGAGATCAAACGTAGGGGCTTCAATGTACACACTTCCCATGTGTTCAGCAATGAACCCCCGAATGGCTGGAATCATTTTGTCAGGCCGCAAACATCGGAGGATCACCATCCTCTCCAAACCATGAAGAAACTTCCAAGATCCAGGGAATGTTTCCTCATGGGGCCAGGCTGAGTCATAGATGAACTTCCATTCATTACCATTTTGTTCCAAATGTTCCATAAGGCCTTTCAGTTTTGGCAATGCCGATGCACGGACCACTTCTGCCCATGCCTTCTCAGACAGCCACTCAGAAACTGGGTTGGGAAAAGGGTTGTCCAGGGCAATGCCTCCAGTTAGAAGAAAGTACCAAATTTCCTCATTAATTTGCTTTTTCTCTTTCATGATTCCTATTGTCAAGAGGAGGGAGAAAAGCAGCTTGTCCTTCTCAAACAGAGAGCGGCAGACGTTGTTGTAGATGCTGAGGGTGAAATGATCAATGATGTACTCAATTCGTAGCTCTAGTTCCTCGCTCTTCTTGCTATGGGCCAGAGACTGCATGTAGAGGTTTATGAACCATGTCAGGGAGTACTGGTACATGGGTTCAATGTGGGCCAGGTCAGAGATACAAAAGAAGATGGTGGCAGAATGAACAGCCACTGGCTTGTAGCCCATACGGGTCTCATCGATCTGCGTTTCTGTCACTGAAGCAATTTCCTGTTTCTCAGAGATTTCTTCAGACAGCACTTTGGAAGAAGACAAAATTTTTATGGCAGTCTCATCCTCAAGTATGTTGCCCTCAGAAAGGGAAAGGACCTCCAATATCTTATCTTCAATTTCCTTTAGTTGTTTCTTGTTCTTGGCACTTTCCACAATCAACTTGTTCTTTTTCTCTTCAAGTTCTGGCTTCTCCTTGGCAGCCACGATGCCAAGGAGTTGATCTTGGAGGCCCAAGGGAGTGATCATAAAGTTGAGGAGACAGACTTTCACGGCCACCTCAGGGAGGTAATGTGGGTTCCTCAAACGGGTTGTGATATATAACTTAAAATCTCTGGAGTATTCGATGATGTTTTCACCAAGCCTCATGTACTCAACCCCTTGCTGTTTGAATGTGGACTTGAGCAAGATGGGTTCAATAAAGGCATCCAACTCTTCCCCAACATTTTCTAGTAAGACTGGGGTACCAAACTGCAGGGCGTGTTCTAGCGTCCTCACATAGTTGGTATCCGAGAACTTGATGACTGACAGCTTATTTGCTTTCTCCATATTCTTGATCCACTTATTGGCCTGCCCCTGAGGGTCAATCATTAAGGCCCAGCGTCTGGAATTGGATACAATGATGCCATTGTCAATGGAGAAGGAGTCAATGGGAAGCCCAGCAATCTGCCAGGCACGAATTTTTACAGGATCTCCTAATGTGTTGCTAAGACTGAAGTCACTGGAGCCAGGGATGACCTTGTCCTTACATTGCGCCAACCACTGCTTCTGGCACTCAGCCCGATAATCCACAGTAAAGGCCCCCAGGTAAGCCACAGTCCCAGAGGACAACAACACATCCCCCGTCAGATTAGTATAACGGATACCCAGCTGCCGAGTGGCTTCTGTCCATCTGTCTTTCTCTCCTCCAAGACCACTAATCAGTTTTTCTGCTCTGATCAGCTTTTGGGAACAGATTTCAATGTTTCCCTCCAGTGTCTTTTTCTTGGTATTCATCTCTTCAAAGTCGTCATTCAGGGCCTGGAGGCGGTCTTCCACTAGCTTCAGCTCTGCCCGCTTCTGGTTCAGTTTCTGCATCTGTGTGTCCAGCTTCCCCTCAGCCTCCTTCAGCCGCTCCCGTTTGGGAGCCACCACTTTGGCCACACGATCATACACCTCCATGGCCCTCACCCACTTGCACAGACCCTCACATGCAGATGATACATTTTTAATTACAGCAGGCTGGAAATCTGGGTGATCGATAAACCTTTCCCGGATCCGCTTCATGATGACTGGGGGAATGTTGTCTTTGTCATATGTCTTGAGACTTTCCAAGAATTTCAGATCTCCGAGAATCTTTCTCGATACCCCCCAGTAATCTTCTATCATTTTACCTGTTTGGGACAAGAAGTAGAGATAAAGCTATTTTTAAAAAATTTTATTGGAGGATAATTACTTACAGTGTTGTGTTGGCTTACTGCCATACAACAACATGAATCAATCAGAAGTGCACACATATCCCCTCCTTGAGCCTCCCTCCAAGCCTGCCCCTCCTGCCATCCTACCCCTCTGGGTTGTCACAGAGCCCTGGGATGAGCTCCCTGTGTTATATAGCAACTTCCTATTAGCTAAGAGATAAGACTATTATTAAGACATCCTGCCTGAAATTTGCAGCCCTGCAGGGGCTACTCCTCATATTTAGCAAACAAAACAAAACAAACAAACAAAAAAACCCCCAAGATCCTACAGAGGAATTTTAGGGCAGAGAATATACATGTCATTACATATTTATTCAAGCTCATAGAATGTATAATACCAAGAGTGAAACCTAATGTAAACTATGGACTTTGGATGATAAGATGTGTCCATGTAGGTTCATCACCTATAACAAATATACCATTCTGATGGGAGATGTTAATAATAAGGGAGGCTATGCATGTGTGTGTGACTATACAGACCTATACAAGGTCTGTGTAGTCAACGTAATGATTTTTCCAGTTGCCATGTATGGATGTGACAGCTGGACCATAAAGAAGGCTGAGTATCAAAGAATTGATGCTTTCAAACCATGGTGTTGGAGAAGACTCTTGACAGTCCTTTGGATGGCAAGGAGCTTAAACTAGTCAATCCTAAAGGAAATCAACCCTGAATGTGCATTGGGAAGACTGATGCTGAAGTTGAAGCTCCAATACTTTGACCACCTGATGTGAAGAGCCTACTCATTGGAAAAGACCCCAATGCTGGTAAAGATTGAAGGGAGGAGGAGAAGGGGACAACAGAGGGCAGAATGGTTGGATGGCATCATCAGCTCAATGCAGCTGAGTTTGAGCAAGCTCTGGGAAATGGTGATGGACAGGGAAGCCTGGTAAGTGAAGTCCATGGGGTCTTAAACAGCTGGACACTGTTGAATGACTGAACAACATGCAAGAGTAGGGGCAGGGGGTATATGAGAAATTTTTGTATCTTCAACTCAATTTTTCTGTGACCTTAAAACCGCTCTAAAAAAAAAAAAAAAAGATCTTAAATCCCAAGCTCCTCTCCATCTCATCTTTGCCTTGCTCCCTGGTCTTTAATTACAAGAAGCTTCCTTCAACTTCCTGATGATCCCAAGTGCTTGCCTAACATGAGCTTTTCACCTAGGTTGTAAATGGCATCTAGCTGGCTCCTGAACAAACTTCAGGCTCACTTTAAAAGCCACCTCTATATGGAAAGGGTGAATTTAACTCAGATGACCATTATATCTACTACTGTGGGCAGGAATCCCTTAGAAGAAATGGATTAGCCATCATAGTCAACAAAAGAGTATAAAATGCAGTACTTGGATGCAATCTCAAAAATGACAGAATGACCTCGGTTTATTTCCAAGGCAAACCATTCAATATCACGGTAATCCAAGTCTATGCCCCAACCAATAATGCTGAATAAAGTGAAGTTGAATGGCTCTATGAAGACCTATAGGACCTTTCAGAACTAACACCCAAAAAAGATGTCCTTTTCATCGTAGGGGACTGGAATGCAAAAGTAGGAAGTAAAGAAACACCTAGAGTAACAGGCAAATTTGGCCTTGGAGTATGGAATGAAGCAGGGCAAAGGCTAATAGAGTTTTGCTAAAAGAATACACTGGTCATAGCAAACATCCTCTTCCAATAACACAAAAGAAGACTCTAATGGACATCACCAGATGGTCAACACTGAAATCAGATTGATTATATTCTTTGCAGCCAAAGATGGAGAAGCTCTATACAGTCAGCAAAAACAAGACCAGGAGCTGACTGTGGCTCAGATCATGAACTCCTTACTGCCAAATTCATACTGAAATTGAAGAAAGTGGGGAAAACCACTAGACCATTCAGGTATGACCTAAATCAAATCCCTTATGATTATACAGTGGAAGTGAGAAATAGATTTAAGGGACTAGATCTGATAGATAGAGTGCCTGATGAACTATGGACGGAGATTCATGACATTGTACAGGAGACAGGAATCAAGACCATCCCCAAGATAAAAAAATAAAAAAAGCAAAATGGCTGTCTGAGGGGGCCATACAAATAGCTGTGAAAAGAAGAGAAGTGAAAAGCAAAGGAGAAAAGGAAAGATATACCCATGTGAATGCAGAGTTCCAAAGAATAGCAAGGAGAGATAAGAAAGCATTCCTCAGTGATCAGTGCAAAGAAATAGAGGAAAACAATTGAATGGGAAAGACTAGAGATCTCTTCAAGAAAATCAGAGATACCAAGGGAAATTTCATGCAAAGATGGGCTCAATAAAGGATAGAAATGGTATGGACCTAACAGAAGCAGAAGATATTAAGAAGTGCTGGCAAGAATACACAGAAGAACTGTACAAAAAAGATCTTCATGACCCAGATAATCACGATCGTGTGATCACTCACCCAGAGCCAGACATCCTGGAATGAGAAGTCAAGTGGGCCTTAGGAAGTATGACTAAGAACAAAGCTATTGGAGGTGATGGTATTCCAGTTGAGCTCTTTCAAATCCTGAAAGATGATGCTGTGAAAGTGCCCCACTCAATATGCCAGCACATTTGGAAAACTCAGCAGTGGCCACAGGACTGGAAAAGGTCAGTTTTCATTCCAATCCCAAAGAAAGGCAGTGTCAAAGAATGCTCAAACAACCACACAATTTTGCACTCATCTCACACACTAGTAAAGTAATGCTCAAAATTCTCCAAGCCAGGCTTCAGCAATACATGAACCATGAACTTCCAGATGTTCAAGCTGGTTTTAGAAAAGGCAGAGGAACCAGAGATCAAATTGCCAACATCTGCTGGATCATGGAAAAAGGAAGAGAGTTCCAGAAAAACATCTATTTCTGCTTTATTGACTATGCCAAAGCCTTTGACTGTGTGGATCACAATAAACTGTGGAAGATGCTGAAAGAGATGGGAATACCAGACCACCTGATCTGCCTCTTGAGAAACCTATATGCAGGTCAGGAAGCAACAGTTAGAACTGGACATGGAACAACAGACTGGTTCCAAATAGGAAAAGGAGTACATCAAGGCTGTATATTGTCACCCTGCTTATTTAACTTATATGCAGAGTACATCATGAGAAATGCAGGGCTGGAAGAAGCATAAGCTGGAATCAAGATTTTTGGGAGAAATATCAATAACCTTAGATATGCAGATGACACCACCCTTATGGCAGATAGTGAAGAAGAACTAAAGAGCCTCTTGATGAAAGTGAAAGAGGAGAGTGAAAAAGTTGGCTTAAAGCTCAACATTCAGAAAACTAAGATCACAGAATCCAGTCCCATCACTTCATGGCAAATAGATGGGGAAACACTGAAAGCAGTGGCTGGCTTTATTTTCTTGGGCTCCAAAATCACTGCAGATGGTGATTGCAGCCATGAAACTAAAAGACGGTTACTCCTTGGAAGGAAAGTTATGACCAACCTAGACAACATATTAAAAAGCAGAGACATTACTTTGCCAACAAAGGTCTGTCTAGTCAAGGCTATGGTTTTTCCAGTGGTCATGTATGGATTTGAGAGTTGGACTGTGAAGAAAGCTGAGCGCCGAAGAATTGATGCTTTTGAACTGTGGTGTTGGAAAAGACTCTTGTGAGTCCCTTGGACTGCAAGGAGATCCAACCAGTCCATCCTAAAGGAGATCAGTCCTGGGTGTTAATTGGAAGGAATGATGTTGAAGCTGAAACTCCAATACTTTGGCCACCTGATGCAAAGAGGTGACTCATTTGAAAAGACCCTGATGCTGGGAAAGATTGAGGGCAGGAGAAGAAGGGGTTGACAGAGTATGAGGTGGTTGGATGGCATCACTGACTCAATGGCCATGAATTTGGATAAACTCCAGCAGTTGGTGATGGACAGGGAGGCCTGGCATGCTGTGGTTCATGGGGTCGCAGAGTCGGACATGACTGAGTGACTGAACTGAACTGAACTGAACTATGGAGTATTTTCTTTCATCTCAGAGGCTAGAATATCCATAAATGCTTTATAGATTGCAGAAATGGGAATCTGTGATTTTTTTTTTTTTTGGTTTAGTTTTAACTGTGTGCTTCTCCCTCAAAGCTGTAACCTTCTGGGGGAGGGCAACAAGATTGCAGAGTAGTATGATACTGAGCTTACTTCCTCTCATGAACATATTAAAAAATACATCTACATGTGGAGCAAATTTCTTTGAAAACCAACTGGAGACTGGCAGGAAGACTCTTTGACAACCAAGGCTGTAAACAAAGATCCACATGGAGCTGTTCAGGAAGGGAGGAAAAGCAATCAGGTTGGGACATGTGCCCCTGGGAGGTGACATTAGAGGTATCATAATTGTAATGGCAAAAATTAAAGATAGAGAATTCTAAAAGCAGCAAAAGAAAGGCAGAGTCACATACAAGGGAACTCCCATAAGGGTATCAGTTGATTTTTCTGCTGAAATTTTGCAAGCCAGAAGGCAGTGAAATTATATATTTAAAGTCCTGAAAGGAAAAACCCTAGAACCTAGGATACTCTCCTAGCAATACTATCATTCATAATTGAAGGAGAGATAAAAACTTATCAGACAAGCAAAACCTAAGATTTCATCAATACTAGCCAAATCTAAAAGAAGTGTTAAAGTGTCTTCTTTAAGTGGAAAAAGAAAAGACTATAACAAGAAGTAAGAATTTATAGGAAATGAAAATCCCACTAATAAATGCAAATATATAGTATAGGCTGTGGATCAATCAGTTAAATAAGCTAGTATGAGGATTAAAAGACAAAAAATTGTTCAATCAACTATATCTACAATAATCAGTTAAGGCATAAACATGAAGATGTACAATATGACATCAAAAACACAAAACATGGAGGAAGGGAGTGAAAATATAAATATTTTAGAATGTGTTTGTATTTAAATGACTATCAGATTTAAACAAGTAGATACACTTTATAGGTCAACACATATTACCCCTATGGTAACCACAAATCAAAATAAAAAATCTATGATAGATACAACAATAAATAGAAAGGAACAGGGCATAAGGATAAAAGAAAATGATCAAACCATAAGGGAAGAGGCTAAAAGAAGGAAATAACTGAGAAAACTACAAGCACAACCAGAAAAGAAGTAAAAAAAAAATCTCAATAAGTTTATAGTTATCAATAATCATTTTAAATGTCAATGGACTAAATTCTCCAATAAAAAGACATAGAATGACTGATTGGATTAAAAAAAAAACAAACAAACAAGACTGCTGCTAATAAGAGATTCTTCTTAGAGCTAAAGACACACAGACTGAAAATGAGGGGATGATAAAGGTATTTCACAAAATGAAAATGAAAAGAAAAGTGGGGGTAGCAACACTCATATCAGATAAAATAGACTTTAAAACAAAGTCTATAGCAAAAGAAAAACAAGACCATTGTATAATGATAAAGGGATCCATACAAGAAGAAAATATAACATTTGTTAACATATATGCACCTAATACAGGAGCATACAAATATATAAAGCAAATATTAACAGACATAGGGGAGAAACTGACACTAATACACTAATAGGAGGGACTTTAGTAACACCTTACTTACGTAATTAGATCATCCAGAGAGAAAATGAATAAAGAAACAGTGGTCTTAAATGACACATTAGACCAATCGGACTTAACAATGTCTAGAGGAAATTCCAACCCAAACCAGCAGAATACACATTCTTTTCAAGTGCTCATGGAATGTTCTCCAGGATAGATCACATGCTAGGCAATAAAACAAGTCTTGACAAATTTAAGAAGCTAGAAATTATATCAAACTTTTTTATTTTTTCTGATCACAACAATATGAAACTAGAAAAATGATTACAGGGAGAAAAATGATAAAAACACAAAAATAAACTACTAAAAACCAATGGGTCGGTGAGGAAATCAAAGAAGAAATCAGAAAATACTTTGAGACAATTGAAAAGAAAAACACAATTTTCCAAAATCTATGGGACAAAACAAAAGCAGCTCTAAGAGAGAAGTTTATAGTGATATTGGCATACCTCAAGAAACAAGAAAAATCTCAAACAACCTAATCTGCCAACTAAAGGAATTAGAAAAAGAGAAAAAGAACAAAGCCCAAAGTTAGCAGAGGGAAGGAAACAATAAAGATCAAAGAAAGATAAATAAAATAGAGATAAAAATAGAAAAGATCAATGAAACAAAGTCCTAGCCACAGCAGTCAGGCAAGGAAAAGAAACAAAAGCATCCAAATTGGCAGGGACAAAGGAAAACTGTCATTATTTCCAGATAACACATATTATATATAGAAAACCCTGAAGTCTCCATGAAAAATTATTAGAACTGAAAAATAAATTCAGTAATGTTGCAGAGTACAGGATTAATATACAGAAATCTGTTGTTTTTCTATACATTAATAGTGAAAGAGAAAGCAAGAAACCAATCTCCTTAAAATCATCAAAAAGAATAAAATACCTAGGAATAAACTTAACCGAGGAGGTGAAAGACCTATACTGTGAAAACTATAAAACACTGTGGAGGGAAATTGAAGATGGTACAAATAAATGGAAAGATATCTCATGCTCATGAATTGAAAGAATTAATATTAAAATGTCCATATTACCCAAAGCAATCTAATTTAAAAACCTTTCAAAATATTAAAAACAGAACTAGAAAAAATAATCTTAAAATGTATATAGAACAACAAAAGACCCTGAGTAGCCAAAACAATATTGAGAAAAAAAGAACAAAGCAGAAATTATCTCAGTCCCTGACTTCAGACAATATTACAAAGCTACAGTAATCAAAACAGTATAGGACTGATAAAGCAAAACAGATGCAAAGATCAATGGAACAGAATAGACAGCCCAGAAATAAACATGTTCACTTGTGGTCAATTAATCCATGATATAGGAGATAAAAAGGGCTTCCCTGGTGACTCAGATGTCTGGTAAAGAGTCCACCTGCAATGTGGGGGACCTAGGTTGGGAAGATCTCTGGAGGAGGACATGGCAACCCACTCCAGTATTCTTGCCTGGAGAATCCCCATGGACAGAGGAGCCTGGGGGACCACAGTCTATGGGGTCACAAAGAGTCAGACATGATTGAGCAACTAAGCACAGCACAGGAGATAAGAATAAATAACAGGGAAAAGACAGTCTCTTCAATAAGTGGTGCTGGGAAAACTGGACAGCTACATGTAAAAGAATGAAATGGGAACACTTCCTAACACCATACACAAAGATAAACTCAAAATGGATTTAAAACTAAATATAAGACTAGAAACCATAAAATTCCTAGAAGAAAACATAAGCAGAACACTCTTTGATATAAATCATAGCAATATTTTTTTTGGATTCTTATCCCAAGGCAAAGGAAACAAAAGCAAAACAAAACTAAACAAATGGGATCTAATTAAGTTTAAAAGCTTTTGCACAGAAAAGGAAATGATGAACAAAACAAAAAGACAACCTACTGAAATGGGAGAAATTATTTGCAAATTGTATGACCAGTAAGAGGCTAATATCCATCTATAAACAGCTCATACAACTCCATATTTAAAACAACAATCCAATCAAAAAATGGGCTAAGACTTGAATAGACATTTTTCCTGAGTAGACATGCAGATAGCTAACACACACTGAAAAGATGCCTAACATCACTAATTATTAGAGAAATGCAAATTGAAACCACAATGAGGTACCATGTCACACCTGTCAGAATGGTCATCATTAAAAAGACCACAAATAACAAATGTTGGAGAGGATATGGAGAAAAGGGAACTCTCAAATACTGTTATTGGGAATGTAAATTGGTGCAGCTACTATGGAAAACAGTATGGAGGCTCCTCAAAAACCTAAAAATTGATCCAGCAATTCCACTCCTGGATACGTATCTGGAAAAAAACAAAGACAGTAATTCAAAAAGATATGTGCACCCCAATGTTCATGGACCATTACTTACAATAGTCAAGATATGGGAACAACCCAAGTGCCCATCAAGAGATGATGGGATTAAGAAGATATTGAATACAATGGAATATTACTGAGCTATAAGAAAGAATGAAATACTGCCATGTAGCAACATGGATGGGACATTGCTTAGTGAAATAAGCCTAACAGAGGAAGACAAGTACTATATGTTATCACTTATATGTGGAATCTAAAAAATAAAACAAATTAATGAATACAATGAAACAGAAACAGACTCACAGATATGGAGAACAAAGTAGTGGTTACCAGTGGGGAGATGGAAGGGAGAGTAGCAATATAAAGGCAGGGGATTATGCAGTACAAACTGCTATGATTAAAGTAAGTAAGCTAAAGAATATATTGTAAAACATAGGGAATATAGTCAGTATTTTATAGTAAGTTTATGTAATCTATATAAATAGATTATATCTATAATCTGCTGCTGCTGCCAAGTTGCTTCAGTGTCCGACTCTGTGCGACCCCACGGACTGCAGCCTACCAGGCTTCTCCGTCCATGGGATTCTCCAGGCAAGAACACTGGATGGGTTTGCCATTTCCTTCTCCAATATCTATAATCTATATAACCTATAATAATCTATAACCTAATAGATTATTAATAGATTATTAATAGATCTATAATCTATAATAATCTTGAGTCACTAGTTATACATTTAAAACTAATATAGTAAATCAATTATACATTTAAAAAATTGTTTGCTCCTTCTGTGTTTATTACAATCTGGCATAGTGCTTGATTATCAGTTTTTAACATGAATTTAATGAATGTTGCCCTTTTCCCCAGTCATACATGAAGAGGGCAACTGGATCCATAAGCATGTATTAATATTTTGAATATTCTTTTCCAAATATGGGAGGTGGGTCTGATAGAGCATGTTTTGTCATCCCTGGGAGGAATCAGTCCTTCTAGTGAGTGAGTGAGTGAGTGACTGAGTGTCTCCAGAGAAAGAGTGAGGGTAGGGGAAGCAACTTGCAGACTTGCAACCAGACAGAGGACTGTCCTCAGCCTGCGCTGAAATGAAACAGGGCCTTTGTTCACCTTAGCACCCCTCATGATGGCTAATAAATGAGTGAGCCCTGATCCCATCCTAGGAAGTGCTCCTTTTGTCAATGTGTTAGAAAAATATCAGTCTTTTTGATGATAAACCTTTGCCAAGCTCCACTCATCAAAAAATATCTGCTCAATGTTATGTGGCAGTCTGGATGAGAGGGGAGCTTGGGGTACAAAGGATACATGTATATGTATGGCTTAGTCACTTCACTGTTCACCTGAAACTATCACAATATTGATCAGCTAAACCCCACTACAAAATAAAAAGTTAAAAAAAAAAAAAAGAGTTGTACTTGAGATATTGTATTATACAACAGGTCAAATATGTCCTGTTTCTAAAGCAAGCTTAGACACTAAACAAATATTTCCAATGAAAGTTTTTCTTTGCATCCTAGGAAGTGATCTGCTTTGTTTAAATTTATGGTATCCAAAACTAATTTGGGCTTCCCTGGTGGCTCAAACGGTAAAGAATCTGCCTGCAATGTGGGAAGAATCTACCTGGGTTGGGAAGATCCCCTGGAGGAGGACATGGCAACCCACTCCAGTATTCTTGTCTGGAAAATCCCCATGGACAAAGGAGCCTAGCGGGCTACAGTCAGGAGTCTCAAAGAGATGGACACAACTGAGGGACTAAGTACAAAATCAATTTATTTGTGCTTTTGCTCCATCCCAATATACTGGCTAAATTCTGTGAGTTATTTTGTGAATAACATAAAAAATTCACTTCAATTTTAAAATAAGAAAGGCGGATGATGCATCCTGTGGCCAACATCAGTGATGGAAGAAGAGAACTGATTTTTGAGACCTGCCCCTGCTTTGCATATTTCAGTAGTTCTCAATCTTGGCTGTGCCTTAGAATCACCTGGGAGCTTTAAGAAAAATACTAATGCTCAGGCCACACCCTAGGCTAAAGGAATAAGAGTCTCTAGGAGCGGGGGCAAGGGCATTAGCATTCTTTAAGTTCCCAGGTATACCAGGGTACAGCCAGAGTGGAAAAGCACTGGCTAGCTCATCTTTACTCAGACTCACTTATTACACCTCAGATGCTTCCCTAGAGTCTCCTGTAACATCCTCTCCCTATTTGTCCATTTCTGATCACCTCTGCATTTCTTCATGTGGTTTTTGTCCTGAAACCAGCCAAGGAAGAGGGAGTGCTATTCACTAGGAAGCAGAAGCCAGAGTCTCTCAAAGGAGGCATCAGGAATTTCTAACATTTCAGAAGTAATGGAGGAATAGCAGGACTGTTTGAAGGATACAAGGATTCAAAAGGCAAGAAATATCACAGGAGATGGTTTTTAAGTCCTTGTGCAGTTTTAAGACTCTTTAAGTACTCTTGCCTTGAAAATCCCATGGACAGAGGAGCTTGGTGCAGGCTACTATCCATGGGGTCGCAAAGAGTCGGGCATGACTGAGTGACTTCACTTTCACTTTTTCTTTCAGTTTTAAGACACTGATTTTATTGCAACATTCTACATCTAATTTAAATTTTAAGAATGAATTTTCACTTATTCATGCTTCTAGGCTCTATTATATAAACTTTCCTCTCTCTCCCCACTATTCCTTTTCTCCCGTCTTCTGAGTTTCTGTACCCTGGTCTTCCTCAGACCTGTCAGTTTCACTCTCTGCCTCCTTTATCCCTTTCTTCCTCTAATCCTTCACCAGCAGCTCATGTTCCATTTCACCTCCTACAGCCGTTCTCTGTGTGTGTGTCTTTGTTTTCCTGTCTCTATTTCTCTTCTTCCTGGCCTATTTTCTTCCCACTCACTCTGTATTTTTGTATGTCTCTGTATCTCTGGTTGGGGGTGGGGGGGTAGGGCCTCTGCTCTGTCTCCATTGTTCACTTTCAGCTTTTCTGTGTCTTAGCTTATTTCTGCTTTTCTCTCTTGCCAACATCTTTCTCTGTCATCTGTCTCTGACACTGTAAGAGTCTCTCACTCGCCCACTCACCCCTCCCTGTGTTTGTCTTTCTTCCTCCAGATTTCTTTTCATCCTGACCTCTTTCTCTGTTTATGACCTCTTCATGCCTACACATGCCACATGTATCTAGGTGTCCAGGTCTCTATTTCCTGCTCAGCCTCACTGTCTTTCTCTCCATTTCTCTGTGTCTGTCTCACCTCCTTTTTCCTCTGGTTATCTCTTGCAGTGTCTCTGTCTCTTTTTCTGTTTCTCCTTTACCTTTCTGTCCCTCGCTCTTTTAGTTTCTTTCCCTCCCTCTCACCCACATACTGCTCTGTGTGCTTGCTCCCTATCAGTCCTCTTGTCCGCAAGACCTTCATTTGTGTGACAGTTTGTCGGCGGGGGCCTTGACTGAGTTTGGCTTCACCTAAAGATGCCTGCATTTTCCTTACTGACTGAGAGGGGAGAGCATGGTGAAGAAACACAAGTGAGTACATCCGTATCCTGGGGCCTATCTTATTTCCCCTAAGAGACCATGATACAGCCTGCAGGCCTGGGGCAGGATGAGTGGGGATGCTGGCTCCCTTCCTGTCAGGAGAGGGCAGCCTGTGTACACCTCTGGGTCGGGAAGGGTGCTGGAAGGGGTTACCGCTGCCACTGGGGTCCGGCTTCCTCTCTGGTCTCAGCCCTTTCATCACACAGATGCTCTCCATGACCAGCTTGACAGGCCCAGGTGGGTTCTGCATGGCCTTCACCAGCGAGATATCTGCCGGGTTCAGCGTGTCCAGTGCAGCAAGCGCAGCCTCGAGCGCTGGCATTGCCTCTGCCAAGTCCCCTTCGCATTCGTTCTGTAGGCAGCACAGGGACAGAAAGGGTGAGTGCCCGGCGCCCGGCATACTGAGGATAAAGCAAGTTCTGCCCCTGGGAGAAGCAGCAGAAGTGGGAAGAGGTGCTTCCTGCCCCAGAGTCCTCCCAGGACAGTGTCTTCTCCTGGAAGTTTGCATGCAAGGATGGCTCTGAAAGGCAGCAGGGAAGCATGCATGCATTTGGGAGCTGTGGTTTGGATGCCTGGGACATTTGAGAATTTACCTGGTCTATAATCTTTTACAGAATCAAGCTTTTGGTTTTTAACTAATTCCCAAGGGGTATATGTCATGAGTGACTTCATACCAACTGATCAACAATGGGTTGAGAGATGAAGTGAAAAATGAAGCCTATCTGTGAGTGACAGATGGGAAGGGGATTACAGCAAGTTTGGGGAGGAATAAGGCATGAGGGGTGGGAGAATGTCAGAGATAGGGTGAGAGTCTAGGACGCACTGTAGCTCAGAGATGGGATAGAGGTGAATCTGGGGACAGGGTGATGTTTAAGGCCAGAGTTTAAGGATGAGGAATGGGGATAAAGACTAGAGCTGGGTAGTGAGTCCTGGGAAAAAGAGAACAGAATATGTTTTGTCCATTATTTATTTGTTTAAAAACAAAACTAATACAATGGAATATTATTCAGCCATAAAAAGAAATGAAGTAATGATTCATGCAATAACATGGATAAACCTGGAGAACATTATGCTAAGTGAAACCAGCCAGATAGACACAAAATGGCACCTGCTCTATGATTCCATTTACATAAAATGTGCATAAAAGGAAAATCCATATAGGCAGAAAGTAGGTTAGTGGCTGACAGGGCTGGGTGGAAGAAACAGCTAGTGACTACTAATGAATATAGGTTTCTTTTAGGGGTGATGAAGATGTTCTAGAATTACATAGTGGTTATGACTGTATAACTTTGTGAATATACTAAAAAATACCCTCTGAATTGCATGATTTTAAAAGGTGACTATTAGTGGTATGTGAATTATATCTCAATTTTTTTAAAAAAAGGAAATATCAACATCATAAAATTCTGTATAGATTACAGTTGGCCCTCTGTAACTGTGGATTTGGGACCACAGATCCAGAAGGCGGGGGCTTGAGCATCTGAGCATTTTGGTATCTGTGGGGCCAGAGGCAGGGATGGGGTGGGGAAGGCTGGACCCCATCTCCTGTAAATACAACTGTATTTAGCAGTCCAATTCTTTTCCTTCAACAACAACAAAATGAGGTCTTGGGAGAAAAAAATGAGTTAACCAAGGCCACAAAACTTGTTAGTCACTGAGCCAAGTTCCAACTTTGGGCCCCTGGCTCCCCACTCAGTGAATTTTCTGATAGTCTCCCAGCCCAGGGAGTGATAACACAGTCAGGATTGAAGTGAAATTTCACAAGAGAATGTCAAAAGCAGCGTGTGTCAAAATCTATGTCCTGCAGATTTACTTTGATAAGCAAACAAAATGAGATTCCACCTTCTTAGATGTATGTGTGTGTTGGAGCTTCAGCTTCAGCATTAGTTCTTACAATGAAGATTCAGGGTTGATTTCCTTTAGGACTGGTTGGTTTGCTCTTCTTGCTGTCCAAGGGACTTTCAGGAATCATCTCCAGTGCTAAATTTGAAGCATCAATTCTTTGGCACTCAGCCTTCTTTTGGCCCACTGTCACATTACGCCTCCCAATGTTGAGATGGCTCTGCTTTTTTCCTAAGGGGTAAGGCCTGGGTTCCAGCAAGGTTGTTCATCAAATGACTCAAAAGGCCTCTTTTGTTGTTCAGTCACTAAGTTGTGTTCAACTCTTTGCAACCCCATGAACTGCAGCATGCCAGATTCCCCCGTCCTTCACTATGTTCTGGAGTTTGCTCAAATTCATGCCCATTGAGTAGAGGATGCTATCTAACCATCTCATCCTCTGCTGTCCCCTTGTCCTTTTGCATTCAATCTTTCCCAGCATGAGGATCTTTTCCAATGAGTTGGCTTTTCACATCAGGTGGTCAAAATATTGGAGCTTCAGCTTCAGCATCAGTCCTTCCAATGAATATTCAGGGTTGATTTCCTTTAGGACTGACTGGATTGATCTCCCTCCTGCCCAAGGGGATCTCAAGTCTTCTCCAGCACCTCAATTCAAAAGCACCAGTTCTTTGGTACTCAGCCTTCTTTATGGTCCAACTCTCATATCCATACATGACTACTGGAAAAGTCATAGCTTTGACTACATGGACCTTTGTTGGCAAAGTGATGTCTCTGCTTTATAATATGCTATTTAGGTTTGCCATAGCTTTCCTTCCAAGGAGCAAGCATCTTTTAATTTCATGGTTCAGTAACCATCTGCAGTGATTTTAGGGCCCCCCAAAATAAAATCTGTCACTGCTTCCCCTTTTCCCCCTTCTATTTGCCATGAAGTGACTGGACCAGATGGCATGATCTTAGTTTTTTGTTTTAATGTTGAGTTTAAAGCTAGCATTTTTTTTAACTTTAAACTTTTTATTTTGTATTGATGTATAGCCAATTAGGCTTCCCTGGTAGCTCAGATGGTAAAGAATGTGGGAGACCCAGGTTTGATCCTTGGGTCGAGAAGATCCCCTGGAGAAGGGAATGGCAACCCACTCCAGTATCAAACCAGTTAATCCTAAAGGAAATCAACCCTCAATATAGTTGGAAGGACTGATGCTGAAGCTGAAGCTCTAATACTTTGGCCACCTGATGAGAACAGTGAACTCAGTGGAAAAGATCCTGATGCTGGGAAAGATTGAGGGCAGGAGTAGCAGGTGACAGAGGATGAGACGGTTGGATGGCATCATCAACTCAATGGACATGAGTCTGAGCAAACTCCAGAAGATAGTGAAGAACAGTGAAGCCTGGCATGCTGCAGTCCATGGGGTTGGAAAGAGTTGGACACAACTTAGTGACTGAACAACAACTCTGCATTAAAGTTAAATAAGCAAGGTAACAATATATAGCCTTGACATACTCCTTTCCCAATTTTGAACCAGTCTGTTGTTCCATGTAAAGTTTTAACTGTTGGTTCTTGACCTGCATACAGGTTTCTCAGGAGACAGATAAGGTGGCCGGGTATTTCCATCTCTTTAAGAATTTTCCACAGTTTGTTGTGATCCACACAAAGGCTTTAGTGTAGTCAATGAAGCAGAAGCAGATGTTTTTCTGGAATTCCCTTGCTTTCTTTGTGGTCCAATGGATGTTGGCAATTTGATCTCTGGTTCCTCTCCTGCTGCTGCTGCTGCTCAGTTGCTTCAGTCATGTCCGACTCTGTGCGACCCCATAGATTGCAGCCCACCAGGCTCCCCCATCCCTGGGATTCTCCAGGCAAGAACACTGGAGTGGGTTGCCATTTCCTTCTCCAATGCATGAAAGTAAAGTCGCTCAGTCATGTCTGACTCTTAGTGACCCCATGGACTGCAGCCTACCAGGCCCCTCCATCCATGGGATTCTCCAGGCAAGGGTACTGGAGTGGGTTGCCATTGCCTGGTTCTCTGCCTTTTCTAAACCCAGCTTGTACCTCTGGAAGTTCTCAGTTCACATACTGCTGAAACATAGCTTGAAGGATTTTGAGTATAAGCTCACTAGTATGTGAAATGAGCACAATTGTATGGTAGTTGGAACATTTTTTTGGCATTCCCCTTCTTTGGGATTAGAATGAAAACTGACCTTTTCCTGTTCTGTGGCCACTGTTGAACTTTCCAAATTTGCTGACATATTGACGGCCACATTTTACAGCATTATCTTTTAAGATTTGAAATAGCTCAGCTGGAATTCCATCACCTCCATTAGCTTTGCTTGTAGTAATGCTTCCTAAGGCCCACTTGACTTCACACTCCAGGATTTCCAGCTCTCAGTGAGTTTCCACACTATCATGGTTTTCCAGGTCATTAAGACGTTTGTTTTTTTTTAAATAGTTCTTCTGTCTATTCTTGCCACTTCTCCTTAATCTCTTTTCTTTCTGTTAGCTCCTTACTGTTTCTGTCCTTTATCATGCCCATCCTTGCAAGATATATTCCCCTGCTATCTCCAATTTTATTGAAGAGATCTCTAGTCTTTTCCATTCAATTGTTTTCCTCTATTTCTTTGCATTGTTCATTTCAGAAGGTCTTCTTATCTCTCCTTGCTATTCTCTGGAACGCTGCATTGAGTTGTGTATATCTTTCCCCTTCTCCCTTGCCTTTCATTTCTCTTCTTTCCTCAGCTACTTTTACAGCATCTCATATCTCAGACAACCACTTTGCTTTCTAGCATTACTTTTTCTTTGGGATGGTTTTTGTCACTGTCTTCAGAGGATGAGATGGCTGGATGGCATCACTGACTCGATGGACATGAGTCTCCGTGAATTCCGAGAGTTGGTGATGGACAGGGAGGCCTGGCGTGCTGCGATTCATGGGGTTGCAGGGAGTCAGACACGACTGAGCGACTGATCTGATCTAATCTGATCAGTACAATGTTATGAACCTCTGTCCATAGTTCTTCAGGAACTCTGTCTACCAGATCGAATTCCTTGAATCTATTTGTCACCTTCACTGTATAATCATAAGGGATTTGATTTAGGTCATACCTGAATGCCCTAACGGTTTTCCCTACTTTCCTCAATTTAAGGCTGAATTTGCAATAAGGAGCTTGTTATCTAAGCCACAGTAAGCTCCAGGTCTTCTTTTTGCTGACTGTATAGAGCTTTCCCATCTTCAGCTGCAAAAAATATAATCAAGCTGATTTCAGTATTGACCGTCAGGTGATGTCCGTGTATAGAGTTGTCTCTTGTGTTGTTGGAAGAAGATGTTTGCTACGACCAATGTGTTCTCTTGGCAAAACTGTTAGCATTTACCCTGTTTCATTTTGTACTCCAAAGCCAAAGTTGTGTGTTGCCCCAATATCTCTTGACTTCCTACTTTTGCATTTCAATCCTCTGTGATGAAAAGGACATGCTTTTGGTGTTAGTTATAGGTCTTATAGACTGTGTGCATCACAATAAACTGTGGAAAATTCTGAAAGAGATGGGAATACCAGACCATCTGACCTGCCTCTTGAGAAACCTGTATGCAGGTCAGGAGGCAACAGTTAGAACTGGACATGGAACAACAGACTGGTTCCAAATAGGAAAAGGAGTACATCAAGGCTGTATATTGTCACCCTGCTTATTTAACTTATACGCAGAGTACATCATTAGAAATGCTGGGCTGGAAGAAGCACAAGCTTGAATCAAAACTGCTGGGAGAAATATCAATAACCTCAGATATGCAGATGACACCACCTTTATGGCAGAAAGTGAAGAAGAACTAAAGAGCCTCTTGATGAAAGTGAAAGAGGAGAGTGAAAAAGTTGGCTTAAAGCTCAACATTCAAAAAATTAAGATCATGGCATCTGGTCCCATCACTTCATGGGAAATAGATGGGGAAACAGTGGCTGACTTTATTTTGGGGGGCTCCAAAATCACTGCAGATGGTGATTACAGCCATGAAATTAAAAGACACTTACTCCCTGGAAGGAAAGTTATGACCAACCTAGATAGCATATTAGACATTACTTTGTCAACAAAGGTCCATCTAGTCAAAGCTATGGTTTTTCCAGTAGTCATGTATGGATGTGAGAGTTGGACTATAAGGAAAGCTGAGCGCCAAAGAATTGATGCTTTTGAACTGTGGTGTTGGAGTAGACTCTTGAGAGTTCCTTGGACTGCAAGGAGATTCAACCAGTCCATCCTAAAGGAGATCAGTCCTGGGTGTTCATTGGAAGGACTGATGTTGAAGCTGAAACTCCAATACTTTGGCCACCTGATGCGAAGATCTGACTCATTTGAAAAGACCCTGATGCTGGGAAGGATTGAGGGAGGGAGGAGAAGGGGACGACAGAGGATGAGATTGTTGGATGACATCATCAACTTGATGGACATAGGTTTGGGTTGGCTCTAGGAGTTGGTGATGGACAAGGAGGCCTGGTGTGCTGCGGTTCATGGAGTCGAACAACTGAATTGAACTAGAAGATCTCGTAGGTCTTCATAGAACCATTTGACTTCAGTTTCTTTAGCACTAATGATTGGGGCATAGACTTGGATTATTGTGATGCTGAATGGTTTGCCTTGGAAATAAACTGAGATCATTCTGTCTTTTTTTGAGATTCCAGTCAAGTACTGCATTTTGGACTCTTGTTGACTGTGAGGGTTACTTCATTTCTTCTAAGGGCTTCTTGCCCACAGTAGTTGATATAATGGTTACCTGAATTAAATCCACCCATTTCTATCCATTTTAGTTGACTGATTCCTAAAATGTAGATGTTCACTTTTGCCATCTCCTGCTTGACCATGTCCAATTTATCTTGGTTCTAACATTCCAGGTTTCTATGTAATATTGTTCTTTACAGCATTGGACTTAACTTTCACCACCAGACACATCCACAACTGAGTGTCATTTCCACTTTGGCCCAGCATCTTCTTTCCTCCTGAAGCTGTTTCCCTGCTCTTTCCCTGTAGCATACTGGATACCTTCAGACATGGGGCCTTATCTTCTGGTGTCATATCTTATTGCCTTTTCATACTGCTCTTGGGGTTTTCTTGGCAGAATACTGGAGTGATTTGCCATTTCATCCTCCTATGTTTTGTCAGAACTCTTAACTATGTATGACCTCTCTGTCTTGCATAGCATGGCTCAGAGCTTCATTGCTTTACACAGCAAGCTCGTTTGCCACAACAAGGCTGTGATCCACGAAGATGCAAAAGGCCTCTGGTTGTAACGTTATCTTTAACAGTGATTCTCAATCTTGACTGTGCATCAGTGTCACTGAGGAGCATTTACAGCATCCACATCTTCGTTCCACACCCAGAGGTTCTGATTCATTCAGTCTGGTGTGGGGTAGAGGGGTCTGGGAATCTGCATTTTTAAAACTCCAAAGGTGATTCTGGCACACAGTTCTGTTGAGAGACTCAAGCTGATACTCTGGAAACACTGAGAACAAGGCAGGAAATAATAGACTTCAATGCCCAATAGGGGAATGGCTACTTGATGGGTGAAGCACCTACTTAAAATGGTCATTAAAATGATTATATGACATTTTGGAAAAACATTTGTGATAAGCTGCTAAGGAAACAAAACCACAAAACAAGTCACAATTATGCTACAGTTGCAATAATAAACCTATCCACGTGTATAGACAGGAACTAGAGGAAAGCCTGGAAAAGTGGAAAAGTGTTAAAGCTGAGCTCTTAAAAGTCATTTTGTATGTGTTATTACTGCTACATCATT
Organism: Bos taurus; assembly: GCF_002263795.3. Lineage (NCBI taxonomy): Eukaryota > Metazoa > Chordata > Mammalia > Artiodactyla > Bovidae > Bos > Bos taurus. The sequence goes on from NC_037352.1 coordinate 18,775,438, forward strand.
TGCTTCCATGATAAGAAATTATAATGAACAATGACCCCTGTAGCTTAGCAGAGCACAGAGCAGCAAGCTGTTCGAGGCTTGTGAATCACAGTGCTTACTGACAAAATGTAATCAACTCTGCAGTACTCCTGGCATTAGTTATGATTCTCATTATGGGGGGAAGAAATGACACATTAGCTTAAAAAGAATGGACCAACTTAAGCAAACCATTTTACTTGGGAGCAAAGCGTTTGAGGACTGACTCTTTTCTTGCCCATCTCCTGATCCTCCTAGTGTGAATCCCATTCCATTGCAGAACCTCTGAACTTCATTAAGTACCACACTGGGTGCTCTCCCAGGTTCTCCCATTTCTAGGCATGTGAAGAGTTTAAAGAAAATCAGCCATCCTTGTGTGGAAAAGGGCTGTAGCCATGAGAGGTTCAGGAGGGGTTTCTGGTCCTTACAAAAAGAGCCTTAGAGCAAGCACAGGTTTTCTTCTCCTCCTTGGAGAGTTTCTTCCACTTCCTGACTCACCTCCGGGATGTCGCTCCCAGTACTTGGGGATGGGATGGCAGAGCACTAGACCTCACCCTTCGCACCAAAACCATAGGTGGCAGTTTATTGCCCAGGAATGGGTGTGGTGGGCCATCTCCTTATAAAGCTAATGTCATCTCTTGCCTCCCTCCTGTTCCAGCAAGTCACTGTTTTCCCCTGACATTGTACAACACAACCCTATATGTGAGAATACCTGCACATGGTGAGAGGCTGGTCTTCATAAAACAGGCAAGTCCACTTGGTACAGGGTCAAGAATGACAATTTTGGAGGATAGTTAACATGGGCTGTTAAGCTCTGATTGTATGCTGGACACATGCCATAAGCTTTACATGTTTTTCTCTCAGTATCTCCATTTTATAGGTTAGGAAACTGGTTAGGAATGGGCAGAGCAAAGTTGAGCCCTGACATGCCTGATTCTAGTATAGAACCATGGAAGAGTTGCAAATTCACATGCTCTAGGGGCCAGCCACTGGGCTTCCCTGGTGGCTCGACAGTAAAGAATCCATCTGCAATGCAGGAGACCTGGGTTAGATCCCTGGGTTGGGAAGATCCCCTGGAGGAGGACATGCAACCCACTCCAGTATTCTTGCCTGGAGAATCCCCATGGACAGAGGAGCCTGGCGGGCTACAGTCCACGGGGTTGAAAAGAGTTGGACATGACTGGGCGACTAAGCACTCAGCACAGGGGCCAGGCCAGTGATATGAGTGTGGCAGGTAAGCTGACTGGGACTTTGATGAGCTGGAACACAAAAAGGACAGCAGCTATTTAATGCTGCCAATGGATGCAACCCAGGAATGCAGGTCCAGTGTTACCCAAGAGCCCGACTTTTTTCTAAGGAAAGCTGAAATTTTAGAAATTTTACTTGAAATCTTTTGACTTTTACAAGTAGATAACTATTTCAAATTAAAAGAAATACTGTATGTGTCATAGCATATTATATTGCCCAGCTGCTAATTTTTGTAACTCCTGAAATAGTGGTCATATGCAAGGGCTTTGGAATCAGAGCGATGTGGATTTTAATCCCGGTTCAATCACATTGTTACTGTGTGATCTTAGGCAAATCATTTTAGTTTTTGTATCATGATTTTCTCATTTGTAAACTAGGAATGATACCATTTGCCTTGCAGGGTTGTTAGGATGATGAAAGTTAATATAAATCAAGTACAGGAGAGAAGAGAGAAGAAACTCTCTATTCACTCCCATTTCCCCACTGCCTAGAAAAGTGCCAGCAAAAAGTAAGTGTTAAATAAATATTTTTTAAATAAAGAAATACCAAATATACTATGGGCTTCCCTGGTAGCTCAGCTGGTAAAAAATCCTTTGCAATGTAGGAGACCCCAGTTTGATTCCTGGGTCGGGAAGATCTGCTGGAGAAGGGATAGGCTACCCACTCCAGTATTCTTGGGCTTCCCTTGTGGCTCAGCTGGTAAAGAATCTGCCTGTAATGTGGGAGATCTGGGTTTGATCCCTGGGGTGGGAAGATCCCCTGGAGAAGGGAAAGGCTACCCACTCCAGTATCCTGGCCTGGAGAATTCCATGGACTGTGCAGTCCATGGGGTCACAAAGAGTCAGACATGACTGAGTGACTTTCACTTCACTTTCAAATACACCATAATGGTGCTGGTAAGTAGTAGCTTTTATTATTATCCTGTTATAGAATGGTAAATTACCTGCTACATTATGTGCCCAGTGGTCAATGTCTTTCATGGTTCCACTGGCAGTCCTACCAGTAGGACTATGAGTGAGCATGCCCTCTTATCCAGGGCATGCACTGTGGAATTCTGAGACCAGGGACTGGACCCAAGTGAATCTCAGGACTCACTGGAGAAAAGGCCTATTCTTTTGAAAAAAGTACTCCATGATCTAGAAGTGAGACACAAACTAATTCTTGTTCAAGCTCTTGTGTGAAGAATGGTCAAAAGTGTTTTTCTAACTGCTATGTGAGGCACAAGGACAAGTATCTTCAGTTAAGTGCCATGAGCCTTGGAGTTGGATCCTACCAACAGGTCGGACAAAGGCAGTTTACCACTGAACTCCAGTGTTGTTGGCTTCCAGACCTTGATGGCTGTCATTACTATAAGTCCAAAGTCATTGTGATACTCAAATGGAATTGTATACTTGAAAATGCTTGGAGAAATATATAACATGAACATCAATCAGATTTGCTTCTAATATCTGAATACAGGTGAAGCCCTTTCCAGGACTTTTCTTCTTTGGTACAAAAATTATCTTCAAATGGGGTCCTCTAGATTCAACATTCTGTCATTTGACAAATATTTAATCCACACCTTACACCAGCTACATTTGAGCAAAAACATGATTGAGGTGAAGGAGATAGTCAGGGGAAACAGCCCATGCAAGGGCCCTGAGGTGGGACATGCCTTGTGTTTAGTGAATAGCTAGGAGGCCATTGTGGCCAGAAAAGAGTCAATGAGAAGAAAGAAATATGAAACAGGGTTAGATACTGCTGGGGCTTATACGACTTTGATTGAGATGGAGAGTATTTGTAAAACAATAATTCTTCCTGGAGAGAGCCAGCTGTCCTTTACTAGCTATGTGCTGCTGGGAAACTAACCTTTCAAGTCTCATTGTTTCCCTCTGCAAGATAGGCATGACCGTGTATATTCTGTGAGACTCTGTTAGGCTCTAGTGAGATACCAGATGAACCCTGAAAATGCTGGTTCCCTTTCTTTCCTCTCAGCAAGTTATACCTTGATTCCTTGAGCAATGGCAGCAGCAGCATTGGCTTCTTTTTCATCTGCTTGCACTAGAAGTTTCTTGGCATCAGCTTCTTGAGTCTCTGCCTCGATTTTCACCATCATCTTAGCGGTCTCCTCAGAGGTCTGAATGAGTTGGGGTTGGAGGGCAGTCAGTTCCACTTGCATGACGGCTACCTGGCAAGAAGAGAGGATGGGTGGGGTGCCAGGTCAGCTATATAAATGTCAAAAATGGAACAGCTGGCAAAAGTTGAAATGATTCTCTAACTGATAATACATGCAGAAAATACAAATGATGTGAATGGTACTGGGTACATATTTGTTGGCTGGAGTTTCTCTCTTTGATCTTGTAATATGTCATTATTTAGTTCATGCTATGTGTTGTATTATCAAGCTCCATGATAGGCACTAGACATATAATAGCAATCTTAAATTTTTTAAAAAGATACAACATTAAAAAAGGTATTCTTGTATTGAGCCTACACTATACTTTAGTATTGGGGGCAGGGAAAGACAGAAGTAAGTTAGGGGAAAAACCCCTACATTTTTTTAAGTCTGTGAAGGAATATACATGGCTGAGATAGCTGGAAAGGACAGAACTTTAAAGGTCATATTTTTCCCCCAATAGTCTGATGCCCTCTACAACATTCCTGTCTAGTAGTTTTCTGGCCACTGATTGAATACTTCTACTGATGGGGAGGTCACCACCTCTGGAGGGGAGTTGGACCATTTTTGAGACAACTTAATACATTAGATTTTCCTGATAAGGGGCTGGAATTTACCCTCATGCAATTAAACAAATTTTTTTAAATTAATTTATTTTATTGGCGGATAATTACTTTACAATATTGTGGTGGCTTTTGCCATACATCAACATGAATCAGCCACGGGTGCCCATGTGTCCTTCTATCCCGAACCCCCTCCCATATCCCTCCCCACCCCATCCCTCAGGGTTATCCCAGAGCACCGACTTTGAGTGCCCTGCTTCATGCATCGAACTTGCACAAGTCATCTATTTTATATATGGTGATATACATATTTCAAAGTCATCCCACCCTCGCCTTCTCCCACTTAGTCCAAAAGTCTATTCTTTATATATGTGTCTCTTTTGCTGCCTTGCATATAGGATCATCATTAGCATCTTTGTAAGTTAGAAAGAGAAACACCAATAGAGTATATTAACACATATATATGGAATTTGTTAAGTGTTAATATACTACAGGCTACTATCACTGATGAAGATAGATGCAAAAATCCTCAACAAAATTCTAGCAAACAGAATCCACCCCCATGCAGCTTTCACCCACTGGTCCTGATTCTGCCTTCTAAGGCAATTCAAATGTTTATTTGAAGAAAGTCTCATAACCTTGAACCCACTGTCCACAGAAAGCCCATGTGAGAGAAGAAGCATAGCGAGCTGGTTGATTAGGAACACAGACTATGGAGTCACTCAGACTTACGTTTCAGTTTTCACCTCATCACTTGCACCAGCTACTCATGAGGCTGTGTGATCATGGGCAAGTTGTCTGTCCTCTCTGGGACCTTGATCTCTTTGTGGGTGATGTGATGATAACTGCACTTTCCTCATACAGAGCACCAGACAGGTGGGAGGGCTCAAGGAAAGTTAACTGGCACCATCATTCCCTTTACTGGTCTAGACTGTCTCAGGTCATTTTGCTGCTCTTCAAATAACACAGTTTACTCACCCTTATGTGGATAGACTCCAATTTCCAGCAGCTCTCTAAAAGCTTAAGGACCTTGAGTTGGACCCCGCAACTAAAGGAAGAGAGCAACAGAAGCCACTTCTGATGTTCTTTCCCATCCCTGTGCTGCGTGTTGGTGGATCTGCTGTGTATTCAGTGCCAGGCCAACCCACTGAAAACCATTCGGTTGCCTTAGTTCTTTATTGGTGCTGAAAATTCATGTCTTAATATGGTTTTGTCAAGTGGCTCAAGCACAAATGAATTACTAATTCATATGCCAGGCATTTTGCTAAGGGTTACACTTGTGTTAGCTCATTTAATCTTCATATAGTCCTATGAAGTGAAGACTTATCACTTTTTTTTTATAGAAGAGAATCTTCAAGGTTCTATAGCTGATAAGTTATAAAGCTGGAATTTGAGCCTAGGCCTTGTTCTTCACCACTGCCTTATTCTGCCCAGTCCTCCACTGAGAATAGCCAGGGCTGGGGCAACAGTGAGGTGAGTGAGGCACTTACACTGGGCACAAAATTTAAGAGGGATCCAAAAAACTCAGTCTATTCATATATACTATTGTATTTTTATATACTATTAATATTGTACTTTATATATATATATTCCTATATGGTGGTGGTGGTGGTTTAGTCAGTAAGTTGCATCCAACCCTTGTGACCCCATGACTCCTCTGTACACGGGATTTCCCAGGCAAGAATACTGGAGTGGGTTGCCATTTCCTTCTCCAGGTGATCTTCCAGACCAAGGGATGGAACCTGTGTCTCTTTTATCTCCTGCATTGCAGGTGGATTCTTTACTGACTGAGCCACCATAGAAGAGAAGTGAAAGGCAAAGGAGAAAAGGAAAGATATACCCATTTGAATGCAGAGTTCCAAAGAATAACAAGGAGAGATAAGAACGACTTCCTCAAGGATCAATGAAAAGAAATAGAGGAAAACAATAGAATGGGAAAGTCTAGGAATCACTTCAAGAAAATTAGATATATTAAGGGAAGAGTTCATACAAAGATGGGCACAATAAAGGACAGAAATGGTATGGACCTAACAGAAGCAGAAGATATTAAGAAGTGCTGGCAAAAATACACATAAGAACTATACAAAAAAGATCTTCACGACCCAGATAAACACAATGGTATGATCACTCACCTAGAGCAAGATATCCTGGAATGCGAAATCAACTGGGCCTTAGGAAGCATCACCATGAACAAAGCTAGTGGAGGTGATGGAATTGCAGCTGAGCTATTTCAAATCCTGAAAGATGATGCTGTGAAAGTGTTGCACTCAACATGCCAGAAAAATTGGGAACCTCAGCAGTGGCCACAGGACTGGAAAAAGTCAGTTTTCATTCCAATCCCCAAAAAAAGCAATGCCAAAGAATACTCAAATGACCTCACAGTTGCACACATTTCACACTCTAGTAAAGTAATGCTCAAAATTCTCCAAGCCAGGCTTCAACAGTACGTAAACTGTGAACTTCCAGATGTTCAGCTGGATTTAGAAAAGGCAGAGGAACCAGAGATCAAATTGCCAACATTCATTGGATCAGCAAAAAAGCAAGAGAGTTTGAGAAAACATCTACTTCTGCTTTATTGACTATTCCAAAGCCTTTGACTGTGTGGACCACAACAAACTCTGGAAAATTCTTAAAGAGATGGGAATATCAGACCACCTGACCTGCCTCTTGAGAAATCTGTATGCAGGTCAGGAAGCAACCATTAGGAAGGTCAGGAAGCAACAGTTAGAACTGGACATGGAACAACAGACTGGTTTCAAATAGGAAAAGGAGTACGTCAAGGCTGTATATTGTCACCCTGCTTATTTAACTTAAATGCAGAGTACATCATAAGAAACGCTGGGTTGGATGAAGCACAAGCTGGATGAGGCACAAGATGGAATCAAGATTGCTGGGAGAAATATCAATAACTTCAGATATGCAGATGACACCACCCTTATGGCAGAAAGTGAAGAAGAACTAAGTTGGCTTAAAGCTCAACATTCAGAAAATGAAGATCATGGCATCTGGTCGCATCACTTCATGGGAAATAGATGGAGACACAGTGGAAACAGTGTCAGACTTTTTTGGGGGGGGCTCCAAAATCACTGAAGACGGTGATTGCAGCCATGAAATTAAAAGATGCTTACTCCTTGGAAGGAAAGTTATGACCAACCTAGATAGCATATTCAAAAGCAGAGACATTACTTTGCCAACAAAGGTCCGTCTAGTCAAGGCTATGGTTTCTCCTGTGGTCATGTATGGATGTGAGAGTTGGACTGTGAAGAAGGCTGAGCGCTGAAGAATTGATGCTTTTGAACTGTGATGGTGGAGAAGACTCTTGAGAGTCCCTTGGACTGCAAGGAGATCCAACCAGTCCATTCTGAAGGAGATCAGCTTTGGGATTTCTTTGGAAGGAATGATGCTAAAGCTGAAACTCCAGTACTTTGGGCACCTCATGTGAAGAGTTGACTCATTGGAAAAGACTCTGATGCTGGGAGGGATTGGGGGCAGGAGGAGAAGGGGACGACAGAGGATGAGATGGCTGGATGGCATCACTGACTCGATGGACGTGAGTCTCAGTGAACTCTGGGAGATGGTGATGGACAGGGAGGCCTGGAGTGCTGTGATTCATGGGGTTGCAAAGAGTCGGACAGGACTGAGCGACTGAACTGAACTGAAGAAAAACTAAAGAGCCTGTTGATGAAAGTGAAAGAGGAGAGTGAAAAAGTTGGCTTAAAGCTCAACATTCAGAAAACTAAGATCATGGCATCTGTTCCCATCACTTCCTGGCAAATAGATGGGGAAACAGTGGAAACAGTGAGAGACTTTATATTTTGGGGCTCCAAAATCACTGCAGATGGTGATTGCAGCCATGAAATTAAACTACGCTTACTCCTTGGAAGGAAAGTTATGACCAACCTACACAGCATATTAAAAAGCGGAGACATTAGTTTGCCAACAAAGTTCTGTCTAGTCAAAGCTATGGTTTTTCCAGTAGTCATGTATGGATGTGAGAGTTGGACTATAAAGAAAGCTGAGTACCGAAAAATTTATACATCTGAACTGTGGTTGTTGAAGAAGGCTCTTGAGAGTCCCTTGGACTTCAAGGAGATCCAACCAGTCCATCCTAGAGGAAATCAGTCCTGAATATTCATTGGAAGGACTGATACTGAAGCTGAAACTCTAATACTTTGGCCACCTGCTGCGAAGAACTGACTCATTAGAAAAGACCCTGATGCTGGGAAAGATTGAAGGCAGGAGGAAAAGGGGACAGCAAGGATGAGATGGTTGTATGGCATCACGGACTCAATGGACATGAATTTGAGTAAACTCTGGGAGTTGGTGATGGACAGGGAGGCTTGGCATGCTATAGTCCATGGGGTCGCAAAGAGTTGGACACGACTGAGCGACTGAACTGAACTGAACTAAACTGAGTCACCATATACCCTCTGAGCCACCAGGGAAGTCTCATATTTTATATATACTATTGTATTTTTATATTTACTATTGGATTTTATTGTAATGGATTAGGTCAAGCGAGTGAGGTGAGCGCAGGGTCAGACGCTGTCTTTATTTTTGTGCTCTCTTGACTTCTGCATCTGAGCAAGTGCTTCACCGCATCCAGTTAGCTCTGGACCTCTTTGTCCCAGTACTATTTGGTCTGTACTTACCTGTGAAGCTGCAAATTCAAGTTTTTGCAGGCCTGTCAGATATCGGTTCCTCATCATATCAACCTCTTGCCTCTTCTTATTCAGGAGTGTCTTGAATGTTAGGATCAATTCGAGGTAGGAGGTGGGGGTAACATAGTTGTGCCTTCGAAGGGTGTTGTAATAATCAAGTGACAGCTTTTTCACACTCTCCTGGAAATATTTGCACATGGAGATGACCCTGTTGAGGACACAAAGGTGGTCAGACAGGCCCAACTTGCTCCAGAGAGATCTAGCACAGCTTTGGTTCACAGAAGTAAGGATGTGAGAAAGCCACTCACATTGGCCAGCTAGAACCCCCAGTTCTTTGAAGCATGTCCACAGAGCCTCAAGAAGGATTGGGGAGGTATATAGTCTTACTAGAATGAACTTTGATCAGGCAATTTCCAGCTTTAATCACTTTTGTGAATCACCAGGGCTTAAGCAGGAATTTTTAATCTTTGACAGTCTGATGAAGCCTCTGGACTTTTCAGAATAATATTTTAATGCATAAAATAATATATTATAGAATTACAAAAGAAACCAATTATGTTAAAGATTTTTCTAAATATTTTAAACACCAAATTTATGATATAGTAATGTGTATGTGTGTGTGCATGTGTTTGGCTGTGCCTTGTGGCATGTAGGATTTTAGTTTCCTGACCTGGATTGAACCCACACAGCCTGCAGTGGTTAAGAATCCACTGGAAGCATGGATTCTTAACTATTGCAGGTAAGCCTCAATATGTGTGATTTCATTTACATGTTAAATAACGGGTCAACAGACTTTTTCTGGTTAGGACCAGATAGTAACTATTTTAGGCTTTGTGAGCCACATGGTCTCAAGTAGCAACTATTCAACTCTGCCTCTGTAGTGTGCATGGCTGTTTTCCAATAAAGCATATTTGCAAAAATAAGGCTGTGAACTGGACTCAGCCGTGGATCATAGTTTGCCAACTACAGCATTAAATAGTAAGACTGGACAACAGGTCTGAAAACTACCATCATTTTGAAGGGGATGATAAATTGGTGCATCTGTAATGACTGAACGAGTTATGAAAATAATTGCAGTGCCTACTGGTAACAAAGTCACAGGTCCTACACAATCCTATGGGGTTTATTGCCTATGTTCATCATTGAAAGAAATGCAAAGTGCCAGTTAGATGTCAATGAAAACGAAGATGCACTTTCCCCCACTCACATTCACTGACCCTCTGAGTTCTGGTCATGAGCCTATAGACCCAGGTTAAGCATTCCTGGGCCTAGAGAACAAAGTCCAAAGATCTTAAAATGGAATTTAAAGCAATGAACATTCTGACCACTACCTACTTCTTCATTTTCTATTTACTCCTTTAATGAGCAGGATTTGAACCTACTATGTACTAGGTATTAAGGATACAGAACCATACAAGGCAGGTGACATGACCCTTACCTTCATAGGACACTTAGAATGGTCAACAGTCTTATCCTTTCTCTTACTCTAGCCAAAATTCAGTGCTTTATTTTGTGTGTCTGTGCTTTACACACAAAATATTTTTTTTTCACAACAAAATCCCTCACAAGTACCATCCCCTAGGCAGCAATATCCCCCCTGTTGAGAATGAATGCTCTAAGATTATTGAAATCCAGGTTCTCATAGCTGGACCACAGTACATAGACAACAGTACATCTCTAGAACAATTCTGAACAGTGAAATATTCTTCTTTTTCAGCAAAGGTGTTTTATTAAATATCTAAATGGTATTTATTTTTTATAATTTATTCCTCATTGAAAAAGACCTTGATTCTGGGAAAGACTGAAGGCAAAAGGAGAAGGGGGAGGCAGAGGATGAGATGGTTAGATAGCATCCCCAACTCAGTGGACACTCTGGGAGATAGTGAAGGACAGGGAAGTCAAGCATGCAGCAGTCCATGCAGTCACAAAGAGTCAGACACACGACTTAGTGACTGAACAGAACAGAACATACATAAATTGATAAATCTTAAAACAGCAAAAAGAATAGAGCCAATATCTTGATTTTCATTTGAAATATTTGTTTGGGGTACTAAAATGCAGCTAGCACTTACTGTATCCGAATATTGTCATCGAGCTCTACATCTTCTAGAAATTTGTTGGCCACCAACTCCAGGGCATCTGTGGGCCAAGACTGGAACCAATCAATTGTGCAGCAATTGATCAGAGAAGGGAACATTCGCAGGCGGTTCCGGAAGGCGTCCCCAATTGGACTCATGGCTAATGAAAAGCAGATTTCATTAGTTCTTTCTCCCAGTCAAGGAGGCCAAAAGGGACAGACAGGTCATTCCAAGGATTCTAATGGGGATAAAGGAGCAGTCATGTTTCCTGTTGGTACTCAAGAGTATAATTGGGAATAGTCAGGACGAGTGCCTGGAAAGCATAGGGGAATCATGGGATATTTTCATGCAACTTTGTGATGGGAAGTCAGTTTATTACAAGAGTCTTCTGTCTGGTTTTCAATATTCACATTATCCTATATTATCCATTCTAGATCTTTAGGATCATATAGCCAGAGTGTTTTAAGCCCTTTGATCTACTTGCTGCATTTGTCCTGACTCACAGACCTCAGGGAACCATTGGTGCCCTATACACAGCTACTTACGGAGGCTGCTGTGGGGGCCCTATCAGCTGGTTTCTGACCTCATCTCCATCTAACCACAAATTTTGGATTCTATGCCCCAAATTCTATTAATTGTTTATTTATATTCAACGTGTACCAGGCACTTGCTAGTAGGAAGCACAATGCATAGGTGGAAGTGTGAAAAAGCCAGTGTGGCTAAAAAAAAAAAAAAAAAGGGAAGCATGGTTTGAGAGGAGAGCGGAGAGGATGCAGGGGACAGTCTGGCAGGTGGTCTTATAAAACTATAGGCTAGGGATTTTGGTCTTTATCTGAATAGAAAGTAATTCAGGTGTTTTAATTTGTGTGTGTATGTGTATGTAAATATACAACGAACAGATTTGCAATATAAGAAAAACAAATCCTGACAGTGGAAAGCATCCTGATTCAGTGGAACTTAAATGTCTGGAATGAACAGAGTGGACATAGAGAGAACAGTTAGAAGGCTATAGAGGTGAGGTCTGGGTGAGATGATATTCATAGCAGCTTAGCTAATTTGAAGGTGGCAGAGATAGAGACAAGAGGGCAAAAATTGACAGGACATGGTAATGAAGAGAAGTATTAAACATGACCCCTAAGCTTCTGGACAGATTGGAGATGATATTCACAGAGAGAAAAACTCCAGATGTTATTTTGTAGGGCTGGCAGGGTAATGTACTAAAACGAAGGAGAGGGTTCAGAGCAGAATTCAGAGAATTGAAGAGAGTGGAACAGGTTTAAAGTCATTTTTCAGGAGAATGGAATTTTGCACAGGAATTCCAGGCACTGACCATTGGGCAAGCTAGGTACCTTGGTTGGATCAATTCTGGCACCATTGTAAAAGGACTGGGCTTAGGGCAAGGAGATCCTGAAACATCCAAGGAAAAGGGCAAAATGAATTTTCTCATTCTTACCAAGGACAATGTGAAGGTTCTTTTTTACTTTCTCGATGAAGAAGTTATACATAGAAAGAGGAGTGACTTCGATCTTTTCTCCTTCTGTCCTGGCTGCCATTTGCATCTTCTCCACAATGTCGGCCTTCTCATCAGCAGGGAAGATGTTGGGCACATCACCGGTGTTCAGAAGCATGTTGATGTCCTCAACGAATGACTCGTCCTTGATCTGATTATCAGCGAAGAGGAACACAGTACTTTTGGTGGCCACCCCAACCTGGAGCATGATCTTCTTCAGGTCCTCTCGCCAGTCGTTGCCTGAGTAGCTTTTTGTGATCTCGATCTGGTATAGCTCATATGAGTTCATGAATGTGGACAGTTTGCTGGCACTTTGCCGCCCACTGCCCCCAATGCCCACCAGGAGCAAGTGGCCTTTGTCCTGCTTCAGGACCCTGCAGATCCTAGAGATATGCTCAATGGCAAACCTGAACATCACCAAGGACATGGGGGCCTTGCTGATATTGTTGAACTCTTCCAGGTAATATTCCATGACCACTGTGAGCTGTTTTAAGTCAGTGATCTCATCATATATCTTTTGGTCACTTTCTGGCTTGAAGAAATCTCCAAAGAAGAGGCTACGGATATTATCATCAACTATCTTTCCAGTGGGTGATAGGTGGATGAGGACCTGTGGAAAAGATAAGTCTCAGGCAGGCATTCACTCCAACTACCATGGTAGTGGGAGCTAGAAGGAGGGAACAGGAGATGTGTTTGTTTCCTCTGAGCACATTCTTCAAAATCATGGTTCACAACAGTTTTGTTTCTTTAAACAAAATACGTGTATTTGATGGTTGTAAAGACTATGATGAAAGGACAATTGAGAAAAGAGTGTGAAAGCAAGGGTCAATCGGTTTGCTAAGTGATTAAAACATTGGTGGACAGATTATAAGATCCCAGGAGGAGGTGGTCAAAAGGTGAGATCATTTGTAATGTACTTGCTTCTTCACCAAATAGAGGTGCAGGCCTTGCCCCCTGTTCCCACTCTGTACCTAGAGTAGAAATGTTTTAGATGCTTCTTCTTTCTGATATTAGAAACTAGCAGTGCTTCTGTACATGGCCTCTGGATGAAATATGAAACACTTGCACTTTTTCTATGGAGAAATCATAGCTTCTTAAAAGTAGAGGTAGAATTAGATGATGCAAATATATAGGGTTTAAACTTTTCTTATATCAAAATGGAAAAGAGAAAATATTTACGAATAGGAAACAAAGACAATCTTTCACTTGGGCTTTACACAGGGCATCAATCAAACAATAAAAATTCATGGTGTTTTTATTTCTTAACTCAAAAGTTATCTGACCTTGAAAATGTATTTTACATTAATTAGAAACAAAACATCTTTTCATAAATGATAAGTTTGAATGTATCTAAACTTATATGTTACCTGTAAAGTCAAGTGAAATTGGACCAAGTATTATATTACTTGGGACAGGGAAGCCTGGTGGGCTGCAGTCCATGGGGTTGCAAAGAGTCGGACATGACTTGGTGACTGAACAACAAAAACGGCAGTATATCACCAAATCAAATGACTAGCTGGCTCAATACACTGTTTCTTGAGTTTCAGAAAGCAGAGCTATAAGTCTCTATTTGGGCTTTCCTGGTGGCTCAGTGGTCAAGAATCCACCTGCCAATTCTACAAATCTGGGTTCAATTCCTGGGTCAGCAAGACCCCCTGGAGAAGGAAATGGCAACCTATTCCAGTATTCTTGCCTGGAAAATCCCATAGAGAAGCTGGTGGGCTACAGTCCATGGGGTTGCAAAAGAGTTGGACACGACTGAGTGACTGAAAAACAACAACAAAGTCTCTACTAGGAAGGGAGCCTGAAATCTGAGACTAGCATGATCACATATTTGGGGCAATTTCTGAGGTCAAAAGATCACAGGGTCTTGCTTACCTTTTCCACAGACTGCTTGAAGCAATTGGAGGTGGTTTCCCTTACCATGTTAAAAAAGACCTGTCTATCTTCATGATCAATCAGACGGTCATAGAAGACCCGGTAAACCTCATGAATCCAAAGCCGGATAAACTTCTCTACATCCTGAAAATTCAATTATTTGAATGAATGGCACATGGTGGCTGAGGCAGTAGTTTTCAAACAGTTTCTAAGTCCTGGGTTGTTATGAGGATTAAATGAGATAATGCTTACAAAATCCTTAGCACAGATTAAATGCTTAGCACAGATTAAATGCTTAATAACAGTTAGCTATTACTATTATCATTATATATTCCACATAGCCAAAGATATCACTGAATGAACTTGATAACAGAAATGACAGCGGCTGACCTGCAGGTGGGTGTGAGGGCAGAGCAACACCCCTTGGATCACCCGTGAGAAATCCCGCAGGTTAAAGACATAGTGTGACTTGGAGGGAGTTGGCAGGAAATTCTCCACTGCAGCTTTGTAAATTGTCATCGTTGCTTGTACCATCATCTTTCCATACCTTGGGAGGAAGGAGAAGACAGACCAGTTAAGGAAGGGCCAGAAATGAGGACCCCAGGCCAATAATAGAGGAACCTCCTACCTTAAAAACACCACATCAAACCCTTTCCCGAAGTGCCAGTCAGCGATTGAACTGAAAATCTTGGTTAATATGTCATCCTCGAAGGCATTGATGGAAATGATATTCAGATGGCGAGTGAACCGTCCTGGAAAACATGCACACACACTCACACTTACCTCCTGGGCGTAGCAACCCTTAGATATAGAACGGTTTTTTCTCCGCCTTTAAGTTCTAGAGCTGTGCTATTCAACATGGCAGCCTCTAGCCATATGTGGCTATTTAAATTTATATGGATTAAAATTAAGTAATATTAAATGTATTTCCTCAGTCTCATCAACCACATATCAACTTCTCAAGGATAAACGTGTGACTAGTGGATGTTGTACTGCACAGTATAGATACAGAACATCTCCATGACTGCAGAAGTTCTGGTAATAGTACTAGCCCAGTGCTCAAGACTGTTACTAGATAATGGCAATATGTTATTTTTATAAAATAATCAAATAATTCAGAAATACTTTTACAGAAAGTAACCCTTGCCTCCTACACACTAAATCCATTCTGTCTCCCCTCCCAAATTAATCACTGTTAGTTTGGTGTTCTTACAGCTCTACAACTGTATCTATGTATCTAATATTAGATATCCATATATTTATATCTCTAAAATTCATCCATTTAAAGTAAACAGTTAAATAAATATTTCGTATTTTAGTTGTGCAATCATTATCACAATCAATAGCAGAATAATCACTCCAAAAAGAAATCCTTTACATTTACCACTTTCTATTTCCTTGCAGCCCTTGGCAACTAATAATCGATTTTCTGTTTCTATAATTTGCCTGCATGTATTTTTAAAAAATATTTTACTGTATAAAGTAAAGCACAGATACAGAAAATCACCAAAATTATAAAGTGAATCATTATAAAGTTAACATCTTTACATCTACCATCCATGTCAAGAAATACAACTTTGCCAGCCCTTCATAGAAGCCCCTCCATATATCCCATCCCAATCACAGCCCTCTCCCTGTCTCCCTCCAAAGCTTACCACTATCCTGATTTTAAAGTAATTACTATCTTGCATTTTTTTATGTTTTTTTTTTTTAATCACCCATGTGTACTGATACATGTAGGTTTACCTTTTAAAAAAATGCTGGAATAATATTTTACACTCTGATTGGGAAATATGGAGAGTTGCATGAACTTGAGGAAGTCATGTATTCTTTTGATAATAAGCATACTCATAGTCCTTAATGTGTGCTAATGCTTATTACATGTTACCAAAACCCAGATCAGTCTTCTGCCAAACCATGCTCTCCACCACCATATAATAATGCCTTGAGCCTCAGTTTTCCCATATGAGCCCTAACAGATGGCAGGTGATCTGACAATTATCAGCTAGTCTGTTGGTTCTCCAGTGAACACAATCTCTTTAAATATCAACATCAAATGAGGTTGTACCGTAGCTATGATGGAACAAGACAGAAACAAGTTTGCTCTGAAATCACGAAAAGTTCCCCCCAAACTAATATGAGTGACTATAGTTGTTTACTAAGTACAGAAAAAAAATTAAGATACCTACTCTTCAAATTGTCCCCACTCCCTGAGACTACCCAATCTAGAACAGAGTCCCTGGTTTCTTAAGCCTTTTTCACATCAACCAGCACAAGCCCATTTAACGCCCTTTCACCAGGCACTCTCATGGTTCTCCATGCTATGTAGACCCTTGCTGCAGCAAATTAATAGACTCAATTTCACCTGACCACAGATGTGCTCCTGGCAGTTTTGGGCATTGGTCTTTAAGATCTTTTCAATATGTCATATTTGTGACATAGCTTGAAAACTGTCAACTGCTGTGCAAATGTTAGCAATTACTACTTCCTTGATATGTACGGGAAACAGACATTCCCTTCTGAATAGATCTCTACTGCCTCACTGGTTTTAGTGAGAATTAATTGACATAAAATATATAAACTGAAGGTTTACAACATGATGATTTAATGCATATAAGATATTGCAAAATGCTTGCATACTAAGGTTAAGTAACAATTCTATTGATGCTGCTAGAGAGTCACCATATTGTACATCAGATCCCCAAAACTTATTCTTTTTATAACTGGAAATTTGTACCCTCTGACCAACGTCTCCCCATTTCCCCCATCTTTTAGCTCCTGGCAACCATCATACTACTGTTCCTGTGAGTTTGGCATTTTTAGATTCCGCATGTAAATGATATCATATAGTATTTATTTTTCTCTGACTTATTTCATTTAGTTTAATATTCTCAAGGTCCATTCACGTTGTCACATAGAGTAGAATTTCATTATTTTTATAGCCAAATAATATCCCAGGGTGTGTGTGTGTGTGTGTGTATATATACATTTTCTTTATCCATTCATCCATAAATAGACACTTTGGATATTTCCATGACTTGGCTATTGTGAGTAATGTTGCAGTTTGGGACTGGGATTCCCTGGTGGCTCAGCAGTAAAGAATCCGCCTACAATGCAGGAGACATAGGAGACGAGGGTTCGATCTCTGGATTAGGAAGATCCACTGGAGGGGGACATGGCAACCCACTCCAGTATTCTTGCCTGGAAAATTCCATGGACTGAGGAGCCTGGTGGATTACAGTCCACAGGGCTGCAAAGAGTTGGACATGACTGAAGTGACTGAGCATGCAGCACGAACATAGGATTACAGATATCTCTTCAAGAAAATTATTTCATTTCCTCCAGATATACACCCAGAAGTGGCATTAATGGATCATGTAGTAGTGTTATTTTTAATTTTTTGAGGGACATCCTACTGTTTTTCATAGTGGCTGCATGAATTTATATTCCCACCAACAATGCACAAGAGAAGTTATTATCTCTTGACTTTTGTTAATAGCCATTCTATCAGGTGTGAGGTGATATCTCATTGTGATTCTGATTTTCATTTCTCTAATAATCAGCAATGTTGTTGTTTTGCTATAGAGTTGTATGAATTCCTACACATTTTGTATTTCAACTCTTTATCAGATAGATAGTTTGCAAATATTTTCCCCATTGAATGAGTAGGTCTTAGAGAAAAATAATATACCAAGTTCCTTTCCCTCTAAGTAGTTAGAGAAGTGTTGAATTTATAGATGCTAAGTGCCTGAGCTCCTGCTATATTCAAACCCAAGGCAAAGGTACCCTTGGACTCTGTAGCAAGTGGAAGGTGATGGTTTGTGTACTCAAGTAAAATCACCCTGTTTATCTTCCTTATTTTACAAATCAGAAAGATATATGCCACCGGGGAGAGCAAGGTCACAGAATGTTAAGTCTGAAAATGGCATTAAGATTCTTAACCAAGGATGTATCACAGAATAAAAGTGTGGAAACCTGTAGACCTGGATGGATGAAGTTGCACATGAAGCAAAATACACTCCTAAAGTGTCAGATGATGGGGGAAAATCTTATTTATTTGTTTGTTGTTTATTATTACTTTATTTAGGCCTATCTGGCTCCAAAGAATTGTAAGAAACATAACATGTGAATCTGTCATTCACCTTTGGTTGAGAACCTCTCGTCTAGCCTCGCTCCTAGAACACAAGCTGACCACAGAACTTACCTCTTCATGAGACTCTCTGTTCCTCTATGCCTAGCCAAAAACTCCTCAAGTCCTCTTTTCATCTTCTCATCCTATTTCATACAACTTTCAACACGGCATATTCAAATGCCACTCCTTGAGTCTAGCTCA
Organism: Bos taurus; assembly: GCF_002263795.3. NCBI lineage: Eukaryota > Metazoa > Chordata > Mammalia > Artiodactyla > Bovidae > Bos > Bos taurus. The sequence continues at coordinate 18,793,879 of NC_037352.1, forward strand.
AGTGTCTCTGGCCTAAATACCCTTTCTCTATCTTCCATCAGGACAGACTGCCTTACACTAGCCCTCCATCCACAAAGATGGTCTGGTTCTGCAGGGGGTGGAAGAAAAAGTAATGAACTCTCTCCTTCACGTACCAGTAATGTCATTCCTTCCTCCCCCAGGAGGGCCCATGGCTGTCACAAGCAGCACATCAACGATGTCCAGCTTGTTGGTATCCTTCTTGTCAAACCAGTAACCATGGTCAATCCATTGCCGTAGGAGCTCAATGGGGGGCTGTGCTCCATATACCTCTTTGGCTGGCATGTTGAGGTCATCTGGGGAAAGAAGTAATAGCCACAGATTGTAAGTCTATGGCATCCTTTGGTCTTTTAGGAGGTAGCAGATGACTATCCTTCCATGAGAGAGTCCACACTCAATTGTTATACCCTCACTCCAGGTAGGGCTCAGCCAGTGGACATTTTCACCATAATGGAAGATATTTTTCAGGGTTCTGGCTTTCCTGGTTTATTGAGATCTCTGTGCATTTATTGAGATCTCTGTGCATGAGATCCTCTGTGGAAGGATGCATACATTTGCATTAACAAACAGATATTAAAATTTTTCCCATTCCTTCACCCAAAATATATAGATTGTCTACTATGTGCTAGATATTTTGTTAATTTCTAGGGATATGATGGTGAGAAAGAAAGTCATGCTTCTAGTTGACAGAGTATTTAATTTACCACCAGGTAATAGTGGGAACTCCAACAGCAGAAAAGCTTCAAGCTAGGGTTTTTGAAGAGCAAAATCAAAAAGGCAAGGATAAATTGTGATTTCCTCCAGGGTAGGGATTGATTTTCTCCAATAGTACATTGTTCAGTACTGGTGCATAGAAGGCACTCAATAATTGCCAATGAACATTGACTAAATGCCCAATTTTGTGTCATGTAACATTTTAGGAATTTTATACATATTATCTCATCTACTCAAGATGATGACTTTATAAGAGGAATATAGTATTGCCTTTATGTTAGAGGTGAGGAACTGAAGGTAATGGAATAATATACTTAGGGTTAAAAAGTGAGATTTGGACGTAGGTCTGTTTGACTGCAAAGCTTAAATTGCTTTTGGATATACCATAAAAATAGGAAGGGAGAACAGATGAGAGTAAGGACAAAGGAGGGAGGGAGGACAAGAAAGGGAAAAGAAAATATGATCCCTCCCTTTAAGAAGCTGTTGTTAATTGGCAAGGATATAAATACATGCAACATTTACTGTCAATACCTTAATTTTAAAGACAGAACATGAGATAATTCAGAAGAGCAGGGAATTACTATTACTAAATGAGAATTCTATGAATTAGCAGTAAGAGAGTAGATAACATAATATATTTGGCACCAAGAAACCTGGTTTTGGCTTGTGGCTCCAGAATTTTCTAGACATTTGACCCTGAACAGGGAATTTAACCTTCAGAGTCTCATTTAATTGATTAGTAAATTAGATTTTTTTTAAAAAGTCAGTTTTCATTCCAATCCCAAAGAAGGGTTGTGCCAAAGAATGTTCAAACTAACAGATAATTGTGTTCATTTCCTATGATAGTAAAGTTACTCAAAATCCTTCAAGCTAGGCTTCAGCAGTACATGTACTGAGAACTTCCAGATTTACAGGCTGAGTTTAGAAAAGGTGGAGGAGGCAGAGATCAAATTGCCAACATTTGTCGGATCATAGAGAAAGCAAGGGAATTCCAGAAAAACTGCCGCTTCCATGACTATGAGGAAACCTTTAACTGTGTGGATAACAACAAACTGTGGAAAATTCTTAAAGAGATGGGAATACCAGACCACCTTACATGTGTCCTGAGAAACTTGTATGCAGATCAGGAAGCAACAGTTAGGACCTTATATGGAACAAATTACTGGTTCAAAATTGGTTCAAATTTTATGGCTCAAAATTGGGAAAGCAGTATGACAAGGCTGTATATTGTTACCCTGTTTATTTAACTTATATGTAGAGTACATCATGTGAAATGCCAAGCTGGATGAGTCACAAGCTGGAATCAAGATTGTCATGAGAAATACCAGCAACCTCAGATATGCAAATGATACCACTCTAATGGAAGAAAATGAAGAGCAGCCAAGAGCCTCTTGATGAGGTCAAAAGAGGAAAGTGAAAAAGCTAGCTTAAAACCTAACATTCAGAATACCAAGATCACAGCACCTGGTCCCATCACTTCATGGCAAATAGAAGGGGAAAAAGTAGAAGCAGTGATGGATTTTCCTTTCTTGGGCTCCAAAATCACTGCAGACGGTGACTGCAGCCGTGAAATTAAAAGATGCTTGCTCCTTGGAAGGAAAGCTGTGATAAACCTAGACAGTGTATTCAAAAGCAAAGACTTCACTTTGCTCACAAAAGTCCATATAGTCAAAGCTATGGTTTTTCCAGTAGTTGTGTATGGATGTGAGAATTGGACCATAAAAAAGGTTGAGCACTGGAAAATTGATGCTTTCAAATTGTGGTTCTGGAGAAGACTCTTGAGAGTCCCTTGGACTGAAAGGAAATCAAACCAGTCAGTCCTAAAGGAAATCAACCCTGAATATTCATTGGAAAGACTGATGCTGAAAGTAAAGCTCTAGTACTTTGGCCATTTGATGCAAAGAGCCAACTCATTAGAAAAGACCCTGATGCTGGGAAAGACTGAAGGCAAAAGGAGAAGTGGGTGGCAGAAGATGAGATGGTTAGAAAGCATCATTGACTGAATGAACAAGAACTTGAGCAAACTCTGGGAAATAATGGAGGACAGGGAAGCCTGGCTTGCTGCAGTCCATGGGGTCGCAAAGACTTGAACATGACTTAGTGACTGAATAACAGCAACAACAAAGAGATCATGATGGCCAGTAAACTCAAGGGGTTGTGAGGCTCAAAAGAAATAAATGAGGAAGTGCTTTCTAAACAGATAAAATTCTGGAAAAATTCAATGTGCTTATTTGGCAACTATTAGATTTCTTCATATACTGATAACATATTTATCTTGCACTTAATGGAATAGAAGCTTATCACAGTGTGTGAGTTGCTTCTGGAGACACAAGAGAGTAAATACTACAATCCCCTTCTGAACCTAACTACTGTCACTACAAAGTAACTTGGCCTGATCCATGGGCTCAACTTCATCCCAGGAGAAACTGGGATCCTCCCTCAGGCAAAAAGGCGTGGACCATGTCTCAACATGGAAAATTTGGCATATAGTACATAGTTAAAAATACTTGGAAATGAATGAAGGAAAGGACAAGGAACAAAAAATGAAAGAAGCAAGAAAGGGAGGGAAGGAGAGAAGAAAGGATGGAAAGATGGAAGAAAAGAAGGAAGGAAAATAGGAGGGGAGGGAAGGAATGTGGAATTACATTAACCAGAAATATTTTATCTTCCATAGACAGTAAAATGAATATACAGCAGTCCTACAAAGGGAAATTCGGTTTTGCCGCAACTTAAAATAGAAGAATTTGGTGTGTCCAGATCCAGGCCAGTGCCTTACCCACAAATACCACTGCTTTCTTCCCTATGGGAGGCCCAAAAAGGCCTTTCCGCCGGCGATCCAGCTTGGACATGATGATATCCTGCGTCTGATTGGCTGAAGTTCTGGCAGAGAAATTGATGCAGTTGGGCAGATAAGTATTTTTGGGAAGGCGAAGTAGGAAGTTGTTGGTGATGACCGATTTGCCTGTGCCCGTGGGTCCTACGAACAGCATTGGAATCTCATGGTCCAGGTAGGTTTTCAAGAAGAAGGACTGTCGGGCTGTCTCCATGGTGGGGATGATGAGTTCTGAGACCTGTGCCACAAAGACATGGTAAGTCTTGATACTGGGACCAGGAGATTGTGTCTTGGTATTCAAGAGACTTGAGTTTTATCCTTACTATCCATTCAGCTCTGTCTCTTATTTATCTTTATAATTTTGAGTATTTTACCTCTCTAGCAGCCTAGTTTCTTCATCTATGAAAGGGGATAAAAATGGCATTGAGTTCACTGAGCTGTTTTGAAGGTTAAATGAAATCTTGTATGTAAATATAGGCAATAACTGTCTATTGTCCCTGTTTTAGAGATGAGGAAACAGATCCAGAGCTCACCAACACAGCAAGTAAACAGAAATGCAAAGATTTTAATCCGAGCTTGTCTGATCCCAAGGACTGTATTCTTAACTACTGAAATGTCACATTGTAAACACCAATTATAGTAAGGCTGGGTCTACAGCTGCTGCCCTCTGAGACCTTTTCTTTGAGCCAAGCTGTCTGCCTTGCCCTAGGAAAGATCCACCTCCCATATGCCATCTATACTGCCTGTCCAAGAAGGGTTAGGTATGACCCTTGACCCCCATTCCTTGTGCTTATTCCTCATCTGCTTTTCTTAAGGCTCATATTCTTGGTTCCTCCTATTAATCCCTTTAGCAATATGGAAATTGCAACACTCTTCCTGGTATTCAGACTCCAATTGGGCTCTAAGGGCTTGGTCTTGGATTCCTAGAATCTCTATTACTTTGAGTAGAAAACCTTGCTTTAGATTGGCTTTTCTGAGTTTGAACCCTATCATCAGCCATCTGGCTGCTTTTGGTCCCTCCAATGATGGGTAGACGAAGGGATCTGCTGTTGTTCAGTCACTAAGTTGTGTCCAATTCTTTTGTGACCCCATGGACTTTAGCCTGCTAGGCTCCTCTGCCCATGGGATTTCCTAGACAGGAGTACTGGAGTGGGTTACCATTTCTTTCTTCAGGGTATCTTCCCAACTCAGGGACTGAACCTGTGTCTCCTGCATTGGCATGCAAATTCTTCGCCACTGAGCCAAGTGTGTAGCCACAGAGGAAGGGGTAGTTAGATTTAAATCATATGCTGAAGTCTACTTATATGTCTAGACTGGAAGAGGCTAGTGAACATGGAGCCACTGTGCTGTGTAACTCTAGAGAGCACCACCCACACTATGGTTTGTGTAAACGGTGCCCCTAAAACAAAACCAGACCATAATGCAAATGGCACCAACAGAGACTGCGCAGTGCCGTGGCTATGTGTATACTGTTAGACTAAGCTTGACTTATTTTGATTAATAATTTGATCAATGAAAAAGGAGCAGAGAGAACAGAGAAATTGAAGTGGCAAGGAAGAGAATTAACAGGTATCGAGCTATGGAAGTTTTGCCTGTGTTATTCCCTGCAGTTTTCCCAACAGCCCTCTGAGGCAGCTGTATTATTAGCTCACTTTTTCAGATAAAAAAATTGAGACTGGAGGATGGCCAACTTGGCCAAGTCACATAGCCAGTAAGTGATACTGAATGCTAAACCAAGTATCAAGACTGGGAATTTTAAGCAAGTTGGATTTCACAGATTTTTATTTTCAGGGGCTAGAACAGTTTTTTCACAAGTGAAAAATTCCCAGCATAACTAAAATATTTTCTGCATTTGACTCATTTGTAGGCATCTAGCAAGATTTCAAACCCCTGGAGCTCAGGTGATGAAGCTCTTTTAAGGAGAATGAAAGTTTAGAACCTCGGTGCTGAGGGGTTCTTTACAGTCTTTTCAGTCTCCACTGTGTGTCCTGAGCTCTTCACACATTCACTCCTGCCTGTGGCACCCTTTTTACAAGCAGCTGTGGTCCTGTCTGGTGTCTGATTTTGTTTTCAGTATTTCCACATTTCCATCCACCACCTACTACTCTATGCTAGGCCTGAACAAACTACAATTATCCCAATAAAGCTCAATTTTGTCCACCAGATACTGCAAGTTGAGGCATGAAAGTGCACATCTGGAAAAAATTTCCACAAGAAAATGAGTAGGAGTTGTAAGTGCATCTTCTGCTAACCAGAAAATCTATTAACTGTTTTTCTGAGAACTCTGATTAAAGAAATCTTTCTCTGGGGATTTTAAAGAAAAGGCAAGGATCTTTTTGGCGGAGATATCTGAGAGGGGGACTGATGACCACCTGGCATTGTTCATACTGACAATAATTAGAATAGCAACTGTATGATCTAGCACAATGTGAATGCCACAGATTCATGTACAATGTCTTCAATCTTTGCAGCCATTCTTTAGGTATTTTTTCTTCTATTGTGTACTTGCATAAACTGAGGCAGAAAGGGTGAAGACTGAATAATAAATCTGGGACTCTCTGATTCTAAAGTCTGTGCTTTTGAAGGCTCAATTCAATTCATGTTTGAACATTTTTCTAAAGTAAATTCTTTCACTTTTTCTGAAGTAAGTTCTTTAACTAACCCAGATCTGATGTTAACGTCTCCACTTTGCTGAATATCAGGTCATTACTGAGGTTCTATGACCGATAACTCTCTTTTACCTTTGCACTTGCGGAGATATGTTCCTCCTCTTTGGTGATATACTCTGTCCATGTGTACCAATGTCCACTAGCTTGCTTGAGGAAATAAAAATCATAGATGCTTCCTGGACCCAAATAAATAGAACAAATTATTAGCACATCAGGGGTTTACATTTCATATTTGAGATATTTAACTACCTCAGCCATAGGCATCTGAAATGTATGACTATCAGTATTGGTAACTGTATAATCTAGAAAAACATCTTTTAAAGAATAATGACTTTATTATATGTATAAAATAATAGGTATTGATTATACAAATAATAATATAAATAATATATATAATATAAACAGGAAGTATTGAAAAGAACAAAAAACGGAGAAAACAAATGGCTCCAAATCTCACAATCAGAGATTACTTTCGGCAGCAATCCTTCCAGTCCTCTCTTGAGGCATACAAACATATTGAAGGTGGAAGTATAGGTAAATGAAAGAATTTTATTAGGATAGGATCATTTAATATTATATATCATATAGATATATACACAAATATATATGAATTATATTAATATAATGTAACATAATAAGATAGAATATATATTTTTATATATCATACTATTGAAAAATAAAAACATTATATCTAATTTTATTTAAACTAGGAGACTAAAGTGAAACTGAAGGACCTTCTGAACTTCAGATAATCATCATTCACTACAGGAGATATTGGTTTCTAAAAGTGGTTTATTTTTTTTTCAATTGAGGTACAATTGACAAAGACTATATTTGTTTCAGGTATAAAATGCAATGATTCAATTTTTACATATAGTGAAATGATCACATTATAAAATGATTATAAGAGATTGTATATATTAATATATAATGCATATAATATTAAATGATCCAGGGACTTCCCTGGTGATCCAGAGGTTAGGAATTCACCTGCCAGTGCAGGGACACTGAGTGTTCGATTCCTGGTCCAGGAATATTCTACCTACGACAGAGCAACCAATCCTGTGCACCACAACTATTGAGCCTGAGCTCTAGAGCCCGCAAGCCACAGCTACTGCAGCCCGTGCGCTGTAGGACCTGTGCTCTGCGCCGAGAGAAGCCACTACAGTGAGAAGCTTATGCACTGCAACGAAGACCAGCCCGTTTGCCACAACTAGAGAAAGCTGCACACGGCAAAGAAATACTCAGGCAAGACAACAAGGACACAGCATGGCCCAAAATAAATAAATAAAAAATAACCGATCCTATTCTTATAAAACCCATCATCATACACAGAATTTTTTTCCTTGTGAGGAAAACTTTTTTAAAACCGAAGCACAGTTGATTCATAAAGTTGTGTTAGTTTCAGAGGAGACTGGGTGCATTTAGGGCGGTATGGCCGTAGACTAAAGCTGTGTTAGTTTTCACTGTATAGGGAAGTGATTCAGTTATATACATATATATATATATAAAACCATATACATATATGCATATAAATAGAGCTATATATATAGCTATATATATATAGCATAGAAATATATAATTTTCAGATTCTTTTCCATTGTATATTTTTTTGAGATATTGAACATAGTTCCCTTTCCTATACAGTAGGTCCTTGTTCTCATCTATTTTTATTTATAGTGGTGTATATACATTAATCCCAAGCTCCCAATTTATCCCTCTTTACCCATTTCCCCTTTGGTAACCATAAATTAGTTTTCTACATCTGTGAGTCTATTTCCTTTTTACAAATAAATTCATTCGTATCATTTTAAAAAATCCACATATAAGTGATATCATATGATATTTGTCTTTCTCTGTCTAAATTCACTTAATATGATAGTCTCTAGGTCCACCCACGTTGCAGTAAATGGCATTTCATTCTTTTGTCTGACTGAGTAGATTTCCGTTGTATGTATGTATGTGTATGTGTGTATATATATATATATATAATCACATTTCCTTTATTCATCTGTCGATGAACATTTATTAATAGGGTGCTTCCATGTCTTGGCTGTTTCGTAAATAGTGCAGCCGTAATTACTGGGGTACATGTATGTTTTTGAGTTATATTTCTCCAGAAATATGTCCAGGAGTGGGGCTGCTGGGTCATATGGTAACTCTATTTTTAGGGTTTTGAGAAACCTCCATGCTGTTCTCTGTAATGGCTGCCCTGATTTACATTCCCATCAACAGTGTAGGAAGGTTAATTTTTCTTTCACACCCCTCTAGCATGTTATTTGTAGACTTTTTGAGAATGTCATTCTGACTGGTGTGAAGTGATACCTCATTGTAGTTTTCAATTCCTCTAATTAGTGATATTGAGTATCTATTTATGTGCCTGTTGACCATCTGTATGTCTTCTTTGGAATCATGTGTTGTTAGGTCTTCTGCCCATTTTTTGGGGGGGTTGTTTTTTTTTTCTGATATTAAGCTGTATGAGCTGTTTGTATATTTTGGAAATTAATCCCTTATCAGTTGCATTTTTTTTTGCAAATACTTTCTCCCAAACTGTAGGTTGTCTTTTTGTTTTGTTTATGGTTTCCTTAGCTGTGCAAAAGCTTTTAAGTTTAGTTAGGTCCCATTTTGTTTAGTTTTGCTTTTGTTTCCATTATTCTAGGAGATCAATCTAAAAAAGTATTGCTGCGATTCCTGTTAAAGAGTGTTCTGCCTGTGTTTTCCTCTAGGAGTTTTATAGTACCCACTCTTACATTTAGGTCTTTAATCAATTTTGAGTTTTTTTGTGTATATGGTGTTAGAGAATTTTACAGTTTCATCCTTTTACATGTTCTCCAGTTTTTCCACCACCATTTATTGAAAAGACTGTCTTTTGTCCATAGTATAGCCTTCCCTCCTTCTGTTGTAGATTAATTGACCATAAGTGCATGGGTTTATTTTGGGGCTCTCCATCCTGTTCCATTGATCTATATGTCTTTTTTTGTGCCAGTACAATACTGTTTTGGTTACTGCAGCTTTGTGGTATAGTCTGAACTCAGGGAGCATGAAGCCTCCAGCTTTGTTCTTCATTCTCAGGATTGCTTTGGCAATTCTGGGTCTTTTATGGTTCCACATAAAATTTAGGACTACTTGTTCTAGTTCTGTGAAAAATGTCATTGGCAATTTGATAGCGATTGCATAAATCTGTAGATTGTCTTGGGCAGCATTTTAACAATACTAGTTTTCCCAATCCAAGAATATGGTATACCTTTCCATCTGTTTGTGTTGTCTTCAGTTTTTTTCATTGGTGTCTTATAGCTTTCACAGTATGGGTATTCTGGCTTCTTAGGTAAGTTTATTCCTAGGTATTTTATTATTTTTCATGAAATGGTAAATGAGATTGTTTCTTTAAATTCTCTTTCTGATATTTCATTGTTAGTGTATAGAAATGCAACAGAGTTCTGTATATTAACTTTGTCTCCTGCAACTTTACCAAATTTTTTGATGAGCTCTAATAGTTTTCCGGTAACGTCTTTAGGATTTTTTTTTACTTCTTTTCCAATATGGATTCCTTTCATTTATTTTTCTTTTCTGATTACTGTGACTAAGGCTTCAAAAACGATGTTGAATAAAAGTGGCAAGAGAAGGCATCTTTGTCTTGTTTCTGATCTTAGAGGAAATGTTTTCAGCATTTCATCATTGAATGTGATGTTAGCTATGGGTCTGTCTCATACTTTTTTATTATGTGAGGCATGTTCCTTGTATGTCCACTTTCTGAAGAGTTTTTAATCATAAATGGATGTTGATTTTTATCAGAAGCATTTTTTTCTGCATCTGCTGAGATGATCATATACTTTTTATTCTTCAGTTTAATGTGGTGTTTCACATTGGTTTGTGGAAATTGTTAAATTCTACTTGATTGTGGCGTATAAGCACTTTAAGGTATTGTTGGATTCAACTTGCTAGTATTTTGTTGATGAGTTTTGCATCTATGTTCCAAAACAAATCTATTTGAGTCCAAAGTCTGTAGTCTCTGATTCCCCAAGCTGAGGTTGGAGACCATGAAAGTCATGTTAAGCCTTCAGCTTATATGACTTTCTCCTGTACTGTTCAACAGCTCTGGAGTATAAGTGGGAAAAAAAAAGAGAGGTGGTGTATTGATCAAGGTTGCGGTTTTCCTGAGTTTGTATGGCAGGAGGAAAAGGGAAGGAGGGACAGAAGGTGCTGATGAGAGAAAAACATGGAACAGGTGGGCCTTGGGGATGGAACTGGAGGGGTAGACTGGAGGGACTGGTAATTAAGGAGATAGCAGAAAGCAGGGAGCAGAAGCTAGTTGTAGCAGAGCTGGAGAGTTACAGGGCTACAAGGTAGTTTGTGAGAAGTCAGGATGATTGAACTTGGATTTGCAGAGGTGGAGCAGCTCAAGGTCAAGCTGGGGTCACAGACCTGGAGATGCCTTTGTGCTGCACAGACCTGAGTGTCTGAGGAGTCCAGCAGGGCCTCTCCCATCTGGGGACATTTGTGTGAACCTGATCCCAGAAGCCATGGAGGAAGAGCAGTGCCTTCCACTGGGCAACACTGAAGGAGCTGTTGAGTCTCTGGGGCTTCCTAAGACTCAAACCCCAGGCTCCCCAGGTTTGGAGGCCTATGGTCCAGCACCAGGTAGCAGTGCTAAAGTGTAAATTATGGGGCAACATGTGCCCCTTGCTGATCTTGTGACCTTGGGTAAGTCATGGAATCTCTGGGCATTTTCAGGGGCTCCCTCAGTGTGGACTGGAGATAACCTGCTCTGTATGTTGCTCCTCCTGACTTTCCAAAGTCCCCTTAATACACATTGTATGAAGCAGACTACTCACCCACTTTACTGCAGCATCTTCTTTCTAATCTTCAAACATACCACATGCACTCTTACCTCAGGGCTTTGGATCAGCTCTTCTTTATGCCTGGCAGCTCTTCCTCCTGCTCTCTACCTGGCTTGTTCCTTACCTTTCAGATCTCAGCTCAGATGTCACCTCCTCTGGGAGACCGTCCCTGAACACTTCAGGTAGAGCCCCTGTGGGTCTCCATCAACATGCCAGTGTTTTTCCATCCTTGCACTTAGTATATCTCCAATTATCTTATTCTATGAGCCTACTTATTTATTGTTTGTCTTCCTCAACTAGAAAGTGAGCTCTGTGAGAGCAAGGGGATTATATCTTTTTTGTTCACTGTTGTATCCCCAAACAACTAGCACAGTATCTAGAACTATGTGTTAGTCGCTCAGTCAGGTCTGACTCTTTCAACTCCATGAACTGTAGCCTGTCAGGCTCTTCTGTCCATGGAATTCTCCAGGCAAGAATACTGGAGTGGGCAGTCAATTCCTTCTCCAGGGGATCTTCCCAACCCAGGTATTGAATCCGGGTCTCCTGCATTGCAGGCAAATTTTTTACCATCTGAGCTACCAGGGAAGTACATAGTAGGTGCTTAGTAAAAAGTACAAAGTAGGTGCTTTTTGAACAAATGCCTGACCAGACACGAAGCAAGCACATTGTAGGCCCTCAGTATCTACTGTGTAAGGTAAGAACAACTGAAGTGCTGCCCTCCAGATCCTCTTGGTGTGGGAGGAAGTAGGTGGGCAGCATCGAGGCCCCTGTTCTCTGGCCTCTGATCAATACACAGCGGTGATTCTGAATCACCTTCTCTCTCCACCCGTTCTTCCAAATACAGTCACAATACTCATCCCAAATCACTCCCTACTTCCCTCACAAAAGTAACACAAAGTTCCTATGGTCCTTTTCCCCAGTGAAGCCCTGCCTCTGTAATTGTTGGAAGTCTTTTTCTTTGTTGCACTTCAAGATGAGAAGTGGGAATAAGAAGAGTGTCAGGGAAGGACCTGGCTTCTCATCCAATCATTCCTCACTGACTCACTGTGGGGCCCTGGATGAGTGACACCCTTTCTGAGCTGCAATTTCCTCATCTCGAGAATGCTATGAGGAGTATATGAGATACTGGTTGCAAAGCTTTCTGAATTATATATATATATATATATATATATATATTTTTTTTTTTTAGAAAAACTTGAAGAGGACATGGAGGAAATACCAAGGCTTCAGTGAGACAAGTGTTGGGCTGTGTGATTCACAGGAGCACTGGGCATGAGAGGCTTGCAAGTTCCATTGCCTAGCCAACTCAGCAGCAGGCACAAGTGACTTACTTCTCTCTCCACAGGACTCATCTATAATTGACCCAAAGAAGACAGCATTGGTGGTTGTAGGCTGTATGTGTGTGTGTGTGTGTGTGAGAGAGAGAGACAGAGAGAGAAAGAGAGAGAGAGAGAGAGAGAGAGAGAGAGAGAGAGAGAGTCTTGAGTTAAAGGGCTGAAACACTCCAATCTAAAAAAATTTTTTTTCTTGTGATGAAAAGTTTTAATATCTACCACCTTAGCAGGAGAGATGCTTCTTAACTAAAAAAAAAAAATTCAGCCATTAGGGCTTAAAGTCATTATAATTTTAAAAATAATTTAATCCAACTTTGCTATTATATTTTAACTTTTCATTGTGAAAAAAATTTAAAATACACAATGCTGACTTGAAAAAATGCACAACATGAGAATTGCAAGTTAAATTTTATTTGGGGCAAAATGAGGACTATAGACCCAGGAAACAGCATTTCATATAGCCCTGAGAAATTGCTCCAAAGAGGTTGGGGGTAAGGTCAGTATATATGTGATTCTGGTGAAGTGGGAGTACATGCAATCAAGCACTTTAATTTTTGCAGAATGTATCTGCTAGTCACGAGGAGCAGTCATCACTATGAAGGATTTTAGTGTTTTTCTAGACATGAGGAAATACAAGAATTGGGCTCATAAAGTTGGCTCATGAAAATATCTATCTGAAGACCCATTCTGCTAGTTTTTCCCAGAGTACCTCATTTCTGCTCTCCACCCTGAATTCCTTTCAGGGGTATTTAAAATCAGCAGAAACAGCAGCATGTGATTTAATCCTTGTAGAGGTAGCTGGCAAGTGCCAGTCTGTAGCTGACAACAAAAAAGGAGGATAGTATAATAAACTGCCATGTACCCATTATCTAGCTTCCATAATCTTCAACATTTTGCAACTGTTTCATGCATTTCTACAACATCAACAATCATCATATTCATTTTCCTTCCCTTCTCACTTCCTCCCTTTTCTTTCTTCCTTCTTTCTTAGACTGGAACATTTTGAAGCAAATCCTGATATCACAATTCATTTGAAAATACATGTGACTTAATGTTAGATCAATTTTATTGATCTCTTTATGAACTATGATGTGATTAACTGTCATTCTTCCATTTCCTCTCCTTTGGTTCTCTTTGTTGTTCTTGATGATACTGTTGTTGCGCAGTCACTAAGTCATGTCCAACTCTTTTTGACCCCGTGGAATGCAACACGCCAGGCTCCTCTGTCCATTACTGTCTCCCAGAGTTTGCTCAGACTCATGTTTATTGGGTCAGTGATTCTATCTAACCATCTCATCCTCTGCAACTCCCTCCTTTTGCCTTCAGTCTTTCCCAGCATCAAGGTCTTTTTCCAATGAACCAGCTGTTCACATCAGGTGGCCAAAGTACTGGAGCTTCAGCTTCAATTCTTTTAGCATAAGTCCTTCCAATGAATTATTCAAGGTTGATTTCCTTTAGGATTGACTGGTTTGATCTTGCAGTCCAAGGGACTCTCAAGAGTCTTCTCAAGCACCACAATTCAAAAGCATCAATTCTTTGGCATTCAACCTTCTTTATGGTCCAACTCACATCTGTACATGACTATTGGAAAAACCATAACTTTGACAATATGGACCTTTGTTGGAAAAGTGATGTCTCTGCTTTTTAATACACAGGGTAGGTTGTCATAGCTTTCCTTCCAAGGAGCAAGTGTCTTTTACTTTTTCAGGGATTATAACACTGACATTTTGTTTTGCAACTATAATTCTTCCATACCTTATTCTTAGATCTTTATTTAAATAGGTTCAACAGTCAAACTGGGGTCTTTTAACACAAGACTATTTCAGTTCTTTATCTCGATTGATTGGTTGGCTGGTTTATTTTTTATTTCTAAGAAGGGACTTAAGAGGGCTCAGTTCTCTCAGATCTTGCACGTTTGATAATGTCTGCGACTTTGTACTTGAAAAGTGACCTGGCTGAGAGTAGTATTCTAATGTCACATTTTCTTTCCCTTAGAGTTTTGCAGACCATTGTTCCAATGTTTCTTTCAGTCTAGCTTGCTGTGTAGAAGTTTGAAGCCCATCAGATATTTCCACTTTTACTAATTTTTCTTTTCTATCTGGATGCCTGATGGAATCTCTTTTATCCTGGAAGTCCAATAATGTAATCAGATTTTTTTAAAATCAATTATTCTGTATCAGTTTTTCTTAGAACACAAAATACTCTTAAAACTTACAGAAATACTTCTTCATTTTAGGAAAAATTTCTACATTTGTTTCTTGGTATATATTGTCTACATTATTTATTGGGATAGCTACTCAAGGAATTAACACTGTAAGGTCTCCATATCAATCATATTCTTTGACTGTCTTCAATAGCAAGTGTAGTTGTCTCAAACCTTTCCTCTAAGCCATTTTTTAGATGTCTAGATTTATATGTTTTATCCCTTGCTGGTCCTTATTTATCAGATCATTACTAATACTGTTTAGTTCTCTGTTTGTTTCTTTGGTTTTTCAATTCCTCTTTTTCTCATATTCTGTGGTTTTAACACTTCATTTACAAACTTTAAAATGATAGATTTATTAAGATATAATTCACCCATTTAAACTGTATAATTCAATGGTTTACTAAATATACATGTATGTATAAATATATTAATATTCACAGAGTTGTACGGTTATTACCATAATCAATTTTAGAACATTTCATTACACCAAAAAGAAACCTCATACCTCTTAGCTGTCACTTCCCAAATCCTCTTCCCATCTCTCACCAGCCTGCTTGCCCCCAAGGTAACCACTAATATACTTTTTGTTTCTATGGACTTGCTCTTTTGGACTTTTCATATTAATGAAATCATCCAACAGATACTCTTATGTGATTGGCTTCTTTTACTCATCAGAATGTTTTTAAGATTCATGCATGTTGTAGTATGCGTTATTGCTTCATTTCTTTTTATTGTTGAATAATATTTAATTGTATGGATATACTGTATTTTCCCCTCCACGGATCACTGCCTTGTCATGGTGAAGGGGCTTGCATAACTCAATGAAGCTATGAGCCATGCCATGTAGGGCCACCCAAGACAATTACATCATTGTGGAGTGTTCTGACAAAATGCGATCCACTGGAGGAGGGAATGGCAAACCACCCCAGTATACTTGCTGTGAGAACCTCATGAACTGCATAAAAGGACAAAAAGATATGACACTGAAAGATGAGTCCCCTGGGTCTGAAGGTGTCCAACATGCTACTGGGGAAGAGTGGAGGAGAACTACTAATAGCCCCAGCAAGAATGAAGTGGCTGGGCCTAAGTGTAAACGATGCTCTGTTGTGGATGTGTCCCATCTCTTTAAGAGCTGTGAAAAGCACTCAAAGAGATAGGAATACCAGACCATCTCAACTGTCTCCTGAGAAACCTAAGCAACAGTTAGAACCCTGTATGTAACAACTGATTGGTTCAAGGTTGAGAAAGGAGTATGACAGGGCTGTCTGCTGTCACCCTGCTTGTTTAACCTAAACACTGAGCAAGCACATCATGAGAAATGCTGGCCCGGATGAGTTACAAGCTGGAGTCAAGATAGCTGGGAGAAACATCAACAACCTCAGACATGCGGATGATACCACTTGAATGGCTGAAAGTGAAGAGGAACTAAAGAGCCTCTTCTTGAGGGTGAAGGAGGATAGTGAAAGAGCCAGCTTAAAACTAAGTATTAAAAAAACTAAGATCGTGGCATCCAGCCTCATTACTTCGTGACAAATAGAAGGGGAAAAGGTGTAAGTAGTGATAGATTTCCTGTTCTTGGACTCTGAAATCACTGCGGATGGTGATTGCAGCCATGAAATCAGAAGATGATTGCTTCTTGGCAGGAAAGCTATGACAAACCTAGACATTGTGTTGAAAAGCAGAGACATTACTCTGCCGACAAAGGTCCATATAGTCAAGCTATGGTTTTCCCGGTGGTCACATGTGGTTGTGAGAGCTGGACCATAAAGAAGACAGTATGCTGAGAATTAATGCCTTTGAACTGTGGTGCTGGAGAAGACTCCTGTAAGTTCCTTGGGCAGCAAGAAGATCAAACTAATCAATCTTAAGGGAAATCAACCCTGAATACTTGTTGGAAGGACTGATACTGAAGCCAAAGCTCCAGTACTTTGGTCACCTGATGCAAACAGCCAACTCATTGGGAAAGTCCCTGATGCTGGGAAAGATTGAGGGCAGGAGAAGAGGGTGTTAGAGGATAAGATGCCTGGATGGCATCACCAATGCAATGGACATGAACTTGGGAAAACTTTGGATGATTGTGAGGGATAAGGAGGCCTAGTGTGCTGAAGTCCATGGGGTTGCAGAGAGTCGGACATGACCAGATGACTGAACAACAAGAACATACTATATTTTATTTATTCACTCATCAGCTGATGGACATTTGGATTGTCTTCACTTTTTGGCCATCATGAATTACGATGTTATGAACATTTGTGCATAAGTATTTTGTGAACATATATTTTTGTTTCTCTTGGGCATCTATCTGGGAGTGAAATGGCTTGCTCATATGGTAAGTCTATTTTTAATTTTGTTTGTTTGTTTAACTGTTGAGGAATGCCAAATGTTGTTTTCCAAAGCTGCTGTACAATTATACTTTTCCACTATAATATGTGAGGGTTTCAATTTTCCCACATTCTCATACTTGCTCTTCATCTTTTTTTATTATCCTCATTGTAGTTGTGAAGTGGTATCTTGTGTTTTTGATTTGCGTTTTCCTGATGGCTAATAATGATAATAATGTTGAGCTATTGTCATGTACTTATTGGCCTTTTATATATCTTCTTTGGAGAAATGTTTATTCAGTTACTTTGCCTATTTTAAAACTGTATTATATCTTTGTATTATTGAATAATAATATTTCTTTATACTTTACAAGTTTCTTATCAGATATTTGATTTGCAAAATGTTCCAACCATTCTATAGGTTGTGTTTTCACTTTCAAGTTGTCCTTTGAAGCACAAAAGTTTTTCATTTTGATGAAGTTCAGCTAAATTATTTTTTCTTTAGTTGCTTGTATTTTTGTCATCCTAAGATATTGTTGCCTAGTCCAAGATCATGACCATTTATCTGTACCTTTGTTTTCTTCTAAGCTTTTATCATTTTAACTCTTGAATTTAGATCTTTCATCGGAGTTAATTTTTGACTATGGTATAGGGGCCAAATTCATTATTTTATATGAATATATTCATTTAATCCATCACCATGTGCTGAAGGGATTATTCTTTTCCCACAAAATTATCTTTATACCTTTGTCAAAAATCAAATCACTATAAATATGAGGAGCTTATTTCTGGACTCTCAATTCTCTCTATATATTAATACATCCCTTTGCCAGTAGCATGCTGTTCATCTATAAATTTTGAAATTAAATTTATATATTACATAATATATTATACTATAAATTTATGTGCTTGTAATACAAATATTTTATATTTCTTATGTCATATTTTTCTTTTTTTTATAAAAATATTTATTTTTATTTATTTGGCTGCGCTGGGTCTTAGTTGTGGCATGTGGGATCTAATTCCCTGACCAAGGATCAAACCTTGGCCCCTGCACTGGGAGAGTGGAGTCTTAGCCACGGGACCACCAGGGAAGCCCCAGTCACGTTTTTCTTTTAGACTCTCATTCTCTGTCTCTCTGTCTCTGTCTTCCTCTTTCTGATATTGCTCTGCTATAATCAGGTAAATTCTTCTTGACATTTTCCCCAACACTATCTGGAGTGAGTTTATTTTCCCCAATTTTGGTCACAATTCAGGGAATGGTGTGTGGATTTCTTTTCTGTAGCCTGACGGTACAGGGGCGGGGTAAAGGAAATACTCAGTTGCCTTTGCCAGGAAACCTGGGCTTTGTAGTCTCTTTCTAAAATTTGGCCAATTTTCCTGATCCATGGGTCCATCCCACTTCCACCCCAGCTAGAAACATGCTTCACTCTGGAAAAATTCAGCTCACATCCCCCATCCAGCATGGAGTTGCAAACCCTGGTAGGTTCCTCCCACTCCTGATAAGATCTTACCAAATTATGGAAGTTTCATGCTCGAAGGTTTCGCCTTGGCATTTTTTGCAGCTGCCCAGTTACCACTGCAGTCTGCTTTTTTCTACACTGGTGATTACCAGTGAGAACTCTCAGAATTTTGTCAACTAACTTCCTTTCCACCCAGCATCACTTTCAGGACAGTTGGGTTGTGGGTTGAGAGACACAACATGAAGGATCTTTTGTTTCTCTCCCTGTCTACTTACTACCTTTCAATGTTCAAAGGATCAGGCTGTAACTTTTATTTTTGAAGTTATTGCTGGGAAATGTTTAGGCTTAAACTTAAAATTAAAAACAAAAACATTTTTAGGCTTAATATATCGCATTATGTATTAAAGGAGAGCTTATCCTATGTTACTGCACAGCTCTACCTAGAAGTCAATCTGGTACATCTTTAGAAAGCAATCTGGCACTATGCTTACAAAAATGTTCTCTAGCTCAAGTCAGAAATTCAATTCTGGGAATTTATCATAAGGAAATAATTCACAATGAAAATAATCTCCATACACAAATATATAGCACTGTTTGTGATAACAAAAACTGAAAATAATTTACGTGCCCCACATTAGAATACCAGTCAAAATTATGTCTTATAAGATAAATGGACTCTTTTACAGTCATTAAAATGATTACACTATTTACAAAACAAAAAGACACACAGACAAAGAAAACAAATATGGTTACCAAAGGGCAGCAGGGGGGATAAATCAGGAATTTGGGATGAACAGATATCACTATATCTAAAACAGAAAACAATAAGAACATATTGTATAGCATGTCAAACTATATTCAATATCTTATAATAACCTCTAATGGTCTTTCCTGGTGGCTCAGCAGTAAAGAATCTGCCTGCAATGCAGGAGAATCAGGTTCAATCCCTGGGTTGGGAAGATTCCCTGGAGAAGGAAATGGCAGCCTATATAGTATTCCTGCTTGGAAAATGCCATGGACAGTGGCGCCTGGAGGGCTACAGTCCATGGGTTCTCAAAGAGCTGGACATGATTTAGTGACTTAACAATAACAACAATAATCTAAAACAGAAAAGAATGTGAAAAAGAATATCACTTTATATATATAAAAGCTGAATCACTTTCTTGTACATCTGAAACATTGTATATCAACTATACTTCAATTAAAAAAAAAGGACTAGGGGAAATGAAGTAGATACACTTCAAGAGAGATGAATTGACTCTAAGAAGAGAATTCACATCATCTTACACAAAAGGGAAAATCATGTGATATATCCAATTAACACTTAAGTAAAATAGAAAATTTTAAAATTAAGTTTTGAAATAAACTATTAAATACTTAAAAATGATAGTTACAAAAATCTAAGTATTAACATAGAAAAATGCTTTCAAAAAACAATGACAGATAAAATAGAAGAATAAAAAACAGAATGTATAGCCTTATGGCAACCATGTAAAGAGATGAAAGCAGATGGACAAGAGAGAGAAAGGTTTTTGGAAACGGAAATACTTAACAATAATATGGTATGAACGAAAATGTTTTTTGATCATTTTTATTTAATAGAATTGAATTATTTTTACGATAAGAAAGGAGACACAAAAAGCATTCAGAAAGCATTTGTCCCCTTCTCTTGCTGATATTATTAGCTGGAGCTAATTTGTGGCTTGAAACAAACATTTGGAACATTTTGGCCAAAGAGAAAAGGTCCAACTGAATATAAGTGGATTTATGGCCGTGTGACTTTGGCCAAGGTTATCACTGTATATCTGTAAAATGGCCCTGGCTTTATATCAAGCTCAGAAAAATTGCTGTGGAAGGCAAATGAATATGTGTCAGACATTTAGCATAGCTGTGGGCATACAGAGAGGCACTTGAGGTCTGTTTGGTACTCATCAGAGTAGGGCTTTTGTTTTCTCTGTACTGTGATTTAAACTCAAATTCTGATGCAAGTGCAGGGGCAGAATGGAGGGAATAGTACTAGAAATCCAGGAAGGTGAATTAATTCTATCACCTTTTACCACCCCATGCCCCACCTCTGTTTTCTTGTCCTTCACTTGAGAGAATAAGATAAACTTTAACAGAGAAGTGAGTGGGTTTTCAAAGGACACACAATAAATGGGTAAATAAAGAGAAATTTAGCACTTTCTGGACAAATAAAGATAAATGTCAGTTGATGATAACGCAACCTTGAGAGAATTCCCCAAAGGACTGCCGGCTTTCCTTAGTGTCTACTCCCCAACACAGTTCCTTTAGCACTCATTTGAGAGTTCCATGTACCCCAAAGGCTCCTAGATCATGAAAAGTCCAGAAAACAATATCCCATGAGGTCAGAGAAGGCCTCCCTGGAGCTCTCACCATGAGAATTTAAAACCCTGTGGAAAAGTTACAAAGGTATTTTATGGCTCAGACAATAAAGCATCTGCCTACAATGCAGGAGACCCAGGTTCAATCCCAGGGTTAGGGAGATCTCCTGGAGAAGGAAATGGTAACGCACTCCAGTACCCTTGCCTGGAAAATCCCATGGACGGAGGAGCCTGGTAGGCTACAGCCCATGGGGTCACAAAGAATCGGACACGACTGAGCGACTTCACTTCAAGATGGTAATAAGTATAACCAAAACCAGATCAAGACGTCATATATTACACCATCCCATAAATTTGAAATGGCAAATCTATAGAGAACAGATGAATACCTGCCTGGGACTGAGACTGGGAACAAAGATTCCTTGAAAATGGGAATGAAGGATCTTATTGTGGTGATGAATGTTTTAAATTTGTTCTAATGTTCCAGTGTTCTAAATTGGATTAAACAGTTGCACAACTAGGCAAATTTACTAATAACCACTGATTGCTTACTTAAATGAGTGAATCTTATGTAAATTATACTTCAATAGCTGTTATATAAAAAAGAATTTACACTTGGCACTTAAAACACATTTTTGGATTCCAGTGGGTTCTGGCTAGGAGGTTGGTAATTTCCTACTAAAATACTTAGGAAGGCAAAAGAGAAAGGAGTGGAATAATGTCAATGAAAACAAGACTAAAAGAAGGTAGGCGACTTCCTTGGTGGTCCAGTGGTTAAGACTTTGCACTCCTAATGCAGGGGGCCCAAGTTCGATCCCTGGTCAGGGAACTAGATCCCACATGCTGCAAATAGGAGTTCACATGCCACAAGACCCAGTGTACCGCAACTAAGACCCAGCACAGCCAAATATTAACAAAACAAAACACAAAGACTAAAAGAAGTTAGGTAGAATCTCCTCTAACTAGATATCAAACAAGTTGGACTGAGAAATTTTACCTCAAGAGACTGCATGAGAAACTGCAACAGGCCCACTAAAATACTTTTAATTTTCCTCCTCCTTGCAACTCATGATATACAGAGATGTAAGTGACATCCCACATAGAAAATCAGACAGCTGTTCCTCTGTCCTGCCACGTACTACTCTAGGAGAATTGTCTTTTTTTTTTGGTCACCCTTGCCTTGCCAGGCCATCTTTCTACAGCTGATAGGGGTAGTAGGGTCCCAGACCGCAATGAGGAAAAAGGAAAATAGTTGTGGCGCCTTAAATAGGTCTTCCAAAGTGAAAAACCACGATCATTTTTCTGTTGAGAAATGTCCTCTTTTAGAATGTTCACATGAAACAAATTAAAAGGCTACCTCCAACAGATGGCATTAGTTGATCATACATGATCTTTGGATCTAGGCCATCCCGTTGTTTCTGACTCTAAAGGAGAGTTTACAGCATTTGGGTTTGTTTTTAAGGGGGGTTATGAATACCATTTACCCTGATCATGTCCAAAAGTAGCAAGAGTTTTGAAAACCAGCAGAAAGAGAAGTGTATGATTACCATGGAGACAAGAGTAAAGCTTAAATTTGCATGGATATTTTCACACTGATCACTTGTAAGGTGTCATTTTGCTCTTACAAACAGTTTTTTCAGAATCAAACCTACTTTCAAGTAGAGTAGTTGTAAGAGAAGATATATGAAGAAAGCAGTTTGCATTACATTATGGAAATTATAGTTTTTCTTACATTGCATCAGTTGAACAGGACACAGAGGAAGGAGATGAATCACGGTAGACAGGAGATATTGTAGGGAAAAGTTACCTAGGAAACTTGGAAGCTATGCACATAATTAGCTGTCCAGCAGCAGAAGGGAAGGAAAGATGTCACAAAGTGGACCAAGAATGGGGTCAAGGGTACTTTATGTACCCATTTCCTGGCACAGAGCATGAACAGACTGATCTTAATGATGAGGAAGCAGAAAGCAACATATGGAACCTGTGAAAAAAATACTGCTACATACAGGGATATAATATGGAGATCATAATTGAAAGTATACTTCTGAACCTTGTTTAAGGCAGGACTCACAATCAAATTTGAGGAAACTGTTTGGTATCCTACATAGGGTACAAAAAGACAAGTTTTTCATGAAATAAGAACAGAAAGTCATAAAGAGAAAATAGGCTTAGATGAAAAGGCAAAATGAGATTGAAAAAGGGGGGGTAGATGAGTGAACTAATAGAGATGATGATATGGAGGAAGCAATAAAAGTTACTAACGTTGATTTAAGACTTTATGTGCGTCATACTTAATTATAAATGTTTTATATACATCAACACATTTCATTCTTATAAGAGCACCAGAAATTAGTGCTATTGTTGTCCTCATTTCATAACTGAGGAAACTGAGAGATGTTAAGGAACTTTTTCAAGGGCACCCAACCAGTAAATACTAGAGCCAGGATTCAACCTCTGAAAATATGACTTCATGGCCTGTGCTTTTAATCATACACTAAGGAAGGACATCAAGGAAACAAAAGATACAACAGCAGAATTAAAATCAGTCAAGACAGGAAAAGCATAATTGAAGTTGTGGGTGAATCATATTAAAATGAAAAATCTAAATAAAAAAGGCAAAAACATAAAAATAAGGAAGGAGGAAATGATAAATACGAAAGCCAGAGAATAAAATTTTCCTTTGATGACTGAAAGGATCATGTTCTAGGAAAAATAAACAAAAGAAGACCTACATCTTGACATAGTCTGTTAAAAAAGAGAACTATGATAAAACATTACAAGAAAGGATATCAATAAGAACCTGTGAAAAATAACTGCTATATAGATACAAAATTCAATCTCACCCTAATTAAAAAGAGAAGAAATTTACATTAGTACTATTTTCAAACTTCAAACATGAACAGAACATCAATATACATGAGGCAAAACTAATGGAACCACAGGAGAAATAGAAAAATACACTATTATAGTTGGAGACTTCTATACCCCTTTATCAGTAATTGACAGGTAGCAGGCAGAAAATGAGTAAAGATATATCAATAGTTAATTACCAATCAACTGGAACTAAAGGACATCTATAGATTACTTCATCTAACAAGAGCAGAATATATTCTTCTCAAGCTCACATGGAACATTCACCAAGATAGATCATATTCTGGGCCAAAAACCACAACTTAAAAGTTTTTAATTAATAGAAATCACACAGTGTATACTCTCAGACAAGAACACAGTTAAACTAGAAAGAACTTTGTACTTTCTGTTCAATTTTTCTGTAAACCAAAAACTGCTCTAAAGCTACAGTCTATTAATATTTTTTTTAAAAAGAGAAGAAATTTGGGCTTCAGCCACGATGGCAGACTAGAAAGACCCTGAGCTCAATTCTCAAGAATACACCCAAATCGCAATTATTTGCAGAACAGTCATCAATGAAAAAGACTGAAACCTACCAGAAAATATCTTCTACAACTAAAGACATAAAGAAGGAACCACAATGGGACAGGTAAGAGGGATGGACTGGCAATATAATCAAGTCTCATACCCATAGGGTGGAGGCAATCCACAAACTGGACAATAATTACAGTGTAGAGGCTCTCTCACAGGAGTGAGAGTACTGAGCCCCATATATAGCTCCTCAGCCTGGTGGTCCTGCACTGGGAGGACCATATCCCCTAGAGCATTTGACTTTGAAGGCCAGTGGACTTAATTTTGGGAGTTCCAAAGAACGGGAGGAAATAGGGACTTCACTCTGCAAGGCCACACACAAAATCTCACATGCACTAGGACCCAGGGCAAAAGCAGCAATCTGATAGGAGCCTGGGCTAGACCTACCTGCTGGTCTTGGAGAATCTTGAGGAGAGGCTGGGATTGCAGTGTAGCAGTGGCTTACCCTGGGGACATAGACACTGGCAGAAGCCATATTTGTACTATGTAGATACTGCTGCTGTGAGCAGTCACAATGGAATCCTACCTGTAGCTCATTAATATAAGATCTGAAAGTAAAAGTGAAGTCGCTCAGTCATGTCTGACTCTTTGCGACCCCGTAGACTGTAGCCTGTCAGGCTCCTCTGTCTATGGGATTTTCCAGGCAAAAGTGCTGGAGTGGATTGCCATTTCCTTCTCCAGGTGATCTTCCTGACCCAGGAATCGAACCCAGGTCTCCCACATTGCAGGCAGACGCTTTACTGTCTGAGCCACCAGGGAAGCCCAAGATACAAGATCTGGCCCCATCCAATAACCTGAAGGCACCAGTGCTGGAAGGTCTTGGGCCTAACAACTAACTGGGTGGAGACACATCTCCATTCATCAGCAGACAGGCTGCCTAAGGACTTCCTGAGCCCACAGCCCCTCTAGGCCCACAGGCCCACAGGCCTTTCCACCAGTGAACAAGCACTAGCCTGGCCTTCTAGGAAGCCTAGATTAGCCTCAAGACTAGCCTCATCCTATGACAGACATATTAGATAGCATATTAAAAAGCAGAGACATAACTTTGCCAACAAAGGTCTGTATAGTCAAAGCTATGATTTTTCCAGCAGTCATGTACAGATGTGAGAGGTGTATCATAAAGAAGGCTGAGCACCAAAAAATTGATGCTTTTGAACTGTGGTGCTGGAGAAGACTCTTGATAGTCCTTTTGAGATCAAACCAGTCAATCCTAAAGGAAATCAACCCTGAATATTCTTTGGAAGGACTGATACTGAAGCTGAAGCTCCAATATTTTGGCCACCTGATGTGAAGAGCCAACTCACTGGAAAAGACCCTGATGCTGGGAAAGATTGAGGGCAGGAGGAGAAGGGGATCACAGAGGATGAGATGGTTGGATGGCATCATTGACTCAATGGATATGAGTTTGAGCAAGCTCTGGAAGATGGTGAAGGACAGGGAAGCCTGGGGTACTATGATCCATGGGGTTGCAAAGAGTCAGACACAACTGAGAGACTGAACAACAACAAGAAGGAGCAGAGAAAGGGCCTGAGAACATATTTGAAAGCACAGTAGCTGAAAACTTCCCTCACATGGGAAAGGACACAGTTACCCAAGTCCAGGAGGTGCAGAGAGCCTGATACAGGAGGAAGCAGAGAGGAACATACCAAGACATGTTGTAGTAAAAATGACAAAAATTCAAGAGAGACTATAAAAGGAACAAGAGAAAAGCAACAAATAACATACAAGGGAACTCTCATAAGGCTATCAGCTGATTTATCAGCAGAAACTCTGCAGGCCAGAAGGGAGTGGTGCAATATTTTTTAAGTGGTGAGAGGAAAAAACCTACAACCAATAATATTCTACCTAGCAAGGCTTTCGTTCATATTCGATGGAGAGATAAAAAGTTACACAGACAAACAAAAGCTAAAAGAGTTCAACATCACCAAACGAGCTTTATGACAAATGTTAAAGGGAACTTTTCAAAGCAAAAATGAAAAGGCCACACCCAGAAATAAGAAAATTACAAACCAAAAAAAACTCACCAGCAAAGGCAAACCAACAGTAAAGGTAGGAAATCATCCACACACAAAACTAGCAAGGAGGTTGAAAGTCAAAAGTAATAAACTCTAAAACAGAAACATAGTCCGATGGAACAAGATAGAAAGCCCAGAGATAAACCCATACACCTATGGATACTTTGATAAAGGAGGCAAGAATATACAGTGGGGCAAAAATAGTTTCTTTAATAAGTGGTGCTGGGAAAACTGGACAGTCATGTATAAAAGAATGAAATTAGAACACTTCCTAATGGCATATGGAAATATAAACTCAAAATGGATTAAAGGCTTAATTGTAAGGCCAGAAACTATAAAACTCCTAGAGGAAAACATAGACAGAATACTCTATGACATAAATCATAGTAAGATTCTCTATGACCCACCTCCTAGAGTAACAGAAATAAAAGCAAAAATAAAAAAGGGGGACCTACTTAAACTTAAAAACTTTTGCACAGCAAAGGAAACTATAAACAAGGTGAAAAGACAACCTTCAGAATGGGAAAAAATAATAGCAAATGAAACAACTGACAAAGGATTCATTTAAAAAATATACAAGTAGCTCATACAAATCAATAGCAGAGAAACAATCAATCAAAAAAAGGGGCAAAGACCTAAACAGACATTTCTCCAAAGAAGACATACAGATGGCTAATAAGCACATGAGAAGATGCTCAACATCACTCATTATTAAAGAAATTCAAATCAAAACTACAAT
The DNA here is from genome assembly GCF_002263795.3 of Bos taurus. NCBI lineage: Eukaryota > Metazoa > Chordata > Mammalia > Artiodactyla > Bovidae > Bos > Bos taurus. The sequence goes on from NC_037352.1 coordinate 18,820,812, forward strand.
GAGATATCACCTCACATCAGTCAGAATGGCCATCATCAAAAAATCTATAAACAATAAATGCTGGAGAGGGTGTGGAGAAAAGGGAACCCTCTTACACTGTTGGTGGGAATGCAAATTGATACAGCTGCTATGGAGAACAATATGTGAAGTGAAGTGAAGTGAAAGAGGCCCAGTTGTGTCCAACTCTTTGCAACCTCATGGACTATACAGTCCATGGAATTCTGCAGGCCAGAATATGGGAGTGGGTAGCCTTTCCCTTCTCTAGGGGATCTTCCCAACCCAGGGATCAAACCCTGGTCTCCTGCATTGCAGGTGGATTCTTTACCAACTGAGCCACAAGGGAAATCCAAGAATACTGGAGTGGGTAGTCTATCCCTTCTCCAGTGCATCTTCCCAACCCAGGAATCAAACTGGGGTCTCCTGCATTGTAGGTGGATTCTTTGTATTGCATCCTGCATTGCAGGCAGAGAACAGAATGGAGATTCCTTTAAAAACTAGGAATAAAACCACCATGTAACCCAGCAATCCCACTACTAGGCACATACCCTGAGGAAACCAAAACTGAAAAAGACACATGCTAACCAATGTTCATTACAGCTCTATTTACGATAGCTAGGACATGGAAGCAACCTAGACATCCATCAACAGATGAATGAATAAAGAAGCTATGGTACATATATACAATGGAATATTACTCAGTCATAAAAAGGAATGTGTTTGAGTCAGTCCTAATGAAGTGGATGAACCTAGAGCCTATTACAGAGTGAAGTAAATCAGAAAGAGAAATACAGTTATCGTATACTAATGCATATATATGGAATCTAAAAAGATAGTACTGATGAACCTATTTGCAAAGCAGCAATGGAGACACAGACTTTGAGAACAGAAATATGGACATGGCTGGGAAGTTGTGTGGGAAGTACGGAGAAAGTAACATGGAAATATACATTACCATGTGTAAAATAGATAGCCAATGGGAATTTGCTATATATGACTCAGGGAACTCAAACAAGGGCTTATTAACAACCTAGAGTGGTGGGGTGGGGACAGAGGTGGGAGGGATGTTCAAGTGGGAGGGCACATGGGTAAACTTATGGCTGATTCATGTTGATGCTTGGTAGAAATCAATGCAATACTAAAGCAACTGACCTTCAATTAAAAATAAATTTAAAGAAAAAAAGTAGTAAAATTTATACTCACAATAAGCATTTAAGAGACACAGAATACTATTATATGTAAAATATAGTAACAAAACTAGTAATAGTGAGGGGAGGAGAGTACAAATGCAGTATTTTTAAAATGTACTTGAAATGAAGAGCTCAGCAACTTATACACGCACACACACAAACACACAGACTGCCATATAACTTCATGGTTTCCATATACCAAACATCTATAATATATATATACACACACACAAAGTAAAAGGAATTCAACCGTAACACTAAAGATAGTCATCAAATCTTAAGAGAACAAAAAAAGAAAGAAAAAAAAAGATCACAGAAACAACTCCAAACAATGAACAAAATGACAAGAATATACATCTCAATAATTACCTTAAATGTAAATGGATTAAATGCTCCAACCAAAAGACAGAGTAGTACAAAAGATTGACTGCAGACCTAGAGACATACATAGACTGAAAGTGAGCAGATTCAAAAGGGTATCCCATGTAAATGGAAATAAAAAGATAGCCAAAGTAGTAACACTTATATCAGACAAAACAGACTTTAAAATAAAGACGGTTACAAGGGACAAGGAAGGACCCTACATAATGATCAAGGGATCAATCCAAGAAGATGGCTGTAAATATCTATGCACCAAACATGGTAGCACCTATGTATATACGGCAAAATACATAAGACATAAAAGGAGTAACTGGTAACACAATAATAACAGGGAATTTTAACACCCCACTTATATCATAGGACAGATTATCCAGACAGAAAATACATTAGGAAATGCTGGTCTTTAACGACATTTTTGATCACACAGGCTTAATTGACATTCACAGAGCATTCTGGCCAAAAGTAGCATGATATACATTATTTCATCTGGAGAAGGAAATGTCAGCCCACTCCAGTATTCTTGCCTGGAAAATCCCACGGACCGTGGAGCCAGGTAGGCAATGGTCCATGAGGTCACAAAGAGTCAGGCATGACTGAGCGACTTCACTTTCACTTTCACATACGTTATTTCAAGTGCACATGGAATATTCTTCAGGACAGATCACATGCTAGGCCACAAAAAAGCCTCAGTAAATTTAAGAAAATTGAAATCATATCAAGTATCTTTTTCAACAATGAGCTATGAGACTAGAAGTCAACTATAAGGAAAAAATACTGCAAAAGACACAAGTAAGTGGAGGCTAAACAAGCAATCGGTCACTGAATAAATCAAAGAGAACAAACAAAAATACCGAGAAACAAATGAAAGTGAAAACACGACAATCCAAAGCCTATGGGAAACAGAAAAACAGTTCTAAGAGGAAAATTTATAGCATTATAAGCTTACTACCTCAGCAAACAAGAAAAATTTCAAATAAGCAACCTAACTTTACACCTATATGAAACAGAAAAAAGACAACAAATAAAACCCAACTTAGTAGAAAGAAAAAAATAATAAAGATCAGGAGAAATAAATAAAATCGAGACTAAAAAACAATAGAAAAGATCAGTGAAACTAAAAGCTGGTTCTAGGAAAAGATAAATAAAATTTATAAAACTGTAGCATGATTCATCAAAAAAATAAAGTCAGTCACTGTTTCCCCATCTATTTGTCATGAAGTGATGGGACTGGATGCCATGATTTTAGTTTTATGAATACTGAGCTTTAAGCCAACTTTTTCACTCTCCTCTTTCAATTTCATCAAGAGGCTCTTTAGTTCTTCTTTACTTTCTGCCATAAGGGTGGTGTCATCTGCATATCTGAGGTTATTGATATTTCTCCTGGCCATCTTGATTCCAGCTTTTGCTTCATCCAGCCCAGTGTTTCTCATGATGTACTCTGCATATAAGTTAAATAAGCAGGATGAAAATATAGAGCCTTGGTGTACAGTAAATAGATGGGGAAACAGTGGAAACAGTGTCAGACTTTATTTTGGGGGGCTCCAAAATCACTGCAGATGGTGACTGCAGCCATGAAATTAAAATATCCTTAACTCCTTGGAAGGAAAGTTATGACCAACCTAGAAAGCATATTAAAAAGCAGAAACATCACTTTGTCAACAAAGGTCTGTCTAGTCAAGGCTATGGTTTTTCCAGAGGTCATGTATGGATGTGAGAGTTGGACTATAAAGAAAGCTGAGCACTGAAGAATTGATGCTTTTGAACTGTGGTGTTGGAGAAGACTCTTGAGAGTCCCTTGGACTGCAAGGAGATCCAACCAGTCCATCCTAAAGGAGATCAGTCCTGGGTGTTCATTGTAAGGACTGCTATTGAAGCTGAAGTTCCAATACTTGGGCCACCTGATGAGAAGAGCTGACTCATTCAAAAAGACCCTAATGCTGGGGAAGATTGAGGGCAGGAGGAAAAGGGGCCGACAGAGGATGAGATGGTTGGATGGCATCACCGACTCAATGGACATGAGTTTAGGTAAACTCCGGGAGTTGGTGATGGACAGGGAGGCCTGGCCTGCGGTGGTTCGTGGGGTTGCAAACAGTCAGACACGACTGAGCGACTGAACTGAACTGAACGGAATATACAGAACATTAATACATGGTTAAAGTGATCATTTTGAAGATAATGTATGTAGCAAAACCATAAACATTTCAATATTAGACTATAATGAAAAATGTTAAAGGAAATGTTAAAACCATAATCACCATGATATGACATGTGTAAATACAGAGAACAGGACTAGAAGGGAGTAAGAAAAACAGAAGTGGTTGTATTTCTCATGTTGTTCTCTGGGGCCTATTTTACCACTGAGATTATAGATAATTTTAAAAAGTCATATTGACTTTTTCTAAGTTAACAATTAGTAGTTAAATTAACTCATAAGACCTGAATTCAGGGTCACCCATCTCTACATACATGGGCCAGCTCTGAAGAAGTATACCTCCTCAGGCAACCTACAAAATCTTTCCTGGCTTTTGTAAAGGCCTTACATGGATCTCACATTTTGACTGGGTTTGGAACATAATGCTCCAAACCACTACAGGGAGACAAAACAAACAGGTACCAAGTTACCTCTTTCTGGAAAGATGTTGTTTTTGGTGAGTTTGACGCTTTTGGGTCTTGGGTTGTTATTATCCATACCCATGATCAGGTTGCGGAAAAACAGATCAAATTTCTTTCTGCTGTCTGCGTTGATGGTGCCGGCCACCGTCCACACCAAGGCAAAAAGGAACAGACCTTGTAGCCAGAGGAAGATCTGTTGGCTTGTCAGGCCTTCAAATAATTCACTTTCCTCCTCTTCTACTTCCCTGATTTCATCTAAAAGCAAGAATAAGAACCTCAGAAAAAACTGCACAGTGCAATAGATATGAATTGGGTAGTTCTATACTTGAAGGGCCTGGGGAAGGGACTGATACTGAATGAGTGGCCTGATCCTTCTACATATATTAAAATAAATTTTTTTATTGTAGCAAGATATGCATAACACACAGATTACAATCTTAACCATTTTAAAGTTCAGTGGTATTAAATTCATCCATGTTTTTGTGCAACCATCACCACTATTCACATCTGGGACTATTTTCATCCTGCAAAACTGAAACTCTATACCCGTTAAACATTAATTCATTACCTTCTTCCCCACAACATGACAAATAGCATTCTACTTTCTATCTTTATAAATTTGACTAATCTGGATATGTCTTAGAGGTGAAATAATATAGTCTTTTTCTTTTTTTTTTTAATTTAATTTTATTTTTAAAACTATAGTCTTTTTCTGACTAGCTTATTTCTCTGAGCACAGTGTTCTCAAGCTCCATTTGTTTTGCAGTGTGTATCAGAATGTGTATCAGAATTTTTATTTTGACTGTGCCATGTGGCTTGAAGGATCTGTTTCCTGACCAGGAATTAAACCCTGGCAGGGCAGTGAAAGCACTGAATCCTAACCACTAGACCACCAGGGAACTCCCCATAATTTCCTTCATTTTTAAGGTGAATAATATTTCACTGTATGCATGTATTACATTTTATTTATCCATTCATTGATTGGTGGACACTTGGGTTGTTTTCATCTTTGGTTACTATGAATAATGCTGCTATGAACACAGGTTCTATGTTCAAAAATAATATTGCTATGAATAAAATATCTATGTCCCTACTTTCAACTTCTTTATATATATATACCCAGAGTAGAAGTGCTAAGTCATATGGTAATTCTACTTTTAATTTTGAGGAACTGAGAAACTATTTTCCATAGCAACTGTACCATTTTACATTTCATCAATGGTTCACAAGGGTTCCAGTTTCTTGACATCCTCGTCAATACTTGTTCTTTTTGATTGTTAATATTGTTAGTCCTGTTGTTGTTTGGATAGTATCCAACCTAATAGGTATGAGATGGTATCTCACTGTGGTTTTGATTTGCATTTTCCTAATAATTAGTGATGCTGAGCATCTTTCCATGTGCTTATAAACCATTTGTGCATCTTCTTTGGAAAAATGTCTATTTAAGACCTTTGACTATTATTTAGTCAGTTTGTTTTTGTGTTGTTAAATTTTAGGAATTCTCTATATATTCTGGATATTCATCCTTTATCATATATATGATTGGTAAAGATTTTCTCCCATTTGTGAGTCATCCTTTTAGTCTGTTAACAGAGTCTTTGATATTCATCCTTTATCATTTATATGATTTATAAAGATTTTCTGCCACTTGTGAGTTGTCTTTTTACTCTGTTGATAGAGTCTTTTGAAAACAGTAGTTTTCAATTTTCATGGACTCTATTTGTCTTTTTTTTCTTTTGTTGCTGTGCCTTTGGTGTCATATCCAAGAAATAATTTCCAAATAGCTCTCTACCTTAGATTTTCTTCTAGAAATTTTAAAGGTTTAGGGCTTCTCCAGTGGCTCAGCAGTAAAAAATCCATCTGTGATACAGAAGCCACAGGAGACCCTGGGTTCATTCCCTAGTTTGGGAAGACCTGATCAAGGAGGGCATGGCAACCCACTCCAGTATTTTTGCCTGGAGAATCCCACGGACAGGGAAGCCTGGCAGGCTACAGTCCATAGGGTTGGAAAGAGATACGACTGAAGTGACTGAACACACACAGTTCTTACGTTTAGGTCTTCCATTTGTTTTGAGTTAATTTTTGTACATAACATTAAGTAAAGGTCCAACTTCCTTTATTTCTAATTGGATATCCAGGTTTCCTGGCATCACTTGTTGAAAAGACTGTCCTAGGGACCTTCCTGGAAGTCCAGTGGTTAAGAATCAGTACTTTCACTGCAGAGGGCATGGGTTAGATCCCTGGTGGAGGAGCTAAAGGTCCTGCATGCCACGTGGTGCAGGCAAAAACAAAAAGAGGAAAAAAAGAAAAGAATGTCCTTTCCCCACTGAATGGTCTTAGCATCCTCGTGGAAAATCATTTGACAATACATGCATGTAATTATATCTAGACCTTCTACTCCATTACATTGGTGTATCACTTCAGTTCAGTTCAGTTGCTCAGTTGTATCCGACTCTTTGAGACCCCATGACCGTAGCACACCAGGCCTCCCTGTCCATCACCAATTCCCAGAGTTTACCCAAACAGTCAGTGATGCCATCCAATCATTTCATCCTCTGTCATCCCCTTCTCCTCCCCGCCTCAAACTTTCCCAGCATCAGAGTCTTTTCTCTTTTTTTGAATTAAATTTATTTATTTTAATTGGAGGTTAATTACTTTATAATATTGCATTGGTTTTGCCATACATCAACAAGAATCTGCCACGGGTGTACACGTGCTCCCCATCCTGAGCCCCCCTCCCACCCCCCTCCCTGTACCATCCCTTTGGGTCATCCCAGTGCACCAGCCCCAAGCATCCTGTATCCTGCATCGAACCTGCACTGGCGATTCATTTCTTATATGATATTATATATGTTTCAATGCCATTCTCCCAAATCATCCCACCCTCTCCCTCTCCCACATAGTCCAAAAGACTGTTCTATACATCTGTGTCTCTTTTGCTGTCTTACATACAGTGTTATCGTTACCATCTTTCTAAATTCCATATATATGCATTAGTATACTGTATTGGTGTTTTTCTTTCTGGCTTACTTCACTCTGTATCAGGGTCTTTTCAAATGAGTCAGCTCTTTGCATCAGGTGGCCAAAGTATTGCAGTTTCAGCTTCATCATCAGTCTTTCCAATGAACACCCAGGACTGATCTCCTTTAGGATGGACTGGTTGGATCTCCTTGCAGTCCAAGGGACTCTCAAGAGTCTTCTCCAACACCACAGTTCAAAAGCATCAATTCTTTGATGTTCAGCTTTATAGTCCAACTCTCACATCCATACATGACCACTGGGGAAACAATAGCCTTGACTAGACAGACCTTTGTTGACAAAGTGATGTCTCTGCTTTTTAGTATGATTTCTAGGTTGGTCATAACTTTCCTTCCAAAGAGTAAGCGTCTTTTAATTTCATGGCTGCAATCACCATCTGCAGTGATTTTGGAGCCCAGAAAAAATAAAGTCAGCCACTTTTTCCACTGTTTCCCCATCTATTTTCTATGAAGCGATGGGACCGGATGCCATGATGTTAGTTTTCTGAATGTTGAGTTTTAAGCCAACTTTTTCACTCTCCTCTTTCACTTTCATCAAGAGGCTTTTTTAGTTGTTCTTCACTTTCTGCCATAAGGGTGGTATCATCTGCATATCTGAGGTTATTGATATTCCTACCAGTAATCTTGATTCCGGCTTGTGCTTCATCTAGCCCAGCATTTCTCATGATGTACTCTGCATATAAATTAAATAAGCAGGGTGACAATATACAGCCTTGACGTACTCCTTTTCCTATTTGGAACCAGTCTGTTGTTCCATGTCCAGTTCTAACTGTTGCTTCCTGACCTGCATACAGGTTTATCAACAGGCAGGTCAGGTAGTGTGGTATTCCCATCTCTTTCAGAATTTTCCAGTTTATTGTGATCCACACAGTCAAAGGCTTTGGCATAGTCAATAAAGCAGAAATAGATGTTTTTCTGGAACTCTCTTGCTTTTTCAATGATCCAGCAGATGTTGGCAACTTGATCTCTGGTTTCTCTGCCTTTTCTAAAACCAGCTTAAACATCTGGAAATTCATGGTTCACGTATTGCTGAAGCCTGACTTGGAGAATTTTGAGCATTACTATACTAGTGTGTGAGATGAGTGCAATTGTGTGGTCGTTTGAGCTTTCTTTGGCATTGCCTTTCTTTGGGATTGGGATGAAAATTGACCTTTTCCAGTCTTGTGGCCACTGCTGAGTTTTCCAAATTTGCTGGCGTATTGAGTGCAGCACTTTCACAGCATCATCTTTCAGGATTTGAAATAGCTCCACTGGAATTCCATTACCTCCACTATCTTTGTTCGTAGTCATGCTTCCTAAGGCCCACTTGACTTCACATTCCAGGATGTCTGGCTCTAGGTCAGTGATCACACCATCGTGATTATCTGGGTCATGAAGATCTTTTTTGTACAGTTCTTCTGTATAATCTTGCCACCTCTTCTTACTATCTTCTGCTTCTGTTAGGTCCCTACCATTTCTGTCCTTTATTGTGCCCATCTTTGCATGAAATGTTCCCTTGGTATCTCTAATTTTCTTGAAGAGATCTCTAGTCTTTTCCATTCTATTGTTTTCCTCTAGTTCTTTGCATTGATCGCTGAGGAAGGCTTTCTTAAATCTTCTTGCTATTCTTTGGAACTCTGCATTCAAATGGGTATATCTTTCCTTTTCTCCTTTGCCTTTTGCTTCTCTTCTTTTCACAGCTATTTGTAAGATCTCCCCAGACAGCCATTCTCCTTTGCTTTTTTGCATTTCTTTTTCTTGGGGATGGTCTTGATTCCTGTCTCTTGTACAATGTCATGAACCTCCATCCATAGTTCATCAGGCACTCTGTCTATCAGATCTACTCCCTTAAATCTATTTCTCACTTCCACTGTATAGTTGTAAGGGATTTGATTGGGTCATACCTGAATGGTCTAGTGGTTTTCCCCACTTTCTTCAATTTAAGTCTGAATTTGGCAATAAGGATCTGAGCCACAGTCAGCTCCCGGTCTTGTTTTTGCTGACTGTACAGAAATGCAATAGAACTGCATTATTTTTGTGTTTGATTTTGTATCCTGCCTCTTTACTGAATTTGTTTATAACAGTTTCGTGTGTGTGTGCAGTCTTCAGGATTTAGTACATATTAGATCATATCACTTGCAAACAGATAAATTTACTTTTTCTTTTCTAATGTGAATACATAATTTTATTTCTTTTTCTTGCCTAATTACTCTGGCTAGGACTTCCAGTACTATGTTGAATAGAAGTAGTGAAAGCAAGCATCCTTTCCTTATTGCAGTTAAAATGGTAAAGTGTTTCACCACTGAGTGTTATATTCACTGTGAGGTGTTTGTATTTTACTTTTATTATGTTGAGGTAGTATTCTTTTATTCCTACCTTGTTCAATGTTGTTTATCATGATTTCATGAGTTTTGTCAAATGATTTTCTGCATTGAGACAATGTGTTTTTTCCTTTATTCTGTTAATTATATTTGTATTGCATGTATCACACATTGATTACTTTTCATACATTGAGACATCCTTGCACCACAGAAATTAATCATAGTTGGTTACAGTGTAGAATCCTTTAGATATGCTGATAAAATTGCCTTTCTGGCCTTTAGGGGAATTTCTTACACTAATGTTTATAAAGGATATTGGTCTATAACTTTCTTGTAGTGTCTCTGTCTGGCTTTGGTTTCAGAGTAATGCTTGTTTCATAGAATGAGTTAGGAAATGTTCTCTTTTAAACATTTTGGAAAAGTTTGAGCATGACTGATACTAACTCTTCCCTAAATGTCTGGTAGAATTCACCAATGAAGTAGTCAGATCCAGGATTTTTCTTTGTTGTGAGATTTTTTTTTTTTTTTTTTTTATCTTTTATTCCGGCGGGGCTGGCCTCTCCCCTGCGCGCGCCGCCACCCACACGCCGGGCATGGGCGCGGGCACGATCACCTGTTGTGAGATTTTTGATAACTGACCAATACCAGTCAGTGATCTATTCAGATTTCTTTGTGCTGCAGTCTTGGTAGATTTTGTGTCTTGGTAGGCATTTTTTTCCCCATTTCATTTAAGTAATCAAATTTGTTACCATAAAATTTTTCATAGTGCTCTCTTATAATCCTTTTTCTTTCTGTACAATGAGTAGTAATGTCTGCATTTTCATTTCTGATCTTAGCAATTTGAAGATAAAAACATGTTAAATGACCACAGGAACCAACTTGAAGGTGTCCCCAATTGTCAAAGCCATTTGAACAATAAAATAAATAATTATAGCGTTGGATTATAATTCATAGAACAAAATGAATATCCATGAATTCATATTTGATCACTAAATAATTGAATAAATAAGTAGGGAAGAATAGTTCTTCTTTACAGAAGAACTCTAATCTTTAAAAGAAATATAAATTTAAATAGGAAATTTACATTAGGAAATGCCACCCTAATAATTGCTGTAGATAAAATCTACCAATGGATGTTAAAATCAGTACATGAAAGTCTGAGGAGAAATAGGATATTTGCATAGCTTGAAATTATCTCCCATGATGTAATTATTAATCCCAAAGGGGGGAAAAAAAAAAAAACAGTAACATTACAGTGGAGAAATATAACTATGAACAAAGATAATTTTGACCAGAACCTTCAACAGGAATAAGATATGTTCACATTATGTACCCGCTGAAGATTTACTGAGGATACACCATCACTTCTGTGATATTATTACTAAAAATGCAAATCTTGATTTTGCTTATCTTTTCAAAAAACCAGCTCTAAGTTTCATTGATCTTTTCTATTTTTTAAGTCTCTATTTCATTTCTTTCTCTTCTGATCTTTAAGATTTCTTTGCTTCTGTTAACTTTGGGTTTTGTTATTCTTTTCCTGTTTCCTTTAGGTATAAGGTTAAGTTGTTTGAGATTCTTCTTGCTGTTGTTCTTGAGGTTTGTATCACTGTAAACTTCCCTCTTAGAACTGCTTCTGCTGCATCCCACAGATTATGGATTGTTGTGCTTGTTTTAAATTTCTTCCAGGTATTTTGTGATTTTCTCTTTAGTTTATTCAGTTATTCATTGGTTGTTTAATAGCATATTTTTTAGCCTCTGTACTTTTTGCAGTTTTTATTTTCTTGTAGCTGATTTCTAGTCTCATAGCATTGTGGTTGGAAAAGATATTTGATATGATTTTAATTTTCTTCAATTTACCAAGGCTTGTTTTGTGGCCTAGAATGTGATCTATCCCAGAGAATGCTTTGTGTGCAGCTGAAAATAATGTGTATTCTGCTGCTTTGGGGTGGAATGTTATATATATATATATATCTATTAGGTCCATCTAGCTTAATGTCATTTAAAGCCAGTCATTTAAATCTTGAGACAGACTCATTAATAAAAAAAGAGAGAAAGCTCAAATCAATAAAGTCAAAAATAAAAAAGGAGAAATTATAACCAACATCATGAAATACAAAGTAATTGCAGAGATTACTATGGACAAGTATATAACAAGAAGATGAACAATCTAGAAGAATTTAACAAATTCTTAGAGAGGTATAATCTCTCAAGACTGAACCTTGAGTAAATAGAAAATATGAACAGACCAATAATGAAACTAAATCAGTAATTTAAAAACTCTCAGAAAAGAAAAGTCCAAGACCACAGGGCTTCACAGGTGAGTTCTACCAAACATTTACAGAAGAGATAATATCTACCTTCTCAAATTATTCCAAACAATTGCAGAGGAAGGAATACTTTTGAGCTCATTCTATGAGGCCAGCATCACCCTGATACCAAAACCAGACAAAAATATCACACAAAAACAGACACATAGATCAATGGAACAGGATAGGAAGCCCAGAAGTAATCTATGCACTTACGGTCAATTAATCTATGACAAAAGAGGTAAAAATATACAGTGGAGAAAACACAGTCTCTTCAGTAAGTGGTCCTGGGAAAACAGGACAACTATATGTAAAAGAATAAAATCAGAACATTTCCTCACACTATATATAAACAATAAACTCAAAATGAATTAAAACCTAAATGTGAGACTATAAACCATAAAACTCCTAGAAGAAAACAACAGAACACTCTTTGACATAAATCATAGCAATATTTTGATTTTTCCCCTAAGGCAAAGGAAACAAGTTGGCTAAACAGTTGGGACCTAATTAACCTTAAAATCTTTTCCATATCAAAGGATGCAATGGAGAAAATGATAAGACAATCTACTGAACTGGAGAAAATATTTGCAAATGATATGACTAATAAGGGAGTTAATATCTAAAATATATAAAAACAAGTCATACAACTCAACATCAATAAACAACCTGATTAAAAATGGGCAGAAGATCTGAATAGACATTTTTGCAAATAATACATACAGATGACCAATCAGCACATGAGAAGATGCTCAATATAGTTAATCATCAGAGAAATGTAAATTAAAACTACAATCAGTTAACACCTCACACCTGTCAGAATGGTTTTCATCAAAAAGACCAAGTATCTAATGTGGCAAGGATTAGATGGAGATTAGTGGATTAGTGGAGATTAGTGGGAATTAGTGGAGATTAGTGGGATTTAGTGGTAGCTCAAGCAGGCTTCCCTGGTGGTTCAGAGGTTAAAGCGTCTGCTTGCAATGTGGGAGACCTGGGTTCGATTCCTGGGTGGGGAAGATCCCCTGGAGAAGGAAATGGAAATCCATTCCAGCACTCTTGCCTGGAAAATTCCATGGATGGAGGAGCCTGGTAGGCTACAGTCCATGGGGTCGCAAAAAGTCGGACACAACTGAGTAATTTCACTGGTGATCAGCTAACTGGTACTCCAGGTGAGCCTTACTCACCATGCACTAAAACCACTTTCCAATATAGGTTGCTGTATTTGGAATAAAAATTAAAAGACAAATGTGAGGCAATTTCTGTGTAGAACCCTGTAGTGGAGATTAGTGGGATTAGTGGAGAAAAGGGAAACTTTGTACACTGTTAGTGGGTATGTTTATTGGTGCAGCCACTGTGGGAAATAGTATGGAGGTTCCTCAAAAAACTAAAAATAGAACTACCATATGATCCAGGGTTTACTCCTGGATATATATCTGAGAAAAATGAAACACAAATTCAAAATGATACGTGCTCTCAATGTTCATAGCAGCATTACTTACAATAGCCAAGATATGGAAGCAACCTAAGTCTTTATCCACCGATGAATTGCTAAATAAGACTATATATACATATATGTATGCATATACACATACACACACACACAATGGAATACTACTTGGTCATAAAAATGAGTGAAGTTTTGCCATTTACAACAACATAGATGGACTTGGAGGTTATTATTTTTAGTAGAATAAGTCAGACAAAAAGACAAATACTGTATGTTATTTCTTATCTAAAGCTATAACAAACTAGTGAAAAGATATGGACTTACAGATACAGAAAACAAACTAGTGGTTGCCAGTGGGAAGAGGGACATGGGAGGAGCACGACAGTGGCTGGTGTTTAAGAGCTTTGGACTGCTATGTATAAAACAGATAAATTACAATGATATATTGTACAACACAGGAAATATAGCCAATGTTTTAAAACAACGTTAAATGAAATATAATCTTTAAAAATTGTGAATCACTAAGCTGTACACCTGAAACATATAATAATACAAATCAACTATACTTCAATTTTTAAAAAAAATCACAATCTTAGTCTAATTATGACAAAATTAGGAAAACTGGCAAGATTGCTGGAAGAAATATCAATAACCTCAGATATGCGGATGACACCACCCTTATGGCAGAAAGCGAGGAGGAACTAAAGAGCCTCTTGATAAAGGTGAAAGAGGAGAGTGAAAAAGCTGGCTTAAAACTCAACATTCAAAAACCTAAGATCATGGCATCTGGTCCCATCATTTCATGGCAAATAGATGGGGAAACAATGGAAACAATGACAGACTTTATTTTCTTGGGCTCCAAAATCACTGCAGATGATGACTGCAGCCATGAAATTAAAAGACACTTGCTCCTTGAAAGAAAAGCTATGACCAACCTAGACAGCATATTAAAAAGCAGAGACATTACTTTGCCAACAAAGGTCCATCTAGTCAAGCCTGTGGTTTTTGCAGTAGTCATTATGGATTTGAGAGTTGGATCATAAAGAAGGCTGAGTACTGAAGAAATGATGTTTTTGAACTATGGTTCTGGATAAGACTCTTGATAGTCCCTTGGAATGCAAGGAGATCCAACCAGTTAATCCTAGAGGAAATCAACCCTGAATATGTACTGGAAGGACTGATGCTGAAGCTGAAGCTCCAAAACTTTGGCCACCTTATGAGAAGAGCTGACTCTTCTCATCAAGGAAAAGACCTTGATGCTGGGAAAGATTGAAGACAGGAGAAGGGGATGACAGAGGACAAGATGGTTGGATGGCATCACTGACTTAATGGACATGAGTTTGAGCAAGCTCAGGGAGATGGTGAAGGACAGGGAAGCCTGGTATGCTGCAGTCTGTGGGGCTGCAAAGAGTCGGACATGAGTGAGCAACTGAACAACAACAACAGGCAAACGTAAATTGAGAAATATTAAGAAACATAATGGAGAAGGCGATGGCACCCCACTTCAGTACTCTTGCCTGGAAAATCCCATGGATGGAGGAGGCTGGTAGGCTGCAGTCCATGGGGTCGTGAAGAGTGGGACACCATTTAGTGACTTTACTTTCACTTTTCACTTTCATGCATTGGAGAAGGAAATGGCAACTCACTCCAGTGTTCTTGCCTGGAGAATCCCAGGGATGGCGGAGCCTGGTGGGCTGCCGTCTCTGGGGTCGCACAGAGTCGGACACGACTGAAGCGACTTAGCAGCAGTAGCAGCAGCAAGAAACATAACTGGGCAGTATTCACCAAATGACAAGGTTATGAATATCAGGAAAGGCAGAAGAACTATCATAGCTTGTAGGAGACCAAGAAGATACAACAATTTTAAGTATAATGTGGCATTTTGAATTGGATCTTGGAACATAAAAATTTGTGGAAAAATGTGAAATTCAGATAAAATGCATAAAATAGTATAGTATCAATGTTAATTTCCTTATTATGATAATTGTTCCTTGGTTATATAAGATGTTAACATTAAAGAAATCTAAGTAAAGAGCATATGTAATTCTACATTCTTTGGTAAGTTTTCTTTAAATCTAAAATTATTTCAAAATAAAAGCTAAAGTTGTATTCAGTGTTCCTTATCTCAAGTTTTTGCTAATCATAGCTACCATGTTCTTGCATTTTAACATTGACAGTGTTAAATGTTATAGTTCCAAAATCAAATTTAACCCTATGCCCCAGTTTTGTTTTTTTTTTTTGGCAACATCAAGAACTTTGTTTGGCATTCGGAATCTAGTTCTCTGACCAGGGATGGAATCTGGGCCCTCTGCACCAGGAGCATGAATTCTTAACCACTGGACCACCAGGGAAATCCCTAGTCCCCAGTTTTTAGCAGTTGTGTGTATTTCAGCACTCCTGAGAGGATTCACAGTTATAGATTCAGGAAGACAAGAGTTGAGGCTACATAGGACTGTAGACAATAAATCCATTTCTCATGCTGGTGCCTTCTTTCCTGGAGGAAATACTATATAAGGACAGTGAAAGGAGCTTGGGAAAGTATGAAAAATTTACAAATAAAAATACAAATATATAATGTATGTAACTCATGTGCTTCTACAAATACTGTCTGTAATTTTAATTTTAATATTTGGTTAAAGAGAGTCTCTGGCTCAACTATTTCCAATTTACTCTTTTTAGAAAATCTACACCTATATGCCTCTGGAAGAAATGGGCTGAGAAAATATGTACACGGAGTAGAAGCTGTAGGAAGATTCACCATCATTTTGAATTATGTGTTATCTTGAGAAAGAAATGGCATCCAATTGAATGCAGAGTTCCAAAGAATAGCAAGGACAAATAAGAAAGCCTTCCTCAGTGATCAGTGCAAAGAAATAGAGGAAAATAATATAATGGAAAAGACTAGAGATCTCTTCAAGAAAATTAGAGATACCAAGGGAACATTTCATGCAAAGATGGGCAAAATAAAGGACAGAAACAGTAGGGACCTAACAGAAACAGAAGATATTAAGAAGACATGGCAAGAATTCACAGAAGAACTGTATAAAAAAGATCTTCACGACCAAGATAATCACAATGGTGTGATCACTCACCTAGAGCCAGACATCCTGGAATGTGAAGTCAAGTGAGCCTTAGGAAGCATGACTACGAACAAAGCTAGTGGAGGTGATGGAATTCCAGCTGAGCTATTTCAAATCTTAAAAGATAATGCTGTGAAAGTGCTGCACTCAATATGCCAGCAAATTTGGAAAACTCAGCAGTGGCCACAGGACTGGAAAAGGTCAGTTTTCATTTCAATCCCAAAGAAAGGCAATGCCAAAGAATGCTCAAACTACTGCACAATTGCACTCATCTCACACGCTTTGTAAAGTAATGCTCAAAATTCTCCAAGTAATTCTCCAAGTAATTCTCCAAGCCAGGATTCAGCAATACATGAACTGTGAACTTCCAGATGCTCAAGCTGGTTTTAGAAAAGGCAGAGGAACCAGAGATCAAATTGCCAACATCCGTTGGATCATTGAAAAAGCAAAAGAGTTCCAGAAAAACACCTATTTCTGCTTTATTAACTATGCCAAAGCCTTTGACTGTGTGGATCACAACTACTTGTGGAAATTCTGAAAGAGATGGGAATACCAGACCACCTGACCTGCCTCTTGAGAAATCTGTATGCAGGTCAGGAAGCAACAGTTAGAACTGGACATGGAACAACAGACTATTTCAAAATAGGAAAAGGAGTACGTCAAGGCTGTATATTGTCTCCCTGCTTATTTAACTTGTATGTAGAGTACATTATGAGAAACACTAGGCTGGGTGAAGCACAAGCTGGAATCAAGATTGCCAGGAGAAATATCAATAACCTCAGATATGCAGATGATATCACCCTTATGGCAGAAAGTGAAGAAGAACTAAAGAGCCTCTTGTTGAAAGTGAAAGAGGAGAGTGAAAAAGTTGGCTTAAAACTCAACATTCAGAAAACTAACATCATGGCATCTGGTACCATCACTTCATGGCAAATAGATGGGGAAACAGTGGAAACAGTATCAGACTTTATTTTTCTGGGCTCCAAAATCACTGCAGATGGTGACTGCAGCCATAAAATTATAAGACACTTACTCCTTGGAAGATAAGTTATGACCAAACTAGACAGCATATTAAAAAGCAGAAATATTACTTTGTCAACAGAGATCCATCTAGTCAAAGCTAATGCTTTTCCAGTAGTCATGTATGGATGTGAAAGTTGGACTATAAAGAAAGCTGAGCATTGAAGAATTGATGCTTTTGAACTGTGGTGTTGGAGAAGACTCTTAAGAGTCCCTTGGACTGCAAGGAGATCAATCCAGTCCATCCTATAGGAAATCAGTCCTGAATATTCATTGGAAGGACTGATACTGAAGCTGAAACTCCAATACTTCAGCCACTAGATGCAAAGATCTGACTCATTTGAAAAGACCCTGATGCTGGGAAAGATTGAAGGTGGGAGGAGAAGGGGATGACAGAGGATGAGATGGTTGGATGGCATCACTAACTTGATGGACATGAGTTTGAGCAAGCTGGGAGTTGGTGATGGACAGGGAAGCCTGACGTGCTGCAGTCTATGTGGTCACAAAGAATCAGACACGACTGAGCAGCTAAACTGTCTGATGACTCAGTAGTTCCACTCCTAGATATATACTGAAAAAAAACAAAAACACTAATTCAAAAAGATACATGCACCCAATATTCATAGCCACATTATTCATAATAG
The DNA here is from genome assembly GCF_002263795.3 of Bos taurus. NCBI lineage: Eukaryota > Metazoa > Chordata > Mammalia > Artiodactyla > Bovidae > Bos > Bos taurus. The sequence goes on from NC_037352.1 coordinate 18,838,828, forward strand.
CCAAGATATAAAAGCAACCTAAGTGTTCATCAAAAGATGAATGGATGAAGATGTGGTATACATACATAATGGAATAATATACAACCATACACAAGAATGAAATTCTGCAATTTGCAGCTTTATGGATGGACTGGGAAGGCATTATGCTAAAGTGAAATAAGTTGACAGAGAAAGATAATACTGTATGATATCACTTATATGTGGATGCTAAGGTGGGAGGAGAAGGGGATGACAGAGGCTGAGTTGGTTGGATCGCATCACCAACTCAATGGACATGATTTGAGTAAACTCCAGGAGTTGGTGATAGACAGGGAGGCCTGGAGTGCTGCAGTCCATGGGGTCGCAAGGAGTCGGACACATGAACTGAACTGAAAAGTTCTCCAAATTAACATATATTCTGTCATTTCCAGTAGAATTCTGTGAAATATGATTTGTGTGAGACAGCTATAGAGAACTTCTCCAGGACATTTAAAACAATGATTCATTTAAACCAGTGGTTCTCCATGTCCTGGAGTAGTTCCATAGTTTTGGAGACTAAAATGATCAGTTTTCTTATAGTGTATGTATTTGTTTTGTGAATTCAGATTTTTTGTAATGTAAATTTTTTAACTTGGGGACAACTTCTTATTTTACTCTTTTCAGAATCTTTTTTCTGACACACATTTACACATGCCATCTAAATTCATTTTCCTCCAGGCTGTCCCTGATAGGTAAAGAGGAACAGGAATGATTATTCCCATTGTCTGGAAGAATCTAAGCCTGAGGAAAAATGGGCTAATTTGCACAAGAATACCCAGGAAGTCAACGAAAGATTAAGCCAAAATATATGGACTCTTTCCAGCAAACTCTACTACGTACACTCAAAAGACTTGTTTGTTCTTGACCAAAATGCTGGTCTCATTGTAACTTCTAGGGGGACTAGCAGGGGTGGGAGCATAAAAATAGCCAAGGCATACCCTTGTTTGGCTTAAGAATTGTAGGGAAGTACTTACCAAGGAGAGAGGAGTACAGTCTCATCATTGAGAAGGCAAGGTGGATGGGAGATGTTTGGACCACAAATTTACAGTGAAGGCGAGTAAATTCAAGGCAGGGCTGGACAAGCCACATGAACATGTCATTGACCTAAGAGTACAAGTAAAATTTGACGTTAACAAGTGTGTTTAAGAACTTGGTACACCTCAAGGAGGCTGAAGATAAGACTACTGATAATTTTTGAGTCTAGGTATAGTGAAGAAAATCCATAGGCAACAAGACCTGTGCCCCCAGTTTCTATTTAACGTGCAGTCCACTGACTATGCCCACTCCTCCCATTCTACTGAGCTGAATATGGAAGAAAAGCTTGGAGCCACTATGGGTCAGCTACAGCATGCATGAAACAGTTTTAGGTTCCAGGAGCCACTATATCTGACTTTTCTATAGAAAAATGTTAGGAATTCTAAACAACTGATTTGGAAATGACTGACTGGCATTTATAAGGCAGGACTCCTGTAGAAAGTGGACACTGAGAGGTCTGGGCTTATTTTCAGTAATTCCCCACATGTATGTATGTATGTACATACTTACTCGTGGGTATGATGATTCTTATCTCTTGGCTCTGCTCCCTACCCACTTACTCTTCAGAAGAAATTACTTGATTTTCTCCTCTTCAGTGTTTTCTCTTAAACTTTGTGACTCCTACTGAAAATTACCTTGTTATTTTTTTTTTGTAAGTAGGCAGGTCATCATTAAATAAATACACTCATAGGTGATTATATGTGGATATGTGTGCATATATAAATGTATAGATGCTTTTCTATGTATACTCCCAAAGAAGGGCAATGCTAAAGAAAATGTCCAAACTATGGCACAGTTGCACTCATCTCACAGGCTAGGAAGTAATGCTCAAAATCCTTCAAGCTAGGCTTCAGCAGTACATGAACCAAGAACTTCCAGATATACAAGCTGGATTTAGAAAAGCCAGAGGAACCAGAGATCAGATTGCCGGTATTCACTGGATCATAGAAAAAGCAAGAGAATTCCTGATAAACATCTACTTCTGCTTCATTGACTAGGCTAAAGCCTTTGACTGTGTGGATCACAACAAACTGGAAAATTCTCAAACAGATAGGAATACCAGACCACCTTACCTGTCTCCTGAGAAACCTGTGTGCAGGTCAAGAAACAACAGTTAGAATCGGACATGAAACAATGGACTGGTTTAAAATTGGCAAAGGAGTACATCAAGGCTGTATACTGTCACTCTGCTTATTTAACATCTGCAGAGTAGATCATGAGAAATGCTGGGGTAGATGAATCATAAGCTGGAATCAAGATTGTCGGGAGAAATATTTATCAATCTTAGATATGGAGATGACACCATCCTAATGGTAGAAAGTGAGGAGGAACTAAAGAGCCTCATGATGAAGGTGAAAGATAAGAGTGAAAAAGCTGCCTTAAAACTCAACATTCGATGGAAGAGTAGTTTAAAAGGGAGGGGATATATGTATACCTATGGCTGATTCAGGTTGAGGTTTGACAGAAAACAACAAAATTCTGTAAAATAATTATCCTTCAATAAAAAAATAAATTAAAAAACCCTCAACATTCAAAAAACTAAGATCATGGCATCCGGTCTCATCACTTCATGGCAAATAGATGGGGAAACAATGACAGACTTTATTTTCTTGGGCTCCAAAATCACTGCAGATGGTGACTGCAGCCATGAAATTAAAACATGCCTGCTCCTTGGGAGAAAAGCTATGACAAACCTAGACAGTGTATTAAAAAACAGAAACAGTACTTTGCTGACAAAGGTCCATAAAGTCAAAGCTATGGTTTTTCCAGCAGTCATGTGCAGATATGAGAGTTGGACTGTAGAGAAGACTGAGTGCGAAAGAATTGATGCTTTAGAACTGTGGTGTTGGAGAAGACTCTTGAGAGTCCCTAGGACAGCAAGGAGATAAAAACAGTTAATCTTAAAGGAAATCCCCTGAATATTCATTGGATGGACTGATGCTAAAGCTGAGGTTGCAATACTTTGGCCACCTGATATGAAGAGCCAACTCATTAGAAAAGACCCTAATGCTGGGAAGGATTGAGGGCAAGAGGAGAAGGGGGTGACATAGGATCAGATGGTTGGATGGCATTACCAAGTTAATGGACATTAGTTTGAGCAAACTCTGGGATATAGTGAAGGACAGGGAAGCCTGGTGTGCTACAGTCCATGGGGTTGCAAAGAGTTGGATACGATTAAGTGACTAAACAACAATGACTGTGTATGAGTACTTGGATATGTGGTACTCAGTCAGCAAGTATTTATTGTGCATCTACTACACGCAGTGTGATAGGCACTAAGGATAAATGATGAACAAGAGAGACAAGGTCTCTGTTCTCATGTTACAGTCTCAGGGGCAGGGGAGACAATAAATAATTAAACAAAACACAGTGAAATAAGTTGGAAAAAAGAAAATTAAACAAGCAAAGAAATGACTTAAGTATTTACAAATCCTGGAATGTACTAGCAGGAAACAAATAAATGTATTACAGTTGGATAAAACAAGAAGGGTTTAATAGGGTGGTCAGGGAAGACTTCTTGGAGAAGCGGGGCTTTATGCTAAGACCTGGGTGGCAAAGGTGAATCAACCCTTATGAGACTAAATGGGGCAAGATTTCCAGAAAGAGGAATAAAAAGTGCAAAAACCTCAAGGAGGTAAACTCTGGGGTTTTCTAGGAATGGAAACAAGACCCTAGGGCTGGAAGGTAATAAGCTGAGCCTGAGAGGAGTGTAGGTGATGAGGCTGGAGGGGCAGGCTGGGTGGAATCACAATCTCAGAAGTCCTGGTAAGAAGTTAGACTACTGAGGACACTGGGAAGTCTGTGAAGGCTTCCTGTGCATGTGTAGACTGGCTTCTGACTATGCAAGTGGACATGTGTCTGTAAATAAACATTATATATATATAATATGTATATTATATATATATGTATATAGTACATGTATACAGTACATACATGTATATACAGACATGTGCATAGGACATGTATACAAATGTGATAGGAAAGGGGCCATCCTATGCAGATCCCCAGAGCATTTCTACAGTGAGAAGAGAATCTAACTTAAATCCTTCTTGGCTCCTTCCATGGGAAACTTTACTAGGCAACCTTGTTAATGCAGCAAAAGGCAAGAAGTACCATAAGCACTCATTTTTCCTTTTTACTTCCATCATCTGCGTGTGTTCTAATCTAACCTGAACATTCATACCTCTTTTAGGGAGGGAAGAAGAAAATGGACACTCTTACTAGCTGCACTAAGAGAATTTCTCACTGGTTTTAGCTCCCTACATTTAGGAGGTATAGAGTCTAGGTTACAGGGGATGGAAAGTGGCAGGAAAAAGAAGAACACAGATCTTCCTAACCTGGTACACCTCTAGAGCAACTTCCAGAGGCATTTCTGCTGGTGGGCAAAGAGTCAAGGGGTGACATCCCAGTAATCATATAGAACATTTCTCAAGCGCCAGAATTCTCCACTGAGGAGTCAAAAAGTAATGGAGAAGATGGAAGAGAAAGCAGAAATTGACTACACAATTCCAGCTCCACATGCAAAATAAAATAAAATAATAATGGCAAGAAGCCAGAAAGCAAGGTAATTGGGGACAATCAGGGAATTTCCTGCCCCTCCTTGCCTTCCATAATTATGAACGTGAAAACAATCCTAGAAGGCCTTTGAGATGAGGAGTCAGGAGACAGGGAAGGACAGAAAGGAAAGGGACCAGAGGGTCTCACCAATTCCTTGTGCTCCTCAGTGAGACTGGAAGGCAGGGTATCCATGTAGGAATCCTTCAGGGGCTTCCAGCCTAGCTGATGGGGTTCCATGTAGATCATTCCACACCTGGCAAGCACAAACAGAGGACCATCCTGGTTCACACTGGGCTCCCAAGCACGTAGGGGTGAGGTGAATAGGCTGGAGCTTGGGCTGGAGCACAGACCTTCACCAGCTCCAAGCCAAAGGAAAGATGCACGGATTTTGCCAGGAAAGGGTAGAGACCAGTGCTAAGAGTGGGGTCTTGAGAGTCAGAGACCTGTATTCAAGTCTCAGCCCCAGATCCTACTAATTGAGTGACCTCAGAAAAATTTCTTTTCTGTCTCTGAATTTGAGTCCCTGTCTGTAAATTGAAGAATATAAAAAATAAGTAGCTTGTAAGATTATTATAATGGTTAAATGCCAGTAAATGAATTTGGCACTATGTCTAGCATACAGAACACTCTTAATCAATGAAAACTACTATTATAATTTTCATAATGTTAGTACATTACCATGTACTGACATGTAACATTGTATTTAGCAAGTTTTTCCCCATTCTGTTATATCTAGGCACACTCCTCTTTGTTAGTAACACTGGCTACCATTTATTCAGCACCTACTATGTGTCAGCCACTATGCTAAGTCTTAATGGCCTTCATTTCTAAATATTCCTCTTTATGGTTTACACTTTAGACATGAGGAGACACTAGCTCAGAGAGGCTTATTGACTTGGAAGAGGTCACACAGCTAGCAAATGGTGTGTTCAAGGTGGGAACCCAGGTTGGTCTAACTTGCCATGTGCTCTTTCTACTCCCTTACATTGCCTTTGGGAATGTGAGCTTATTTTTATTTTATTATTTTATTTGTTGTGGACTGGGAGGCACATGATTGGATTATTATCCTTGGCACACTCATCATTAGCCCATGCATGACCTTTCTTAGTTAATTGTTTTCAATAATGTAATCAGTGTCCATGAACCCAACACCCAGACAGAAGCTACAGTTTTGACAATAACCTTTATCTAATTATAAAGTCTCCCTTATCCTATCCCCCTGGCTTTCCCCACCTAGATTACACAGAATCTTGAATCTCACATTCACTGGTCCTTTGATTTCTTACTTTCTTATGGTTTTATATACATACACATATTTAATTGTTTAGTTGGTTTTAATAATTTAAAAGGGGATACTATGCTGCATGTAATATTACAGGCTTACTTTTCTTGCATTTTAAAAAGTATTTATTATTTATTTTTGGTTGGGTTAGGTCTTCGTTGCTGTGAAGGCTTTTCTTTAGTTGTGGCGAGTGAGGGGTTACTCTCTAGTTGCGGTGCACAAGCTTCTCATTGCAGTGGCCCCTCTTGCTGTGCAGTGTGGGCTCTAGGCATGCGGGCTTCAGTAGTTGTGGCTCCTGGGCTCTGGAGCACAGGCTCAGTAGTTGAGGCACTAGGGCTTAGTTGCCCTGGGGCATGTGGGATCTTCCCAGATCAGGGTTCAATGCCATGTCTCCTGCATTGGTAGGTGGATTCTTTACTACTAAGCCACCAGAAAAGCCCTACAGGCTTACTTTTATATATAATACTGCTTAGATTTTATCTTTAATTTTATTAAGACTTATCTATAAAGACACTTATCAGTACAGTTCACTTATTTTGAATGACATACAAATACTACCTTCTGTGATTTTATTATACTTTCTAATTCTCTCCTATTAATAGGCATTTGGGTCATTTCTAAGTGTTATTGTGAATCGTGCTACTCTGAAAATTCTGGTACATGTCTCCTGTTGTACATGGGCACAAGTTTATTTTCAGTATATACTCACAAGCAGAATTGCTCAGCCATAGGGTATGTGAAGGTTCAACTTTAGGAGGTAGTTCAGCTCAGTCACTCAGTCATGTCTGACTCTGTGACCCCATGAACTGCAGCACGCCAGGCTTCCCTGTCCATCACCAACTCCTCAAGCCTACTCAAACTCTTGTCCATCGCACTGGTGATGCCATCCAACCATCTCATCTTCTGTCATCCCCTTCTTTTCCCACCTTCAATCTTTCTCAGCATCAGGGTCTTTTCAAATGAGTCAGTTCTTTGCATCAGGTGGCCAAAGTATTAGAGTTTCAGCCTCATCATCAGTCCTTCCAATGAATATTCAGGTCTGATTTCCTTTAGGATGGACTGGCTGGATCTCTTTGCAGTCCATGGGACTCTCAAGAGTCTTCTCCAACACCACAGTTCAAAAGCATCTTATCCAAAGTGTTTGCCTGATTTTGTATTGAGGACTGATTTTATGACAAAGTCTGACAAAAGGTAATATAGGTGATCTGCTAGAATTTAATCATATTTGTGGCTTTTCCTCCTGTTTAAGGTTAGTGAGGCTTTGCCTTACACCTCAGGGGGCCCATGCAAGCTGACTCACCTGCTCACAGTGGCTGGGGAGGCCTGTTCCAGGTCAGCTGGCTCGAAGATCAGACTCATCTTAGGGCTCATCTGAATAATCTCTCCACTCATTAAACACAGCTGAAAGTACAAAGCAGAGGGGTAGAGGGCAGCAAATGTGTTGAAATCTATCTGCAAATAAAAGGCCTCAGTGGAGACAGAGATGGTTTGAATTCATTCAACAAATGTTTCTTGAGCACCTACTCTGTGCCAGGCACGATGCTAGCTGTGCAGAATAAAACAGACAAAAAAATTCCTGTCCTCTTGAGGTCTGCATTCTGCTGGGAAGAACAGATGATAGGCAAAATATATAGGCTATACAAGGATGAAAATGCTTTGGAGAGTTGGAGAATCCTGTGTCTGGTGAGATGTAATGTTAAATAGGGAAGTCAGAGAACCACTGAATGGCAGCCTTAGATGAAGAATCTAGAAATTATCAGATTACAGCTAGTTTAATGGTTCCTTCCTCAGTGTTTAAAACAGAACTTAATTGCACACTGGCATCCTATTTTATTTTCTCAAGTTTCCCACAAAGACTCCTGGAATGCCTCAGGGACTGGTCTAGGGTTAGAGTGATAAGAATATCTCCAAATCATTTTTGAAATGGAAAGATCATTAGAAGCCCCAGTGTTTAGCATGTATATCCCTACAGAAAGTAGTGCAAATATACAGGACAGCCTCTGAGTATATACACTAAGTCTGTGGCACTGCTTCTCATTTCCCAACATGGGTTAAAGTGAGATGTTTAAGTCCTAAGATGGCTTGAGGCCTTGGTCTCTCAGGGGAAAAGAAGAAATCCCATTGCTCCATGTTTCTCCTCCTAAGTTTCTGTCTAAAGAGCTTCTTGCAAATTACCTGACCCACATCAAACATATCTGTAATCAGGTCATTACTTGCAACCCCAGAAAGGTCATAGCTGTTACGGACTAACACCACTAACAGTGTCATCTCTGAATATCGAGAAAAGTAAAATAGACCCACAGCTGTGACAGTAGTTTGATTTCATTCAGAGCTGAGAAGAGCCATCAGGAATTTCACTGACTCTTTATACTTCTGATCTCAAGATCAACCAATACATGTATACAATTAGTTTACATAACATAGCCCATATCATGGAATAAAACTCACTTCTATATTTATGTTATATAATCAAAATTATGAACATGCAATTACTAGTATATGTGTGTAATTTGGATAATTAAGCTTTCCATTGTTGAGCATGACTCAGTCTTGCAAAATGTAAATGCAGTTGGAAAATATATTTGGATTTGATAAGGCAGTGTAGTCAGTGTAAGAAATCTTCCTTGATTCAAGTTAATGTATGGCAAAACCAATACAATATTGTAAAGTAAAATAAATAAATAAATAAACAGAAGAAAAAAATGAATATAATAAAATAAAAAAACCTCTTCCTTTGAAATGGTGATAAATATTATTTTATTTTATTTTAACCCTTATATAGCACTTGCTACATGACAGGCACTATTATAAGCAGTTTGTAAATATTAATTTATCTAATCTTACTAACAATATTATAACACAGACACTATTATCCTCATTTTACAGATGATGCAATTGAGGTATAGGTATAGCTTTTCTAAGGTTACATGACTGCTGAGTGGTAAGATAGGATCTGAACCCAGGCTGTCCAGCTCCAGAGACTTAGCTCTTTGCCACTACGCTTACTGCAGTAGGCAGAACATATCTTCCAAAGACTGCTGCAATGTCTACTAACCCACGTGTACTTTTGCAGTGTGGTCTCACCCACCTCCATTAAGAGGTGGCATCTATTTCTCTACTTCCTTGAATCTGGAAAGGTTCTGTGACTTCTTTGACTTAACAAAATTCAGAGAAAGTAATGCTGTTTGAGTTCCAAGTAGAGATTTTAATTTCCTGCCTCTTGCAAATCAACCACCAGGTAAGGAGTGCCACTACTCCAGACCACCAAATGATAAGCCCAAGTCACATGGACAGGCCTGGAGGATAAGATGCTATTTGAGAGAAAGAGAGGCAGAGAGAGAGAGAGAGACAAAGAGAGACAGAGACAGAGAGTTACAGAGAGACAGACAAGTCAAGGAGGAAAGAGCCCCCAAAAACTGAGTGAAGAAGCTACCATGGATGTGGCTCCTCTAGCCCTAGCCACCCCAGATGACATCATGAGGATTAGCTTAGCCCTTTTGAGCCTTTTCAAAATTTATAATCTACAGTATCACGAGCAAAGTTAAGCCACTAAGTATTAAGATAGTTTGCATCTTTATTTATACAGCAATGGATAACCAAAATACATCCCACATATCAGGTGCTTTGTATGGACTATCTTAATTAGCAACACCCCTATTTTATTACTACCTTTTTAACAAATGAAGAAATTGGTTCAGAGAAGTTATGTGACTTGCCCAACTTGCTCAATTGTAGAGCTAATAGTCCAATTTAAAGCCAGAACCAAGGCTTTTAACAATTATACAACAGTATCTCAAAACACACTCAACTTACCCACTATAGGTAAAAACAAAAGTATAATTCATGAATTGATAACTGTTACTTTCTTATGTGGCATTTATTCTCAGTGTAAATAAGTGTATACATTATATATCCTGATCAATCACTCACTTCAGTAAAAGAGTTTATTCCCCATCCATGTAAAAGTGGTATCAGAAAGGTACCTTTTTATTGTCATCCAGAACAGTGTTCATATTTTCAATCCAAACAGCATCCACTGGCCCATCAAATATAATCCACTTGCGGTCATCAGACAAAGAAGATGCTTGCTCTCGGAAAGCATTGGCAAGGACACCATCTGTCCATTCGTGGCTCACTTGATCAAAGCACCCATACAGCTGCCCCATGGTGATAGCCTTGGGATTAATGATCTTATACTCCACAGCGAACTCTTCCATCTGTTTGGCTGGACAAGAAGGTGCAACACAAGTTACAAAGTTTCTGGTGAAACTTTAGATAAGAGTCAATGCTATCTAAAAGGTCAAATTTATCAGCATGCCTTCCAAGGACAGTCCTTATAAAATTTATACTCAGTCTGTGTAAACATTGGAATAACTGGATAGGCAATGCCTTAAATTGTTAGGTTATTACAGCTATTAGTTTCTCACCATATTGTCTTCTGATGCTCATTTCAAACAAGTCAAATGAGCCATTCAGATCTAAATAAAGTCTGTCTGGGCCTAAAATAACTCAGGCAGTAAAGGAGAGAGATGCCATATAATCAGGTCTCTTTATGTATCTGGCTTTCATGGCTACCCTAGAACCTTGGCTTTGACTTGAGATGAGGAAACAACTGACAGGTAAAAGATGGTTACTTTCCTTTTCCTCTATCTGAAGGGCTAGTTAAGACCTGGAACCTCTTATCTCATTGCTCAATAAGTGTTTCCTGAGAATAGAGCACCAGGACCGAACTGGAATACACAGGCTAATGGATGGTACATCATATGTAATAACAGAAAGTAACCACACTTTTACATGATCCTTCAAAGTAAGGAAAAACTGGAGTGCATGAACCATGAACTAAGTAAAGAATTGTTCCTGCAGAATCCTGAGGCAAAGACAACGGGGTAGCCTCCTTTCTCTTCATTTAGTTTCCTAAACTATATTCAATACCTAAATTACTATTTAAGTTGGAAATGCCCAAATTAGTTTTTAATGTCAAGTCAGTGCTGAAAACAAAAATCTCAAAAATCCAACAGTAACTCGTTATTACAAAAAATATTAAAACAAAGCACACTGGAAGGGATTGTGTAAACACAGGCAGAGCGAGGCACTGCTTTTCAAAACCACAGCTTTGTGTTTTTATAAAAGGAAAACCCCCAAAACTGTTTCTCTGGCAAAAGACATAGCTTTTGTTTATTGAGTAGACACTGTGCTAAGTTATTTATCTGTATGAACTAATTTAATTATCACAATGATCCCATTATCACAATGATGCCTCTGGGAAAACAGAGGCAAAGATAGATTTAGTAACTTGCCCAAGGTCTGTGTCTGAGTCAAAAGTCTGAGGCCTTATCTTCTACATTAAATGAAAGGAAGGAAAGAAGGAAAGGAGGAGGGAGGGAGGGAAGCAGAGTGGAGGGGAGGGAGGGAGAATGGGAGGCAGAAAAAAAGGGAGAGGGAAGACAAAGAAAGAGAGGCAAAGAAGGAATGGAAAGAAAACAGAAACCATGCAGTGATCTGTTTTTAGAACAATTTTGTTCAGGCAAGTGGCAGGAGTTTCCCTCTCACGGAGAAGCTTTTGGAGAAATCACAGTTCAGCATTTGAGAAAATTCCTCCAGCCTAATGGTGCACATAAAACCCCCTGTTAGAAGCTCTCCCTCTATTTTCTGCCTGCAGACCCCTGTGTGCCATGTTCTATTTCTGGCTCTAATGTCACAATCCAGGGATGGCAAAGCTAACAGCCTAGCATCATCTCTCTGGAACCAGTCAACTAAGTGGGGACACCTGTTCTTCCTGGAAGTCAGGGATGTGAGTTTTACCTTCGTATAAATCACCCAGAGCTGCAGCCAACACTTTATAAGCACAGGTCTTGCCACCCATGGGATCTCCAACAATCATATAGCCATGTCTTACCAGCATCATCTCGTAGATCTGGGAGGGAACACCATGTAAGAAGTTAATCATTCCAAACCTCCCAGAATTTCAATTAGTCAGAAGTCAACAAGGAATGAGGGCTACAGTCATTTTTTTCATCTATTGCTTAAATATCTTTTGGATGAATAATAATATATGTGTGCATTTCTGATTATTTAAGGGATGAGAAATACTATTTACTCTGTACCTCTCCATGTGGTAAACATGAAGTCATTCACCTAAGTCATTTCATTTAATCCATTCAGGCATGTCTTGTGCTGTGTGTGCTGTGCTTAGTTGCTCAGTCATGTCTGACTCTTTGTGACCCCATGGACTGCAGCCCAGCAGGCTCCTCTGTCCATGAGGGTTCTCCAGGCAAGAATACTGGAATTGGTTGCCATGCCCTCCTCCAGGGTATCTTTCCAACCCAGCGATTGAACCCAGGTCTCCTGCATTGCAGGCAGATTCTTTTTTTTTTTTTTTTTAATTATTTTTTCACTTTACAATATTGTATTGGTTTTGCCATATATCAAAATGAATCTGCCACAGGTATACATGTGTTCCCCATCCTGAATCCTCCTCCCTCCTCCCTCCCCATACCATCCCTCTGGGTCGTCCCAGTGCACCAGTCCCAAGCATCCAGTATCGTGCATCAAACCTGGACTGGCGACTCGTTTCATATATGATATTATACATGTTTTAATGCCATTCTCCCAAATCATCCCACCCTCTCCCTCTCGCACAGAGTCCAAAAGACTGTTCTATACATCAGTGTCTCTTTTGCTGTCTCGTATACAGGGTTATTGTTACCATCTTTCTAAATTCCATATATATGCATCAGTATACTGTATTGGTGTTTTTCTTTCTGGCTTACTTCACTCTGTATAATCGGCTCCAGTTTCATCCACCTCATTAGAACTGATTCAAATGTATTCCTTTTAATGGCTGAGTAATACCCCATTGTGTATATGTACCACAGCTTGCTTATCCATTCATCTGCTGATGGACATCTAGGTTGCTTCCATGTCCTGGCTATTATAAACAGTGCTGCGATGAACATTGGGGTACACATGTCTCTTTCAATTCTGGTTTCCTCAGTGTGTATGCCCAGCAGTGGGATTGCTGGATCATAAGGCAGTTCTATTTCCAGTTTTTTAAGGAATCTCCACACTGTTCTCCATAGTGGCTGTACTAGTTTGCATTCCCACCAACAGTGTAAGAGGGTTCCCTTTTCTCCACACCCTCTCCAGCATTTATTGCTTGTAGACTTTTGGATTGCAGCCATTCTGACTGGCGTGAAATGGTACCTCATAGTGGTTTTGATTTGCATTTCTCTGATAATAAGTGATGTTGAGCATCTTTTCATGTGTTTGTTAGCCATCTGTATGTCTTCTTTGGAGAAATGTCTATTTAGTTCTTTGGCCCATTTTTTGATTGGGTCATTTATTTTTCTGGAGTTGAGCTGTAGGAGTTGCTTGTATATTTTTGAGATTAGTTGTTTGTCAGTTGCTTCATTTGCTATTATTTTCTCCCATTCTGAAGGCTGTCTTTTCACCTTGCTTATAGTTTCCTTTGTTGTGCAGAAGCTTTTAAGTTTAATTAGGTCCCATTTGTTTATTTTTGCTTTTATTTTCAATATTCTGGGAGGTGGGTCATAGAGGATCATGCTGTGATGTATGTCAGAGAGTGTTTTGCCTATGTTTCCTCTCAGAGTTTTATAGTTTCTGGTCTTATGTTTAGATCTTTAATCCATTTTGAGTTTATTTTTGTGTATGGTGTTAGAAAGTGTTCTAGTTTCATTCTTTTACAAGTGGTTGACCAGTTTTCCCAGCACCACTTGTTAAAGAGATTGTCTTTAATCCATTGTATATTCTTGCCTCCTTTGTCAAAGATAAGGTGTCCATATGTGCGTGGATTTATCTCTGGGCTTTCTATTTTGTTCCATTGATCTATATTTCTGTCTTTGTGCCAGTACCATACTGTTTTGATGACTGTGGCTTTGTAGTAGAGCCTGAAGTCAGGCAGGTTGATTCCTCCAGTTCCATTCTTCTTTCTCAAGATTGCTTTGGCTATTCGAGGTTTTTTGTATTTCCATACAAATTGTGAAATTATTTGTTCTAGCTCTGTGAAGAATACCGTTGGTAGCTTGATAGGGATTGCATTGAATCTATAAATTGCTTTGGGTAGTATACTCATTTTCACTATATTGATTCCTCCAATCCATGAACATGGTATATTTCTCCAACTATTAGTGTCCTCTTTGATTTCTTTCACCAGTGTTTTATAGTTTTCTATATATAGGTCTTTAGTTTCTTTAAGTAGATATATTCCTAAGTATTTTATTCTTTTCGTTGCAATGGTGAATGGAATTGTTTCCTTAATTTCTCTTTCTATTTTCTCATTATTAGTGTAAAGGAATGCAAGGGATTTCTGTGTGTTGATTTTATATCCTGCAACTTTACTATATTCATTGATTGCTGCTGCTAAGTCGCTTCAGTCGTATCTGACTCTGTGAGACCCCATAGATGGCAGCCCACCAGGCTCCCCGTCCCTGGGATTCTCCAGGCAAGAACACTGGAGTGGGTTGCCATTTCCTTCTCCAATGCATGAAAGTGAAAAGTGAAAGTGAAGTCGCTCAGTCATGTCCGACTCCTAGCGACCCCATGGACTGCAGCCTACCAGGCCCCTCCGTCCATGGGATTTTACAGGCAAGAGTACTGGAGTGGGTTGCCATATTCATTGATTAGTTCTAGTAATTTTCTGGTGGAGTCTTTAGGGTTTTCTATGTAGAGGATCATGTCATCTGCAAACAGTGAGAGTTTTACTTCTTCTTTTCCAATTTGGATTCCTTTTATTTCTTTTTCTGCTCTGATTGCTGTGGCCAAAACTTCCAAAAATATGTTGAATAGTAATGGTGAAAGTGGGCACCCTTGTTGTTCCTGACTTTAGAGGAAATGCTTTCAATTTTTCACCATTGAGGATAATGTTTGCTGTGGGCTTGTCATATATAGCCTTTATTATGCTGAGGTATGTTCCTTCTATTTCTGCTTTCTGGAGAGTTTTTATCATAAATGAATGTTGGATTTTGTCATAGGCTTTCTCTGTATCTATTGAGATAATCATACGGTTTTTATTTTTCAATTTGTTAATGTGGTATATTACATTGATTTGTGGATATTGAAGAATCCTTGCATCCCTGGGATAAAGCCCACTTGGTCATGGTGTATGATCTTTTTAATGTGTTGTTGGATTCTGATTGCTAGAATTTTGTTAAGGATTTTTGCATCTATGTTCATCAGTGATAATGGCCTATAGTTTTCTTTTTTTGTGGGATCTTTGTCAGGTTTTGGTATTAGGGTGATGGTGGCCTCATAGAATGAGTTTGGAAGTTTACCTTCCTCTGCGATTTCCTGGAAGAGTTTGAGTAGGATAGGTGTTAGCTCTTCTCTAAATTTTTGGTGGAATTCAGCTGTGAAGCCATCTGGACCTGGGCTTTTGTTTGCTGGAAGATTTCTGATTACAGTTTTAATTTCCATGCTTGTGATGGGTCTGTTAAGATTTTCTATTTCTTCCTGGTCCAGTTTTGGAAAGTTGTACTTTTCTAAGAATTTGTCCATTTCTTCCATGTTGTCCATTTTATTGGCATATAATTGCTGATAGTAGTCTCTTATGATCCCTTGTATTTCTGTGTTGTCTTTTGTGATCTCTCCATTTTCATTTCTTATTTTATTGATTTGATTTTTCTCCCTTTGTTTCTTGATGAATCTGGCTAATGGTTTGTCAATTTTATTTATCCTTTCAAAGAACCAGCTTTTGGCTTTGTTGATTTTTGCTATGGTCTCTTTTGTTTCTTTTGCATTTATTTCTGCCCTAATTTTTAAGATTTCTTTCCTTCTACTAACCCCGGGGTTCTTCATTTTTTCCTTTTCTAGTTGCTTTAGGTGTAGAGTTAGGTTATTTACTTGACTTTTTTCTTGTTTCTTGAGGTATGCCTGTATTGCTATGAACTTTCCCCTTAGGACTGCTTTTACAGTGTCCCACAGGTTTTGGGTTGTTGTGTTTTCATTTTCATTCATTTCTATGCAAATTTTGATTTCTTTTTTGATTTCTTCTGTGATTTGTTGGTTATTCAGCAGCGTGTTTTTCAGCCTCCATATGTTGGAATTTTTAATAGTTTTTCTCCTGTAATTGAGATCTAATCTTACTACATTGTGGTCAGAAAAGATGCTTGGAATGATTTCAATTTTTTTGAATTTACCAAGGCTAGATTTATGGCCCAGGATGTGATCTATCCTGGAGAAGGTTCCATGTGCGCTTGATAAAAAGGTGAAATTCATTGTTTTGGGATGAAATGTCCTATAGATATCAATTAGGTCTAACTGGTCTATTGCATCATTTAAAGTTTGTGTTTCCTTGTTAATTTTCTGTTTAGTTGATCTATCCATAGGTGTGGGTGGGGTATTAAAGTCGCCCACTATTATTGTGTTATTGTTAATTTCTCCTTTCATACTTGTTAGCATTTGTCTTACATATTGTGGTGCTCCTATGTTGGGTGCATACATATTTATAATTGTTATATCTTCTTCTTGGATTGATCCTTTGATCATTATGTAGTGACCTTCTTTGTCTCTTTTCACAGCCTTTGTTTTAAAGTCTATTTTATCTGATATGAGTATTGCTACTCCTGCTTTCTTTTGGTCTCTACTTGCATGGAAAATCTTTTTCCAGCCCTTCACTTTCAATCTGTATGTGTCCCCTGTTTTGAGGTGGGTCTCTTGTAGACAACATATGTAGGGGTCTTGTTTTTGTATCCATTCAGCCAATCTTTGTCTTTTGGTTGGGGCATTCAACCCATTTACATTTAAGGTAATTATTGATAAGTATGATCCTGTTGCCATTTACTTCATTGTTTTGGGTTCAAATTTATACACCCTTTTTGTGTTTCCTGTCTAGAGAATATCCTTTAGTATTTGTTGGAGAGCTGGTTTGGTGGTGCTGAATTCTCTCAGCTTTTGCTTGTCTGTAAAGCTTTTGATTTCTCCTTCATATTTGAATAAAATCCTTGCTGGGTACAATAATCTGGGCTGTAGGTTATTTTCTTTCATCACTTTAAGTATGTCTTGCCATTCCCTCCTGGCTTGAAGAGTTTCTATTGAAAGATCAGCTGGTATCCTTATGGGAATTCCCTTGTGTGTTATTTGTTGTTTTTCCCTTGCTGCTTTTAATATTTGTTCTTTGTGTTTGATCTTTGTGAATTTGATTAATATGTGTCTTGGAGTGTTTCGCCTTGGGTTTATCCTGTTTGGGACTCTCTGTGTTTCTTGGACTTGGGTGATTATTTCCTTTCCCATTTTAGGGAAGTTTTCAACTATTATCTCCTCAAGTATTTTCTCATGGTCTTTCTTTTTGTCTTCTTCTTCTGGACTCCTACGATTCGAATGTTGTAGCATTTAATATTGTCCTGGAGGTCTCTGAGATTGTCCTCATTTCTTTTAATTTGTTTTTCTTTTTTCCTCTCTGATTCATTTATTTCTACCATTCTATCTTCTAATTCACTAATCCTATCTTCTGCCTCTGTTATTCTACTATTTGTTGCCTCCAGAGTGTTTTTAATTTCATTTATTGCATTATTCATAATATATTGACTCTTTTTTATTTCTTCTAGGTCCTTGTTAAACCTTTCTTGCATCTTCTCAATCCTTGTCTCCAGGCTATTTATCTGTGATTCCATTTTGATTTCAAGATTTTGGATCATTTTCACTATCATTATTTGGAATTCTTTATCAGGTAGATTCCCTATCTCTTTCTCTTTTGTTTGGTTTGGTGGGCATTTATCCTGTTCCTTTACCTGCTGGGTATTCCTCTGTCTCTTCATCTTGTTTATATTGCTGAGTTTGGGGTGTCCTTTCTGTATTCTGGCAGTTTGTGGAGTTGTCTTTATTGTAGAGTTTCCTCACTGTGTGTGGGTTTGTACAGGTGGCTTGTCATGGTTTCTTGGTTAGGGAAGCTTGTGTCAGTGTTCTGGTGGGTGGAGCTGGATTTCTTCTCTCTGGAGTGCAATGAAGTGTCCAATAATGAGTAATGAGATGTCTATGGTTTTGGGGTGACTTTGGGCAGCCTGTATATTGGAGCTCAGGGCTGTGTTCCTGTGTTGCTGGAGAATTTGCTTGGTATGTCTTACCCTGGAACTTGTTGGCCCTTGTGTGGTGCTTGGTTTCAGTGTAGGTATGGAGGTGTTTGATGATCTCCTGTCAATTAATGTTCCCTGGAGTCAGGAGTTCCCTGGAATCAGGGTTTGGACTTAAGCCTCCTGCTTCCAGTTATCAATCTTATTTTTACAGTAGTCTCAAAACTTCTCCTTCTATACAGCACCATTGATAAAACATCTAGGTTAAAGATGAAAAGTTTCTCCACAGTGAGGGTCACCCAGAGAGATTCACAGCATTACATGGAGAAGAGAAGAGGGAGGAGGGAGTTAGAGGTGACCTGAATGAGATGAGGTGGAATCCATAGAGGAGAGAGTGGGCTAGCCAATAATCACTTCCTTATGTGCACTCCACAACTGGACCGCTCAGAGATGTTCATGGAGTTATACAGAAAAGAGAAGAGGGAGGAAAGAGACAGAGGTGGCTGGGAGGATAAAAGGGGGGAATGAAAAGGAGAGAGACAGATCCAGCCAGTAATCCATTTCCTAAGTGTTCTCCACCATCTGGAACACACAGAAATTCACAGAGTTGGGTAGAGTAGAGAGGGGTTAGGGAGGAGACACAGGAGACCTGGTGGAGAAAAAGGAGAGCCCAAAGGGGGAGAGAGCAGTCAAGCCAGTAATCTCGCTCCCAAGTAAAAAATGGGTACTGAAGATTGGGTTCTTAAAGTACAAAATTGGTAACAAATACCTAAAATCAAAAATTAAAAATCTAGAGTAGAGTTTGGAATTTCAAAAATACAGTGTTAAAGAAAAGAAGAAGGAAAGGAAAGAGAGGGAAAGAAAAACAAAGTCAAAAAATTATAAAGAAAATATAGGTACAAAATTGATAACAAATACCAAAAAGCAAAAGTTAAAAATCTAGAGTAGAGTTTGGAATTTCAAAAATACAATGTTAAAGAAAAGAAGAAGAAAAAGAAAGAGGAAAAAAATGAACAAAAACAAAGTCACAAAAATTATAAAGAAAATATAGGTACAAAATTGATAACAAATACCAAAAAGCATAAATAAAAAATCTAGAGTAGAGTTTGGAATTTCAGAAATATAATGTTAAAGAAAAGAAGAAGAGAGAGAGAAAAAAGTCACAAAAATTATAAAAAAATATATAGGTACAAAATTGATAACAAATACCAAAAAGCTAAAATTAAAAATCTAGATTAGAGTTTGGAATTTCAAAAATACAGTGTTAAAGAAGGAAAAAAAAATAAAAAAGAAAGAGAAAAAGAAAAAAAAAACAAGGTCACAAAAATTATAAAAAATATATATGAAGTTTGCTTTTAAAAAAATAGGGTCTTTTTTTTTTTTGCAAAATAATAGTAGGTTATAAAAGTGAAAATTAAAGGAGTAATAGAAGACTTAAAATTTTTTAAAAAATAAAAAAAAATGAAAGAAAGAATGATGGTAAAAATAGTAAAAATATATCTAGGACTTTCTCTGGTGTTGTGGGTATTGTGGGGTCAGTCCATTTTCGGCTAGTTCTTTGGTCTGGCTTATATTTCTCAAGATTTTTAGGTCCCTTCCTATGTAGTTGGTACTAACGACAGGGTTTTAATCTATTGCCTGTCACTTCCAAGGCGGTTCCCTCTATTATAGCTTCTTCTGTTTGCTGGTCTCTTCAGTGTCTTTTTTCCGCCCTGATACAAAGGGGGCGGTGGTGGACACTTTTTTTCCCTTTAGGCTCACTTGTTCAGTTGCACTGTGGGGAGGGAGGGATGCTGCAAACAAATAACACTGGTATGCGCTCGCAGTGCCTCAGCCACACTGGGTCTGCCCCCGCTCACGGCGCGTGTAACCTCCCTGCCCACACTGCTTAGGCTCTAGGTTGCTCCACTGGGAACCATCCGTGGTCGGCCCTGGGCTGCTTGCACCTCCCAGGTCCAAGCCGCTCAGGTTCAAGCACTCGGGTAGTCCTCAGAGGCGCAGACTGGGTTGGGCCTGCGTTTTGTGCCCTTCCCAGGTCCGAGCAGCTCAGGTGATGAGGTGTTTGGCGAGCGCGGTTGCTGCGACTTATCGCCTCCCTGCCGCTCGGTTTTCTGGGTGTACAACCAGTGCACCTTCTCAGGCAGATGTTGACCGTCCAGAACCCCAAGAAGTCTTAGTTAGCAAAGAAGCCTGCTTACAGTTTTGTAGATAATGTCTCTCTGGGGCTGTGATTGCCTCCTTCCGGCTTTGGCTGCCTGTCATCAGAGGGGGATGGTCTGCAGCCGGCTATCTCTGTTCAGTCCTTTGTTCCGTGCGTGGGCCTGGCGGTGTCCTAGGTTAGGGCTGGCTTTTCGCGTGGTAGTTATCCCACAGTCTGGTTTGGTAGCCCAAATTATTTCGCTCAGATAGCGCTCAGGGCATTCAGGCCAGATCCTTACTCTAAGCGATGCAGCCCGCGCCTCCCTGCCCAGCCCCCGCTTGCTAGTGGCGGGTGCAGGCATCTGCGCAGCTTCTCCTCTAGGGGAGTTACCATTGGGCTCGTAATCTGTGGGTTTTAATTGTGTATTTATTTTTCCTCCCTGTTATGTTGCCCTCTGTGCTTCCAAGGCTTGGCACAGACTTGGCAGTGAGAGTGTTTCCTGGTGTTTGGAAACTTCTTTGTTTTTAAGACTCCCTTCCCGGGATGGAGCTCCGTCCCTCCCTCTTTTGCCTGTTTTTTGTCTTTTATATTTTTTCCTACCTCCTTTCGAAGACAATGGATTGCTTTTCTGGGTGCCTGATGTCCTCTGCCGGCATTCAGAAGTTGTTTTGTGAAATTTACTCGGCGTTTAAATGTTCTTTTGATGAATTTGTGGGGGAGAAAGTGGTCTCCCCATCCTATTCCTCTGCCACCTTAGCTCCTCCCTTGCAGGCGGATTCTTTACCAATTGAGCCACCAGGAATCATTAACTACTTTTAAATGGTGGGAACACTGAGCCCAAGAGAGGTTAACTGACTTGCCCAAGCTCATCAGTGGTGGAACCAGGATTTGACCACAGGGCCTCTGATTTCAATGCTGCCAATCTTTCCATTACACCATTTCTACTTGCTTTTAAAGAAGAAAAGGAAACAGGGGTCATTTTAGCAAATTGTATTTCTATTGGAAATTTCCTTTCTCAAGGCCTAAATGCTACTCTGACTTAATTTGAATTCTCAATAGATTAAAATGTATTTTATGAGACAGGAGAGATGCTGTAAAATGCAAATGACCTTCCATGTAATTTAGCCCTTACCCTTGAGAATCAATAGTGAAGTGGAAGCTCATTTTTTGAATTTTCTAATTGTTTTGTCTGTCTGTGATGAGTAGTCTATGATAGCTGAAATGGAAATGCTTTGGTCATTTACATTAATGTGACATGTTTTCTCTTCCCTTCTAAACTGTGAATCTCTCAGAAAAAGGGAGTACATGAAGCTTTTTATTTTAAAGATTATGTTCTCATTATTTTTCACCTTCCCTGGAGGAGGAAATGGCAATCCACTCCAGTATTCTTGCCTGGAAAATCCCATGGACAGAGGAGCCTGCAGGGCTACAACCCATGGAGTTGCAAAGAATCAGATATGACTGAGCAACTAACACACATTTTTCACCTTGAAAGTGAGTTATACAGAGGGTCTAAATGAAGACAATAAGGGTGGTACAGGAACTGATAAAAGTGAGTCAACAAATATTTGTCCTTTTCATTAGAGGGGACTGGAATGCAAAAGTAGGAAGTCAATAAACACCTGGAGTAACACACATATTTGGCTTTGGAGTACAGAATGAAGCAGGGCAAAGGCTAATAGAGTTCTGCCAAGAGAATGCACTGGTCATAGCAAACACCCTCTTCCAACAACACAAGAGAAGACTCTACACATGGACATCACCAGATGGTCAACACCAAAATCAGACTGATTATATTCTTTGCAGCCAAAGATGGAGAAGCTCTATACAGTCAGCAAAAACAAGACTGGGAGCTGACTGTGGCTCAGATCATGAACTCCTTATTGCCAAAATCAGACTTAAATTTAAGGAAGTAGGGAAAACCACTAGACCATTCAGGTATGACCTAAGTCAAATCTCTTATGATTATACAGTGGAAGTGAGAAATGGATTTAAGGGACTAGATCTGATAGACAGAGTAGCTGAAAAACTATGGATAGAGGTTCATGACATTGTACAGGAGACAGGGATCAAGACCATCCCCATGGAAAAGAAATGCAAAAAAGCAAAATGGCTGTCTGAAGAGGTCATACGAATAGCTGTGAAAAGAAGAGAAGTGAAAAGCAAAGGAGAAAAGGAAAGATATTCCCCTTTGAATGAAGAGTTCCAAAGAATAGCAAGGAGAGATAACAAAGCCTTCCTCAGTGATCAATGCAAAGAAATAGAGGAAAACAACAGAATGGAAAAGACTAGAGATCTCTTCAAGAAAATTAGAGATACCAAGGGAACATTT
Source organism: Bos taurus (assembly GCF_002263795.3). Lineage (NCBI taxonomy): Eukaryota > Metazoa > Chordata > Mammalia > Artiodactyla > Bovidae > Bos > Bos taurus. The sequence continues at coordinate 18,861,216 of NC_037352.1, forward strand.
CATGCAAAGATGGGCTCGATAAAGGACAGAAATGGTATGGACCTAACAGAAGCAGAAGATATTAAGAAGAAGTGGAAAGAATACATGGAAGAACTGTACAAAAAAGATCTTCATGACCTAGATAGCCATGATGGTGTGATCACTCACTAGAGCCAGACATCCTGGAATGCAAAGTCTAGTGGGCCTTAGGAAGCATCACTAGGAACAAAGCTAGTGAAGGTGATGGAATTCCAGTTGAGCTATTTCAAATCTTAAAAGATGATGTGAAAATGCTGCATTCAATATGCCAGCAAATTTGGAAAACTCAGCAGTGGCCACAGGACTAGAAAAGGTCAGTTTTCATTCCAATCCCAAAGAAAGGCAATGCTAAAGAATGCTCAAACTCCTGCACAATTGCACTCATCTCACACGCTAGCAAAGTAATGCTCAATATTCACCAAGCCAGGCTTCAACAGTACGTGAACCATGACATCCAGATGTTCAAGCTGGTTTTAGAAAAGGCAGAGGAACCAGAGACCAAATTGCCAAGATCTGTTGGGTCATTGAAAAAGCAAGAGAGTTCCAGTAAAACATCTACTTCTGCTTATTGACTACGCCAAAGTCTTTGACTATGTGGATCACAGTAAACTGTGGAAAATTCTTAAAGAGATAGTAATACCAGACCACCTGACCTGCCTCCTGAGAAATCTTCATGCAGGTCAAGAAGCAACAGTTAGAACTGGACATGGAACAACAAACTTGTTCCAACTCGGGAAAGGAGTACATCAAGGCTGTATATTGTCAACCTTCTTATTTAACTTATATGCAGAGTATATCAGGGGAAATGCCAGGGTCAATGAAGCACAAGTTGGAATCAATTTGCTGGGAGAAATATCAATAATCTCAGATATGCAGATGACACCACCCTTATGGCAGAAATCGAAGAGGAACTGAAGAGCTTCTTGATGAAAGTGAAAGAGGAGAGTGGGAAAGTTGGCTTAAAACTCAATATTCAGAAAACTAACATCTGGTCCCATCACTTCATGGCAAATAGATGGGGAAACAATGGAGACAGTGAGAAACTTTATTATCTTGGGCTCCAAAATCACTGTAGATGGTGATTGCAGCCATGAAATTAAAAGATGCTTACTCCTTGGAAGGAAAGTTATGACCAACCTAGATAGCATATTAAAAAGCTGTTTTTAATATTACTCTGCCAACAAAGGTCTGTCTAGTCAAAGCTATGATTTTTCCAGTAGTCATGTATGGATGTGAGAGTTGTACTATAAAGAAAGTTGAGCACTGAAGAATTGATGCTTTTGAACTGTGGTGTTTGAGAAGACTCTTGAGAGTCCCTTGGACTGCAAGGAGATCCAACCAGTCCATCTTAAAGAAATCAGTCCTGAATATTCATTGGAAGGACTGATGCTAAAGCTGAAACTCCAATACTTTGGCCACCTGATGCAAAGAACTGACTCATTTGAAAAGACCCTGATGGTGGGGAAAATTGAAGGCAGGAGGAGAAGGGGACCACAAGGGATAAGATGGTTGGATGGCATTACTGACTTGATGGACATGAGCTTGAGTGAGCTCCAGAAGTTGGTGATGGACAGGGAAGCCTGGAGTGCTGCAGTCCATAGGGTCGCAAAGAGTCAGACACAACTGAGCGACTCAACTCACTGAACTGAACTGATAATATATAGTGCATCTATAAAATCCCAATGAATAATTGGGATTCAATATTGGGTTAAATGAATTGTGTCAAAACTACCACACTTGATGACATAGTGGGGAAAAATATTATTCTTAATGAGAGAGTAGGGGAAATTTTTTTTAGTAATTTTTAAAAATTAATTAATTTGTTTTTGGCTGTGCTGGGTCTTTGTTGCTTCATGGGCTTTTCTCTAGTTGTAGCAAGCAAGGGCTACTCTCTATCTGTGGTGTGTGGGCTGCTCGTTGCGATGACTTTTGCTATTGTGAAGCATAGGTTCTAGAGCTTGTGGGCTTCAGTAGTTGGGGCACATGGGCTCAATAGTTTTGGCTCCTAGAACTCAGGCTCAATAGTTGTTGTTCATGGGCTTAACTGCTCTGCAGCATGTAGGATCTTCCTGGATCAAGGATTGAATCTGTGTCTCCTGCACTGGCAGGTGGATTCCTTACCACTGAGCCACCAAGGAAGCCCTGGGAAAAATTTTTATTCCTAGAAATTTTATTCTGATTCAGAATCTAGAGACCAGGGTCCTAACCTTGATCTTTGATTCTAAATAACAATATGATTTTGTGAAATGATGATGCTTTGCGTGTCTGTGGAGATGGTGGGGTTGACAATGATACAGTAATCAGTCACCATATCTGGCAGTTTACATATTTCTTGTCTCAATATTACTCTATGGGAAAGGTTTTACTGTCTTTATTTTATAGATGAGGAAACTGGGGCTCAGAATGTTGAACTAACTTGCTTAAAATCACAGCAAAAAATGGAAGGGGGTGAGATTTGAAACTAGGTCTATATGAATCCAAATCTGTTCCCTCTCTGGATGCCAGTGTTCTTATGGGGCCAAACACCAGATGGCACTTAAGGTCCCTTGTAGTTCTGTTCCATGATTCTGCAGAAAAAGTGTATTTGAGACTTACATTATTCAGTGTATGTCTTTAAGGTAGTTTTACATAGAAAGTGATCATAGGGAGGGAAACCTGAAATTAGGTGAAGTTTCACTAAGGTTCTCCAAGATTGAGACTGTAGAGACACTTCTTTCATGTATTGGTAACAGCACCTTGATTTTCCCTGAGGAACCACCACTTTATGCTTCAGTCCACATGACTTGACTTGGGTGGCTCTGACTCCATCTCCACTTCTGGCAGAGGTGGGGTTATTACTGTCTCCTTCTTATCTTTGTAATTGCTTCAGGGATGGTCATGTGACTTTATCAACACCATCCAAAGCTAATCCTGAGACTTTTCGCTGAGGACACTCTGAGAGTGATGTTCTTTTTCCTTCTGGACTTGAACATGAGATAATTTAAGTCTGAGGTTACTGGGGGCCTACCTGAGAATGAGTTTTTCATGCAGAGAGAAGCAGAATCCAGAAATGAAGAGAGATGGATTCCTGATTTCATTATCTAAATAAAATCTGTATCCTACTATGCCCCTGAGGCCAACATATCTCTGGACTTTTCAAGTTAGGTGAGTAAATTCCCTTTTATTGAATAAGACAGTTTGAATTGAATTTCTATTATTGGGAGGGTGCTTCCCTCATAGCTCAGTTTGTAAAGAATCTACCTGCAATGCAGGAGACCCTGGTTTGATTCCTGGGTCGGGAAGCTCCCCTGGAGAAGGGATAGGCTACCCACTCCAGTATTCTTGGGCTTCCCTTATGGCTCAGCTGGTAAAGAATCTGCCTGCAATGTGGGAGACCTGGGTTTGATACCTGGGTTTGGAAGATCCCCTGGAGAAAGGAAAGGCTACCCACTCCAGTATCTGGCATGGAGAATTCCATGGACTATATAGTCCACAGGGTTGCAAAGAGTCAGACACAACTGAGTGACTTCCACATTCACATTCTATCATTGGGAACCAAAGAAGTCTTGACTAATTCAAAGCACAATGCTCCGAAAGGTTCTATTTCATCCCTAAATTAAAAATAAAAAAAGAAACCCCAGGGAAGATGGTGATACGAAAAATATTGGATTTTAAACGCCAATTCCTAGAAATAAAAATTGAAGGCACAATGGATTATTAAATGTCTTCATCTCTACCTCCAGCTCTAATTTCCAATTGCCATCAGTTCAGTTCCAATCTACCATAGTTCTTTCTGATTTCTGACCTCAGCAAACAATAAACAGGTACATTTCCACATAGGTACATGGAACCAACCTGGATAATTTTTCCAATAAACCAAGGTACTGGCTGAAGTTTCATCTTTTTGATGTTCGCATTTAGTACTTCCATAAAAACTACATAGTCTGGCTGTGGAAGAATAACTCCAGGAAACAAATCTGATATAATTCCCTGTTAACAAAAATTCAAGATGTAAAAAGGATAAATTATCAGATATATAACCTCAACATTTTTTTTAATGGAATCTACAAATAGCAGGAATCCTTGGAAAATTCCAAACCTGTTTTCCTATACCAAAATCATGTACCTTATCCACAAATACAAATTCCTACAATATTTGTTAAACATGATGTTTCTTCCCAATAATTTAAAAAGTCAGCAAATAGCTAATGTCTGTGCTATTTCAGTCATTACACTAGGAATGAACAAAATGGCCATGCTTTCTGTCTCTAAGAGCTTACAGCTTAGTAAGGAAGACAGATGTTAAAATAGTTACAAAACTAATTATATTTGATATGAAAAACTAACTACTCACACTCAACAGCAAATATTATCCTATTAGTGAAACTATTTTTATTAAACATCAAGAATTAGGGATATTGCTATTATCATTATTACTTAATATTTGGGGGAGGGTATCTGGCAATAGGGATGCTGGCTAGAGAATGGAAAGGGTGTAAGGAGTGGAAGAGGTGCCAAAATTTTTTTTCATCTTGGGAAGTAGAATCTCAGTGTTTGGCCAAGGTCCCAAACCATTGCCTACCTGAAACAGAGGGACATCTTGAGCCAAGAACTTGGCCAGGTTGACATCAAGCAAGGCCCGGAGCAGCAGGACACTCTCATTCTCCTCTGGATACTTGAGTTTCAGGTTGCCAGCAGCAGTGAGCACAGACTTGACAGCACGCATGCCATAGTCATAGTGATGCTGGGAGGAGAGTTGCTCTGAACACAGGCGGTAGGTTGCAACAATCTTCTGAGCAAGACTGGGAGGGAAAAGACATGTCTGCAGACCCTCCAGTAAGGCCCATGTCCTGCTCAGCAGACATTCCCAACATGTTGTGCCCTGTCCCTTCAGAAGCCAGGCTTGCCCATGAATGTGATGGAAAAATCTTATCATTTGAAGGTTTCTTCATAGAGTTACCATAATGAGCTAAGGAAGCACTATAACTGTCTTTCAAAGGTAGGATGAAAAATAGCAAGCACATACATAAGTGTAATATGTACTGTACAAGAAATTGCACGTGTTTATACTTTTATGTGTATATATGAGTGTATGTGTATGCCACACATAGACACATTTGGGAAGATTACATCGAATGATTAACAATGTTAATGCCTATAGAGTGGGGCTACTAAGGGACACAATGAAGTGAAGTGAAGTGAAGTTGCTCAGTCATGTCTGACTTTGCGACCCCATGGATGGTAGCCTACTACGTTCCTCTGTCCATGGGATTTTCCAGGCAAGAGTACTGGAGTGGGTTGACATTTCCTTTTCCAGAGGATATTCCTGACCCAGGGATCGAACCCAGGTCTCCCATACTGTAGGCAGACGCTTTACCATCTAAGCCACCAGGGGACACTCAATTTTGCACTTCTGTAACATTACAATTTTTTTCAATATCCATCTTTTAATTTAAGAAAACCAACTCAAAAATTAATATACTCAGCACACAATACATGTATGCTCATGTGCACTACCATATCTGATTCTTCCTGAGCACACAGGGGACCACATTTCCCAGCCTTCCCCACAGGGGTGGCCACATTGCTGACTCCTAGCCAGTGGCATATGAATGAAGTGGAAGTATGCCACTTTAAGGGCTGGTCCATAAAAACCTCCTCCATAAGCTCTTCCATGCTCATGTGTTATAGTTGTGAGATATAAGTTACCTGGGTTCCTTGGGGAAGAACTCCCCTGATTGCAGACACCCATTTTGGATTTCCAGGGAGTGAAAAATAAAACTTTTACTATGCTAAGCCATTGGAATTTGGAGGTCAGATTTACCCTAACTAATGTGCTGATGCATGTTTTCCTTGCAGGACTCCTGTCTAACAAGACTGATTTACACTAAAAGCAAAGACTGTGTTGCTCACCAGCACCTAGGACTGGGCAGGACATAAGGTAGATGACTCAATGAAGGCTTGCCAATTGAATAAATGAATTGAACAGGCAAATAAATGTAAGCGAAGTCTCCTATACTGCTAAGTCACTTCAGTCGTGTCTGACTCTGTGCGACCCCATAGACGGAAGCCCACCAGGCTCCTCCGTCCCTGGGATTCTCCAGGCAAGAACACTGGAGTGGGTTGCCATTGCCTTCTCCAATGCATGAAAGTGAAAAGTGAAAGTGAAGTCTCTCAGTCGTGTCCGACCCTCAGCGATCCCATGGACTGCAGCCTTCCAGGATCCTCTGTCCATGGGATTTTCCAGACAAGAGTACTGGAGTGGGGTGTCATTGCCTTCTCCTAAGTCTCCTATAGAAAACAATAAATTAAACCTCTTATGACTGAGGCAGCCTCTTAGCCTAGGAAGGATGACACATTCTGTTGAGAATATCTATAGCCCTGTGCATTAAGAGCAATGACCTCCAGACCACAAAGACACTTTGGGCCTTGTGGAGATATCTGTGGTAACAAAAAAATCAATTGATTATGCCCAAGCAATGTGAAAAGACAAATGTAAAATTTGAAATAGATCAATAAAAGCCATTTTACAGTGAATATTCACAATTCTGGTTATATGTGTAAAAGAGACTGGTGCTTGTGTGTGTGTGTCTCAGAAAACTGGATAATACTTGAGTGAGAGATAATCAAGTTGATTGGAATAAATAAATATTTTATTGCTAACAAAGTTAATTCTAAATTATATTAATTTTTCTTCTTCAATCTTGGCCAAAAACAACTCAGTCTTGAAATAATTTCATGTCTTTCAGTCATTTAGGAATGTGTGTGTGTGTGTGTTAACAGTGAGGGATAGAGAAGAAATGAGTGAGTCTTCCTTAGAAGTAGTCCAGGTATATACAAAGGGAGTGGAGGGCTCTTTCTTGGGAATCTTGGCCATTTCCTAGTCAGAGAAGGGGTCAAGACAGAGACCAGGGCTATGTACATTCAGATAAACTTGTGAGTAAAAGCATATATCTCAAGTTTCTCTCTTTTTTTTTTTTTCCAATGGACAATTTACCTTGAATTCACCCTACAAAAAGTCATTCCAATCACTCTTTCTTTAAAACGCGCTGGAAAGCCAATATAACGTACCTTCTGGAGTCTAGAAATCCCATAGAGTAGAGGGAGATTTCTCCAATGAGGGCATAATCTGGCACCATCATGGCCACTGTCCGAAACAAGGCCTGGAAAAGAAATGCCATTCAGAACCTAAATGTGTAAGGTGAAAACTGGGGAAGGCACATCTAAAGAGGCAAAGAGAAATAACATGATCATTCAGACCACCCAGTGACAGTCAAGGAAAGGAGGGCTGGAGGACAAATCAGTGCACAGAGACTGTCTTTACCAGATGGATCCACTGCTCCATGCACCTCCCCACTAGCCTTATCCAAATACATTGGGTCCCTCAATGGTTGTGTGAAAGGCCTCAGGTGCCAGTATCCTAGCAACACTTCATCCTCCTATGCCAAATGGAGTTTCAATAGCTTTATTCAACTATTGGATCTTTATGGTGTTCAATGTAGACAGCAGAAGTCATTCAGGGATGCAGGATAATTATATAGCAGAAGAATCCTGAAGTTAGACAGATCTTGATTTAAAAAATCAAGTCCTTGTTCTGCTACATACCAACTGTGAATAAGTTAGGTAACCCCTCTAGACCTCAGGTCTTTAACCTCAAAATGGTCTAACAACTATGCCCTCTTCATAGTTATCATGAGGGCAAATAATAGTATATAAGTGAAGTGATTAAAAAGGTGTATAGCACATAGTAAGGGCTCAATAAACATCAGGTATTGTTATTATTGGGGCTTTCCAGGTGATGCTAGCAGTAAAGAACCCGCCTGCCAATGCAGGAGACATAAGAGACGTGGGTTTGATCCCCGGGTGGAGAAGATTCCCTGGAGGAGGGCATGGCAACCCATTCTAGTATTCTTGCCTGGAGAATCCTATGGACAGAGGAGCCTGGTGGGCTACAGCCCATAGAGTCGCAAAGAGCTGGACATGACTGAAGTGACTTTGTATTTTTGATCTTAGAGGAGAAGAGACTTGCCTAAGTCATGCAGTTAGAGGTAGAGCCAAGACTAGAATCCAGACTTCCTGACACCAACCCTGAGTGTTTTCTACTGGGCTACACTGTCTCATGACCATTGTTTTGCAGATCTAGCATGGTTGTTCGGAGAAGGCAATGGCACCCCACTCCAGGACTCTTGCCTGGAAAATCCCATGGATGGAGGAGCCTGGTAGGCTGCAGTCCATGGGGTCGCGAAGAGTTGGACACGACTGAGCAACTTCCCTTTGACTTTTCACTTTCATGCATTGGAGAAGGAAATGGCAACCCACTCCAGTGTTCTTGCCTGGAGAATCCCAGGGATGGGGGAGCCTGGTGGGCTGCAATCTATGGGGTCGCACAGAGTCGGACACGACTGAAGCAACTTAGCAGCAACAGCAGCATGGTTGTTAGCTGGGAGGGATGCAGGAGGGACTTAACAACAATTGTGCACTATAAAATGAGAAATGTGGGTTCAAATTCTACTTTGGTGTCTACTGGTCTATGTTGATCTAGAGAGGAGGGGTCACTCGTAGGGATTTCCTTGACTTCTTTTCTATTCCCAGGGAGGAGGAGGAGTGGTATATTTGAATTAGATCCCAGGAACTAATCAGAATGCATTTCTAGCAGATGGAGCATCATATGCCATTGTGAATATACATTTTTGTCCAGTTCTCACTTGTGTCTTTCACTCGAGGGAATGGAACAATAATTTGAAAGAAAACCCATAAAAAAGTCTCCCTTTCTTCATGCAGTTGGGGGGCTAGATGCTCCACAGGTAGAGACCCAGTCACTTTGCACTTTGGGTTTTTTTCATCTATGAGAGCAGCATGCTAAGGTCATTTAGTGCCTGTCCCCTTGAAGATGGCCTGGCTGGCATTCTCTCGCCCCTACTTCAGAGGCACTTTCCTTTTCCCGTAGCAGCAGGACCAATGCTTATTGCCATGGTTGTAGCTCGGGCCAGTTGAACAGTAGGTCTCGAGGATATATTAGCTCTCTTGTTATCTCTCTAGCTAGTTAGAACATTCTGCTTTGGTGTGGACACCACTTGGGCCTAACTAGCTTAGCTCCGTGTGCTCCAGTCTTGGTTTACCAGCGTTCTCTGTGTTGAACTTTGATGCTCTCTTATATGCCAATCTGTTTTATTTGGTCTACAATGATTTTATTTTGCCTACAATGATTTTAGTTTTTGCATTAAGCCAGGATCTAAAAATAAGATTTTATGTAACAATCAAAATTGCTGGTTTTTCCTAAAAAATGAGAAGGTCCCACAATTCCTGCTTGGCCAGAGTAGGCTGGGGATAAGTAGGGGCTGCTGCCTCTAGGTGGGATATCTGTCAGAGTCCCTATCAGGCCTATGTGGCTTTTTTCATTTATATGAACTGTCCGACCCTTGTAGACATCAGAAATAGTGACACTTATTCCAGTGTTCATTGTTTCCTCTTTGCCATTGGTTATTATGGTATATATTTCCTCCCACCTCATGAAGGCTAGAGTTGGGGAGATGATTGAGTTCTGAAGCCAAATAACATCTTCACTCATAGTTGAAAAATGTCACATGGTCTATTATTTGGCTTCTCTGTGAGATGCCTGGATACTTCCAAAGGTTTCTATACCATAAAGTACACCCAGTATTTCCCACTCTGATGTTACCTTGAGATTATCTGGCAGCTCAGCCCTGCCAGCATACCCAGGGTTCATGGTGATGAAGACTGCACAGGTTGGGTTTAGAGAGAGCTCGGTGCCTTCAAAGATGAATGTCTTTAGCTTCCGGATAATGGCTTGTTGAATGCTGAGAATCTGTTGAGCTACCACAGACAGTACTTCTACCTGGAGTGAGAATGGCTGGTTGATTTGAGCTCCTGCTTCTGACAGCCACCCACCCCACTCTGCCATAGTATCCTTCACCTAGCGAAGAAAGAACCCCATCACCTGAGAATAAGACCTTCACATTCAAAGTTAGGAGCATGATTTAGAGTTTTGGGAAAAGAACAGAAAACTGGTGTGTATATGCATGCATGCATGTGTGTGTGTGTGTCTGTAAGTAGTTTCCACAGTATTTTATCTTTGTTCCTGTACCTAGCATAATACTTCATCCATAGTATGCATGTATGGTGTTTATTGGTTCAAACTGCATGCTTACATTCCCTAATCTCAACTGCCTACCCAAATAGAATTAACCACTCATTCATTTGTGATGACTCCTTTGTGCCACTGATATAGACTTCTCTCATATTCTACTTGTATCATTTAATTTTTATCTCCCTTAGATGAACTATAACAGTCTAGAGGGCAAAATTGTTTCTTGCTCATCTCTGTATAATGAACATACACACAGTATCTGACATAAGGTAGTTGCTCAATAAATTTTTGAATGAGCAAGTGAGTAAATGAATTTGGTGAGAATGTTTATGTATACCCTAGGTATTTTGTCTCCTTGGGGCTGTTTTTGTTTGGTTCATGGAGTACTTACGTTGTGCAAGGGGCCATAGAAGACACATAAGCCCTGTCACTGAGGAACTAAGAGCCCAGGAAAAAAAGCCCTTGTATGTGTCCAAACCCTTTATTCAGTAGCCTAGTACCAGGGTTACCTCAATCCTGTTGAACTCATCAAAGCAGGCCCATGCTCCAGCCTGGGCTAGTCCTTTGAAGAACTTCCCCATGGCTTTGTAATCCAGACCATCAGAGCAGTTGAAGACCACACACTAGAGAGAGAGAGGATGTGGGCTCCATTTAGGATGGGTTTCTTCCCGTCTAAATCACCCTATACCTTCAAACAGAGGTGGGGCTCCCCTCTTCTCATTCTACTGGAGGAGCTGGGGCCCCCCTCTGCCTGGTACTCTAAGCCATCTTGAACTTCATGCCAACTTCCCTGGATATGGCTCCAGAGAGGGATGGGAAAAGAGTGTGAGGATGGACAGCGTTTCCCTACCTGCTTGGCCAAAGCTTTGGCCAGATCTTTGGTGGTTTCTGTCTTGCCTGTCCCAGCTGGACCCTCTGGGGCTCCTCCAAGGTTCAGCTTCAAAGCCCCCATCAGTGTCCTAAGGGGAAGAAAATAAGAATTCAATGCCATGTCCTAAGACACAAGAAACAAACTGGCTTTCGGTTTATTTTGTTTTGACTCAAATAATTAAACATGATTTTCCCTGATTATATGGGCAATACATCATCATCACAAAAAATTCTATTTTACTCAGTGTTACAACTGAGTATGTATGGGTGGCACCTAAAAGCATTTGTTTGAATGAATGATTGAATGGATAAATGAATATATACATATTAAATGACAACCTAGACAGCATATTAAAAAGTAGAGACATTACTTTGTCAACAAAGGTCCATCTAGTCAAAGCTATGGTTTTTCCAGTAGTCATGTATGGATATAAGAGTTGGACTATAAAGAAAGCTGAGCGCAGAAGAATTGATCATTTTGAACTGTGGTTCTGGAGAAGACTGTTGAGAGTCCCTTGAACAGCAAGGAGATCCAACCACACCATCCTAAAGGAAATCAGTTCTGAATATTCATTGGAAGGACTGATGCTGAAGCTGAAACTACAATATTTTGGCCACCTGATGCGAAGAACTGACTCACTAGAAAAGACCCTGATGCTGGGAAAGATGGAAGGCAGAAGGAGAAGGGAACGACAAAGGATGACATGGTTGGATGGCATCACCGACTCGATGGACTCGAGTTTGAGTAAGCTCCAGGAGTTGGTGATGGACAGGGAAGCCTGGAGTGCTGCAGTCCATGGGGTCGCAGAGAGTTGGACATGATTGAGTGACTGAACTGAACTGATACTAAATGAATCAAATGAAAGTGAAAAACCCTCTGCATTCCAAAGATCACCAATGCTAATGGAATGATGAAAAATAAATATATTTCTCCCACTAGATTATGAACTCTTGAGTTCAGAACCCATTGTTCAGTTCCATATGGGAGGCATAAGATAAATATTAGAATGAATGATATGTCAACTGTGGTTCCACAGCCCCGTGTATGAGCTTCTATAGTTTCAGTTAACACACTTTCTTATAATCACCTGAGTGTGTCTCTCTCCCCTACCCCATTAGGTTGAGGATTCCTGGAGGTCACACATAATGCACAGTAAAGTTCAAGAAATGGTTGTTGAATAGTGAGTAGAATAGATAAATGACTGAAGAAGTCACAGAACATAGAAAACAAGTGACTGAGGACTTTGAAAGAAAAAAAATACCCAAGTACTACCTTTATAATTTAAAAGTTGCACTCAAACAATATATAAAATCAAAGAAAAATCTAAACATCACAAAATTGACAAGTTCACAAAGTCCAAGTTTCTAAAGTTATGAATTCCAAGGAAAGTGGCAAAGCAATTTGCTGAGCATAGAATGGCCCAATCTCTTCATCAGACTGGGTGGCAGAGCTCAGAGACTCCTTGCCTGGGTCCTTTACCTGGCCCCTGTTCTATCTCTTGGCCATGGGATCTCCTGGCACCTTCTTGATTCCTGCCACTGGAGAGCTTTCTTTCTTAAGCACTGTGCCATTTTCAAGGATAGGCATTAACAGTCTAGTTGTTGATTTGAACACGATACTTTGCATTAGGACTTCTACTGGGTTCTCATTTATTTCTAAGGCCTAAATTGCCCATCTGTGAGACCACACTGACTAAGGTAAAAATTCTAAAATCTGAGGATCTAGAATACAGAAGGTAAAGGTAACAACAAACTCAAGCTGCTCCAAACTTCTTTCTCAGATTTTCCTTTTGGAATTCTCTATTCACCCTTCAGGTCTGGGGAGGCCCAGAGTTTACCTGTAGCAGCGGTCAGTGAGGGGTGTAATCACCAGCCGGGGGGAGTTTCCCAGGTACTCATAGCCGTATAAGGCCTCTGTAGTAATCATCTGCACCTGTACATCCTTGGAATCCCAGTAGTAGCGCAGTTGGGAGATCCACTGGAAATCGTTCAGATCGCAGACGTTGTCCTCAGATAACTTGGCTACCACATCACGAGCTGTGGGGACACAGACATGGAAACACAGTTGCAGAGTCACTGGCATCCTCCCATTTTCACGGATTCTTCAGAAGGGTCTGAGGATGTCATCAAGGCCACTCCATCTCAACAATTTTAGGTTCAACTATCCTCTCTGCCCATCTCTAAACTTCAAGCAACATCTTTATTTATACACTATATAAATTTATAGTATTGGGTTGACTAAAAAGTTCCTTCAGTTTTAAAGTAAAAAAAAAAAAAAAAGACACTTTTTTTTTCATTTTCTCCAAGAACTTTATTGAACAACATATTCATCATTTTGTTCCACTACCTTCTGTAAATCTTCAGGCAACTTCATAATTCCATCTTCCCTCAAATTTTTATCTTTTTAAGCAAAAAGTTGTTCCAGGTGGCTTTTTCCCACGTCTTCCAGGGAAATGAAATTTTTTCCATTAAGAGAATTTTGTAAAGACTGAAATAAATAGACATTTGATAGTGCAATGTCTGGTGAATATGGCAGACAAATCAGATCTTCCAGTTTGATGACCAGTTTTTGACCACCTTTGCCTGGTCATTGAAGAAACATGTGGTCTTGCATTATCCTGATGAAAGGTTATGTGTTTTTTCCTGTTGACTGATTCTGGATGCTCTTTGTCAAGTGCTGCTTTCAGTTGGTCTAATAGGGAGGAGTATTTGTTGGAATAAATTGCTTAGTTTTTTGGAAGAAACTCATAATAGAGGACTCCCTTCCAATCCCATAATGTATACAACATCACACTCTTTGGATGAAAGCTGGCCTTTGGTGTGATTGGTGATAGTTCACTTGCCCTATGATCTCTTCCATACCACATTATTATACAGTACCACTTTTCATTGCCTGTCACAATTTTTTCATTACATTGAAGAGAATTGCTGGGGAATATGGTCAAGGAAGTCAATTTTTTGCTTAATTTATGTGGAACCCAAATATCAAAGTGATTATCACAAGCAAGCTAGGACAAATGATTTTCAATGCTTTATTTGGATATTTGCATATGTCAGCTATCTCCAGCGTGGTATAATGTTGATTGTACTCAATCAATGTCTTGATTTGATCACTCACAACTTCAACAGGTCTACCCAGCCATGGAGCATCATCAAGCAAGAAATCTCTAACATTAAATTTCAAAAATGACTATGACACATTCGATCAGTCACAGCACCTTCTCCATACACTGCACAAACCTTTTTTCTTTTTTTGTTTTGCATTTCAGTTGTGTTTTTACCTTTCTTGAGTTAGTAAAGCAGCATATGCTGAAAATGTTGCTTTTTCTTCCATCTTCAATATTAAAATGGCTACACAGAAATTCTTCTTCACTTCATGGCAAATAGATGGGGAAACAATGGAAACAGTGACAGACTTTATTTTCTTGGGCTCCAAAATCACTGCAGATGGTGACTGCAGCCATGAAATTAAAAGATGCTTGCTTCTTGGAAGAAAAGCTATGACAAACCTAGACAGCATATTAAAAAGCAGAAACATTATTTTGCTGACAAAGGTCTATAACAGTCAAAGCAATGGTTTTTCCAAGTAATCATGTATGGATAACAGTGTGACCATAAAGAAGGCTGAGTGCCTAAAAATGATGTTTTTGAACTGTGGTTCTGGAGAAGACTCTTGAGAGTCCCTTGGACTGCAAGGAGATCCAACCTGTTAATCCTAAAGGAAACCAATCCTGAATATTCATTGGAAGGACTGATGTATTGAAGCAAAAGCTCCAATACTTTGGCCACCTGATGAGAAGAGCCAACTCATTAGAAATGACCCTGATGCTGGGAAAGATTGAAGGCAGGAGGAGAAGGGGATGACAGAGGATGAGATGGTTGGATGGCATCCCTGACTCGATGCACAGGAGTTTGAGCAAGCTCCAGGAGATGGTGAAGGAGAGGGAGATCTGGTGTGCTGCAATCCATGGAGTCAAAAAGAGTCAGACACAACTGAGTGACTGAAAAACAACAACAGAGAAATTCACCTGTCAGGAGCCGCATTAGGCATTACTGACAAAATGGAGGCATGGCCCTAAACCCCCTCCCTTTGTTCTGTAGGCATGGACCCGGAATGAAGGAGTTAGGCTTTGTGATTCTGACTTGTTTTTCCCTTTCCTCGGCTGAGTTGACTGAAGAGAATGTTAAGGTGCTTATTGTTTTTGAGAGGAGCATAAGAAGGCATAAAGCCTTCTGCAGCTGTGCTCAAAGAGTAATTCATAAAGTTAATCACTGACATTTGTTCAAGGACTTTTACAAAAAAGTGTTCCAGGGTGAGCACACAGGCCACAGCTTGAGGCCATGGGAGGGATTGCTATCTGAAGCCCATTTGTGAGAAAAGTGTTTATGGCAAAGGAGTTTGCTGAATTTAGGGCTTAGGAATAATTAAAATAGTTAGAAGCTAAAGATATAAGGATTGCTGTAATGTTATCATATTCTACTATAGCTTATAGAAATTAGGGACTTAGAGATATTATTAGGTAGAAGCCCTTTCTAAGAAATAGTGAGCTTAGGATACTAGGGGCAAACAGGACTTAGAAAAATAAGAAATAAACTGAGGAATGTGGTATGTGGCCCAGACATTAGCATGAGTTACAGTGTATTCACAAGGACACATGAGAAAAAGTAGATAAGAGAATCGCTGAGGAAGGAGCTCCTTTTGAAGGGCAACAATGATTTCTGGAGAAAAATAAATCTGGGTCAATGGGAACTAAAAATATCAAACCTCTGACCTAATGCTTTTGTAGAAGTATAAAAGAGAATCATAAGCTTGAAATAAACAGGCAGTCCAAGAAAAATGAGAGGCTGCCTCAGTTTCTCACCGACACTGCTCATCCCTTCAGTTTGAATCCCTGCTGGGGCTGGACTCCAGCATTCACCAAATTGGTAAGTTTTTTTTTTTTTTAATGCATGCTGATATGAAGAGGTGGCAAGAATACCCAGAAGAACTATACAATAAAGATCTTCATGACCCAATAACCACTATGGTGTGATCACTCACCTAGAGTCTGACATCCTGGAATGCAAAGTCAAGTGAGCCTTAGGAAGCATCATGATGAACAAAGCTAGGGGAACTGATGGAATTCCAGTTCAGCTATTTCAAATCCTAAAAGATGATGCTGTGAAAGTGCTGCACCCAATATGCCAGCCAATTTGGAAAACTCAGCAGTGGCCACAGGACTAGAAAAGGTCAGTTTCCATTCCAATCCCAAAGAAAGGCAATGTCAAAGAATTTTCAAACTACTACACAATTTCACTCATCTCACATGGTAGCAAAGTAATGCTCAAAATTCTCCAAGCCAGGCTTCAACAGTACCTGAACTGTGGACTTCCAGATGTTCAAGGTAGATTTAGAAAAGGAAGAGGAACCAGAGATCAAATTGCCAACATCTGTTGGATCATCAATAAAGCAAGAGAGTTCCAGAAAAACATCTATTTCTGCTTTATTGACTATGCCAAAGCTTTTGACTTTGTGGATCACAATAAACTGTGGAAAATTCTGAAAGAGGAATACCAGAACACCTTACCTGCCTCCTGAGAAATCTGTATGCAGGTCAAGAAGCAACAGTTAGAACTGGACATGGAACAATAGACTGGTTCCCAAATCAGGAAAGGAGTACATCAAGGCTGTATATTGTTACCCTGCTTATTTAACTTATATATAGAGTACATCATGTGACATGCTGGGCTGGATGCAGCATAAGCTGGAATCCAGATTGCTGGGAAAGATATCAATAACCTCAGATATGTAGATGACACCACCCTTATGGCAGAAAGAGAAGAAAAACTAAAGAGCCTCTTGATGAAAGTGAAAGAGGAGAGTGAAAAAGTTGACTTAAAACTCAGCATTCAGAAAACTAAGATCACAGCATCCAGTCCCATCACTTCATGGCAAAGAGATGGAGAAACAATGGAAACAGTGAGAGACTTTATTTTCTTGGGCTCCAAAATCACTGCAAATGGTGACTGTGACCACAAAATTAAAAGGTGCTTGCTTCTTGAAAGAAAAGTTATGACAAACATATATGACAGGATATTAAAAAGCAGAGACATTACTTTGCCAACAAAGGTTCGTCTAGTCAAAGCCATGGTTTTTCCAGTAGTTGTATATGGATGTGAGAGTTGGACTACAAAGAAAGCTGAGTGCCAAAGAATTGATGTTTTTGAACTGTAGTGTTGGAGAAAACTCATGAGAGTCCCTTGGACTTCACAGAGATCCAACCAGTCCATCCTAAAGGAAATCAGTCCTGAATATTCATCAGAAGGACTGATGCTGAAGCTGAAACTACAATATTTTGGCCACCTGATGCAAAGAACTGACTCACTTGAAAAGACCCTGGTGCTGGGAAAAATTGAAGGCAGGCGGAGAAGGGGACAACAGAGGATGAGATGGTTGGATGGCATCACGGACTTGATGGACATGAGTTCGAGTTAGCTCCTGAAGTTGATGGACAGGGAAGCCTGGCATGCTGTAATACTTGGGGTCACAAAGAGTCAGATACGACTGAGTGACTGAACTGTACTGAACTTATATGACAGCTGTGACAATACAATCTAAGAAAAATGTTTCAAATGAAGTTCAAGACAACTAAATGCTACCAGAGCCATCTTATGGAAAATAATGAACAAGTCTTTGGTCAACCCAATATTAACTACTGTTATCATCCTTAAACTCTTGGGAAAGTGACCCAGAGTGCTTTTCAGTATGTAGTTACCACAAATGCTATCTCATCGTCAGTGCTATCCTTCTAGCCCTGTTCCAGGCCTCTAGAATATCCTGCTGCTGCTGCTAAGTCACTTCAGTCTTGTCCGACTCTGTGCGACCCCATAGACGGCAGCCCACCAGGCTCCCCTGTCCCTGGGATTCTCCAGGCAAGAACACTGGAGTGGGTTGCCATTTCCTTCTCCAATGCAGGAAAGTGAAAAGTGAAAGTGAAGTCGCTCAGTCGTGTCTGACTCTTTGCAACCCCATGGACTGCAGCCTACCAGGCTCCTCCGTCCATGGGATTTTCCAGGCAAGAGTACTGGAGTGGGGTGCCATTGCCTTCTCCCTAGGATATCCTAGGAGAATACAATTAGCCTGGCCTGATATACTTAGCAAAGGAAGGGATCTCATGAACCCATGTTAGGTTTAGTCTTTCCATGGAAGAAAGGTGTTGAGAAACTAAGTAAGAGATATATTTCTAGGTTTTATCCTTTCTGTAATAGGATTGTGAGCTTAATTTAATATTTTCACAGTGATGGGAGCCCTGAAGTTGATGAGTGGACATAGTTTATGCGAATCATTTTTTATGTACCTCACAAGGCAACTGGTATTTCAACTTCAGAACTAATATAGTGCTTGCAATCAGGATCTCAGAAATAGAACTTTGCAAAGGGACACTTCTGTAAGTCTCCTCCCTCTCTGTGAGAGAAATCTTTATTACAGTAAAATCCAAAATTCTGAAGAGTCCCTGCAGAAGATTACACCAAAATTACACTCTTTCATTCTTCCTGAGGAATTTAATTCCAATCCAGGTTCCTGGGAGGACCCAGATCCAAGAGCAAGTTGAATCTCAAGGCTTTGGGTTGGGGATGCCTTTCCAAAGCAGTATATGTTCATGTGTTCACGCATGAATGTGTATGTGTGTGCATGTGTATAAACTCGACCACTCTGAAGCATCCTGGGCAGTAACCATGCCTTCACTTATTACTCCTACAAGTTAAATACGTAGCCAGAGGAAGAGCACCTTCTCCCTCTCTCCTCCATATTTTATGCTAGTCTATCCAAATGAAATCAGATGAAATGAGCATCAGGGAGCTCCCAGGTGCCCTAGTGGTTAAGATTCCAGACTTTCACTGCCATGGCCTGGGTTCAATCCCTGGTCAGGGAACTGAGATCCCACAAGCCATGTGGCCAAAAGAAAAGAAAAAAAGGAAAGAAATGAGCATCAGCTTTATGGAGAGTAAGATGCATGAAATGCCAGTAGGAAGCTGGGTGTGTGAGCAAAAGAGACACTGTTACCAGGCAACCAGTTTGGTTCAGCCCTAGTTTCCTTGGTGATGATGGTGTGAGGGTGTGGGGGTGGTTTGTTTTATATAAAGACTCCAGTTCTTCCTCCTCCTTTCCTCCTTCCCTCTTTCTCTTTCTTAGGAAGAGTTGGAATGTATCTTCTCTTATCCATTCTCTCCCTGCATCACTGCCCATTTCCAGTTTTGGGGTTTGGAATCAGACACAGGTTCAAATTACAAAAGAGCCTCACTAGCTGTGTGCCTCTCAGCAAGTTATTTGCCTCTATAAACCACAGGCTCTTAATCTGTGAAATGTATATAAAAATGAGACAATGTATGTCACGCACTTAGCACAACGCTTGACAAAAAATTATTAGTTAAGATCAGTAGAAGGAAATTGCTTCGAGTTGGTAAATCTCAGAAATGGCTGTGGCCATCACGTTCTCAGAGCACTGCTTGGTGCTGGTGGTGGGGTTCTTGGAAATAAGGTTGGGGATGGGAGGGAAAACATAAGACGAGATACACAGAAGCATTGATTTCTTTTCCTTACCCCCTCATTTATTCTCAGTTGGAGAAGCCTCTCCCTAATGAAAAAGGGAACCTGAATCATTCCATCCAGATGGGAGGGAGGCAAGCTTGGCAGCTATTACTAATCAGTCACTAATGCTAGGGAAACCTCCTTGCTTACCGTGGACATCAATGACTGTGAGGGCCCCGAGGGTGAGTCGAGCTCCACTGCTCAGCTTCCCTCGAACCAGCTGAACAATCTGTGCAATCTGATCATTGCTCTTCTTCAGAAAATCCTGGCAGGGGCATAGGAGGGAACAACGTGTTAAGTTGTATTCTCCTGGTAATTCCTTCTCTGGAATGATACCATCCACACTCCATGGTCCAAACCAGACTCCTAGATGTCATCCCTCAACCTCCCTTTCCCTCAGGCCCAGTCATTAACCTCGAGACAGATTTCAAAAGCATAATGCCAACTGAAAGAAGTCAGATTTGAAAGTCTAGATACTGTATGATTTTACTTTTATAATGTTGTGGAAAAGATAAAATTATAAGGGCATAAAACAGAATGGTAGTTGCCAAAGGCTGAGAATAGTGACTACAAAGGGCATGAGGAAAATGTTAGGGTGTGTGGAACTGTTCTGTATCTTGGCTGTGATGATGGTTACACAAATGTACATGCTTGTCAAAACTCAGAAATGCACACTAAAAAGGATGAATTTTACAATATATATAAATTAGGCACTAAGCCAGAATTAACAAAAATGATTGAAACTCTTTTAGATTAAAGTAGACAAAGGAAACATGAAGCTGCTGTTGCTGCTAAGTCGCGTCAGTCGTGTCCGACTCTGTGCGACCCCATAGACGGCAGCCCACCAGGCTCCTCCATCCATGGGATTCTCCAGGCAAGAGTACTAGAGTGGGGTGCCATTGCCTTCTCCAAGGAAACATGAAAACTAAATATAATTCTGTATTGGATCCTAAACCAGACAAAAGATGAGTTTAAAAGGTTAAATAATAATATTGTATCAATGTTGTTGGATATTGTACTGTGGTTATGTAAGATGTTAATATGTTAATATACCTGGATGAAGGGTGTATGGGAATTCTTCGTATTATTTTTGCAACATTATTTGCCTGTCTGACATTATTTCAAAATGAGTCAAACAATAAAAAACACTGGGACGTCCCAGAGGGATGGTATGGGGAGGGAGGAGGGAGGAGGGTTCAGGATGGGGAACACATGTATACCTGTGTTCCTGTATATACCTGATATTTGGCAAAACTAATACAATTATGTAAAGTTTAAAAATAAAATAAAATTAAAAAAAATTAAAACAGATTGCCTAACTAAAAAAAAAATGAATGAAGAACATATGAGACCACCCTATGCTCATCTCACCTTCCTTATTTTTTTGTTATGTGCTTCTGGGCAAGTGATTTTAACCCTCTGTGTCTCAGTCTCCTCATCTGTCAAATCTAGATAATTAAAGCTATTCTTCAAGAGATTTTGAGGAGTAAGACCCTGACGCTGGGAAGGATTGAAGGCAGAAGGAGAAGAGGGTGACAGATGATGAGATGGTTGAATAGCATCACTGACTCAATGGTCAGGAGTTTGAGCAAACTCCAGAAGATTGTGAAGGACAGGGGAGCCTGGCGTGCTGCATTCCATGGGGTCACCAAGAGTTGGACAGGACTTAGCAACTGAACAACAACAAATGTAAAGAACTTGGCACAATGTCTGGTATGAATAAAGTGTCCAGTAAATAGTGGTGGTTATTATTATTAATTATAATATCCTTGCTATGCTATGCTAAGTCACTTCAGTCGTGTCCGACTCTGTGTGACCCCACAGACGGCAGCCCACCAGGCTCCCCCGTCCCTGGGATTCTCCAGGCAAGAACACTGGAGTGGGTTGCCATTTCCTTCTCCAATGCATGAAAGTGAAAAGTGAAAGTGAAGTCGCTCAGTCGTGTCCGACTCTCAGCGGCCCCATGGACTGCAGCCTACCAGGCTCCTCCGTCCTTGGGATTTTCCAGGCAAGAGTACTGGAGTGGGGTGCCATCGCCTTCTCCAAGAATATCCTTAACACATAGCATAAAAAAAGTCTTTAAAAAATATTTATTTATTTGTTTGGCTTCACAAAGTCTTAGTTGAAGCATGTGGGTACTTTAATTGCAGTACGTGGGATCTTTAGTTGCAGCATGAGAGATCTAGGTCCCTAACTAGGGCTCAAACCTGGGCCTCCTGCATTGGAGGCATAGAGTCTTAGCCACTGGACCACTAGGGAAGTCCCCTAATTGGCTTTTTGATGCATCCCTGGTGCCCTTGGTATGTCTGCAAGCCACTGGGGACAGAACTGTTCTCCACATCTCTCTTAACCACACACATTACACAGCAATTCTGGTCAGATTGCCTTTAGTTGCTGGAATGCACCGTGCTTCTCGTTGTCTGATTTTTGCACATTTTGGTCTCTCTCTCTCTCACGCTCTTCCTCCTGATCTGTGCTTGACTACTCCCTATTTATATTTTATGTCTCCTCTTAGACCCTCTTTTTCTGGGACATCTTACCCTCTCTTACTTTTAGTTTTCTCCTTCCTTTCCATGATTTCTGGATCCCTGTACTTTCCTTATCACAGCTTGATAAAGGAACCTTTAAAAAAAATCTTTCTCACTTGACTGTAAATTCATGTCAAGGACAATGACTGTTTGATTCACTACTAATTCCCTTTCCCTAGCAAAGTTCCAGTTGCAGATATCCAACAAATATTTGTTAAATGAACAATAGGTCGGTGATAGATGGATGGATAGAAATTCTGTACCAACAACTTTAGGATGCCAAGGCACATCATTCAGCATGCATGGTACTCCAGAGCTTGAATGTGTGATGCGAAGCATTCTATTCTTTACAGGTAGGAAATTGTAGCACACAAACGCAGTTGCAAAAGTCAGAATTTTTAGTGTTTCTAAGGTTTCAAATAATGTACATGAAAGCAGTTTTCAAGTGTAAACTACAACACATCTATTAGGAATTATGAACAATAAATCTGTAAAAAGTGCAGCTGCTTGTTGTTCAGTCACTCAGTCATGTCCAACTCTTTGCGACCCTGTGGACTGCAGCACAGCAGGCTTCCCTGTCCTTCACTATCTCCCAGAGTTTGCTCAAACTCACGTCCATTGAGTCAGTGATGCCATCCAACCATCTTATCCTCTGTCACCCCCTTCTCCTCCTGCCCTCAATCTTTCCCAGCATCAGGGTCTTTTCCAATGAGTTAGCTCTTTGCATTAGGTGGCCAAAGTACTGGAGTTTCAGCCTCAGCATCAGTTCTTCAAATGAATATTCAGGGTTAATTTCCTTCAGGGTTGACTGGTTTGATCTCCTTGCAGTTCAACAGACTTTCAAGAGTCTTCTCCAACACCACAATTTGAAAGCATCAATTCTTTGGTGCTCAGTCTTCTTTATGGTCCAACTCTCACATCCGTACATGACTACTGGAAAAACCATAGCTTTGATATGCAGACCTTTGCTGGCAAAGTGATGTCTCTGCTTTTTAATATGCTGTCTATGTCTAATTTGCCATAGCTTTACTTCCAAGGAGCAAGCATCTTTTAATTTCATGACTATAGTCACTGTCTGCAGTGATTTTGGAGCCCCCCAAAATAACGTTTGTCACTGTTTCCATTTTTTCTCCATCTATTTGCCATGAAGAGAAGGGCTAGATGTCATGATCTTAGTTTTTTGAATGTTGCGTTTTAAGCCAGCTTTTTCACTCTAGTCTTTCACCTTCGTCAAGAGGCTCTTTAGTTCCTATTCACTTTCCGCTGTTAAAGTAGTAGCTGCATATCTGAGGGCTGATGATATTTCTCCCAGAAATCTTCATTCCAGCTAGACTCCAGTCATCTAGCCAGGGATTTCATATGATGTACTCTGCATATAAGTTAACTACACAGGGTGACAATATACAGCCTTGACATACTCCTTTCTCAATTTTGAACCAGTTCATTGTCCCATGTCCTGTTTTAAGTGTTGCTTCCTGACCTGCACACAGGTTTCTCAGGAGATAGGTAAAGTGGCCTGGTATTCCCATCTCTTTAAGAATTTCCCACAGTTTGTTGTGATCCACACAGTCAAAAGCTTTAGCATAATTGATGAAGCAGAAGTAGATATTGCTTTTGGAATTGCATTGCTTATTTATATGATCCAGCAGATGTTGGCAATTTCATCTCTGGTTCCTCTGCCTTTTTAAAACCCTGCTTGTACATCTGGAAGTTCTCACTTCATGTACTGCTGAAGTCTAGCTTGAAGGATTTGGCACATAATCCTACTAGTATGTGAAATGAGTGCAACTGTACAGTAATTTGAACATTCTTTGGCATCACTTTCTTTTGGATTTTAACAAAAACTGACCTTCTTCAGTCCTTTGGTCACTGCTGAGTTTTCCAAATTTGCTGCCATATTGAGTTCAGCACTTCAATAGCATCATCTTTTAGGATTTGAAATAGCTCAGCTGGAATTCCATCACCTCCACTAGCTTTGTTCATACTAATGCTTCCCAAGGCCCACTTGAATTTACACTCCAAAATGTCTGGCTCTACTTGAGTGGCCATACCACTGTGATTATCTGAGTCATTAAAATCTTTTTTTGTACAGTTCTGTGTATTCTTGCCACTTCTTCTTAATCTCTTCTCCTTCTGTTAGGTCCTTGCTCTTTCTGTTCTTTATTGTGCCCATCTTTGCATGAAATTTTCCCTTGGTATCTCCAATATTCTTAAGGAGATCTTTAGTCTTTCCCATTCTATTGCTTTCCTCTATTTCTTTTTTTTTTTTTTTTAATTCTTCCAATTTTATTTTATTTTTAAACTTTACATAATTGTATTAGTTTTGCCAAATATCAAAATGAATCCACCACAGGTATACATGTGTTCCCCATCCCGAACCCTCCTCCCTCCTCCCTCCCCATACCATCCCTCTGGGCCGTCCCAGTGCACCAGCCCCAAGCATCCAGCATCGTGCATCGAACCTGGACTGGCAACTCGTTTCCTACATGATATTTTACATGTTTCATTGCCATTCTCCCAAATCTTCCCACCCTCTCCCCCTCCCACAGAGTCCATAAGACTGTTCTATACATCAGTGTCTCTTTTGCTGTCTCGTACACCGGGTTATTGTTACCATCTTTCTAAATTCCATATATATGCATTAGTATACTGTATTTATGTTTTTCCTTCTGGCTTACTTCACTCTGTATAATAGGCTCCAGTTTCATCCACCTCATTAGAACTGATTCAAATGTATTCTTTTTAATGGCTGAGTAATCTATTTCTTTTCATTGTTTACTTAAGAAAGCTTTCTTATCTCTCCTTGCTATTCTCTAGAACTCTGTATCTTTCCTTTTCTCCTTTGCCTTTCACTTCTCTTCTTTTCTCAGCTATTTGTAAGGCCTTCTCAGACAACTATTTGCCTTTTTGCATTTCTTTTTCTTGGGGATGGTTTTGGTCACCACCTCCTATACAATGTTATGAACCTCCATCCATAGTTCTTCAGGCACTATGTCTGCCAGAACTAATCCCTTAATCTATTTGTCACCTCCACTGTATAACTGTAAGGGATTTGATTTAGGTTATACTTGAATGGCTAGTGGTTTTCCCTACTTTCTTCAATTTAAATCTGAATTTGGCAATAAGGAGTTCATGATCCAAGCCACAGTTAGCTCCTGGTCGTGTTTTTGCTAACTATATAGAGCTTCTCCATCTTCAGCTGCAAAGAATATAATCAATCTGATTTCAGTATTGACCATCTGGTGATATCCATGTGTAGAGTCATCTCTTGGGTTGTTGGAAGAGAGTGTTTGCTATGACCAGTGTGTTCTCTTGGCAAAACTCTGCTAGCTTTGCCCTGCTTCATTTTGTACTCAAAGGCCAAACTTGCCTGTTAGTCCAGGTATCTCTTGACTTCCTACTTTTGCATTTCAGGCCCCTATGATGAAAGAACATTGTTTTGTGTGTGTGTGTGTGTGTGTGTGTGTGTGTGTGTGTGTGTGTATGTGTGTGTGTGTGTGTATGTGTGTGTGTGTGTTAGTCTTGTAGGTCTTCATAGAACTTTTTAACTTAGCTTCTTTGGCATCAGTGGTTGGTGCATAAACTTGCATTACTATAATGTTAAATAGTTTGTTGGAAATGAACTGAGGTCATTCTGTCATTTTTGAGACTGCATCCAAATACTGCATTTTGGACTCTTTTGTTGACTATAAGGGGTACTCCATTTATTCTAAGGAATTCTTTCCCATAGTAGTAGATATAATGGTCATCTGAATTAAATTCACCCATTCCCATCCATTTTAGTTCACTGATTCCTAAAGTGTTGATGTTCACTCTTGCCATTTCCCGCTTGACAAAATCCACTTTACCTTGATTCATGGACCTAACATTCCAGGTTCCTATGCAATATTTTTCTTTATAGCATGGGACATTACTTTCATCCCCAGACACATCCACAATTGAATAAAATTTCTACTTTGGCCTAGCCTCTTCCTTCTTTATGGAGTTGTTTTTCCACTCTTCCCTAGTAGCATATTGGACACCTACTGACTTGGGGGGGGTGGTGCTTATCTTCCAGTGTCATCTTTTTGCTTTCTCATTTTGTTCATGGGGTTCTCAAGCCAAGAATACTGAAATGGTTTGCCATTCCATTCTGCAAGGTACCACATTTTATCAGGCCTTGACTAGCAAGGACATGCCTTCAGCCACTCCATGTAGCTGGATGACACGCCTGGTGCCCTGGCTGTCCCATTGCTGGTCCATGTTCAGTGTGTAGACCTTCACAGGCTGCAGGGTGTCTGTCAATGTGCTGTCCGGGGAGGGGAGTGGGGGTGCGGTGGAGTCAAGGCCCTGCTGGAGTTGCTAGGAAGGGGGTCTACAGAAGGCTGGAGCCAAGGCTGGTGGATGCCCAGGAGTGGAGGGCTCCCTGGCCTTGCTTCTGCTGCTGGCCAACCTGGGGACAATCTGCTGCCCACATGGCCCTCTGCTGGCTGACCTCTGGCCCCTCCTTTCCTCCTCTCCAGTTCCTTGGCATTATGATCCAGGCTCGGCAAGCCTGGCTGCCTGGAAGGGTGTGCGCAGTGCTTCTTGGCCTCCTGCCCCATCCTGCTGGGAACTTGGGGTGCTGGTTACTACCCTGCTCCTGCCTCGACCTCCCCATGATCTCTGTGAAGCTGCTTCCCTTGCCAAAAATTGCAACTTGATCAAATACTAATGTTCTAATTTTAATGTATAAAGCAAATAGCACATTAAAATATATTCTGGCTCCCAGATAATCATATATAGGGGGAATATTGCATCAGCAGATCTGATGCGATAATCATAGAAAATTACACCATGGTAAAAATGTTGGGAATGGAGTTACCATTTACTCAGTCAAAAAATATTTATCAAGCAACTACTTGGCACTGCAATAACCCCCTGAGATATAATAATGAGCAAACCAGACATGGCCTTTTCCCTGTGGAGTTTATAGCCTATGATCTTAATACTGAATAACTTATCAGCATCCCATTTAACCCTGTAAGGTGTGGTGGTATAATTCCTTTCATTTTATAGACAAGGAGACTGAGACTCAGGTTAGGTAATTTGCCCATCGTCACATAGCTAACAGGTGAAGGTGTCAGAGGTTGAACTCAAGTCCATCTAGGTCCTGAACTCTCAAGTATAGGCATTAGTGGCAGAGTTAAGGGGAAATATGTGTGCCTGTATCTGAGGATAAGCAGGACCTGAGTATTCATGGTTTCAAGAGAAAGCTGAAGAAAAAGCTAGAGGTAGGTGAGTGTTGGACTGGGCGTGGTGAAAAGGGATATGGTGGAGAAAGAAGAGAGGAAAACAGGACCAGGTGGCTTCTCGGCATAGGAAAAAGATGAAGAGGTCTCTGTTAGTAGAAATTCTGCCAGGTTGGCACTTGGAAGGAAAGGATGATAAAAGTTAAGATCCTTTAGCCTAGAATTTCTATCTAGGAAGAAATGTGAGAGTTCCTGCACTACAGAACTTGAGGACAGTCCTAATTCCAAACATGCATCCTGAAGCAAACCCTGACTTCTGTGACACCATGGGGCTATTTATGTTTCCTTTAGAAAAATGGCACTCTAATTATACGTCATTCAAATCATAATCTAGCTTAAATCTCCTCTATAAGCTTCATGACAGGCTCACTTACCGGTAGGGTCTTTTCAATCAGGGCTTGGGAAACCTCCTGGGTCCAAAAGATGGAGGAGACACAGATAACCACCTGGCCAGGCCATTGCAAGACCCACTGATTACGGGGGACCTGGGAAAGCGCAGGAGGGCAGTTTGCAGGGTCAGTTCATCTTGTGTGATTTAAACTGACTTCCTAAAATATCCACCACAATCTTATCCCCTCAACAAAAACAAAAGTCATCTCCAGCCTCAAAGGTTACATACAAGTCTTAACATTTCTGGGATTATTGATTTATGTCTTCCTCCCTAAATTTTATAGAAAAGAAAAAGATCCTCACCAACAATTTCATTAATTCCATCACCTACAAATTGGCACTTGCCATCTACATCTACAAGGATTAATTATGAGCTGCTGCAGCTGCTGACCTTCAACACCCCTCTGAAAGGAGTTCAGGGTTATCAGGAATAAGTCACTCTAAGCTCTGGGAAAAACTGGCAGAACAGGTCTTCAGATAGATATTTTCAGGAGATGATTTTATGAGCCCAATTCTTGAAAATCCTCTTATCTAGAAAAACACTAAAATCCTTCATGGTGGTATCTGCTCCTTGTGATTAGCAGTAACCTTCATGAGACTAGAAAAAAACCTTCTGTAAATAATATGTGCTTGATTGTGCATACTCCCCCTTCACCAAAATCATATATACACTGACCTTCCTTCCTTTACCTCTTTGGAGCAGTTTCTCAGATGTATCTGAAATGCTGTCTCCTGGCTATAGTCTTCATTTTGCCCCAAATAAAACTCAGCTCACAACTTTCACAGTAACAGGGATAGGGTACAGGGACAAAGTAGGTGATTAAATAGTTAATCTCACTAGGGGAGTGTAAGTAGAATAAATATAGGAGACCCCTGTAAGTTAATGACTATGCAAGAAAAGCAGGTTTGCTTAACTATAAGACCAAGCAGCTTGTTTAGCAACAAAACCATGCAACAGAAGCATAAGACGTGCCCCAAAACAATAAAACAATGGGGGCATGAAAGCCACATCTTTCCCAGTGAACTCAGTACGTTAACAACCCCTAGGACACGCTCTCTGCATGCATGAAAAACAATAATCTGTGGAGCTAGCTTGGTCATGTAGGGACAAGAAAACTCCCCTGCCCAACTTGAAGGAGGAGCTCATGATGGAAGCACAATGTCTACTTGAGAAAGACAAAGAAGTTCTTCCTTTACCCACTTTTTCTTTGATTATGAAACTGTAGCCCCGTAGGTTCTTGGGGCATGGTATCCTCTTGCCTGCCCACTTGTAAGCCTCACAAGCATCTTCTTCTAATAAATCCCTTTTTACCTATCATTTTGCTTCTTGCTGAGTTTTTTCCTATGCTGAGACACAAAGGACTATGGTAATGGAGCTGTTTTCAATGTTGTGCATTTTTTTCAATCAATAACTTTTTTTTTTTAATGCTCCCATCTAGGGATTTTACACAGTTATAATCAAGGTGTTGTTCAGAAAGTATTTATATAACTACTCTTTTTGATAGCTACATAATATTGCAATACTGCTCCACAATTTTCATAGCCATGACAGCCCCTAACTTTTTTAAACTTCTCTGTACATAGATAGAAATTATCCATAGAAGGCAAATTATGGCTTGAGAGCCATGTCTGAAGTTAGGTTGTAACACAGTCAGGCCATTGTTGAACCTATCGTCTAAGCATGCTTTTGCACTACAAAGGCAAGGATAAATAGTTGTGATTGGTGTATATTGCCTGCAGAGTGAAAATCATTTGCCATCTGGCCCTTTACAGAAAAAGCTTGTCTGGCTATAGATGCAACTGCATGAAATAACTTCATGCAGGTAGCCATTTTTCTTTAACTTTTTATTTATAATGTATCGGGGGACAAAGGACTTGGTTTTTCATTTACAGTACAAATACTACGGAGAGAGGCAACAGCGTCAGTCCTGGGTACATCAGTGGGAAGGTGTTAATTGAATATTCCTTCTTTAATGGAAAAAGTCCTGGGGGTAGGGGTGGGGCCTCAAAGTTAGAAACACTTAAAATAGAGGAGACTAAAGATCTAGTCAAATTTCTCACTCTCCTCTGTCACTTTCATCAAGAGGCTCTTTTAGTTCTTCTTCGCTTTCTGCCATAAGGGTTCACGGGGTTCTCAAGGCAAGAATACTGAAGTGGTTTACCATTTCCTTCTCCAGTGGACCATGCTTTGTCAGAACTCTCCACTGTGACCCATCCATCTTGGCCCTACATGGCATGGCTCATAGTTTCACTGAGTTAGACAAGGCTGTGGTCCATGTGATTTGTTTGATTAGTTTTATGTGGTTGTAGTTTTCATCCTGTCTGCCCTTTGATGGATAAGGATAAGAGGCTTATGGAAGCTTCCTGATGGAAGGCTCCTTGGAAGAAGAGTTATGACCAACCTAGACAGCAATTTAAAAAGCAGAGACATTACTTTGCCAACTAAGGTCTGTCTAGTCAAAGCTATGGCTTTCCAGTAGTCACGTATGGATATGAA
The DNA here is from genome assembly GCF_002263795.3 of Bos taurus. Lineage (NCBI taxonomy): Eukaryota > Metazoa > Chordata > Mammalia > Artiodactyla > Bovidae > Bos > Bos taurus. The sequence goes on from NC_037352.1 coordinate 18,891,445, forward strand.
AGTTGAACCATAAAGAAAGCTGAGCGCTGAAGAACTGATGCTTTTGAACTGTGCTGTTAGAGAAGACTCTTGAGAGTCCCTTGGACTGCAAGGAGATCAAACCACTAAATCCTAAAGAAAATCACTCCTAAATATTCATTGGAAGGACTGATGCTGAAGCTGAAGCTCCAACACTTCGGCCATCTGACATGAAGAACTGACTCACTGGAAAAGACCCTGATACTGGGAAAGATTGAAGGAAGAGAAGGGGACAACAGAGGGTGAGATGGTTGGATGGCATCACTGACTCAATAGACATGAGTTTGAGCAAGCTCCAGGAGTTGGTGATGACTGGCATGCTGCAGTCCATGGGATCGTAAAGAGTTGGACACGACTGAGCAACTGAACTGAACTGAAAGATCTAGTCTGCCAACAGTAAACTTAAGAGTAATTGTGACAGGTTCTTTTCCCTTACGCCTTCTGTTATACAAGTCACCTAAAGCTTTGGGAGCTAAATGAGTTGTGCCCTTTGGAGTGTCATCTACAAATTGCCACTTGCCATCTACCTCTATACGGATTAAATCATGTGCTGCTGCAGCTGCTGATTTTCAGCATCCCCTAAAAGGAATTCAGGGTGGAGAGCAGAAATGAGGCACTCTGTGCTCTGAGAAAAACTTGCAGCACGGGTCTTCAGATAGACATTTTTCAGGAGCCATTTTTATCAGCTCAATTCTTATATATCCTTCCATCTAGAAAAGCACCAATACCCTTCATGGTGATGAGTGCTCCTTGTGACTAGCAGAAACCTGAAAAAATATGTGCTTGATTGCATGTATTCCCCTTTCACCAAAATTACATGTATACTGACCTGCCCCCTACCTCTATGGAGCAATTTCTCAGAGGTGTCTGAAGTGCCATTTCCCAGACTACAGTCTTCTTGTTGCCCCAAATAAAACTTACCTTGCAATTTTCACATTGTGCAATTTTTTAAAGTAAACAGGGCATGTGCAATGCTAAATGAAAAACCTAGGGGAGGGGATGCTTAATCAGGAAGAGGCTCTAAATAAACCTCTTGCCATCAATTATTTTCACAGAAAGGACTGGCCCACAGCAATCAAAGGGTTCTGGCTCATAGGATATACTGGTATGGGCTGCTTGTAATTGTAAACCTTTCATATTCAGAACTATATATACTGCACCAGGATTTAAATGGAAAAAGAAGAGAGGCACAGAGGGGTCAGGTGTTATTTATCAGGAGAGGGATGGGTTTTAGTGGAAGATGGGCTTCCATTTAACCTTGGCACCCACATTTTTCTTGGTGTGCCAACACCCTGGCATGTGTGCCCCAGTTTTCATTTACCTGGACATATGCTTCAATCCCAAGTTTAATAACTTCCTGCATACTGGCAAGCATCATCTGTTCCACCTGCAGGAGCCATTTTTCCACCATGCCCTGCAGGTTGAGACAGACAGAGAGGACAGTTAACCAAGCCTGGAGGGAGGGACCATGGGCAGAGGCCAGCTTTCTCTCAGCAAAGGGCTGGAGGGAGGCCAAAGGTTTGCACACCTTCAAGCCAATATTCTTTAACTATTGGTCAAACTTATTTACTGTATTCTCAGAAGTGTATGTTTCAAAAAAAGGACAATAGAGACTTTTTAACATACATTTCTTTCACATTTTCTGAAAGACAACTTCACAGGAGACAACTGACACATTTATACTTTAGATTGAGAAATAAGATATTGCCTGTCATGTCATTAATTAAAGAAGTTGCAGCCACCAGCAATTGCAGCCACCCTGTATCCCCTGAAGGTGAACCCTAAAGGAACTCAGGAAGGAGACAAAGAATACCTGCCTACAAGCTGCAGTCACCCCCAAAGGTGCAGCTTGAGGAAACTCAGGATGTGAAAACACAGGATACTGGCCCCAGATAGCTGAGGTGGATATCAAAGGACTGATTTCAGTGAGCCCAGACTCTTGCATCTTCTCATACATAGAAAAACAATAAATTCCTTAACCTGTGCTATCTGGTTTTCTTTCATTAACAGTAATCTTTTGACATTCAGAAGTCACAAAACTCCTAAATATCCTGGCTCCCCTCCAACCTCCAGCAGTTTTCTCAGGCTTACTTGAGATGCTGCCTCCCTAACTTGACATCCTAAGAACGTATGCTGAATAAAACAGAACTCAACTTTTAGGTGGTACATTTTTTTAGTCTACAAGTTCATAAAATAAACTGTCCATTTCTAATTGAACAGTTTTAATTCTTGCATTATTCCAGGGGTCCTCAAACTTTGCTGAGCATTGGCATCATCTGGAGTTCTTTAAAAGTTATGGATTCCTGAACCCCACTCCCGGACATTCTGATTTGATTGGTATGGGATGCAACCAGGGAAAATGGAGTTTTTAGAATGTCTACAGGTAATAAGAATGTGCAGCATACTATTCAGTGTTCGAGTTTCAGGTAACTGTACCTGCTGACCTCAAGTGCTTGTAAGCTAGCTCGTGTCTGGTTCCAAGGTGTAATTCCTAGTTGCTGAAACTTAAATGTGTGGGTGGCAAAAATGGTCTACCGAGCAAGGCCAAGAATGCTAGTCTACTTCTACTGTGAAGTGCTGTCATGTTCAGCAAGAGTGGAAGTAACTCACATTTTACTCGTTATATAAGGGCACATGTATTAAAAATGTGAGCTAAATGGCATTAAATCCATGATGTATTATTGACCTTTAAAAACACCTGCCCCTACTGGACAGTTTATTGATCTGACTGGATCTCTTTGAATTTAGATCTGCTCATGGGGATTTAAACAGTATTAGTTGTTTTGGATCTGGTTCCTGCTACTGTCTCCACATCAAATCTTACTGAAATCTTTCCACAAATTTAGGGTGCCAAGTGAATTGCAGTATAATCTCCATCTTAGAGATGAACAAGCAGACCCAGAAAGATTAGTTCCCAAAGTCGGCTGTGCTGTGTGCTTAGTCTCTCAGTCATGTCCGACTCTGTGACCCATTGGCCTGTAGCCTGCCAGGCTCCTCTGCCCATGGGATTTTTCAGGCAAGAATACTGGATTGGTTGCCGTTTCCTTCTCCAGAGTATCTTCCTGACCCAGGGATCGAACCCACATCTCCTGTGTCTCCTGTATTGCTGGCAGATTCTTTACCTGCTGAACCATCAGGGAAGCCCCAAAGTTATCCCATCATTAAGTTATGGAATCTAAATGTTCCATACTCAGTCTGAAACCAGAGTCTAAATGCTTAACCAACATATAATCTGCTTCTCTCTGTTTTGCTGTTATAAAGAAAAGAACTCAAAAATGGGTAAATGGAATTACTTTGGCTTGAGCTGGGTAGATTTTCTGTTTGAATGGAATGATTTCTTTTTCTGAGCTGATCATGCCCACAATCTCCAGACTGTCTGTAAACTCCAGCTTGGCAATTCCTTCAAAGCACTTCTTCAAGTGTGGCTGCACCCGGAGAGGGTCCTTTGTCTCTGACAATATCTCCAGCAGCTCATCATTTGATAGGAAGAAGAACCTATTTCAAAGCAAAGCAAGATGGCTACTGGAATCTCTTCTAAGAGCTTCTGTTCCCAACAGAAGTGATACTCCCTGTCAGGCAGATGACAGTCTAGTGAACACCAGCTACTTCTAGGGCCTTATCTAAGCCCAAGTCCCCTTCACCATTTTTCATCTAGGGCATAGAGACTGGAGACAGTTTTGACTCAGAGCCAAAAAAAGAAAAAATGATTAAAGCTGCTATATGTGGGTTTTATATGGCTGTGTGTGAGGAGCTGATATCAGTTGAAAGACATCTAAATAGAGCAGTGGTTCTTAACTTTGTCTACAGCTTAGAATCACCTGCAGAGTTTAGGGAAAAAAGTTTTAATGCCAAGGTTCCACTGCCCAGAGATTCCAATACTGATCTGGGATCTTATATTTTTAAAAATCCCTGTGATTCTAATGTGCAAGCAGTGTTGAGAACTACTGGGCAGGAGGAAAGAAAACTTCCTTATCTTTCCTTATTCTCAGAAAATGTTACAGGTGGGAAATAAGTGCACATTAATAATGAGCCTATTTATGTGCAGAGGGCTTTATCATGTTTTATATTAGAGATAATAAGATAGCTTCACTCTCTTACTTAGACCTTAAGGGCAGGGAGAGCAAACTTTCAGAAAATGTTCTAGGGATAAATCTCTACAGTAACCACTAGGTTTTACATTCAGTAATGGAAGGATCATATAATGACAGTTTTCACTGTATGTATTGCTGTTCAGTTGCTGTGTCATGTCCAACCCTTTGTAACCCCACGGACTGCAGCACACCAGGCTTCTCTGTCCTTCACTATCTACAAAAGGCCATGATATTTGTAACTTCTTTGTTCAAGAGATGAAGTCTGTTTTCACATCTCTTGAAACTTGGCTGGCTCTGAGTCCTGCTTTGGCCAATAGATTTTGGAAGACATGAATTTGCACTAGTTTCAAGCTTAGACATCAAGAGGCCTTGAAGTTTCAACTCTTGCTGCTTTTGGGAACACTGCAACCATCACCATATGAATAAACCCAGGCTAGCCTTCTGGAGGTTGAAAGACATTTGGCTCAATTATCCTCGCTGCCCTGGCCAACAGGAAACTAACCACCAGACAAGTGATTGAGGCGACGGACTGCCAGTTGACTGCAATCAACATGAGTGAGCCCTGATGAAGCCAGAACTACCCAGCTGAGCTCTGCCTAGTTTTCCAACCCACAGAATTGTGGGCTCAGTAAACAGTTGCTGTTTTACACTTCTAAGTTTGGAGGTGGCTTGTTATGTAGCAAAGCAAATTAACACACTGTAACTGAGGGTTGAATGGATAGGAATAACTCAATAATTATTTGTTGGGTGGTTGACTAACCATTATCTAATTAGGATGTCAATTTCTCCCACTCCCAAGTGAAATTCAAATAGGTGATCTCTACGAATTCATCATGTGTGACAATGAATAAGGCTCAATGGCCATAAGAGTAATAATTAGTATTTTGTATAATTTAAAACTAAAAATATTATTTAGCACTCTGTATTTTCAAGATAAAATTCATTTAAAACATGTGACTATCAAGAACATTTTCCAAGTCTTTTCTGAGAGTGCTTACTTTTATTCCATAAAAATACACAAAGAAATACTGATACTTTGTGTATGTAGTTAATTAACTTAGGGAGAAGATGAAGCTCAGAAAATTTAAATAACTGAGTGTCTTATCCAGACTACCTGAATTTGTCCATTTACCAGTCTTATGCTTTTCAGCAAGTTTTGTTTCCTCATTTGTAAAACTGGGGTAAAAACAATGTTAGCAACTTCATAGGATTATTGTAAGGGCTAAATCAGATAATATGTGTAGGCACTTAAAGTGGTGACCTGGCATATGGTAAATACTGTATTAACGTTGGCTATTATTCATATTTTTATTAGGAAAAACATTAGTGGGCATATGATTGGAAGCTCATATCTCAGAGGTTTCCTCTTAACAAAGTTTTGTGCTTCCAAGTCAAGGTTTTTTTCACTATCTGTGCCGTATTTGTGTTATCCAACACTGAAGCCCTTAGCCAAATGTGGCTATTTACCTTTAAAAAATTAATACTAAATAAATTAAAATTTTACTAAGTTACACTAGCCACATTTCAAGTGCTGGATAGCCATACGTGGTTATGAGGTCTGCTTAACTCCAAAGTCCAGGCTTTTGAGTACTATACCCCTCTAACTGGGTGTCTGACCATGCTGGCTCCATTGGTGTCCATTCAACCTCACTCTAAATAGTGACTATGAAGACATGCATTACCCCTGAGAGCTGTCTCTTGGGGAATGGAAAACCTCTAAAGAATATGGAATAGATGTGTGTGTGTGCTTGTGTGCTTAGTCGCTCAGTTGTGTCCAACTCTTTGCAACCCTATGGATGGTAGCCTGGCAGGCTCCTCTGTCCATGGGGATTCTCCAGGCAAGAATACTGAAGTGAGTTGCCATGCCCTCCTCCAGGAGATCTTCCCAACCCAGAGATTGAACCCAGGTCTCCACACTGCAGGTGGATTCTTTACCGACTGAGCCATCAAAGAAGCTCATGGAATAGACGAGTAGAAGCCAACTCTCAGTATAAAAAAAAAAAAATGTAATTCAACCAATATGTGGGTCAAGAGGGCAAATTCAAACAAGAGAACAATACTAGATACCTGGGAAAAAATAGTCTCTTCTTCTCCAAGTAATCATTCAGCCCTTTCTGGATGTCCTCCAACAGAAGGTTGGCTTCTTGAAGTCTCTCAGCCATCCGTGGCTGGTCCGCTGCCATCAAAACCCTGGTATCTTTCACCTGGGTTCCATAAAAAGGTGATAATCATCAAGAGTTCCCAGATTCTGAGACTGATTACTGTAATGAGTGTGTGACTAGTGCATCAATTAATGACCCTCCTAGCCTAATCACCTCCTAATCCCACAAGGGTGACTGCTCATAATAATACCCTTTTGCTCTGTCCATGATTGAATGGGCTGGGGTTGGGCACCTAAAAGCAACAAAGCCAATTATATTTTAACTACTGGGATTGTGGAATCAGACCATGATATTCTATACTAATCTGCTCTGGCCCCTTGAACATTTGTTAAATAACTGAGTAACTAAATATAGTGAATTATTTGAATTCTAAAATTATTCTTGATTTATAAGCTTTATTATATTATCCTGTAACAAATAAAGTCTTATATCTCATGAGGAATGGGAGCTAAATTATCTAAATTTAAATAGTTACCTCTATGAAGTTGGGACTTCAAAAGGCCATTAATTTTAATATTTGCTATTCCCATGTTTGAATTTTTAATAATAAATAACCAGAAATTTAAAAAAGTATAAAGATATTGAATTTGCAAAAATCAGCTTAGGTAAAATCCAGTTTACTTATAGATTTCAAGAGACATGGTAGGATTGCATAATGAGGAACATCTATATGGCATCACACATTCCTGATGGTACGATGTGCTAGGGAGTGAAAACTCACAGCTTGGGACATAAGTGATTTCCAGTAATTATCAACGATGGCAAATTTCCTGCCCTCTTCTGGCATCTGGGCTATGATGTCCTCTGAACTGAAGATTGGTTCCAGGTACAGCCAAGTGGCTTGGCACTTTAACCAGGCATCCAAAATTTCCTGCACACGAACTAGCTTTTCTTCCCATTTCTGCAAATTTAGCATTTCACATCTGAATCATTAACATGCCACTATGCATCACAGACCCACTGACTAAACAAATGGTGCATTCATTAACTTATTCAGTCATTCACTTGTTCCACAAATACTTACTGAGTGACCCCTATGTCCTGGTCACTCTTGTAGGCAAAGTGGATACAGCAATGAAAGAGAAAACAAGATTCCTTATCCTTATAGAGTTCCTAGTGGAATAATCACAACAACAACAATGCTGCCAATTAACTGAAAGCATTAGCTCTGCTACAAGCTTGTTTAAAAAATTTACACTGGAAAGCATCCTGAAAGAGATAGTTAAAAAGTTAAGGTTCATCTTAACTTTTTAAGGGATAATTAAAAAAAACAGGAATAATAAAAAAAAAAAGTCTAAAAAGGAATAATAATAATTAAGAAAAAACAAGCCTAAAAAGGAATTTTAAAAATATCCTGATTTTCAGGGTCATCTTAAAAAACAACAATAACAATAATAGTTTTAAGGCTTCCTCTGTGCCAAGTGATGGTCCAAGTGCTTTATGTACGTGAAAACCAATTTAATCCAACAGATTCACAAGGGAGATATTATTATAAAACTTGCTTTACAGATGCATAAACTGACATATTCAAGTAACTGGTCCAAAGTCACACAACCAATAAGGGACAGAGTCAGAATTTGAACACAGACAGTCAGACTCGAGTCTATGTCCTTAGCCATTCTACTTCTACAATGATCAAAGGAGGCTAACCTCCAGTAGTTTACATTCTAGATTTCTAAAACCGATAAGATACTTTCCAAATGTATTTTTGTTCGGTGTACTCAAAACACTTATCTTCTCTTTTAGCAGACTGTCGCAAAAGCTCAGTCTGCCAGACTGTTACAAAGGCTTACTTGGTTATTGCTTTCAGTCTTTATAAGTTTCCCTGGTGGCTCACTTGGTAAAGAGTCTGCCTACAACATGGGAGACCCAGGTTCAATCCCTGGGTGGGGAAGATCCCCTGGAGAAGGAAATGGCAGCTCACTCCAGCATTCTTGCCTGGAATTCCATGGACAGAGAAGCCTGGTTGGGCTACAGTCCATGGGATTGCACAAGTTGGATACAATTGAATGACTAACACTCAGTCTTTTGTTGTTGCCGCTTTTTATCAAGAGAAAGTGGATTTTCTTTTTAATTGAATTTACAAATCTTCTTTTAGGACTTCCTTGCAGTCCAGTGGTTAAGACTCCACGCTTCCACTACAGCAGTTGGGGAACTAAGGTTCTACATGCCTTGTGGTATGGTCAAAAAGTAAAAACAAAACAAAAACTTTCTGCTCCTCCAAGAAACCCAGAGCCTAATGGGCCATCACAAAACATTTAATCTCATTTCCTCTTACCCGGCATTCAGTTTCTATTGGTTTGACAAATGGAGAGCCACACATGGTCTGGGTTTTTATCACATGATCATCAAGTAACAGTTGAATGTCATCAACTGCACACAAGATGCTTGTATCCTGCAAATAAAAATGACCCACCCTGTTAAAATCAGACCTCTTTCCCACAACTTTTCATTCTGATCCCCAAAGGACTCACAGCTCAGATCTCCACCTCTGTGGGACACTATGTCTTATAGCAGAGAGTTTTCTATTTTCTACTTTGAAAATATTCTTAAAGACTTTTCTACCTCTTTTGCAGAAAACAAATGTGGTTCAAACCTAGATCTGCAACTAGAATCTGCTGTCTGGAGGAGAAAGAGTTCTGTCCTCTTCTCTGTGTTTCTGATTTTCTGTTCACTTGCTTTTCTGGCTTCCTCAGGTAGAATCAACTGCTAATCTGCTTAGATTAGGTTTCATTCCCAAACCATGTGCCCCAGGGCACTACAGCAAACTCACAGCAAATAACTTCAGTTATTTTAAAATAAAATACAAATATTTTCTTTTAGTTTATATGTACTTTTTTCAGTTATTAAGTTGATGGGGCACAAATATTTAAGTTGTCTGAACTCAGTTACTTCATAAGCAAAGCTGTTAAGTATTTCTTTTGGACTAGGGAGGGAACCATTTTAAAAGTACTCAGATACCAACAGCACCTTTTTTGGCATATTTTACTAGTAGTTAGGGTTACTATGTCTTAAAAGTTAGTCCTTGTAGATGGACTTCTCTTCTTGGGCCATGTGGCAAGCAAGCTGATAAGGGGCTGTCCCCCTGTGGTAGGTCTGGTCTTTCTTACTCTGTTTTCACTTCCTTCAGGCTTATATCTGGGTGCTTAATTTGGAGCTAGAATATATTTTCTCATCCACCTTTTACCAGTAGCTCTGTAGTGGGAGGTAAGTCCAGCTATTTAATAAAGTGGTACCTTGATTCTTATTTTGCTGTTGACCATTGCCTATAGCTACTTCAATCAAAAACTCTGAAGACTGGCCAGAAGTAACTGAGCTGTTATCAGGTTCCTCAACTTAACTCCTCAACTCAGCCCCAAAGCCTCTATCTATCTAATCCAATCAGATCATGTAACACCTTTTGGCCTGGTCTTTCTGGGAGGGGCCCCAGTTTTCCTCCCTTCCATTGACTTGTCTACAGTTGTTAATCAAATGAAATCAAGGCATTGAGAGAAAGAGGAAAAGAAGTCACAATAGATGACATGCAGCCTGGGAGACAGGGAAGTATGAGAGCATTTAGGGTTTTAGTTCTCAATTCACACTGCACTTTAAAAAAGTCAGTCAGTTCAGTCAGTCAGTTCAGTTGCTCAGTCGTGTCCGTGTCCATGAATCGCAGCACACCAGGCCTCCCTGTCCATCACCAACTCACACAGTCTACTCAAACTCATATCCATCGAGTCGGTGATGCCATCCAGCCATCTCATCCGCTGTCATCCACTTCTCCTCCTGCCCCCAATCCCTCCTAGCATCAGGGTCTTTTCAAATGAGTCAACTCTTCGCATGAGGTGGCCAAAGTACTGGAATTTCAGCTTTAGCATCAGTCCTTCCAATGAACACCCAGGACTGATCTCCTTTAGAATGGACTGGTTGGATCTCCTTGCAGTCCAAGGGACTCTCAAGAGTCTTCTCCAACACCACAGTTCAAAAGCATCAATTCTTCGGCACTCAGCTTTCTTCACAGTCCAACTCTCACATCCATACATGACCACAGGAAAAACCATAGCCTTGACTAGATGGACCTTTGTTGGCAAAGTAATGTCTCTGCTTTTGAATATGCTATCTAGGTTGGTCATAACTTTCCTTCCAAGGAGTAAGCGTCTTTTAATTTCATGGCTGTAGTCAACATCTGCAGTGATTTTGGAGCCCAAATAAATAAAGTCTGACACTGTTTCCACTGTTCCCCCATCTATTTCCCATGAAGTGATGGGACCAGATGCCATGATCTTCGTTTTCTGAATGTTGAGCTTTAAGCCAACTTTTTTACTCTCCTCTTTCACTTTCAACAAGAGGCTTTTTAGTCCTTCATCACTTTCTGCCATAAGGGTGGTGTCATCTGCATATCTGAGGTTATTGATATTTCTCCCGGCAATCTTGACTCTGGCTTGTGCTTCTTCCAGCCCAGCATTTCTCATGATGTACTCTGCATATAAGTTAAATAAGCAGGGTGACAATATACAGCCTTGACGTACTCCTTTTCCTATTTGGAACCAGTCTGTTGTTCCATGTCCAGTTCTAACTGTTGCTTCCTGACCTGCATATAGGTTTCTCAAGAGGCAGGTCAGGTGCTCTGGTATTCCCATCTCTTTCAGAATTTTCCACAGTTTATTGTGATCCACACAGTCAAAGGCTTTGACATAGTCAATAAAGCAGAAATAGATGTTTTTCTGGAACTCTCTTGCTTTTTCCATGATCCAGTGGATGTTGGCAATTTGATTTCTGGTTCCTCTGCCTTTTCTAAAACCAGCTTGAACATCTGGAAGTTCACGGTTCACATATTGCTGAAGCCTGGCATGGAGAATTTTGAGCATTACTTTACTAGTGTGTGAGATGAGTGCAGTTGTGCGGTAGTTTGAGCATTCTTTGGCATTGCCTTTCTTTGGGTTTGGAATGAAAACTGACCTTTTCCAGTCCTGTGGTCACTGCTGAGTTTTCCAAATTTGCTGGCGTATTGAGTGCGGCACTTTCACAGCATCATCTTTCAGGATTTGAAATAGCTCAACTGGGATTCCATCACCTCCACCAGCTTTGTTCGTAGTGATGCTTTCTAAGGCCCACTTGACTTCACATTCCAGGATGTCTGGCTCTAGGTGAGTGATCACACCATAGTGATTATCTGGGTCATGAAGATCTTTTTTGTACAGTTCTTCTGTGTATTCTTGCCATCTCTTCTTAATATCTTCTGCTTCTGTTAGGTCCATACCGTTTCTGTCCTTTATCGAGCCCATCTTTGCATGAAATGTTTCCTTGATGTCTATAATTTTCTTGTATAGGAGACAGGGATCAAGACCATGCCCAAGAAAAAGAAATGCTAAAAAGCAAAATGGCTGTCTGAGGAGGCCTTACAAATAGCTGTGAAAAGAAGAGAAGTGGAAGCAAAGGAGAAAAGGAAAGATTTAAACATCTGAATGCAGAGTTCCAAAGAACAGCAAGGAGAGATAAGAAAAAATTCAGGGGTGCCTTAAAAATACAGAATCCCAGGCCAGAGTAATGTTGTGATTTATAGTAAGACAGATAATTGGCCTCTGTCCCTGTTGTTGGCACAGCTCCTAAAACCCTTGGAATTTCCTAAGGGATGACAGAAATTTTGTTTTCTTAATGAGGTGGCTTTTGTACCACATCTAAGGTGGGGAGTTGGTTGTCAGGAGAGTCAACCCTGTGATTAGAGGGTTGGAACTTTTAGTCCACCAACTTGTCTCCTGGCAGGGGAATGGGGATGGAGAGTGAGTTCAATTACCAATGGCCAATGATTTAGTCAATTATGCCAAAGTAATAAAGCCTTTATAAAAACTCAAAAGGAGAGTGGTCAGAGAGCTTCTGAGTTGGTGAACATGAGATCTGGGTGAGTGGCATGCTCAGAAAGAGCATGGAAATGCCACACCACTCCCCCATACCTTGCCCTAGGCATTCCATCTGGATGTTCCTGGGTCCTATATCTTATAATAATCCAGTGATCTATTAAGTAAACTCTTTCTGAGTTCTACCAAATTAAATGAACCCAAGGAGAGACCTCCAATCTATAGCTGGTTGGTCAGAAGCACGATAACCTGGGCTTGAGACTGGCATCTGAAGTCGGGGGTGAGGAGAATTGGCAGTCTTGTAGTCTTAACCTATGGAATCTCTGGGTAGATAGTGTCTACTTACAACTGAATTGAATCGTAAGGCACCCAGCTGGTGTCATATACTGCATGGTAGTGTGGGAGTGCTCCCCAGCCACCCTCAACACAGGCACATTGGAACTGAGTGACCAGAAGGAGTACCAGGGTTGAGATGCACTGCTTAAAGAGCCAGTGCCCTGCATTATATGAATTTCTGCCTGTTGCCTCACCTAAGCAGCAAGCTCTCCTTCTCATGGCCCACCCCAAGAACAAGACAGCCTCTGAAGATGGCTGAGCAAACCTTTAAGGTTTATGCACTCTATGAACTTATATATTTTCTAGAAGCACCAGTGAAAAGAAAGTGTACAGCCTTGCTCTTCAAAATGTGGGTCCAGAGACCACAGCTTCAGTATTACTTGGGAGCTTGCTGGAATTGCAGAACCTCGGGACCCAGGTTAAGCTTGCTGGATCAGAACCTCCACTTTAGAAAGACTCTCAGGTGATTCCTGCACTTAATAACACTTGAGAAGTGCTGAGTACTGTCCACCTCAGTTATATTTCTGAGGGACCTGGGGTGCCTTCCCTGGGAGGTGCTAATTCGGGAGGCTGTTCAGCTCCTTTTCAATAGAAAGCTTGTTGCTCTGAATTAAAAGGCCTTTCTCGTTTGAAAATGCATCCTTCCATGGTGTGTGGAATGAAGGCTGACTGGCACAGGAAGTCAGATAGGAGGAAACAAGCTAATGCAACAGCATAGTGGTTATAGACAACAATGCTGTATTAAAAACTTCAAAGCTGCTAAGACTAGACCTTAATTATCCTACCACAGAAAGGAAAGGATAGGTATGTGACATGATAGGGGTGTTAATGGTAATCATATTGGATGGTAGTCACAGTGCAATATGTAAAAGTATTAAATCAACACGTTGTATACTTTAAACTTACAAATGTTATATGTCAATTATGTATCAACAAAAAATTTTAAGACAGATTAGAGATCCTTCTTCCTTGATTTTCTGGCAATTTTGAATCCCTTCTGTAATTTACTACATAATAAATGGGCTGCTCTCAGGGGGCTGAACTGTTGGACTGAGACTCACAGTGTCCCTGTACTTCACAAAGTTGAACGTCATGTTAACCCAGTCTAACTTCATTTTCTCCAAGTTTTTCTCCAGAGAGTATTCCTTACTGGCAGCTGCACCGATGGGCTCCAGTCTAAAGAGGAGACAGAGTGATAGTAACATCAACAGAGGAGGCATCAAAAATACATCAAAGGAGGAATTTCAGCTCAGCCATTAGAGAAATTTAAAAAGCCTTTAATTTTACAAAAAGTTTACCATCCTACTCTAATATTTACCAGTATCTCCAATGTTTTGCAGGGTTTCTTTACCCTTGGCACTATGGACTTTTGGGGCTATATTAAAGGCTGAATTGTATCTCTCCAAAAATCATATTGAAGTCTTAACCTCCAGTGCCTCATAATGTGAGTTATTCTGTTTGGACATGAATAGTTCTTTGCGTGCTAAGTCACTTCAGTTGTGTCTGACTCTGTGTGACCCTATGGACTGCAGCCTGCCAGGCTCCTCTGTCCATGGGATTCTCTAGGCAAGAATACTGGAGTGGGTTGCCATGCCCTCCTCCAGGAAATCTTCCTTACCCAGGGATTGAACCCATGTCTCTTATGTCTCCTGCATTGGCAGGTAGGTTCTTTACCACTTATTTGGGAAGCCCAAATAAGTCTTTGAAGATGTAGTTAAATTAAAATGAGGTCATATGACTGGTATCATTAAAAAAAAAAAAAAAGTATTTATTTATTTAGCTGTGCCGGGTCTTTAGTTGTGGCATGTGGGATCATAGTTCTCCAACCATGGATTGAACCTGGGCCTCTTGCATTGGGAGTGCAAAGTGTTAGCCACTGGACCAATGACTGGAATCTTTATTGGAAGAGGAGATTAAGATACATACATAGAGGGAAGACCATAGGAGGACACAGGAGCAGGCAGTCATTTGCAAGTCAAGGAGAGAGGCCTTAGAAGAAACCAAATCCCAGCCCTCAGTCCCTATCCCCTGCCCCCACCCCCAAGAAAAACCCCTTTGACCTTAGACTTCAAACCTACAATTGTGAGAAAGTAAATTTGTGTTGTTTAAGCCAATCGGATTATGGTATTTGTTACAGCAGCACTAGAAAACTAATACAGGGAGATAATTCTTTGTTGCGAGCGGCTGTTCTGCGCACTGCGGGATGTTTAGTAGCATCCTTGGCCTCAACCCACTAGATGCCAGTAGCTGACTCCCCTAGTCCTCATCCCTTGCCAGTTGCACCAACCAAAAATGTCTCCAGGTGTTGCAAAGTATCCCCTGGGGGTGGACATCCCCAGTTGAGAACCACTATTTTAAGCATTAAAACAAGATCTTTTTTCCATTTTCATTTACTCCTTATTCCTATTTACTTCAGAATTAGTGGGCTTCCCAGGTGATATGAGTGGTAAAGAACCTGCCTGCCAGTGCAGGAGGCTTAAGAGACGCAGGTTTGATTTATTATTGACTTCTTATTCAGATCTTAGAACTTCTGTTAATTTATATGATGGCTTTTTCTCCACTTTCTGTCCATACTTTTAAAAAACATATCTGATATTTTCCTGATGCATTGGCCTATCCATGGAACAGCCCCTCTAGAGGTTCCATAGAAAGAGAGACATAGTGAGAGAAGGAGAAGATAAATTCCTTTCTTCTTCTTTCTGCAGGAGAGCCAAATCCAGGTGTGGCTGAAGAACTGGGAAGCAGAGTTCTTGAAGGGAAAAGGAAGGATTATTCTGTCTGCCTCAGCACTCTCTTTCATTGTATCCATCTGATCTTTACATACATTTTAGCAAACTGAAGCCCAGAGGAAGCAAGTGACATGTCCAGAGCCACATATACAGCTGCAGAGGGCCAGAACCAGGTCTAGATACCAGTTCCTCTGACTCCTAATCCAGCGTTTCTTTCTCCCCAACTATGTGCTTTCTGCCCTATCAGAGGAGCAATAGAATCACTCACATGTGGTCAGCCAAACAGGGCAACTGAGTTGAGCTGAAAACCCAAATTTAGCCTCACGGTGGGAAGTAGAAGAGGCATGGATAATGCCAGATGAACACATCAGCAGCATGGTCACCATCCTAAATGTGACCTTCTCAGGAGACAACTAAATTGAGTGAGCATAAAGAGAATAATAAAAGCAGGTGTCAACCCAGATGAGTATGAAACAAATAGGCTGGATGTGTGGCTGTGACTAAGTCACTTGACAGGCCTTCAGTTCCCATTTGCCCATATCAAAGGTTTTGGTATAATTAAATAAGACAAAATGCTTGGAAATGTGCCTTATGACTTATGATTATGCAGATAATTGCAGGAGGGGATTACTAAGGTTGGGAGTCCATGAAGTATATTAAATTGACCTTATCCAAATGCACTGTTAGTCACTCAGTCATGTCTGACTCTTTGTGACCCCATGGACTGTAGCCTGCCAGGCGTCTCTGTTCATGGATTTCTCCAGGCAAGAATACTCGAGTGGGTAGCATTCTCTTCTCCAGGAGATCTTCCTGACTCAGAGAGCAAATCTGGGTCTCCAGCATTGCAGATTCTTTTACTGTCTGAGCCACCAGGGAAGCCCCCTAACTAACTGTGGGCTGTGATAAAACTACCTTAACTACAGAGAGTGAGCTATAGAGGGCACCATACCTCACTAATAGGTGGTAGCTGAGAACTTAAAAATTAAGTCAGTTCAGGTTACATGCCTTATCTCATAATCCTCACAATAACTCTTGATCACCTGGTTACTATTATTATTTCTATTTTACAGATAAGGAGACTGGGCACACAGAGGTTAACAACTTGGCCAAGGCATTACCACTTCTGGATCTGTCACAACTGAGCCCGGTGGTGAGAAGTGTGGCAGGATGCTGTGTACTTACTCACGCTCTGTCTCCAAAGGTGGGTTTATCTTTCAAGGCAGTAAAGAGTAACAATTAAGGCTCTGAAGTCAGCTAGCCTGGGCTCAGGTCTTGGTTCTTGCAACCTCTGGATAGTTACTTAATTTCTCTAATCAATTTATTTTCTCATCTGTAAAATGTGACTAAAATTACCTAGAATATTAGGTTGTTGTGATGGATAAGTTGGCCAATACATACAAAATACTCAGTGCAGCATAATTATTCTAGAGCTGCTATTTCTTCGGAACATCTTACTGGGGAAAATGAGGCCCTTTAATAAAATTACATAAACTTGGTAAAAATGCATGTGTCCAATCCCAAAGAAAGGCAATGCCAAAGAATGCTCAAACTACCACACAACTGCACTCATCTCACACGCTAGTAAAGTAATGCTCAAAATTCTCCATGCCAGGCTTCAGTAATACGTGAACTGTGAACTTCCAGATGTTCAAGCTGGTTTTAGAAAAGGCAGAGGAACCAGAAATCAAATTGCCAACATCCGCTGGATCATCAAAAAAGCAAGAGAGTTCCAGAAAAACATCTATTTCTGCTTTATTGACTATGCCAAAGCCTTTGACTGTGTGGATCACAATATACTGTGGAAAATTCTGAAAGAGATGGGAATACCAGACCACCTGACCTGCATCTTGAGAAACCTGTATGCAGGTCAGGAAGCAACAGTTAGAACTGGACATGGAACAACAGACTGGTTCCAAATAGGAAAAGGAGTATGTCAAGGCTGTATATTGTCACCCTGCTTATTTAACTTATATGCAGAGTACATCATGAGAAACACTGCGCTGGAAGAAGCACAAGTTGGAATCAAGATTGCCGGGAGAAATATCAATAACCTCAGACACGCAGATGATACCACCCTTATGGCAGAAAGTGAAGAAGAACTAAAAAGCCCCTTGATGAAAGTGAAAGAGGAGAGTGAAAAAGTTGCCTTAAAGCTCAACATTCAGGAAACGAAGATCATGGCATCCGATCCCATCACTTCATCGCAAATAGATGGGGAAACAATCGAAACAGTAACAGGACTTTATTTTCATGGGCTCCAAAATCACTGCAGATGGTGACTGTACCCATGAAATTAAGAGACATTTGCTCCTTGGAAGAAAAGCTATGATGAACCTAGACAGTGATTTAAAAAGCAGAGACATTACTTTGCTGACAAAGGTCCATCTAGTCAAAGCTATGATTTTTCCAGTAGTCCTGTATGGATATGAGAGTTGGACCATACAAAAGGCTGAGCATTAAAGAATTGATGCTTGTGAGTTGTGGTGCTGGAGAAGACTCTGGAGAGTCCCTTGGACAGCAAGGAGATCCAACCAGTAGGAAATCAGTCCTGAAGATTCATTAGAAGGATTGATACTAAAGCTGTAGCTCCAATACTTTGGCTACCTGATGCAAAGAGCTGATTCATTGGAAAAGACCCTGATGCTGGGAAAGACTGAAGGCAAGAAAAGAAGTAGGTGACAGAGGATGAGATAGTTGGATGGCATCACTGACTCAATGGACATGGGTTTGAGCAAACTCTAGGAGACAGTGGAGGACAGGGAAGCCTGGCATGCTGCAGTCCATGGGGTCGCAAAGAGTCAGACATGATTGAGCGACTGAACAACAACAACAATAAAATATTATAATTTCAACACATAATCACTATTTAAAATAGGTATTTTGCTTTTTTTTTCCTTAATAAATCTTTGAAGGCCAGCCTTTATTTACACACTCAGCACAGCAAATTCAGAATAGCTACATTTAAAGGCTGAGAGGCCACATGTAGCAAGCTGCTCCTGTACTGCACAGCACTGACCTGGAGTATTTGTTAAAACACAGATTGCAGTGCTCACCCCTTGAATTTCTGATTGAACAAATTGGGGTGGCGCCTGAGAATGTGCATTTCTAACAAGTTCGCTGGTGATGCTGATGTAGCTGGACTGGGATCACAATCTGAGAATCATGTGTGTTGAGTGAGCCCAAACCCAGTTGCCTAACGGGGTCTTTAGTCTCAGGAACACATCTCCCCACCCATCACCCTGAAGGAAGTATGGAAAAACAAACAGGGTTCTGAGAATCTCTGGTCATAAAAACAGCAGTTTCAATAGTACAAATTCTCACATGCAAACTCTAGGGGCATTTGGAGAAGGAGAGAAAGCAAGTGAAGAGATTTCTCATTTGACCATATTTTATTTAGCTCAGAGAGCCCCTTCTGTTTGTTGCTGTTGTTTAACAAGGAGGAAACTGAGGCCCAGAGAAGTTCTATGGTCTTGCTCAAAGTCTAGCTGGACTTGGAGCTCAGGTTCAAAGAACTCTTTAAAAATTTTTATTTTTGAAATAGAATCTCTAACTCAATTTTCTAGTCGTAATCTGACATCAACTCTGCAACTGGAGGGACTTCCCTAGGTGGCCCAGTGGCTAAGACTCTGCACTCCCAATGCAAGGGGCTGGGTTCAATGTCTGGTCAGGGAACTAGATCCCACACGCTTCAACTAAGAGTGTGCATGCTGCAACTAAAGATCCCACATGCCACAACGAAAATCAAAGATCCTGCAACTAAGAGCTGATGCAGCCAAATAAATAAATATTAAACAAAAAACAGAAACTCCACAGCTGGAGATGAAAGCTTCACCAGCTGCTAGTCAGCTGAAATAGAGGTTCTCCTAAACCAGAATGAGAAATGTAGCTTGCTATACAGCCAGTCACACAACTATAGGAAATTACAGATACCTTGACCAAAAAACTTTCTGAAAGGAGACATCTTACTTTTCAATGAATTTGCCAAATCCAAATTCCAGCATATTTGAGAGACAAGTCGTTTCAGTGGGCTTTATTTCATAGCCGACAATCTCACTGATCTGCGAAGAGAAAAAAACAAGTGTGTATTGTCCAAATTAGTGTTGTTCAGTAGACTTCTTGTGATGACTGAAATGTTCTAGAGCTGTGCTGTCTTGGGCAGGAGCCACCAGTCACATTCAGCTGGTGAGCCCTGAGATGGTGGCTAATGTGACCGAGGAACTGATTTTCAAATTTTATTTTACTTATTTATGTTTAAATAGCTGAGTGTAGCAAGTGGCTATCGAATTGGACAGTGCAGGTCTAAGTATCTCGGAGGCAGCCTAGGGCCCCAACTGCATTGTGTCTGGTTTACTGGGGGTTGTTCTCCCACCAGAACTTGGCATAATGCAAACATGTGGGTACCTTATGGGTCTCACACTACCTAACAGCCCTCACAACTAAGTCCGGTTTTGTGCTCCCAGGCAATGAACCAGGGAAAAATGTGGTTCATGCTCAGAAGCTGCTGGATGTGCTGAATAAAACATGGGACAGACAGATTCCCAAATTCTGTGATCTGAGGGTGCTGGGAAAGAGAAAAATCTTCCTACCAACTCAGTGTACTAACTGGTTGGAAATGTCAGCACTTGTTATGCCCATTCCTTTCATGTAAATATTACCCCACTTTATCTTTTAAGTGAAAATATCCCTGTGAACAGTCTTTGATGAAGTCTATGATGGCTTTTGAACACTTTTATAGGGATTGAGAGACCTGGGCAGCATGACGGTTATGTGTGCTCAAGAAGAGCATGTGGGTTGGGGAAATGAAGCTCTGTAAAAAACCTTATTGCCCAGTTTTGCATCTGCCCAGCTCCAGTAGGACTAAAGAATATCAGAGCAGGAAGGGATATGCAAGTTGCATCAGGTTCTGTCTCATTCAGCCCTGTGTCCCTGGGGCCTGGAATGTAACATCAATAAGCACTTGTGGAGTGAAAGCGTGAGTGAATCACCCAATTCAAACAGCTTCCAATCTGGGTTCTGAGGTCACCTGGAGGACCACTGAGGTAATGAAATAACAAAAGCAATATTACTGCAGGCTTACTATGTGATAGGCACTGTTTTAAGAGCTTTACGTACTTCCGTCATTCTCCCAACAAGGTGAAGAAGGTACTAATACATTATTATTCCCATTTTACATAAAAGGAAACTGATAAAGAAATTAAGTATCTTGTTTATGACCATTCAGCTAATAGATCATAATAGCCATCAGAATTGGGACTTGGATCTAATTCTGAGGCCAGATCTCTCATCCACCATACCTTAGTGTTTCCTATAGGTCTTCTAGGTATAGTTGTACAGATTATATACTGGATAACTCTAGAAAGTACAGTTCAAACTGTAGGGCACAAAAATAGCATTTCCTCAAGAACAAACGGCACAATTGTTTCTGGTGGCTCTGGGCTCCCATTTATTCTCTAATTCTTCAAGTATGACTTTAGAACAACACATTATCTCTAGGGTTAAATGACATAACTGTCTAAAGCACTTGGCATAGCACTTGACCTATGAAAGACTCAGAGATTTGTAGTTTTATTTTTAAATTGCTTTTGTTAATTATATAGATGAAAAAGGCATCTGGTTTTCTAATTCTAAGAGCCTGAAGTTATACTGTCCAATATGTAGTCACTAACCCCCTGTAGTCGGAGAAGGCAATGGCAAGCCACTTCAGTACTCTTGCCTGGAAAATCCCATGGATGGAGGAGCCTGGTAGGCTTCAGTCCATGGGGTCGCAAAGAGTCGGACACGACTGAGCGACTTCACTTTCACTTTTCACTTTCACACATTGGAGAAGGAAATGGCAACCCACTCCAGTGTTCTTGCCTGGAGAATCCCAGGGACGGGGAAGCCTGGTGGGCTGCTGTCTATGGGGTCGCACAGGGTCGGACACAACTGAAGTGACTTAGCAGCAGCAGCAGCAACACCCTGTAGTTATTGAGAACTCGAAATGCAACTAATTCATATTGAAATATGCTGGAGTTTTGTGAAAGCATGCCATATTTCAAAGAGAGATCACATTAATGTTTTTATACTGATTATCTATTGAACTGATAATGTTTTAGACATGTTTGGTTAAACATATTCACAATTTATTTCACCTGTTTATACTTTTAAAAATGTGGCTACTAGAAACTTTAAACTTACATACTTGCTTATTATTTCCATTGGGCAGCAGCATCCTAGAGAGTCAGCTTTGGTACATAATCAGTGCAGCATTACCTGTTCTATCCTGTTTTAAACTGCAGCAGCAATAAAGTCTATGTTTCAAACGTGGAGACTAGCTTTTCTTGCTTAAGTTCTGGGAAATGGTCAGAAATCTCAAAACCACCACCTCACAACCCTAGAAAATCCATTTTGTAGCCTTGAGAGCTACAGATGGTTAAGCCTACAGAACCCCCGCCAGAGCCAAATCTGTAAACAAGGATCTCCTGAGTTGGCACTTAGAACTGAGAATGCATCCTCCACTGACGATGGAGACAATTTATTGATCTTCAAAGGATTGCTGGGAAGATGAAATGAGAGAATCCACATAAAGTATTAACAGTACTCAGTACATAGTTGGTACTCAGTACACTTTAGCTATTATTGTTACTATTTTAATTCCAGGGAATTTCTCCCCCAATCTGTCCATCTAACTGGCTTATAAGTGAGAATTATTAATGTCTAGGAATGGTTGGGATTTTTAAAGTGCCCAACTATGAGAATACTATCTTCACAGGGGAAGCAGCAGATGGAGAGAGGAAGGCTTTCTGAGGGTCCCCTGTAACATTGTTTAAATGCCACTGATGAGGATACTTTCTATAATGCCATCTCATGGAGAGACCTAGCACTGCTGGAGGGCATCTGGCTACCTCACTCTCTAAATGGGTCAAAGTGCTAGTCAGGTTAGATCCACAGGGAGAGGCACCCCATGAGTACCAAGTAAGGCGGCTGTCCTTGTACAGATCTGTCTGCTGAGGCAGTTCAAGACCCAAAGTCTACTAGACGTCTTCGCTCTGTTCTTTACATCCTACGCTTATGTTTTGAATTTCAATACTCCTAATAAGGGTGCTCTCAGACTGCTTCTTAGAGAGAATGTCCCTGGTCTTGTGCATGGTTTTCAGAGAGGAAATTTCAGGCCCAGTCAGGGAGGGATCTGTGTATGGAGAGCCAATCTCATCTCCACCTCCACACAGAGCAACTCCCTGGTAGAAGACGTTTCAAGGCCATTGCAAGCTCTTGAATATGATGGTTATTTTCAAACACAGAGTTTCCTTTTTTCTTATTAGTATTCACACCACATCTGTCACCCTCACACTTGATTGCTTGTAAAAATCCCATCGTTTTCAGGGAGAATATTTATTATTCTCATTTATGGACTCAAAAGGGCTGAAGAAAACAGTGCAAAATTATTTCTGAACATAGCCTGCTGGACGATGAAGCTGAAGTAGAAATCATTTGGCATCATTAGGAGCCCCCAGAAATAGACTTTCTCTTTTGTGTAGCCTAGGTCAAGGAACAAATCCAGGCCCCTCTCCTTGTAATTCGAGACCCTTATCATCTTTTGGGGCTTCCCGGGTGGTGCTAGTGGTAAAGAATTTGCCTGCCAATGCAGGAGACAAAAGAGACATGGGTTCGACTCCTGGGTCAGAAGGATCCCCTGGAGCAGAAAACGGCAACCCACTTCAGTATTCTTGCATGGAAAATTCCATGGACAAGGGAGCCTCATGAATTACAGTCCATTGGGCCCCAGAGAGTCAGACACAACTGAGCAACTGAGCACTATTGTCTTTAGGACCCTGCGCAGCCATGTGCTTAGGAAAGCAGATAAGGAGAGCTTTTGTGGCCACTGGCTGGACTAATACTCAACCACCAGCAATGGGGTCCCCAAAGAAAAGGATCAGCCTATTTATGTGGAGAGGCAGGAAGGGTATCACCGCCTTTACTACTCTCTTGGCCTCAAGTAGATTCTCCTTTCAGAAAGAAGAACCTTGGCCCATTAATGGTTCCTGCCTTCCAAAGGGCTATCAGGACCAGAAACGGGCTGGGCTGGTGGGGTGGGCAGTGACAAGGACCTGCTGCCAGTGCCGGTCTTTCATTCCTGGGTTGCAGGAAATGGTGAGGATAGGGATGTGCTGCTTGAATTTATCAATCTTGATTTTCACATTCTCTGCTAAGCGCCTAGGTGCAGGCATGTCCGCTAAGGTCTTGGTCAATTTGTATATTGTCCTCCACATATTCCCTATTTCTTCTGCGATTTCCTCAGCATTCAGTAAAAAGAGGGGTCCTGAAATAGAAAAGATGGGGTGGGAGAAAGGTCAGATCACCAAATAGTGTTAATCACATGTACCTTAATTCTCTGAATTTAGAATTATGTCTATGGTATGACACTGTTAACAAGCACAAGCTTTGGAGTTGGTCTGAAAGCTCTATCTAACCAGTGAAGCCTTGGGCATACTGATTGAACTTTTCTAAGCCTCAGTAGTAATGGGTACCTTGGAGGGTAGCTGTAAAAATTATATGAGACAAGTAAAGTGGCTAATATAATGCCTGGCATAGAATGTTAGTACATGGAAGCAATTGTTAGTGGAAGTTGTAGACCCTATTACAGAAGTATCGAAAAGTGTTCCACAAATGCTGTGAAATATTAACAATTGGCGAATGTGGGTGAATAGGGACATGGGAGTTAACTGTACGGTTCTGACAGATTTTATGCAAGGCTGAATTATTTAAAAATAGATATTCTTTAAAGCAGAAAATGACATCTCATTAAAAAAAACTTTGCCAAAACATTCATTTTCTTCTCCCTTTCTTTCACAGGTATCTTTTAACATTTGGGTTTCACATTCAGTCTTTCCATGTTGCTGCTTTCTTCTTTTATATTTCAAATTAATATTAACTCTTATATTATCATGTTGCTAATTAACTCAAAAATACTTTTCTTTCAGGGCTGCTGAGACTAAAAATAGATTCATTTATATAACTTCATTAATAAATAACATACTTTATCAGCCCACACAACTTTGTTAATAGAATATTAATAATTTTTTAAAAGAAGGAAAAATATGCACATTTCTTTTTATATATATAAAAAGATACAATATATAAAAAGAATCATATACCATGTTTAAGTGAAGTTTATCAGCAGAATGCAAGGTTGATTTAATATTTGAAAATCAAGCAATGTAATACATGATATTAACAGTTGAAAGAAGAAAAATCACACGATAATGTAAATTGAAGCAGAAAAAGCATTTGACAAAGTCCAATATTCATTGATGATAAAAATCCCTAAACAAACTAGGAATAGAAGAGAATGTCCATAGCCTGATACAGAGCATCTATGAATACCTACACTATCATTACATTTTTATACATATTAAGTATATACAGCTTTTTATATGTCATTCTTACTACAAAAAAGTGGTTTAAAAACATAAAAGCAAAAAACCCATTACATTTAATGGTGAAAGATGGAATACTTTCTCCCTACCATTGGAAATGAGGCAAGAATTTTTATTCTCATAACTTAATAACAGAAAAGACAGTTGGAAAAATCCCCCAATACTTGGGAAATTAAACTACATACTTCTAAATAACACATGGTCATAAAAGAAATATCAACAGAAGTTTTAAAATATTTTGAGGTAAACGAAAATAAAAATTAACATCAAAAGTTGTGAGATGTCACAACCATTATAATATTCAGTGAAAAGCCTTCCCACTAAAATCTGGAGCAAGACAAATATGTCCATTTTTACCACTTTTATGCAGCATAATATTAGAAGTACTAGGCATAGCAATCAGACAAGAAAATTAAAAATAAAAGGTATCCAGATTGGAAAGGAAGAAGTAAAACTGCCATTATATACAGATGACATGATACTCTATATAGAAAAGCCTAAAGATTCCACACAAAAGCTACTAGAACTGAAAAAGGAATTCAGCAAGGTAGCAGGATACAAGATTAACATACAGAAATTGGTTGCATTTCTTTATACTAACAATGAAATATCAGGAAAGGAATATTAAAATCTTTTAAAATCTCATCCAAAAAAAATAAAATATGTAGGAATAAACCGGATCAAGAAGGTGAAAGACTAAGAACTACAAAACATTCATAAAGGAAACTGAAGATGATTCAAAGAAATGAAAATTTATCCCATGCTCTTGGACCGAAAGAAGCTAAAATGTCCATACTATCCAAGGCAATCTATAGATTAAACATGATTTCTATCAAAGTACCCATGACTTTTTATCCCCAGTTCTGTGGGGATAAAAGACTCAGAATTGGCAAAGAAAAGACTCAGAAATTGGCAAAAGACTCAGAATTGGCAAAGAAATCCAGAGGAAAAGACAGAATTGGCAAAGAATCCAGAGGAAAAGGAATAAGGTGGGATACATAACCCTTCCAGATACAGACAATACTACAAAGTTACTGTAATGAAAAGAGCATGATTATTGCCACAGAAATGACATGGATCAATGGAACATAACCGAGATCTCAGAAATAAACCCATACACCTATGGTCAATTAACACAGAAAGAATGTCCCCTCTCACCACTCCTTTTTGAACATCATTATGTGGTAGTTCTAGATAATGGAGTAAGACAAGACAGGAAATAAAAGTATATAGACTGGGAAAGAAGACACAAAACTTTATTTGCATATGACACTATCATGTACATAGAAAATAGGAACGAGCCAATAGCAAACAGAAACCTCCTGAAAGTAATTCACAGCTACAGCAAAGTTGCAGGGCACATGGTTAATACACAAAAGTTAATTGCTTTCCTATATATTATTAATGAACAGTGTGGACTTGAAATTAAAAACATATCCATTTACATTAGCACCCTCCAAAATTTAAACACTTAGGCATAAATCTGTACAAAATATGTACAAAGTCTATATAAGGAAAAATACAGAACTCTAATGAAAGAAATTGAGAAAAAGGAAATAAGTGCAGAAAAAATTAATACTCATGGATAGGAAAACTCAATGTTGTTAAGATGTCAGTTCTTTCCAGCTTGATCTATAGATTCAGCACAATCCCAATCAAAATCCCAACAATTTTTTTTTGTAGACACTGACAAAACTGATTCTAAAGTTTATGTGGAGACAGCAAAGACCCAGAATAGCCAATATAATATTAAATGAGAAATGTAAAGTTGGGGGACTGTCATTATCCAGCTTCAAAACTTACCATACAGCTATGATAATCAAGTGTATTTTTGGTAAAAGAAGTGACAAACAGGTCAGTGGAACAAAATAGAGAGCCCAGAAATAAGACCCACCATAGTCAACTGATCTTTCACAAAGAAGCAAAGGGAATTAAAAAAGAGAATGAAACTTTTCAGCAAATAGTTTTAGAATAGCTAGATATCCATATGCAAAAACAAATGAATGTAGATACAAACTGTATAGGCTTGACACAAATTAATCAAAATGGATCATGGACTTAAATGTAAAATGCAAAACTATAAAAATTCTAGGAGATACACAGCAGAGATACATAGCAGAAAAATCTAGATGACCTTCAGTTTGGTGCTAACTTCTTAGATACAAAACTAAAGGCATGATCTATGAAAGAAATGACAAACTAAACTTTATTAAAATCTTCTGCTTTGTGAAAGACACTGTCAAAAGATTGAAAAGATAAGACAAAGATTAGTAGAAAAAAACTGCAAAACATATATCTGATAAATGATTGCTATCTGAAATATACAAAGAACTCTAAAACTCAACAGTGAGAAAACAAAATTAATTTAAAAATAAGTAAAAAAAAATGCTCCCCAACCCCAATTGTTTTAATATATGTAACAAAATTTAAAAACATGTATCATAGCTTTATATAAAGATATATAAAATATACATCATAACTCTTAAAGAAATGGGAATACCAGACTACCTTACTTGTCTCTTGAGAAACTTGTATGCAGGAAAAGAAGCAACAGTTAAAGCCAGACATGGAACAATGGACTGGTTCAAAATTAGGGAAGGAGTATGTCAAGGCTGTATATTGTCACCCTGTTTAGTACATCATGTGAAATCCCAGGCTGGATGAAGCTGGAATCAGGATCGCCAGGAGAAGTATCAATAACCTCAGATATGTAGATGATACCACTCTAACAGCAGAAAGTGAAGAGGAACTAAAGAACTTCATGATGAGAGTGAAAGAGGAGCATGAAAAAGGTGGCTTAAAACTCAACATTCAAAAACCTAAAATCATGGCATCCAGTCTCATCACTTCATGGCAAATAGATGGGGAAAAAGTGGAAATAGTGACAGATTTTACTTTCTTGGACTCCAGAAATCACTGCAGATGGTGACTATAGCTGTGAACTTAAAAAATGCTTGCTCCTTCAAAGAAAAGCTATGACAAACCTAGACAGTGCATGAAAAAGCAGAGACATCATTTTGCTGACAAAGGTCCATATGGTCAAAACTATGGTTTTTCCAGTAGTCATGTACAGATGTGAGAGTTGGACCATAAAGAAGGCTGAGCACTAAAGAATTAATGCCTTTGAATTGTGGTGCTAGAGAACACTCTTGAGAGTCCCTTGGACTACAAGGAGATCAAACCAGTCAATCCTAAAGGAAATAAATCCTAAATACTCACTGGAAGGACTGATGCTGAAGCTGAAGCTCCAATATTTCGTCACCTAATATGAAGAGCTGACTCACTGGAAAAGACCCTGATGCTGGGAAAGAGTGAGGGCAGGAAGAGAAGCAGGTGATAGAGGATGAGATGGTTGAATGGCATCACTGACTCAATGGACATGAGTTTGAACAAACTCTGGGAGATAGTGAAGAACAGGAAGTCTGGTGTGGAGCAGTTCAAGGGGTCACAAAGAGTCAGACATGACTTAGCGATTGAACAACAACAAATAAAAAGAAATACATGTAAATTTAACAAAACATGTATAGAATTTATATGCTGAAACCTACAAAACATTGGCAAAACGAAGTCAAAGAAGATCAAAATAATTAGATATGCAATGTCCATGGATTGGAAGATTTTGTGGTAAAGATATCAATTCTTTTCCAAATTGATCTCTAGAAGTAATATATTTCCAATCAAAATTCCAGCAGAAAAGAGAAAAAATTCCAGCAGATTTCATATATAAATGAATAAGTTGATTCTCAAATTTTATACAAAAGATATAAAGACAAAGGTACTGTAAAAGCTGTAATAAAATTTAAAAAAGAAAATGGAATTTATATGACAGTCTCAAAAAGACAAAGCTGTAATAACAATGAAGAGATCAATAGTTGCTAGGTGTTAAGGCTGTAGAGAGTGTGATTATGAAGGAGTAGTACAAGGAAGTTTATTGAAGTCATTGGAACTGATAAACAAAATATAAAAATTTTAAATATATTATCTCTAACAAAAAGACATGCTAAATTATAAATACTTCCTTAACACCATAAATATTTTGTGCCTCAAATCAACAAAAAGCATCATGTTTAAAGGTGACATTCTAGAAGAATTCCATTAGAATCAGGAATAAGACAAAAGTGTTCACTATAACTACTGTTTAATTTGGAAGTGCTAATTAACACAGAAAAGTGAATTTTAAAAGAGGTGTGAAAGTGATAAATAAGGTAAAATATTCTAAATGTGTAGATATGAT
Source organism: Bos taurus (assembly GCF_002263795.3). Lineage (NCBI taxonomy): Eukaryota > Metazoa > Chordata > Mammalia > Artiodactyla > Bovidae > Bos > Bos taurus. The sequence goes on from NC_037352.1 coordinate 18,920,265, forward strand.
TGAGTACTTGAAAAACTAAATGCATCCAAAAATATTATTCAAAACTAAAAACTATTTAAATAAGTTGGTTTACTAATAGAAAAAAGTGAGAGAGCACATTAAATAGACTTATTAAACAAGGAATTCAATTGACCAATAAACATTCAACTTCTATTAAAGGAAAAAAACACTTTTTTGAGCAAAAAAGTAAAGCTCTTACTTCTCATGTTTGTTGAGGGTATGAGGAATGGGTACTCAAATACTGCTAGAAGAATATTAAATTAAAACATAACTTTTCTGGAAAGCAATACCAATAATAAAAGTAAATTCTAAAATCCTTATATTTTTATTACAACCCTTTCTTTGATCTAGCCATTTCACTTCCAGTAATTTATCCTAAGAAAATTATCATTATTGTATCCAGAAAATTGGCAACAAAGTTGTTCTTCATAGTTGTGTTTATTATATTGAAGTACTGGCATAAAGCATTAGCATAATAGGGGAACTGTGATCTTATCCTCCCAGTTACTACCCAATCCATGGCTTTGAGTGGTTGCCCATTCTATTTTATCCTAGCTACAGGTCTGGCTTTTTGATCCCTACCTTCCATCGTTATCACATCAGAAAAATTTAACTATGGTTGCCTTAATCCAGAAAGGCAACCCACTCCAGTATTCTTGCCTGGAGAATCCCAGGGATGGCGGAGCCTGGTGGGCTGCCATCTATGGGGTCGCACAGAGTCGGACACTACTGAAGCGACTTAGCATAGCATAGCATAGCATAGCATAGCATAGCCTTAATCCAGAGTGTGAGAATATGATAAAAAGTCCAGCCAGAATCTGAAGTCCCAGTCTTATTTCAGAACTGGCTGGGTTGATTCTGCTACCCTATTCCCATCCTGTCTGAGTAGAGTGAAACCGTGGCATACCATTCATCCATTCCTCTGACTTGGTGCTAAATTCGTAGGCTGTCACCCACAGCTGCTCATAAGGCACTTTGTTGGTCATCACAATTTGCAGAAGAGGGAAGGTACTCTTCTCCTTTTCCAACAGCTCCTCTTCCTTATTGATCAACTGCAGGGCAAAAGGGGATGCTGTTTATTGGGTGGGCAGTTCTTCTGAACCCTAGAAGCCACCATGGCAAATTCCTCAGTGCTTTGAAAACCAAGTTGAGGAAGATGCATGTTTGTCTGGAGAGTAAGACCGGAAAATAAGGTATGAACTTAAGCAAGAAGGTCTCTCTGTTACCTCTGAGAGTCATGGCACTTGAGATCAGTGAGTGAAACTTTACAATAATTGGCCACTTGCTCCATCATCTTTGCTTCCACCGTAACACATACATATTCCCATTTTCACAAATTTTTATATGTACTTTAACTGTTAACACAATGTTACCTTCTTGTGCTGAACTGCCTCAGAGGTAAGAACTTTAATGATTAAAGAACTTACTACTGTAGACAACTTCAGGGCAAGTTACTTAGCTTCTCCAAGACTTAGTTCTCCCATTTTAAATAGAGATAAATGAATATATAGTACCTACCCCAAAGATTTATTATGGATATTAAGTGATATATCACATATGAAGTCCTTTGTACATTATGTACATAATACATGCTTGATACATGTCAGCAATTATTCCATTATACTAATAACTCTTCTTTATGTACTGACTAACAAAGCCGATATAATGTAGGGGTATGGGAAAAGGTAGTTGAAACCAGAGAAAGAACTGGTCAATCAACAAATACTATCCACCTGACAGGTGATGTTAGGAAAACACATATCCAAAGACCAACAGAGCAGTACAGTCATAAGTGCCCATCCCAAGACCCCAAACCTCAAATTCCACCAGTGCTTGATCTAGGTTCTTTGAAAGCTCATTAAGCTTTTCAACATTGTTCTTCATTTCTTCTGTGGTCATTACTTCACGTTTCCTAAAACCTTCCAGTTCCTTGCTGTAGCCCTCAAGTTTCACTTCAAATTCTGAGCACCTGAAAGTAAAGACAATCCAATCATATTTGGATTTTCCATTTATCAGCACTGCTCAGCCATATTCAAGCCTGGGGAGAATATGATCTTCTGATACCATAGATGTAAAACTTACAAATATATGCTATTATACATAATTTGTAATCCTACCTCCCAGAGACAGCTGCTGTGAACCTATTGGTGGTTAAATATTTCCAGCTGTTTCTCATACAGGTAAATGTATATAAAATATATATTATAATATATATGCTATGTAATATATGTTGTTGTTTAGTTGCTAAGTCATATCTGACTCTTTTGTCACCCCAAGCACTGTAGCATGCCAGGCTACTGTTGTCCATGGGATTTCCCAGGCAAGAATACTGGTGTAGGTTGCCATTTCCTACTCCAGTGGAGCATTCTGATCCAGGGATTGAACCTGTGTCTCCTGCATTGGCAGCTTGATTCTTTACCACTGAGCCACCAGAGAAGCCCTAATAAAATATATACATGTATAAAATTCATGCATATACATATTATTTATTTATCTATTAGATATTTATTATTAAATGCCTAATTCCAAGAACTGCTCTAGGCATCAGGAATATATTTGTGAAGTACATCCGTAAGCTCCCTACCCTTATGGAGCTTGTATTTCAGTTTGGGGAAACCCAAACAGTAAACATATATGAATGGATGAATGAATGGATGGATAGATAAAACCATACATAGATAAATATGAAATAAGATATTTCTGATAGTGATAAATGCTCTGAAGAAAACAGAACATGTGAGGAGCTACTTTAGTTAGAGTGATCAGGGAAGACTATTCCAGAGATTTATCTACTTCATTCATATTATCAACAAACAAATGTACTTCTCCCTTTTCCTAAGAGGTAGATTAGCACAGTGTTAAGTGGATAGGTTCTAGAGCTGGACTGACTAGTTCAAGTCCCTACATTGCTACACAGTAGCTATGTGACCTTGTTCAAGTCCTTTAAACTCTTTAGGCCTCAGATAAAACAGGGGTGGATAAAGTACCTACTCTAGTAGTCAATAAGCTAACATACACAAAATGCCCAAATTGAGCCTGGTACATAATAATCACTATAAAAGTGTTCAGTCTCATTCCCTAGAATTTAAACTCTACCAATGCAGTTTTAATCTCTTTAATTCCTTATTGAATCTCCAGCACTTAGAAGAAGCATCTGGCATAATACCATCAGTATTCATTGAATGAATAAGGGGAATTTGCCATGGAGAACAATTATAGTAACATAAATTTAGCTATTATCTTAAAAATACTTAATTTTGTTATGGCAGTTTTGATGTTCTTTTTTTTTTTTCTTAAAAACAATTTAAAAGAGTTCATTTTCAATGGTTTGATTTGAATTTATTTCTAACTACACTGTGTGGTAAGTAGCCTCTGGTAAGGTCCTCAAAGAGACACACCTCCTGGTACTTATAGCCTTGTATAACCGTCCTCTTGAGTTTGGGCTAGAGCTAGTAACTCACTTCTAACAAAGAATATGGCAAAATTGATGGGATGTTACTTCCTCATTTTATATGCAAAGGTAGTCTTAAGTTGGAGCCACTGGTCATGCTTGATACCTGCAATAGAATAGGACATCCTTTTCTCTCCCTCCCTAGTCTTGCCTTATGGGCTCCTTCTCATCCTTCAAGTTTCATTTACATGAGCCCTTCCCAGATTTGCCCTTTGAATGCAACCACTGTGCTCCATTTTCCCATTCTTTTTCTTAATAGGGCTTCTGTCTTATCAGCTTTATCTTCCACCCCACACGTCCCTTTTCTTCTCTGTATTCTCAGAGAAGAGAAATGGATACAGGAGCCCAAGAGGAAAGCAGACAAGCTGGTTACTGCCTCTCATGCTTGTTTTTCACCAAAGTTTTAAGGATTCAGAGATAGAAAACTAAGTGCAACAAGACACATAGCACTAAGGTTTTGCTTTTGTTTTGTGATTTTATACTCTGATAGGTATTAATTTCAGAGAATGTCCTTATTAGGAAAGTCTCATTCATTTACTCACTCATTCATTCATTCATCAAAAGAGTGAGAACTTGCTATTTGCAAAGCATTATGTTCTCTCTGGACCCCGGAACACAATCTGGGTACTCTCCCTAAGATACCTTTCTTTCTATTTACAAGATGTACTCTCATGGCAAAGAGCAGCTCACAGTCCTGAGATGTTTGTCATGTATATTCCAGGTTACTTTTAGGCCCTTGGAACCTACCACTGAGTGGAACAAAATGGGAGGAAAGCTGATTCTCCTGTTGTCCACACAATTATGTGCTGCTGACTGCCTTTTCACATCATTAAGATTCTTTTTAGATGCCAAATACAGACTTACACACAAAAATAAATCTCTGATAAACGCACTTTTGAATTCTTCCCAGAGGGAAGTAGTATACAAACTCAGTGATTATTGGAAAATATTACTGTTACCTATTGCTTAAAATTTCTCTTTTACAAATTTATTGAAGTACAGTTGACTTGCAATATTATATTGGTCTCAGTTGTATAACACGGTGATTTGCTATCTTTATAGATCACACATTAGACAAAGTCATTATAAAATATTGACTATATTCCCTATGCTGTGCATTATATCACTGTAAAAATATTTTTTAGAACAGTTTATATTGCTTTAAATTTTTTATAATTATTTAGCCCATTACAATTTCTAAAGTGCTTTCAAATCCATAATATATACATATATATAAGTATGTCATTAGTAAATAGTAGGCACTCGGGAAATTTGATTAAGTAAATTGAGTTCTATTCCTAGGACCACCTGAAGTCTGTGGGAGAATATTGCAATAATTTTAAACTGTTATATTGTTAAGAATTCTGGGAAGAAACATAATTTACTCTGATGTTCAAAGAAAGAGACTTCAATGAAGGGACTACTTACAGAGGTGAGATGTGGGTAGGGTTAAAGGAACAAAGAGAGGAGAATGAAGCATCCAGAGACTAGTAACCTCAGAGGGAAGTCACTATGATCCCCAGGCCTGAGGGGACAATGAGAACTGGAAACACGGAGGAGAAAGAATTGTTATACCGGAGGGATGCAGCTACTGGCCAGAACCCCAGGAACAAGTAGGGAGGGAGAGGAGAAGCAGCACAGCAGCCACTCCCCAACCTCGAGAGGGCTTTCCACTGGCCATGCCTGTCTGGATCTAACAGACACAGGAGCTGAAGGCTAGAGACTGTAGGAATCAGCCAACCATGCATGGAGTGGACAGAGGAAGGTGGATAGAAATTGGGAGAGGGTGTGGGGACAACAAATGGAAATTGGCATTGAAGTAAAAAAAATTACTGTGGCCTGGGAAAATAAGATCATGTCTTTTAGAGAGAGAAGGGGATTGTTCTCATAGAAGATGAATGAACAAATGAGTATTTCTAAGCCCTCCTTGTAGGTTTTCTCAGGATTTATGCAAAAATGATGGACAGGAAGTTTAAGAGTTCATTAAAGAGAGGGCTGAGCCCAGGGTTGCAGGTGTCCGTAGAGCTGCTTCTCTGCTGAGCTCTGTGATTGAGAGCTCAGATACCAAGTGATGGGTCAAGCTTGAGTTTCCCTTCCAAGAAAAAGTCTGGCACTCTCCTCTCACCATGAATGACATGTGTTCCAATTTTTTCCAGAGCCACCCCTCAGTACCTATTAAGTTCAACAGTTACTATGAATGGTCTAAGATTAATGTTCTAGAAGTCTGCTCACAGGTAGTGCTTTGAAAGTGAAGAAGCATTTTTCTCCCTAAAGAAGTCATTGTTAATGTGCAAAAGAAGCTGACTGTTCCCGAATGCCTGCCATGTGCTGGATATCACTTAGGCACCACCTCAGACCATCTGATTTCATCCTTAACACAATGACACCTCTCACAAAATCAGATGATCTAAGATTGGTTCTACTATCCCCAGTTTCCAGATGAGGACACTTAGGCTCAAAAAAGATGAAGAAATTTACTCCTGTTCATCTAGCTTTTAAAATGGTTCTGCTTCTTGGTGAGGCATCAAAACTCAGTTCCACTGAGGGGGGAGAATATGTGTAAGGGGTGAGAGGGCATAGGAGGACCCTATACTTTCTGCTCAATTTTTCTGTGAACCTAAAACTGTTCTAAAAAGGAAAAAAGATGCTTGATCCTTGGAAGGAAAGCTATGACAAACCTAGGCAGCATATTAAAAAGCAGAGACATCACTTTGCTGACACAGGTCCGTATAATCAAAGCTATGATTTCTCTAGTAGCCATGTACAGATGTGAGAATTAGACCATAAAGAAGGCTGAGCACTGAAGAACTGATGCTTTCAAATTGTGATATCGGAGAACACTCTTGAGAGTCCCTTGGACTGATTTCCTTTAGTCAGTCCTAAAGGATGCTGATGCTGAAGCTGAAGCTGAAGCTCCAATACTTTTGCCATCTTCTGTGAAGAACCGACTAATTGGAAAAGACCATGATGTTGAGAAAGATCAAGGGCAGGAAGGGAAGGGGACGACAGAGGATGAGATGGTTGAATAGCATCACGGACTCAGTGGACATGAGTTTGAGCAAATTCTGGGAGATAGTGAAAGACAGGGAAGCCTGGCATGCTGCAGTCCACGGGGTTGCAAAGAGACAAAGCTTAGCAACTGAACAACAAAAAAAGCTTTACCTAAAAAGTATCTATTCATTGGGCTAAATTCTGGGTTCTGGAGACAGCAGCCATTTAGGTAGAGGGAGAACAAGGCTGTAGATAGAAACAAACATACACATCTATTTTGTTGTTTTGCTGGGCAAAGGTTGTTGTGAAGATAGCAACTTCCTCTCTTGGGATTATCCTTGAGTGCAATCTCCCATCCCTGCTTTTATCTGCCCTTTTCCTTTCTCCTGAGTATTAGCAAGGATTACGGAATTTAAAGTTGGGTACTAGGGGTTTCATGTGTGATGGGGATGGTAACTGGTATGAATTTGCAGTCCCTAAACAAAGTGCTATAAGTTGGTATGTGCATGTGTGAGTGTGTGTGCACGCATGTGCACATGCATATGTACACAAGCATGTCTTTACCAGATACATGATACCTGGCCCACTTCACTTGACATTGTCTGACTTCTTCAGTATGTGATATTTTGTCATTGTATTAAAATCTTTATTTAGCAGTCAAACACACTTTTGTGTCTAGAATAGAGCACAGCAAACATAGTAAAAAGCCATAATACTCAATGAAAAGATGATTACAGGCAGATTAGCACTGAATGAGATCAGCTGCAAAACAGGCAATTTCTCAGCTACCAACCATGTTTTATTATTCCTGTCTTGATATCTCACAGACCCATGGTCTTAAATGTAAGGCTGACAATTTTGCTATTATTATTGTAAGGCTGCTCTTATATGCTACTATTTTTGCCTTTTTCTCTCTGCAGCACTAAATTTCAATTGTTCAAGGCAGGGAGGGAAGGCATTGGTTGGAGTTACTACAGTGAAGCAGACTTACAGAGAATATCCCTTAGTGGGAAACAAAAGGAAATTCCTTCTCCAATTGTCATGAGCCTTCACCCACTCATTGCGGGATCAGGGGTGGCCCTAGACAGAACCAGGAACATATAGCATTTTATAAAGCTGGATATCATTTCTTAAACATCAGACTTTTCCTGTACCTTTTAATGAGGTCCATCTCTGCCTGATCCCTCTTGCTAAGGAGAAGGTTCCGGCTGTTTTCAAAGATATCTTCAATCTGGTCTGGCCAGAGGAATAGAGTGCTGTTCAGTTTGATATCCTCTTCTGCAAAACACACACAGTCTGCTTTAGGACACTGCTCAGTTCGCAATGAATTAATTCAGGAGAATAAGAGGTCAACAGCAGTGAGTATAGGGGTGGCAATTAATGAATAGGCCCTTTATTGATGAATGTTACCCAACATTTCCTGAGCACTTACCAAGGGCCAGGCTAGAAGGTAGATGGTATAATCATCTTTGTTTTTATAGATGGGAAACAAAGTTAAGCCAAGTGGTCAAGGTCACACCGCTAGGAGACAGCAGAGCAGATTTCAAACCCAGGACTAACCAACTCCAAAGCTTATGTTCTAACCACTATGCACTTCATTATCTTCCTAGGTTAGGTCTGAGTAGAATCCTAGCTAAAGTTTGGTACTATTCTTTACACTATTTCCCCTCATCTGAATTTCAGTCTGGGTTAAAGGTCAGTGGTAATATCAATGCCAGATACCCTACCCATTTTATGGCTCTGGTCAGTTAAAATGCCCTGGGTTTCCTATGTGCTCTTGGGAATTTAGGGGGTAGAGACCACAATGAGGGATTCCAGTGTGTGTTCACATGGTCAAGAGCACAGCTCATGAATGTGCAGGTGGATGGTTATGGGACCAATTTTTCACTCCCAGTCCCTATCTCTCCCTCCCATAATTCACAGGTATTTCCAGATGGAAAAAGTTTCTGAAATGTGACTTGTAGAGGTGATATTAGCTTTTCCTTCAGAACCTGGTCCTTACAAAGTTAGGTCCTTATTGAGTCCTAACTTGGCTCAATAAGCCATGAAGGGGCCCCGACCATTTCTTTCCTCTTAAAATATGCAGGAGCATGAAGGAAAGTGCCCTGGCTTCCTCAAAGGTAGGATTGTATTAAGATTATAGATAAATGAAATCTACCCATTTATAAAAGGACTCTGCATTTGAAAGAGACTTTTTTAGGAACACCACACATAAGATGCAAAGAAAGGCATCTAAGAACCAGTCAAGTCCCTAGATATTTCTTTTTGTCTACCAATAAGATTCTCTTCATTTGATTCAAATTTCTCTGGATAAGAGTGTGGAATTAGTGTCTCTAATATAGAGACACACTTAAAAAGCAGCTCTTCTGATACAGATATTTAGTGGGAGGATTGTGAACTCTTCTTTCCCGGCTCCTTATATCTAAACATATAAATATATACATACATTTGCATGTACACACAGGACATTGGACTTACGGGGCAAGTCTGCATAGTCCATCAAGAACTCCAGCCGTTCAACCGCATCTCTAAGTTGCCTCCTGAGTTTGAACACGGTGACATCGCTGGATTTCTTTAAGAATTCAATGAGGAATACTAGCTCCCCAGTGTTGATAGGAATCTCGCTGACTTTGTCGGCAATGAGGCTGTACTGATTACAGATGCTACAGGGAAAGTAACAGCCATCATCAACATCTAAAATAACTTTCTTATAAAACCCACTATACTAAGCAGACATGATTACTATTTGGAGATTAGAACATGGTTTTCCAGATTTTCTCTACCTGTAAATTCTTGATGGATAATATTCACATGCATACCATATTTAGAAATAATAAAAGTAGAAATGGTAATAATATATGACATGTACTATGCACTTTACCATGCCCATTCTAATCACTGAATGAGTATTAACTCCTTTAATTTTCACAAAATTTTTAAGAGTTAGGAACTATTAATATTATTAACATTTTATAATGGAAGAAATGAGGCTGAGTAACTTTATCCATTACTTTGCCAACAAAGGTCCATCTAGTCAAGGCTATGGTTTTTCCTGTGGTCATGTATGGATGTGAGAGTTGGGACTATGAAGAAGGCTGAGAGCCGAAGAATTGATGCTTTTGAACTGTGGTGTTTAGAGAAGACTCTTGAGAGTCCCTTGGACTGCAAGGAGATCCAACCAGTCCATTCTGAAGGAGATCAGCCCTGGGATTTCTTTGGAAGGAATGATGCTAAAGCTGAAGCTCCAGTACTTTGGCCACCTCGTGCAAAGAGTTGACTTATTGGAAAAGACTCTGATGCTGGGAGGGATTGGGGGCAGGAGGAGAAGGGGACGACATAGGATGAGATGGCTGGATGGCATCACTGGCTCGATGGATGTGAGTCTCAGTGAACTCTGGGAGTTGGTGATGGACAGCTCCCTGTCCTGGCGTGCTGCGATTCATGGGGTCGCAAAGAGTCGGACACAACTGAGCGACTGAACTGAACTGAACTGAACTTTATCCAAAGCAACATGATGTTTAGGTATCAGAGCCAGGATCTGAACCTGGTTTAACCGATTCCAAACGTTATACTCTTAACAAATAAGAGTTAAATCTTACTTGGTTCAGTCTTGGAAGACTGAACTTTTCTAAGAATCTGTCCATTTCTTCCAGGTTACCCATTTTATTCAACATAGTTTTAGAAGTCCTAGTTACAGCAATCAGAGAAGAAAAAGAAATAAAAGGAATTCAGATTGGAAAAGAAGAAGTAAAACTCTCACTGTGTGCAGATGACATGATACTATACATAGAAAACCCTAAAGATACTATCAGAAAATTACTATTCAGTGAATTTAGCAAAGTCATAAGATACAAAATCAATACACAGAAATCACTTGCATTCCTATATACTAACAATGAAAAATCAGAAAGAGAAATTAAAGAATCAATCCCATTCACCCTTGCAACAAAAAGAATAAAATATCTAGGAATAAAACTACCTAAGGAGACAAAATAACTGTATACAGAAAATTATAAGACATTGATGAAAGAAATCAAAGATTACATAAACAGATGGAGAGATATTCCATGTTCCTAGGTAAGAAGAATCAGTATTGTGAAAATGACTATACTACCAAAGGCAATCTACAGATTCAATGTGGTCCCTATCAAATTACTGATGGTATTTTTCATGGAACTAGAACAAAAATTTTTCACAATTCATATGGAAACACAAAAGACCTTGAATAATGAAAGCAGTCTTGAAAAAGGAAAATGGAGCTGAAGGAATCAACCTTCTTAACTTCAGCTTATACTACAAAGCTACAGTCATCAAAACCTATGATACTGGCACAAAAACAGAAATATAGACCAATGGAACAAGATAGAAAACTCAAAAACAAACCCACACACTCATGGGTACCTTATTTTTGACAAAGGAGGCAAGAATATATAATGGGGGCAAAGACAGCCTCTTCAATAAGTGGTGCTGGGAAAATTGGACAGCTACTTGTAAAAGAATGAAATTACAACACTTCCTAACACCATACACAAAGATAAACCTAAATGGATGAAAAACCTAAATGTAAGACCAGAAACTATAAAACTCTTAGAGGAAAACATAGGCAGAACACTCTCTGACATAAATCAAAGCCAGATCCTCAATAACCCACCTCCTAGAGTAATGGAAATAAAAACAAAAGTAAACAAGTAGGATTTGATTAAATTTAAAAGCTTTTGCACAGCAAAGGAAACTATAAGCAAGGTAAAAAGAGAACCCTTAGAATGGGAGAAAATAATAGCAAATGAAACAACTGACCAAGGACTAATTTCCAAAATATATATAAGCAGCTCATACAATTCAATACCAGAAAAACAAACAACCCAATCAAAAAGTGGGCAGGAGACCTAAACTGACATTTCTCCAAAGAAGACATACAAATGGCTAACAAACACATGAAAAGATGCTCAATATAGTTCATTAGCAGAGAAATGCAAATCAAAACTACAATGAGATATCACCTCACACCAGTCAGAATGGCCATCATCAAAAAGTCTACAAACAATAAATGCTTAAGAGGGTGTGGAGAAAAGAGAATGCTCTTGCACTGTTCGTGGGAATGTAAATCGATGCAGCCACTATGGAAGATGGTATGGAAATTCCTTAAAAAACTAGGAGCAAAACCAGTGTATGACCCAGCAGTCCCACTCCTAGCCATATACTCTGAGGAAAGCAAAATTGAAAAAGACACATGTACCCCAATGTTCATTGCAGCACTATTTACAATAGCTAGAACATGGAAGCAACCTAGACATCCATCAACAGATAAATGGATAAAGAAGCAGTGGTACATATATATAATAGAATATCACACAGCCCTAAAAAGGAATGCATCTGAGTCAGTTCTAATGAGGTGGATGAACCTAGAGCCAATTATACAGAGTGAAGTAAGTCAGAAAGAGAAAAACAATTATCGTATATGGGCTTCCCTGGTGGCTCAACTGGTAAAGAATCTGCCCGCAATGCGGGAGACCTGGGTTTGATCCCTGGGTTGGGAAGATCCCCTGGAGAAGGGACAGGCTACCCACTCCAGTATTCTGGCCTGGAGAATACCATGGACACCTGATCTGCCTCTTGAGAAATTTGATTGCAGGTCAGGAAGCAACAGTTAGAACTGGACATGGAACAATAGACTGGTTCCAAATAGGAAAAGGAGTACGTCAAGGCTGTATATTGTCACCCTGTTTATTTAACTTATATGCAGAGTACATCATGAGAAATGCTGGACTGGAAGAAACACAAGCTGGAATCAAGACTGCCGGGAGAAATATCAATAACCTCAGATATGCAGATGACACCACCCTTATGGCAGAAAGTGAAGAGGAACTCAAAAGCCTCTTGGTGAAAGTGAAAGTGGAGAGTGAAAAAGTTGGCTTAAAGCTCAACATTCAGAAAACGAAGATCATGGCATCCGGTCCCATCACTTCACGGGAAATAGATGGGGAAACAGTGGAAACAGCGTCAGACTTTATTTTTCTGGGCTCCAAAATCACTACAGATGGTGACTGCAGCCATGAAATTAAAAGACACTTACTCCTTGGAAGGAAATTTATGACCAACCTAGATAGCATATTCAAAAGCAGAGACATTACTTTGCCAACAAAGGTTCGTCTAGTCAAGGCTATGGTTTTTCCTGTGGTCATGTATGGATGTGAGAGTTGGACTGTGAAGAAGGCTGAGTGCTGAAAAATTGATGCTTTTGAACTGTGGTGTTGGAGAAGACTCTTGAGAGTCCCTTGGACTGCAAGGAGATCCAACCAGCCCATTCTGAAGGAGATCAGCCCTGGGATTTCTTTGGAAGGAATGATGCTAGAGCTGAAACTGCAGTACTTTGGCCACCTCATGCGAAGAGTTGACTCATTGGAAAAGACTCTGATGCTGGGAGGGATTGGGGGCAGGAGGAGAAGGGGAGGACAGAGGATGAGATGGCTGGATGGCATCACTGACTCGATGGATGTGAGTCTGAGTGAACTCCGGGAGTTTGTGATGGACAGGGAGGCCTGGCGTGCTGCGATTCATGGGGTTGCCAAGAGTAGGACACGACTGAGCGACTGATCTGATCTGATACAGTCCTTGGGGTCGCAAAGAGTCAGACACGACTGAGCAACTTTCACTTTCAATGCATATATATAGAATCTAGAAAGATGGTACTGAAGAATTTATTTGCAGGGCAGCAATGGAGAAACAGACATAGAGAACAGACTTATGGACACGGGGAAAAGGGAGGAGAGGGTGCAATGTATGGAGAGAGTAACATGGAAACTTAATTACCGTATGTAAAATAGACAATGGGAATTTGCTGTTTGCCTCAGGGAACTCAAACAGGGGCTCTCTATCAACCTAGAGGGGTGGGAAGGGAAGGGAGACAGGAGGGAGGGGACATATGTATACCTATGGCTGATTCATGTTGAGGTTTGACAAAAAACAAAATTCTGTAAAGCATTATCCTTCGATTAAAAAATAAATAAAAATTTAAAAAACAATAGAAGTGAGGAGGAGGTGGAGGAGGAGTCGCCTCGGGGAGATGGAGCATCGAGCTGGAGCACGGAGCCTGAGTGAGGGAGCCTAGCCGCCGGCCCGCCCGACGCGCCAGGCCGGCACGCCGCCCCAGCCTCTCCCTCGTCGTCAGGCCGCGAAGGCAGCGCTCGCGAGCCCGGGGGAGGGACAGAGTGTTGAGCGAAAGTGCTCCGGAAGGGGGCGGCCGGACGGAGCGAGCGCACGCGCGTGTGGCGTGAAAGGAAGCCTCTGCTCGGCCCCTTCGCCTTCCCTTCTCTCCCCTACCCGCTCCCCGCCCCGCGCCCAACCCTGAAAGCAGCACCATTTCGGCGCGGCGGCCGATGTCAGTAAAAAGCAGCTCAACTCCAACCTCGACGGGGCCGACGAAACCTCAGAAAAAGAACAGCAAGAAGCAATTGAACATGTTGATGAAGTACAAAATGAAATAGAGGGACTTAATGAACAAGTCAGTGAGGAAATTTTTGAAAATAGAACAGAAGTATAACAAACTTCGCCAACCATTTTTTCAAAAGAGGTCCGAATTGATCGCCAAAATCCCAAATTTGGGGGTAACAACATTGGGGAGGAGGATGAAGAGGCGCTGCATTATTTGACAGGAGTTGAAGTGACAGAATTTGAAGACATTAAATCAGGTTACAGAATAGATTTTTATTTTTGATGAAAACCCTTACTTCGAGAATAAAATTCTCTCCAAATTTCATCTGAATGAGAGTGGTGATCCATCTTCAAAGTCCACTGAAATCAAATGGAAATCTGGAAAGGATTTGACGGAACGATCAAGTCAAACATGGAATAAAGCCAGTAGGAAGAGACAGCATGAGGAACCAGAAAGCTTCTTCACCTGGTATACTGATCATTCTGAAGCAGGTGCAGATGAGTTCAGTTCAGTTCAGCTGCTCAGTCGTGTCCGATTCTTTGCGACCCCATGGACTGCAGCATGCCAGGTCTCCCTGTCCATCACCAACTCCGGGAGTTTAGTCAAAACTCATGTCCATTGAGTCAGTGATGCCATCCAGCCATCTCATCCTCTGTTGTCCCCTTCTCCTCTTGCCTTTAATCTTTCCCTGCATCAGGGTCTTTTCAAATGAGTTAGCTCTTCACATCAGGTGGCCAAAGTATTGGAGTTTCAGCTTCAACATCAGTCCTTCCAATGAACATTCAGGACTGATTTTCTTTAGGATGGACTGGTTGGATCTCCTTGCAGTCCAAGGGACTCAGATGAGTTAGGAGAGGTCATCAAAGATGATATTTGGCCAAATCCATTACAGTACTACTTGGTTCCTGACATGGATGATGAAGGGAAAGGAGAAGAGGAAGACAGTAATGATGAAGAGGAAGAAGGGTTGGAAGATATTGATGAAGAAGGGGATGAGGATGAAGGTGAAGATGAAGATGATGATGAGGGGGAGGAAGGAGAGAAAGATGAAGGAAAAGATGACTAATGTAACACTGATGGATTCCAACCTTTTTAAATTTTCTCCAGTCCCTGGGAGCAACTTGCAGTCTTTTTATTTTTCCTCCTCTTGTGCTCAGTCGCCCTGTTTTTGAGGTCTCTTTTCTCCTTTATACAATAGTTCACAACTTATTTGGGGGAGGGGGGGAATACCTTGAGCAGAATTCAGTAGGAAAAGAATCTCTACCCCTTTCTGTTCCAAATTCATTTTTATCCCCTCCTGTCTCAAAAAATATATATTGGTCTCTGCCCCCAGTTCCTAGCACCAAGCCCATGAAACCCATGTAATTTTATGGGTGATAGGAGTATCATTTATTTTAGTGAGGTGACTCAGGGTGACTCCTGGATGAGGAGCTGGTCACTGGAAAGACTGAGCCATGATTAGAAGCCTGGAACAAATTAATTAAACTCAAGAAAAGGGTCACTAGAACTTTCAATTTATACCTGGTTGGTCAGAAGCACAGACGCACAACTCGAATTTGTGACTGGTGTCTGAAATTATGAGAGACAGTCTTATAGGACTGAGCCCGGAACCTGTGGAAGCTGATGCTACCTCTGGGAAGACAGTGTTGGAATTAAGCTGAATTGTAGGGCACCCAGCTGAACTGATTTGTGTGGGGAAAGTCCTCTACACATTTGGTGACCAGCAGTGACAAGAATGAAGAGTTCTATATAAAAGTAAAGGAAACACACAGAAAACACACAGTAGGGAAGATATGGATTTTTGCTACTCATGAGTTAGACTGAGTTGAGTCTTTCGTTTATACCCATTAACTACTAGACCCTCTAAAAGTCCTGAATATGGGTTGATAATATCATAAATCTGGCCAAAATAACTCCTTAGCAATATCCAGGGATAAGTTAAGCACAACAAACACTGTTTTCTACATGTACTGACAATATCATTTAAAATAAAGATCCAGGGGTCCTGTAAGCACAGGGCTATTCTCTGTCTGGTGTAGTGATGGCATAAGGGAGACCAATATATTTTGCATCAATCTATGGCCTCTCTACTTTGTTGTCACTTTTTGGACAGATTTTCCACCCTGAGGGGAACATACATTCAGACTTCTACTCAGGGCCATGGAATTTCTGATCAATATTTCAAGTCATTGTTTTAGCAACTTTAGACCAATGCACCTATAGTGGAAATGGATGGCGTGCCCACTTTATTACCAATGCACTGCAAGGTGCCTCCTGCCTTTATGGCCAGAGCATCCCTTTCCAGGGCACACCTATCACTGGAAACAGGAAGTTACTTCACTCAGCAATCACAGGACAAAAAAGTAGCAAGGCTGGGATGTGGGTTCAGAAGATTCAAACTCACCTAATTGGGCAAGTGAGTTCCACCCCCCCGACTCCCCACCCCCAGGCCTCTTCTCCATTCAGTAGGGTGTTTTATATCTGTTTTACCTACCTCATTGGATGGCTGAGAAGAACAAATGAGTCAGAGTCACTATTTTCAAGGTAGAAAGAAACTTCAGAACTCAATCACTGACCAGGAGTTTCTGTTGCTGGGCTCTTAGAAATCCCCAGGTTTGTAATGGGACCTTTACTTTCATTTATATGAAAAAGACCAAAGGAAATTATACATTTATTTTGATGGGGAAGAAAGCATGGACCAACCAAGGCACCATGTTGCTTGATTTGACAGGAAGTGAAAGTGAAAGTCAGTCAGTCATGTCCAACTCTTTGCAACTCCATGGACTATATAGTCTAAGGAATTCTCCAGGCCAGAATACTGGAGTGGGTAGCCTTTCCCTCCTCCAGGGGATCTTCCCAACCCAGGGATCAAACCCAGGTCTTCCGCATTGCAGGCAGGATTCTTTACCAGTTGAGCCACTGGGGAAGCCCTGATTTGACAGGAACAAATACTTAAGGGAAAAAAAAAAAAACACAACAACAACTACCTTATGCTCAAACTTTCCAAAAGCAAGTGTCCTAGTAGTTCGAAGGCTGAAAACGTTTTACTGTCCTAGTCCCAAATATTTGTTCTATAGGAAAAGGAATTGAAGATCCAAGAGGTGAAGCCAGAGAACACAAACAAGTAAATGGAAGGCCCTGGATTCAAAGTCAAGACTTCTGGCTCCCCAAACAGGAATCCTACCATTTCATTACTCAGTCAGAAAGTTGAATGCAGTGGTGGAGAGTGTGGATTTGGAGTCAAAATGAACTAGGTTAAGCCCTGGATGTGCCATTTGAGGATCTCTTGGAGGCTCGGTTTCTTTATCAACATAAAGGAGAGAATAATGAACAACTTCTTAGGGTTGGTGTAAAGACTGATTAGATATTGAATGTTCTGAACACCTACACAGTGCCTGGACTACAATGTGTGCTGGAAAAATGGTAACTATTATCATCATTAATTTGCTGATGAGTTTCTGATATGTAGTTTATAAATCTTAAAAGTGCCATAAAATGCTAAATTTATACTTATCTACAAACAAATGAATGATATATAAAATAATATTAATAATGATTATTAGTGTTAAATCATTTTAGTCTATCATTTAAAGCTGTCTGAGAAAAAGAGCTAAAAATAAGACACATTTTGTAACATTCAAATAGAAGCTGCGGCTGCTAAGTCACTTCAGTCGTGTACGACTCTGTGCGACCCCAGAGATGGCAGCCCACCAGGCTCCCCTGTCCCTGGGATTCTCCAGGCAAGAACACTGGAGTGGGCTGCCATTTCCTTCTCCAATGCAGGAAAGTGAAAAGTGAAAGTGAAGTCGCTCAGTCGTGTCTGACTCTTAGCGACCCCATGGACTGCAGCCCACCAGGCTCCTCCGTCCATGGGGTTTTCCAGGCAAGGGTGCTGAAGTGGAAAGCAGAGTAGCAGAAATTTACTGTCCCAGCATCTTAGCATCATTTCCTTTTCTAGTAACCACAGCCTACATCTTTTCGGGGTACCTTCTCTTTCCTTTTCTTGATTCTCATGGTTTAGGTAAGGCTGACATTCACTCCAGAGATGAGAATAGTACCCAGATCTAAACCATCCTCTTGACTATGGTGTTTGCCTTGGTGTTGTCCAAACAATCCAAGTCAGGCCAGTGCTACACCTGCCCAGTGGCACAGCATTGGAAAAAAAGGGAAATCTTTTTTCCCCTGTGAATGAGAACCTGGGAGGATTAAGTCTGGAGCTGCTGGGGCCCACAAACTGGAGAGAACCTGTCCGAGAATGAAGCTGACACAGCAGACAGCAAGCAGAGGGAGGGAGACTACATTCTAATTTGTAGTATTGAGGGCCTGAGGCTAGCCAGCTCCTAAACTTTTCAACATGCAGACTCCAAATTTCTTTTTTACATTAGCCAGTCCCACCTCCTACCCCTTACAACCAAAAATGTATTGACTAACATATGGTCATCAGTAAAATTAAGGCATGATATAGAGTTTAAGATTGAATAACAGTATCCCCACACCCAGACAGTAGAAGTCTGCATAGAAGAGATTCTGAGGGCTGACTGTAAGCATGCTGTATCTTCGAATGTGTGACAGGTGGCCAGTGAGAGGGCCTGTGAGCTCAGACTGCCAGGTGATATCTCTCTGAAGTTGTCTGCAAGAAAGCAAAGGCTGAAGGATCAGAGATTAACTGCCTCAGGATTCTTTCCATCTTCATACTCTAGTAGTTTTCTCCTTATTGTTTATCATCTCGCCTGAACCTAGAGTCCCTGCAACCCTCACTTTGGGGGCAGAAACAAGTTGAATTGGAAGTTCAGCCTGGTCATTGCTGGAAGGTGCAATCCCCTTTTTCATTCTCCCGTTTGTGCCAATTATCACTGCTATTTCCCTGCATGCAACAGTAATACCTGGTGTTGGTGTCCCGGTTTACATCCACTTGGAATTGAATCAAACGGTCTTTAAGATTTTGGGCTCGTTCACAGAGATCATAATTTAGGGTCATGGTGTCAAGGCAGAACATGGCCAAAGGCACAGTTATGTGCATGGATGCAATTTCATTTCTCCGCTTTTTAATGCTATTGATCCTCTGTAGAAAAGAGCAGATTCAGTAGTTTAATTTGTCCTTAGCCTCTATGCATTTGCCCCTAGCCTCATCCCCAGCCAATACAGTGCTATTGGACTGTCTGTAACATGTAACCAAGATATAAAAAAAATGTCAAGTGGCATCTCCTACCATCACAAAATCCTCGATTTCATGATTTTCTTTCAGGAATTCACTGATGTTTTGTTCTGCCGTGTTATCCAATAAGTCATCATACTTTTTGTATACATTTAAGTATCTTCCATATTGAAGAGCAGAAAATCAAAGATACAAATACAGGTCACCAAATCAGATTAGTCAGAGTGGCAAACAAAGAGATAATATAAAAACTAGTCCAAACTATACAACATGGCAAAAGGCACAGTGAACTGGGAATTCAGAACTTTGCCTTCAAATTCCAAATTTTGCCACTTCTGAGCTACATGAACTTAGACAAAATATTTCTATTTTTCAAAGGTCAGTGTCCTTAATTTTAAGTGGAAACAACACCTCATTGGACTGTTGTAAAGCTATAATATAAAGCAATTAATGCTATGCCTAACATACAGTAAATGTGCAATAACAATACTTCCTATTCCTCCTTCTAGTTCTAAAATTCTGTGTCTATATTTTAAGATGAATATTTGGGAACTAATGAACCTGAAGTCTATTGAATAGAATTCAGTTTCTCTCTGTCTGTTGTCAGATGTAAAAATGGCTGGACAGATTTTCCCGAAATTGGAGGATGTTTTGTGACACGCAGTAGGCAGAATTAACTTTGCAGAGCCCAGTGGTATACTTCCAAGAGTTGGCCAACACTTTAGAGACTGAAACTAAGATACAGAGAAGCTTCTGGAACTGTCAGTCCAGAAAAACAAACTATATGTATAAGAATAAACAGGGTAAACAGAGGTTTCTAATAGAAGATCCTAGGTTGAATTCATGAGGGCAGAGCTTCCAAATCTGAGGCCATGATTTTCAGAATAGACAAGCAGCTGTTCTCAAATGGAGGTGATTTTGTCCCCAGGGGGCATTTGGCCATGTCTGAATACATCTTTGGTTGTCAAAAGTAGGGAGGGTCCTACTAACAGGAAGAAGCCAGGGATGTTGCTAAACACCCTATCATATAAAGGACAGCCTCTCGTAATACAGAATTTTTTGGTCTAGTCTTTTTTGCTTCCCTTCCTTTTGTTCTCTTCTCTTGTGATTTGATGACTATCTTTAGGGTTGTGTTTGGATTGCATTTTCTTTTCTGTGTGCCTATCTATTGTAGATTTTTGATTTACAGTTTCCATGAGGTTTTGACATAGCAGCCAACACATATATACACACACACAAACTCACACAAGGCTGTTTTAAGTTGCTGATATCTTAATTTCAAATGCATTTCCAATATCTTGCAGTTGAACTCTCCTCTTTTCATGATTGCTGATTTTGATATATTTGTGTGTGGATGATTTTCTTTCTTTACTGTATGTTTGCCTTTACTGGTGAGATTTCCCTTTTGTAATTTTCTTTTTTCTATTTGTGGGCTTTTTGTTTTTGCCTAGAGAAGTTCCTTTAGAATTTGTTGTAAAGCTGATTAGGCAGTGTTGAATTCTCTTAGCTTTTGATTGTCTATAACGCTTTTGAGGGATTGGGGGCAGGAGGAGAAGGGGACAACAGAGGATGAGATGGTTGGATGGCATCACTGACTCGATGGACATGAGTTTGAGTAAACTCCCGGAGTTGGTGATGGACAGGGAGGCCTGGTGTGCTGTGATTCATGGGGTTGCAAAGAGTTAGACACGACTGAGTGACAGAACTGAACTGAAAGCTTTTGATTTCTCTGTCAAGTTTGAATGAGAGCCTTGCTGCATTGAGTATTCTTGGTTGTAGGTTTTTCCTTTTTATCACTTTAAATATACTGTGTCACTCCTTTCTTGTCTGCGGAGTTTCTGCTGAAAAATCAACTGATAACCATATGGGGTTCCCTTGTATATTATTTGTTGCTTTTCCCTTGCTGCTTTTAATATATTCTATGTCCTTAATTTTTGTCAGTGTGATTAATATGTGTCTCAGCATGTTCCTTCTTGGGCTTATCCTGTATGGGACTCTCTGCACTTCCTGGACTTGAGTGTTTCCTTTTCATGTTAGGGAAGTTATTGGCTATTATCTCTTCAAGTACCTTCCTATGTCCATTTTTCTCTCTCTTCTCCTTCCTGGACCACTGTAATGTGAATGTTGGTGTGTTTAATTTTATGCCAGAGGTCTTTAAGGCAGTCCTTACTTCTTTTCATTCTTTTTCCTTTATTCTGTTCTGTGGCAGTGATTTCCACCAATCAATCTGTTTTCCAGCTCACTTACTCATTCTTCTGCCTCATTTACTCTGCTATTGATTCCTTCTAGGGATTTTTCATTTCAGTTACTGTATTTTTCATCTCTGTTTACTTGTTCTTTAAATCTTCTAGCTCTTTGCTAAACATTTCTTTTATCTTCTCAGTCTGTATATCCATTCTGTTTCTGAGATCTTGGATCATCTTCACTATCATTATTCTGAATTCTTTTTCTGGAAGATTGTCTATCTCTACCTCACTGAGTTGTTCTTCTGGGGTTTACCTTCTTTCTTTATCTAGAACATACGCCATATAGAACATATGCCATCTCATTTTGTCAGACTTTCTGTGTTTGTGGTCTCTGTTCTGGAAGCTGCAGGACTATAGTTCTTCTTGCTTCTGGTGTCTGTCACCTGGTGAATGAGGTTGGTCCAGGGGTTTTTCAAGGCTTCCTGGTAGGACTGGTGCCTGACCACTGGTTAAAATTCAGGAATTTCTAAATTCCAGAATCTATCTGGTGCCAAGGCTTTCAGATAATAGGGGTAAACCTCTAATTTGAATTCTGGCTCTCCTATCTATTTGCTGTATAACATTGGGAAAGTTATGGTTTCTTCATCTGCAAATGGGGATAAATAGTAATCCCTATGTAAGTAAGTATTGGCTACTTATTATGTATTGTTTCAGGTCTGTGGGAATAGGGATTATTTATTTGATGATAGGTAGGAACTCTAAACCAATGCCAAAATGGCTAAGTTACAACTAAACCAACTTACTTGCAGGGACCAACTTGATTTTTCTGAAATACCTCGAAAGTTTGATCCACAAAGTCAGAAACCAGTTTTTCATCAGCATTAACAGTTCCAAGTATCAGATTATATCCTTTCAACTCTGGGAACAGGATAGATTCCACCTAAAGAGTAGAAACCACTTTTAAATGTCATAAGACATCCACAAGACACAAGGAGGAAGATGGCATCAAACTAAAATCTCTAGCAATGTACTCATTTCCAGGGATATCAGCTGCATTTCAATTCTATTTTCCCTCAGATGATGCTGGAATCACTCCATTATTCCCTTTAATTTTATTCTCCCTCTTCTTCCTCTTACTGGATTACTCATGTTTCAAATCCCTACTCTTTAAACTTTCATTTCCTTTAAGTGTCCCCCTGGGCCCCCAGTGGATGTTAGGTTTCCCTGCTTAAAGCTCACACTCTAAATTTATCCCTCTTGAACTCATCATAATTGTAATTAGATGAATGTGTAATGAGCTGTTCTAGGTTTGTTCTGGCATACTGATGCCATAAAGGCCTGGATCCTATCTGACTTCTTCACTATGGTGAGAGGCCTAATGAGCATGGCACATAGTAAGTGCTCAATAAACATTGTGTGACTAAATAAATATTACAGTGGTACTCCTTCCCCTACCAAACACTTTTCCTCTCTAATGATAAGCTACTAGAAGCATGCTTTCCAATTCAAACTCTTCTACTAGCTGACTATGTGACCTTAGGTAAGCTACTTTCTGTGGACTTTCATTTTCTCACCTGAAGAAAGGGAGAAAGATACTAGATTCTTCTCTCAGTTAAGGGGGAAAAGCTATGTCTTTATGATCTGAGGCACAAAATAAATTTTTCCTGAGAATTCAACTTTCTAACTTCTTAATGGCACATGTGTACTTCTAAGAATGTTCTCAGTTGCATGGCTCATGTAGGCTACAAGTCCTTGTTGGGGGTCCACTGCTTTCCACTGCCCTCTCTGCTAAGAAGGATTTTAGTGATCTGTCTCAGAAAAGATTCTTCTGAATGCTTTACTGAGTTACATGGGGTATATGCAGTTGATGAGAATGCATCAATTTAGAAAGTGGCAAAAGCAAGTGCAACTGAACTTTCTCTTCCCTCTTTGGACAACCCAAAGGTTTTAAAACCAGTGAAGGAGCAACTTCTCTGCTGTAGCCATACTATAGACAGTGTTTGAAAGCAAAGATATGAATGAAATGGTTTAGGGCAGCATGACTGGAGTATTCAGGCAACGCAATAAATAGATCAGAGGTGAGCAGGATAAAAAGACTGCCTCTTGGGGGAAGTCTTCAATTGAAAAATGACTTTAAATGTGGCTGATTTTCACTAGGGAGAACAATATGGAGGTTCCTTAAACACTAAAAATTGAGTTGCCTTATGATCTAGAAATCTTACTCATAAGAGATATATCCAGGGAAAAGTCTAATTCAAAAGGATCCATGCACCGTGATGACCACAGCAACACTACTTATAATAGCCAAGATATGGGAGCAACATAAATGTCCACTGACAGATATGGCACACATACATATATATACACACTCAGTCACAATAAAGAAGGAAATAATGCCATTTGCAGCAACATGAATGGATCTAGACATTATCATACTAAGTATTAATAAGTCAGAAAGAGAAAGACAAATGCCATATAATATCACTTATGTGTAGAGTCTAAAATATGACATAAATGAACTTATTTACAAAACAGACTGACTGACATAGAAAATAAATTTATGGTTACCAAAGGGGAAAGGAGAGGGAGGGATAAATTTGAAATTTGGGTTTAACAGATATACACTCAGTTCAGTTCAGTAGCTCAGTTGGTCCAACTCTTTGCGACCCCATGAATCGCAGCACGCCAGGCCACCCTGTCCATCACCAACTCCCAGAGTTCACCCAAACCCATGTGCATCGAGTTGGTGATGTGATCCAGCCATCTCATCCTCCGCCATCCCCTTGTCCTCCTGCCCCCAATCCCTCCCAGCATCAGGGTCTTTTCCAATGATATACACTACTGTATATAAAATAGATAAACAACAAAGAGCCACAGTTTAGCACAGGAAACTATATTCAATATCTTGTAATATCTTATAATGAAAAAGAATCTGAAAAAGCATATGCATATAAGTTAGACACAACTTAGCAACTGAACAACAATAATATATGTATATGTATAACTGAATCATTTTACTGTAAACGTGAAATGTTGTAAATCAACTATACTTTAATTAAAAAAACACACCTTTAAAAAAGTGGCTGACTCTCTTACACCCTGCAGAGCAGTCTGTAAAACTGAGCCAAGAACAACAGTACTCTTTCCAGATAATCATTGTTACTATCTGCTTATATCCCTGGCTCTCTGATCCCAGACTTCTTGGTTTTGTCATCACCTTCAGTATTTTCTCTTGTATATTTCTCCAACTTTGGCATTTCTCTGGCACTTTGAGTTAGAAAATTCTTCCATGAGGAGAGACTGACCCAAGCAATCTTATTTCACAATTGTGAAAGTAAGGCATCAACTGCTAATGCTGTTTTAAATTCTAATTATTGCAATTTTATAAAATCCTCCCTTTATCTCATCCAGCTTCCTTTTATTTATCTCTTTTCATTTCAGTCAGTGTTACAGATTCATATTTTTCTCAACTTTTGGCTACAACAAATATTTTCTGATATTTACTTTTGTTTCTTTAGTAACTTTCTCACAAATACACTTTTCTTTCGCACCTTGAGTACAGTTTTCAAACATCTCATGCTGATACTTTTTTCTAACTTTTAAAATTCATGTTTATATATAAGGCAGGACTGAGAGGAGATAGGGCACTGTCCACCTGTTGCTGTTCTCAGGTATTCTTCTTAGATATTCAATCTGAAGGGTTATTCTTTTAAAATGTCAGTAGCCAGATCAGAGACAATACAGTATGAGGGGTTCAGGGAGGAAGACTGTGCCCTGGGCATCTTTAGACAGAGAACTCAGATCCTGCACTGCTTTTTCTTAGTCTAGAAGAGTCATCAGCATTTACTTGGGTCTGGCTTTCAAACCTGGTACAAACTGTGACCTATGACTGTGTCTTCTTGGCATTACAATTCACTAAATCTACTACCAGCTCCTGCTGGGCTGTCTTGCAGCAGCAGCCACATAAGCCCTGGGCTCTCCCAACACAGCTGCTTGTAAACATTGCTCATCAACAGCAGTGAAGGGGAACTTGAGTGGTGTGTACTTTATCTGTCTCCAAGCCCCACACTTATCCTTCCAAATTACAGGATCTTCTCTTTCATTTCCTTCCTAGGGATATTGATTGTAGGAGAGCTGCCCACGCTTCTTCCCTCTCTGCACATCCAGTTTTCCTGTTAGTCTGACTCGGCTGGGTTAAAAGCCTCAATTTAGAGTTCTCTGGTGAAACCAACTGGAACATGCAGCTTCACATGCTTTCCTAAAAACTCCAACTCTAATCATGAGATCTTAGAACCCTCTAAGTACAGGGCTGCAAAGAGAAGCGTGCTTAAGGGTACCTGAGCATCATACATGGGGAGGGAGGGGGAGTGGGAGGCGGAGGTGAGGTGGGTAGAAACATCTCACAAGCCCCTTCCCTACGTGGGGCTGGACACTGGCCTCTCGCTACATCAACCACCTAGAAGGAGACATAAGATGGAATGCAAAAGAGTCACACTCATGTGGGTGATCCTGCCCAGTTCTAAAAGTCTGATAATAACTGAGATCTGATTAATAAAGTCACCCTGGAAAGGAAACTTGGAAAAAGGTTTCCTTTTCTAAGTTCCCTAGGCCAGGAAGGGAAGGTTTAATCTCTCCCCTAGAAGTTAAACAAACTAATAAACAAATAAACATATGGAGCTTTAAGAACTAAATGAGATACATAGTCTTATGAAAATTCTTGGCAAAGTGCAGAGCAACTGATCCATCATGAATTATTAATCCAAGATGGATATGGCTTGGGACACATCTGCCCTTTTGAGGTTGGCATAATGCACGTAACTCTGCTTGCTCACAAAGTAGATCTCAGTGTATTTGTTAATGGGATGCATGGAAATTTTTTTAAGGCCCCAATTCTCTTTCGGGGAGTCAAGAGGGTGTACTCAGGCTATATCTCCCATAGTAAAGCCCTACTTTGCACAAGCAGCCATTTAAACATAACTTTTATTCAATATGTGAATACAAATAAAAACAAATAATTCAGTACTATACCTTGGGAATCCCTTTAGAGTTCTTAATAATTTCCAAGAAAGAGTTACGTATTAATTCCCAGCAGTCATCAAAAGATGGATTAAAGACAA
Source organism: Bos taurus (assembly GCF_002263795.3). Taxonomy (NCBI): domain Eukaryota; kingdom Metazoa; phylum Chordata; class Mammalia; order Artiodactyla; family Bovidae; genus Bos; species Bos taurus. The sequence goes on from NC_037352.1 coordinate 18,946,597, forward strand.
TAATTGGCTCATTGACTTCAAGCTTAATCATAATCAGCTGAGGTATAAAGAACTCCATTTCTTGGTAGGGCTCCTCAAAATCATTTCCATCCTTCAGGATACATAAGATATGGTGATTATTACAAAATGGAACCTTTTAGAATCAAAGGAGTGACTTGTACCTGTTCATAGTGCTACATGGGTACCAGAAAAGGAAATGTAAGGTACCATGCACTGTTTCTATTTAAAATAAGGGTTAAGTCTGGCTTAGCCCACCTGAGTTCACCCTCTCCCCCTTCTTCAAAGTATGTTTACATTGCTTGGAAATTATTTTATCAATATTTCCAAATCCTCCCCATCTGTTAAAATTCTGACCAAAATCTCCTCCTTTGGGAAGCCTCCCTGTTCCCCATGAAGAAATAATCTTCTACCTCTGAACTTCCTTATTTCCACTTGCGTGTGGTATTTTATCTTTCTCTCATGAGATTTACATGCACAGGATCTGTGTCTGAACCATCTATGTCCTCCAAAATATACAAGGTAGCATTTAGTACATCATAAAAGCAGGTGGCACAAGGGGTAAAGAACCCGCCTATCAATGCAGGAGACATAACAGACACAGGTTTGACCCCTGGGTCGGGAAGATCCCCTGGAGGAGGAAATGGCAACCCATTCCAGTATTCTTGCCTGGAGAATCCCATGGACAGGGGAGCCTGGCAGGCTACAGTCCACAGGGTCACAAAGAGTTGAACACAACTGAAGTGACTTAGCACACATGTACAAGGGCTCAATAAAAATTTGTTGACTGAATCCAAAAGTGTAAGAGTTTATCTGTACATCCCACATGGAGTTGCTAATTAGCATATAATATATTTTAGACATTCAAAATGTCAACCTTTTTGCAGTAGAAATACTGATATGGAACTTTAGTGAAGTGAAAGTCACTCAGTAGTGTCCAACTCTTTGTGATTCCATGGACGATACAGTTCATGGAATTCTCCAGGTCAGAATACTGGAGTGGGTAGTCTATCCTTTCTTCAGGGGATCTTCCTGACCTAGGAATCGAACCGGGGTCTCCTGCATTGTAGGCAGATTCTTTACCAGCTGAGCTACCAGGGAAGCTGTAGCTCAGTTGGTAAAGAACTGATGTGGAGACATTTCTAATTCCTAACACTGGCTAGTAACACAAGATACCTTTCATAAAAGGCATGAAAGTGAAAGTGAAGTTGCTGTCGTGTCCGACTCTTTGTGACTCCATGAATTGTAGCCCACCAGGCTCCTCCATCCATGGGATCTTCCAGGCAAGAGTACTGGAGTGGGTTGCCATTTCCGTCTCCAGGGGATCTTCCCAACCCAGGGATCAAACCTGGGTCTCCTGCATTGCAGGCAGATGCTTTACTGTCTGAGCTACCAGGGAAGCAAGTGCCTAATAAAATTGGCATGAGGCAGTTGTAAAGTATTTGCTCAAATAATTGATTCTAAAGATTCAATTTAGAATCTAGAAATTCTAGATTTGTCTAAGGATTATTGATAAGCATTAGGTGAATGTCTACTATGTATCAAATACCCACACATTTTTTTCTTTAAGATATATTCAATTTTTAATTTTCCCTTTGTTTGAAATTTTAGAATGAAACTTGGTTGAGTTTGAGTCTCTTCTGCTTAGCCAAATAGATGATCACAATGATATGTATAGATTAGTCCACTGTAGAATGCTAACGGTGCAGTCTAAATTTGACAGCACTGGTTCTGTATTTTTTGAATAACAGGTCAACTGTTCATTTTTACTTTATTTGGCAAAATCCTTAGAACTTAACCTTTTCTAACCAGACAATTTTAAATTTTATCACTCTTTTTAAATTAAAATGGCACACAGTATAAAATACAAAAAAAAATCTTCCTTGATTTCCCATGTTATCTAAATTTAAGGGAGTCTATGATGCTTTGAAAACCATCACAGTGTTTTAGTTTTTATCTTAGTGCTTTAGATTTTATCTAGACTTCACTTAAATAGTGTCATGAAAGTAGTTATTAATTAGGTCAATGAAGTCTTTTGTTTTTAGAGATACCCATTCCAAAACCAAAGAATAAAAGCCCATATCTGCAATGAACATGCACAACACTTCCTAAATAGCAAGCCAAAAGACTGATAACAAACCCTTTTTAATCCTTTTTTTTTTTTTAAACAGAGAGGATGAAAAAGTGACCACTCCTCTACAGTAGGAGGTAGACATTCCATTTTATTCACTCTTTCTTTAAAGTAATTTCTCTAGTTCTGTAGATTTTTACTATACAGAAGTAGGTAATTATCTTGGGAAAACTTGCCATGTATTTAAATAAATCATTTTTATAAACTAATAATCACCACATATGTGTTCAAGTCAAGAATTTTACTTTTTGGCCTGGCTTACAGCTGAGGACCTTACATGATTAAATACTGAGTCTTGATTCCACTCCAAAGAGTCTACTGCTGATCCCCTACATACCTTGTGTATCATGAAGAAGGAAACGAGGTCCTTAAGAGAGTTAATGACCAACTCCCTGAGCTGGAGGGACATGAAAGATGCAACGGAAGCAAAATATTCTTCAATGTTACGAGAGGAGTCATAGTCACTCTTGGGAGCAAAATGGATCCACTGCTCCTTCCGGGAGACAAATAGCTGGGCACAGGTGGGGATCCATCTGTAAAGAAAGCAGGGCATCTGACTGAGAATCCCAAGTTCCAAGATGTCCTCTCAGCCACTCCCAACTCTCCACCACAAGGTAGATGGCTCCTTTCCCACGAAGCAGCTCCGCAAGTTGGTACTCTCATATCTCTGGCCACTTCACCTGCCATCACCCCTTTCTGGGGAAGAAAGTAACAAGATTTGGATTGAGAGACTGTTTTCCCATTTAGCAATACCCAAATGGACAATCCTGCTGAAAGATGAAGGTGTCTATAGTTTATTATATTCAGAGATTGGGGTAAAAGGGCATAAGGAACTGAAATGTTCTGTCCAATTTCTCTCCCTGGCAGGTGTCTGTTTTCTGACTGAAACTTTACAGGGGAAAGGAAAGAGGAGAAAAGGAAGAAAACTTGGGAGGAGAAACTCCAGTGTGGTGGTGGCTGCTCAGAAGCTGAGAGCAGAAATAAGAAAACCGAAAGAAGAAATGGATGCCTCATTTTTCCTTTCATCCTATTCCCCCAATTTCTAATTCCCAACAGAAACTACTGGCATTTGCATCTTATCAAGTCCTTTTTCTGATGGCTAGAAAAGTATTTCTCTAAGAATCAGGGAAGTACTGGTAATAGTCATAGTTGCAGAGGTCATAATTACATTTAAGAGCTACTATATGCCAGCTATTACATAAATATTTTCTCTGCTAACAAAAATGGCTTAGTACATATCACCATCATTTCACATAAGGGAATTTCTCTAGCTCTGGACACAGTCCTGTACGCATTTGCAAAGGAAAAAAGAATTAAGTGACTAAAAACTCCCATCCCTGGAAATTTACAGGTGTCTATCTGGGCCACCTGAATACAAGTCATTCAAATGCATTATCCTTCCCTGGTGGCTCAGATGGTAAAGAATCTGCCTGCAATGCAGGAGACCCAGGTTCGATCCCTGGATTGGGAAGATCTCCTGGAGAAGGAAATGGCAACCCACTCCAGTATTCTTGCCTGGAAAATCACATGGACAGAGAAGCCTGGCGGGCTACAGTACACAGGGTCGCAAAAAGTTGGACACGACTGAACGACTACCACTGTGTGTAACCCAGCAAGGCCTAAAGGATTTCAGAGGGAGGGAATGGAAGTGCTCAACAAGCAATAGTAAGGATGAAGCTTCAAAAGGGCAAAGGAAGACTAGGAGTGAGGGTCAAAGAGCAGTGTATGTGAGGAGGCACAGAGGCTCTCCGGGATGGAAACGTGGAAGGATGAGGATAGAGGACGGTGTCAGAGAGAAGTCAGCAAAATCTGTGCACCCCCCAGGCTGGAGACCAGCTTTCACTTCAGAGAACTTTTGATTTTTATGACACTGTGACACAGCGCCATTCTGAGGCCAGATACTGACTTGTTGAGAAGAATTTGGCGTGCTTCCATGCAGTGTTTCTGAATGACATCCTGATATTCATGAGGCTGCAGAGGTAATTTTCCCGCCAGTAATTCTGCTGTTCGAACAAACCTGAGGTCTCTAAATCTGCCAAAAGAGAGGGAAAAACATCCTAAGCCAAGAAGACGCTTAAAAAAAAACTTTGTATGATGGATTCGGAGGAAATATACTTTCATTTTTCAATGAGAGGAGATTTAAACAGTTTAAAACTAATTATATCTGAAAAATCTGAGAGTCAGAGGAGGGAGTAGATAGTCCACAAGAACTCTTGCCAGGAGTGGGGAAACTCAGGAGCTATTACTGAGCCTTCCTATGTATCCTTCTCTGGGTAACCCGTGGGGAGTGGGATTTTGACACTGACTTGGCATTTGGCTGACTGGGAACTAGGATATGACAAGTCAAAGGTCTTTCCAATACAGGGTAAGACAGGTGAAGACACAAGAGGACAAGGCAAGCAAAGCATCACCTTCATGATCAAGTGGGTTCTACGCAGTCCTCAATGTGGCCCCTTGGTGAGCTACTCAAGACAAACTGGAGGACCACTTTGATCTGGATCCCAAAACCCTATAGAGTGCAAGCCTCTGACAGCTCGTAGGCTCACCAAGATACCCACAGCATTCCTGGGAGATTGCCTTACACAGTGCAGGAACTCAGTAAATATTTGTTAAATGAACACTTGGATCTCTTCCTGTCCTCTCTGATGATCTTTTCTCTCCTATTTCTCTCAGGTTAATGGAGGTGCTGCCCTTTACCACACTCCCCAAGGCTTTTTTTTTTTTTTTTTTTTAGCTCACAGGGCCAGCATTTCTCTTCCTGACACACCTATTCATTCATTTATTAATCATTCTTTGAAACCATCAGTGCCTACAACTTCCCCAACCAGATCTCTGCTCACTTTCTTAGCTTGCTCCAGTTCTCACTTCTCATTTTCATCATCCACTGTAATGACCCACTAGGCACTTTCCCTCCTACTCCTAAAATCCTACAGCGTACATTTCTATTCTTTTTTGATGGAGGTGATGAACTTAGTCTTCATCTTGTCTGGCCAGTCACAAAGCACTGCTGGGGAGGACAGAATTCGAGGACCTCACTCTCCATATACATTTGATATCCAACCTTAGCATGGCCCTGGTCACCATCTGATAATTATGTCACTCATCTTTAGTTCGATTGTAATAAACTTCCCACATTGGCCAGAAAAATCTATTCTTTGTTCAGACAAAGACCCTCATTCTGGCCCCTAAACCCTTCCCTTCACTGATCATTAGGTGACCTCTTAACATGTTTAAAGCTAAATATTACAGATCACATAAGAACATTTCTCCATAGCATTTCCTTAACAAATCTTTCTCATTGCTAATTTTTTGGTTCAGCTGACAAAAACCTAAATGATTTTGGTTCACTCTCGTACAGTCAATTGATACAGGCAAAATGGAAGACAGTGTGGAGAGTCCTTAAAAAAACAAGGAATAAAACCAACATACACCCCAGAAATACCACTTCTAGATATGTACTCTGAAGAAACCAAAACTGAAAAAGATCGTGTATTCCAAGAGGATGTACACATGAATTTAACTTGATCATATAAAGAAAATGACAAATTATTAAATGTATAGCTTTTACTATAAGAAGGAAATTTGACTTGCTTTTTTTCTAATCTAGTCCTTCTTCTTTATATTTATTTATTTTTAATTGATTGCTTTACAATATTGGTTTGATTTCTGTCATATGTCAACATGAATTAACCATAGGTGTACCTATGTCCCCTCCCTCTTGAATCTCCCTCCCACCTCCTGTACTTTCCTACCCCTATGGGTTATTACAGAGCCCACTGTAAGCTCTATTCACTGCAGCTCTATTTACAATAGCTAGGACACGGAGGCAACCTAGATGTCCATTGACAGACGAATGGATAAAGAAGCTGTGGTACATAGATACAATGGAATACTACTCAGCCATAAAAAGGAATGCATTTGAGTCCATTCTAATGAGGTGGATGAACCTAGAGCCTATTATACAGAGTGAAGCAAGTCAGAAATAGAAAAACAAATATTGCCTATTAACATATATATATATATGGAATCTAGAAAGATGGTGCTGATGAACCTATTTGCAGAACAGAAAAAGAGTTGGACATGACTGAGAGACTGAACTGAACTGAACTGAATGGAGGTGCAGACATAGAAAAGAGACTTATGGACAAGGGTTGGGGAAGAGGAAGGAGAGGGTGAGATGAATGGAGAGAGTAGCATGGAAGCATATACACTGCTGCTGCTGCTGCGGAGTCACTTCAGTCATGTCCAACTCTGTGTGACCCTATGGACTGCAGCCTGCCAGGTTCCTCTGTCCATCCACGGGGATTCTCCAGGCAGTTGTACTGGAGCAGGTTGCCAAGCCCTCCTCCAGGGGATCTTCCAGACTCAGGGATTGAATCCAGGTTTCCTCCTCTGCAGGTGGATTCTTTACTGTCTGAGTCACCAGAGAAGCCCAAACATATACGCTAACATACGTAAATAGACAGCCAATGGCAATTTGCTGTATGACTCAGGGAACTCAAACTAGGGCTCTGTAATAACCTAGAGGGGTGGAAAATGGAAAGAGGTAGAAGAGAGATTGAAGAGGGAGGGAACATATGTACAGCTATGGTTAATTCATGTTGATGTATGACAGAGATCAAACCAATATTGTAAAGCCATCAATTAAAAATAAATAAATATAAAGAAGAAGGAATAGATTAGGGAAAAAGCAAGTGATAAGAATTCTTCTTATAGTAAAAGCTAATAATAATTTGTCATTTTCTTTATGTGATCAAATTAAATTCATGGGTACATTCTCTTGGCACTGAACCTCTGGCAATTTCATCAGCCTTGTGGCTGACTTTCTTGTTAATTTCTGCTGCTGCTGCTGCTGCTGCTAAGTCGCTTCAGTCGTGTCCGACTCTGGGCGACCCCAGAGATGGCAGCCCACCAGGCTCCTCTGTCCCTGGGATTCTCCAGGCAAGAACACTGGAGTGGGTTGCCATTTCCTTCTCCAATGCATGAAAGTGAAAAGTGAAAGTGAAGTCGCTCAGTCGTGTCCGACTCTTAGCGACCCCATGGACTGCAGCCTACCAGGCTCCTCCATCCATGGGATTTTCCAGGCCAGAGGACTGGAGTGGGGTGCCATTGCCTTCTCTGTGTTAATTTCTAGGTTAATTTATTTTTTGAGGCCATAAACATGCTTCTACTTAAAGCAGAACTTATTAAACAACTACTGTATGCCAAGCACTGTTCTAAGTACTTCACCCAACAATTCCATTTTGCATATGAAGAAATAAGGGTCCAGAGAGATTAACTTCCCAAATCACACAGTTCATCAGGGACAGAGAAAGAATGAGAACCTAGGCTAGTTAGTTTCAGAGCCTACTCTATCTATACATTATTACTTTTCTATAAATTATTATTACATACTTCTGCCTCATTAGAAAACTACTTTTTTCTCATGTCCTGACTAGCACCTTTAATGCCTTAGAAAACTGAATTCAGAGAAAGGAATGTGCTTATTTCTTATGATTGATGGGCTCTATCCGAGGTTGACTCTACCTACAATTACTTTTTAAAATACAGGTAAAACTAAGAAAGTGAAAAACAATTAAGTTATCCAAGTAATAAGGCTCCCCAAAGACGAAACACAATCAAAGCTATAGATCCTCCTCAAACAAAATATTTGAGCTACTGATTAAGTTTAACCAATCACAATTACACAAACATGTCTGCCTCCAATTTTTCTAATAAAAAACCCACATGGTAGTAGCACATCATTTCATTAACCTGACCTTTTGGTGAACTCTGGTGGCCTCATTCTCCCACCAGGATTCACACTCATTCTTGAGGGGCTCATAAAAAAAAATCAATCCCAGTGCAATTGATTAATAGATTTAAAAAATGTGGTATAACAATAAAATGGAATATTATTCAGCCATAAAAAGAAATGAAGTACTGATAATGCTTCAATATGGATGAATCTTGAAAACATGAATCTTTCTAACTTAATGCAGCCAGACGTGAAAGGCCACATATTGTATGATTCCATTTATGTAAAATATTGAGAATAGGTAAATCCATGGAGACAGGAAGCAGATTAATATTCTGCCAGGGGCTGAGTGGAAGGGAGAAGTGGGGTAACTACTAATGACTACAAGAGTTTCTTTAGGGGATAATGAAAACATTCCCAATAAATTCAGGAAAGTTGTACAAATGTGTGAGTATACTCAAAATTGCTGTATTGTACACTTCAAGAGGGTGAATTTTAATTTTAACATCTTAATTTAGAAAAATGAGAGAGAAAAAGTGACTCCTGCCTCCTCTGAACTTCTACAATATCTGGCCAATTTAGTCACTGATAAATATAAGTGAGACTATTGTATGCCAACTCTGCACTGGCCCTGAGTTAAATAAAAGAAGTAGCTTAAAAAACTAAAAATAGATTGTTATATGATCCACCAATCCTACTCCTGGGCATATATTCATACAAAAATTATAATTTGAAAAGATATATGCACCAGGTCTTCCCTGGTGGCTCAAATAGTAAAGAATCTGCCTGTAGTGTGGAAGACCTGGGTTAGATTCCTGGGTCTGGAAGATCCCCTGGAGAAGGGCATGGCAGCCCACTCCAGTATTCTTGCCTGGAGAATCCCCACGGACAGAGGAATCTAGTGGGCTATAGTCCATGGGGTCACACAGAGTCGGACACGACTGAAGAACTAAGAAGCAGCAGCAAGAGCCCCTTTGTTCATAGCAGCACTATTTACAACCGCTGAGACATGGAGACAACCTAAATGTCCATTGAGAGATAAATGGTAAAGAAGATGTCAGGCATATACACAGTGAAATACAACTCAGCCAGAAAAAAGAATGAAATAATGCCTTAACACCATGGATGGACCTAGAGATTATCATACTAAATGATGTAAGTCAGAAAGAGAAAGACAAATACCACCTAATACCACTTGTATGTGGATTCTAAAATACGACACAAGTGAACTTATCTATAAAACAGCAACAGACTCACAGACCTAGACGACAGATTTGTGATTGCCAAGGCGGAGGGAGCATAGGAGAGGAACGGAATGGGAGTCTGGGTTAGTGGAAACTAACCAGTATATACAGAATAGTATATACAAAAGATAAACAACAAACTAGTATATATAGAATAGATAAACAACAAGGTCCTTCTATATAGCACAGGGAACTATATTCAATATCCTGTAATAAACCATAATGGAAAAGAACATGAAAAAGAATGTATGTATATAATCACTTTGCTGTATAGCAAAAATTACCATAACATTGTAAATTAACTATACTTCAACTAAACAAATTTAAAAAAAAGAATTGGGAAAGGAAAAGAAACAAGAAAACTCAAGCCCCCATCCCATATATTTCATAGGCTAGAGAGTCAAACTAGTAAAGATACAATTATAATTCAGTATTATAGACCTCATAATGGAGGTCTAATTAACACCTACTGGATACTTGTATCAGGCATTGTTCTAAGTACTCTAAATTATTTATCCCTCCTAACAGTGCTATGAAGTAGGAAGTCTTATCCCAAATTTCGAGGTAAGGATGTTACTTATGAAGCAGCAGAGTTAGAGGTGGACCCGAGCAAGCTGGCCCCATGTGAGTGCTCTTAACCAGCATGTTCCAGGGCCTACACACAGGCACTGGGTACTGTGGAGGCACAGAGGAGGGCCACCTAGCTCTGCACAGTTATCCTTACCATATGCAACTTGGGTCTAGGATTTTCATCATTTTACTTCAAGGGCAAGGCTACTCCCACATAAGATGATCTCTTACGTGTGGAAGCTTATAATAAGGAAAGGGAAAAAGGGGACAGGAGGCAGTTCTCACTCCGAAAACCACAGCTGCTTCAGGCTGAGCATCATGGGGTTCACTGTGTGCAGGTGCTCCTCATTCCACTTCTTGGCATTCCTGTAGACACTATGCCAGGGCACAGGGGCCCGGATCACTCTCTGAGGAAACGCTCGGGGGGTGCTCTGAATGAAGAGTCTTTTCCTCTCCATGGGGTCCATGAGGATGTAATCAACTATAACCAAGAGGGCAAACACTTGTCATTAATCAGGGGCCTTGAGCACTTTGTGCTCTCAGTTTTAACACTTAGAAGGTCAACAAGCTTCTGTCCATTTACACCTGGAAATGTTCCCTCATTTACAAGGAGTCAGACGTGACTGAGAGACTTTCACTTTCACTTTTCACGTTACTCACCATCATCAAACATTGCCCAATGACCCACTGTGTGCACAAGACATGCAGCTAAACATGAAAGGGAGTGAGGACTGATGATATATCAGTGAATGTCTAATAAGGGAGCCGAGACCCATGAGAAAGACAAGGCCAGTGAAAAGGCCATAGAGAAACACTGGCACAGGAGAAGTTCCAAAATGGTATGAGTTGAAAGTACAAGCGAGAAGTGCTATGAATGCAGAAGATGGAGTGATCACTGAGGGTTGCAGAGATCAAAATACTTGAGGGAAGAGGTCTTGAGCTACATTTTAAATGTCTATGGGCCCCTGCTACTTATGCTCTTGCCCAGGGGGAGTAGCACCTACATCACCTGGGAGTCAGTTGGAGGTGAAGAATCATGGGCCCCTCCCAAACTCTACTGAATCAGAATCTGCACTTTAATAAGATCCTTAGGTTGCACAGATGCACACTGAAGTGTGATAAGTACTAGTATGGACATGAGTGATGGTGGCAGTGTGGGGGAGCAACTGAATGAAAAGTTACACAATGTTTTTGGCATTTTTCTGAGAAAACAGGGAGAAGAACGGACAGTGAAAGGAAAGAAGGTGCCCTCCACATAGGAACCCTGCCCCATTTATGCACAGCCTTACCAATGCTTTTCATGAGGCTGCTGTAATAGTCAGTTTCCTTCTCCTCCACAAGGGCAGCCATCAGGGGTTCCAGGAAGGGACTTGTCAGCAGTGTGTTTGAAATCAGCTTTGAAATCCGAACCATCACTTTGTCCTCCTCAGGAGCAATCATGTCTTTTCGGATTCCACTGGTCAAATAGTAGTAGTATCTCTTCCATAAACAAACCACCAGCAACAAAATGATCATAATCAATTGGCTACCTGTGCCCACTTGCCCACACCCATCAGCTGCCAAAGTACCCTGTTCACACAGCACTGATCTCCATCCTTCACTCACTTCTTGGTCCATGACATCACACTCACTGTAATAAACTGTTAGGTGAGTATTCCCCATGGCTCTGGAGGAGTCAGCCAAAGCCAGGGAGATCTCAGTGCTGTATAAGGAAGGATTTCTCAAATGCCATGCAAACAGGAGCAGTGGAAAGACGACTAAGCCCCGGGGATGGAGATGACATATCTGGTGAGCTTTAAGAAAAGGAATGACAAGCTCCTCAAATGGACTCAATTTACCCTCCTTCATAACAATGACACTATACAAAGAAAGTACTTGATCCTATGGCTTTCGGGAAAACCCCCAAGTCTGAGTGAGACTTATAATTATTCTAATTCAACCATGGGACTTTTGAGTTTAAAAAAGCAACACAAACACACGAATTGAACAAACAGGCCCAATGTGACCTGGTGACATTAGGAAGTTTGGTTTATTTAGGGCTTGCCTCTAAGCTGCTAGATGGCTGAATGGCTCTAGAAATGAATAATTTCAGATAAAAGAGAAGCACAAAGTATAGGAAAGGGTTTGAAATGGGCTTTGACCTTTTGTGCCAATTGTCTGTGGTCAGAAAAGGCTGAACTTGCATCTCTCCAACCTTAATAAAGGACAAACTTCCAAAGTTCTCTCATTATAAGAACTGCCTGGGGCGAGGAGAGAGGCTCCTCTTAAAATGCAGATTCACAGGCCCTCCCTCCTAGGGCATTTAGGATATGTTAACAAGAACCCCAGGCAATTTCTTATTTTCAGGCAAGTTTGAGAAATGTTGTTGTTGTTCTGTGCTCTTAAGAGCACAGAATGTTAGTATCAGCCAGACTGGTCTGAATTCTAGTTTTGCCTCTTACTGACTGTATAACTTGGAGCAAGTTGATTAAACAGTCCCCACCCCAATTTCTACAACTGGACAACAGGAATAATCATAGTCCCCAGGTCCTGAATGGGGTCAAGCATCTAGAGTATGGTTTTTACCATACTAGAGTTTAGTATGGAATTTTGCTAATAGCACATTCTCAGTCTCTATTAGTTTTTATTGTTAATCATTTTACACTATAAATGCAAAAGCTCTTTGCTCTAAAGCTTTGCAGTTCTTTCAAGTTAGGGGTTAGAGGCTCAAAAGTCTAACTGGGACCAAGCTGGTAATGTTAATAACTGAAAGTTGGCTGGACATAATAAAATAATAAGGAATTGTGGAGACTGACAAACCAGAGAAGGTATTTCTCATCTAAAGGAGGTAGCTATTGTTCAGTTTCAAATATATTAATTTTTTCAAGAGAGGTTAGAAATCTAAGCTTATGTGAGATTTCTTTCATTTCCCAAACACATCTGTAGGCCATATTTAACTTATGGTCGGGCTGCTGGATAAAATACAGGACGCACTGGAATATACTAAAAATTATTCATCGTTTATCTGAAATTCAAACTGGGGGCCATGTTTTTTGTTTTGTTTTTCAAAATCTGGCAACCCCAGCCTATGTTCTATGCAGCCATTTTGCAACCTATGTTCTAAGAGGACCTGAAGGCATCGGTTTCTAAGACTTACTAAAGCAGAAGACTTGCGCATGCACGCCTTCATTCAGTAGTCTGCATGGGGTCTGGACTTCAGTATCTTTATTTATTTATTTTAAAAAATAATTTAATTGGAGGCTAATTACTTTCCAATATTGTGGTGGTTTTTGCCATGCATTGACATGAACCAGCCACAGGTATACCTGTGTCCCCTCATCCTGAAACCCTCCCCTAAGCCCTCCTCACCCCATCCCTCTGGGTTGTCCTAGAGCACCAGCTTCAGGAGTGCCCTGCTTCATGCATTGAATTTGCACTGGTCATCTATTTTACATATGGTAATATACATGCTTCAGTGCTATTCTCTCATATCGTCCCACCTTTGCCTTCTCCCACATAGTCCAAAAGTCTCTTCTATACATCTGTTTTTTTTTTTTGCTGTTTTTGCCTATAGGGTCATGATTATCATCTATCTAAATTCCATATATATGTGTTAATATACTGTATTGGTGTTTCCCTTTCTAACTTACTTCACCTTGAATAGCCATAGCAATGTTGAGAAAGAAGAAGGGAAATCAACCTGCCTATCTTTGGACTTCAGTATTTTTAAAACATTCCTCAGGTGACTACTGCTTTTCTCCAGTTTAGAATCACTGAGATGTCAAGAGTAATACCTAGCAAATTGAGAGAAAGGAGGAAATAAGAATGTACCTCCAAGTCTGATTCAGATGGTTTGGTTTCTTTACTTTCTATTTCCCTCTCCTGCTGTAACATCACATCAATCTGTTCTTCTGGACTCATTGGTCTGCTTCCTGGGAAAGTCAAAGATGTCACAACCTCCTTCTTCATAGGTAAGGAGGTTGAAGCTGACTTCATCCTGAAAAGTAGACACAGCTTAGTGCCTGGTTCCATGAACACTTCATACTTCATAAGTTTGTAAGCACTGGTTTTGCTTAGTTAGCTAATTTATTTTTATTTAGAGCCTTAATAAATTGGATTAAGAGTATTGGTGGGAAAAAACATAAGTATCTAGGTATACAGGAATGCTTTAAAGTCAAGAAGCAGAGTGTGGCTTTCATGAGACCATAACCTTCTTCAGTTCATTCTAGTGTCCTGCAATCCCTTGTGCCCATAGAAACACCTTACCCAGTGAGATCCTCTTTGTCTTTGGGGGAGGACTTCATTTTCTTCTTGTTAGGCTCTGATGAGCTTTTATTTGCTAGAACAGTGGAGAAGAAAGGTATCAGTGATGCGCAGTGACCTTGGGCCACGTTCTGCCCACGGGGATGCAAGTCTTAGGGCAGTCCAGGAGAACACTAAGAGGGGTGGACTTGGTGTGGTGGGATGAAGCAGGTGATGCAGACCTTGGACCACTAATTACCTGTGTGACCCTGAAAAAGCGACCATCACTCCAAGCCTCAGCTTCCTCAACTGTGAAATGGGCATGAGCATACCTTCTGTTCTCTCATACACTGGACAAATATCAATAAATCCTCAATTCACCCCCTAATCCTATGTGCTCTATTTTCTAAACATTAGGTGTATTATTGCTAAATATTTTTCTTTAAATAGATTCAGACTTTTAAACTTAAGCTATTTATTTTAAAGGAAATATTATATGAGTATACAAATAGAAAAACCAGTATCATTTTCAATAAATATATTTATTGCAAAAAGAAAAAATGATGTAATTTGCAACAAATAAAGGCATTGCAATAAATGTCATTTGTGATAAATAAATTTAATAAATACAATATAAAACTCTACTACCAGGACTTCCCTGGTGGCCTAGTGGTTGAGAATCTGACTTCCAATGTAAGGAATTCGGGTTCGATCCTTGCTTGGGGAACTAAGATCCCACATGCTGTGGGACAACTAAGCCCATGTGCTGTAACTACTGATCCTGCACACTCTAGGGCCTACATGCCACAACTAGAGAGAAGCCCACACCCAGCAACAAAGAGCCTGTGCACAACGATAAAAGATCCCTGATGCCACAGCTAAGACCTGACACAGCCAAAAATGAATAAATAAATATTTAGAAAATAAAATGTATATACATATAAAATGTATATGTGTGTATATATATATATATATATATAAAGCATACATATATATATATATATATATATCACTCCACTACTAAACCTTAACTGGATACTTGCTTAAGAGTCTAGTCTAAGAAATTAACATGTCATTTTAGACATGTTGAATACATACTAATAAGAAATTGATATTTTGAAAGAATCAGAGGATTGAAGACTCTTAATCAAGATATAGTCTGAGTTCATACTTTGATTTCCTCAATCTACTCCAAATATCAATCCTAAAGGAAATCAACCCTGAATATAAACTGGAAGGACTGATGCTGAAGCTAAGCTCCAATACTCTGGCCACCTGATGTGAAGAACTCACTGGAAAATACCCTGATGCTGGGAAAGATTGAAGGCAAAAGGAGAAGGGGCAGCAGAGGATGCAATAGTTGAAAGGCATCATTGACTCGACAGACATGATTTTGAGTAAACTCTAGGAGACAGTGAAGGGAAGCCTGGTATGCTACAGTTCAGGGTCGCAAAGAGAAGAACATGACTTAGCAACTGAACAGCAACAACTGCAAATATAACAATAACAGAAAAAATTCTTTAAAATTAAAAAGACAATGCATTGTTCAAAAAGAAGCTCTTTGGTGTGAACTTAAACACAGTGTGAAGTAAAAATCTTAAACTTGGCTTCTGGCACCAAAAGCAGGCAGAAATAATTAGGTGATTGATACCTGGGGGAATAATGAAATCCAAAACACACCATGATTGTGGGGACTGAAGCTAGGTTCACAGTATAAAACCACGGCTGCCCTACCCATGATGACAGGCTGAAAAACCAGCAACACTGTGATGCAGATAAAGCACCTGCATTCTCAGTTCACACAGTGGCCACAGATAGCAAAGAAAGGCTGGTAGAAACTAGGCCAAGCCTAACATAACCTCACGGACCAGATCTACAACATCCCTAAAACAGCACCTTAGGATGGAAGTTCTAAGCCATCAGTAATAAGATCTGGTACTAATTTGGGGTCCTAAGATGTCAGATGAAGGCATAAGAAAAAAAGGCAAGATTTTAAAAGGTATGTCAAAAGGGTATACTGTTTGAGTACATTTATATGTGTGAACAACCAAAACTAACTTACGGTGACAGAAATCAGAAAGGGGGCAGGATGGTACTAGCGAACGGAAGGAACTGATGGGAAAGGAGCACAAGAGAACTTCCTCTAGTAATGGAAATGCCCTACATCTTATTTGGGTGGTGCCTATATACAAATATGGTATAAACAATTGACAAAACTCACTGAACTGAACACTAAGATCTGTGCATTTTATTGTGTGTGAATTAAACAACAAATGGGAAATTCATGTAGCAAGAAGGGGAAAAGCTCTCAACATAAGCCTGCAAACTAAAATCCCATAACACATGAGAAAAACCAATTTAAGAAAGATAGCAAATAAACTCAACAACTGAGGCAAATATTTACAAAATGGAAATAATATAGCAACACTAATATTCCTCCAAAAAAAATGTTTAAGATCCTCCAAGTGATACTGAAAATGTTATGTCCATGAGAATAGAATAAGAAACTGGTCAGGATGGTGGCACTCATAAGTAAAACCAATTAAGGAATCTGAAAATGAAAGACAGTGTTATTAAAATAAAAAAAAACATTTGTTATACTGGATAAACTCAAGACTGAACAGAGTTGAAGAGCAAATTAGTGAGTTGGAAGATACAGTTGACGAATTCACCCAGACACAGCACAGAAAGAATAAAGAAAAACATGAAAATGAGTTTGAGACAGCAGGCAGATTGCATTATCTCCAACATATCTCTAACAAAAACTACCAATGGATATCCTTAAGCAGACATATGTGTACCCAGTGGGACTAGACAAATTAATACACAAAAAGTACTATGGTACTTTTGGCCACCAAGATGGCCACCAAGGATCCCCACTTTCTGGAATCATGCCCTTGTATAGTCCTCTTGAGTGTGGGCAGGACTTAGCAACTCGATTCTAACACAGAGAAAATGGCAAAAACCATAGGATGTCACATTCAAAATTAGGCTCCCCAAAGATGGTGGTTTCTATCTTACTGGTTCTCTATCTACTTCCTCCAAGGGAAACTAGGAGTCATGTTGTGAGTTGAATGGGCCTGTGGATAGGCCCATTCACTAAGAAACCGATGTCTATGGCCAACAGGAAGTAGGGGAGGTGAGTAAGCTTGGAAGAGGATCCTTCCTTGGTTGCCTTTAGATGACTGTGCCCTTGGATACCTTGATTGCACACTTGTGAGAGACTCTGAGCCAGTTAAGCCATGCCCAGATTCTTGACAGAAACTGTAAGATAACAAATGGAACTTATTTTAAACTATTGAGTTTGGTAATAATTTGTTAGGCAGCAATCAACAAGCTGGATTTAGAAAAGTCAGAGGAACCAGAGATCAAATTGCCAACATCCATTTAATCATCGAAAAAGCAAGAGAGTTCCAAAAAAACATCTACTTCTGCTTTACCGACTATGCCAAAGCCTTTGACTGTATGCATCACAACAAACTGTGGAAAATTCTTAAAGAGATGGGAATACCAGACCACCTGACCTGCCTCCTGAGAAACCTGTATGTAGGTCAAGAAGCAACAGTTAGAACTGGACATGGAAAAACACACTGGTTCCAAATCGGGAAAGGAGTACATCAAGGTTGTATATTGTCACCCTGCTTATTTAACTTATATGCAGAGTACATCATGCAAAATGTTGGACTGGATGAAGCACAAGCTGGAATCAAGATTGCCAGGAAAGATATCAATAACCTCAGTTATGCAGATGACACCACTCTTATGGCAGAAAGTGAAGAAGAACTAAAGAGCCTCTTGATGAAAGTAAAAGAGGAGAATAAAAAAGTTGGCTTAAAACCCAACATTCAGAAGACTAACATCATGGCATCCAGTCTCAACACTTCATGGTAAATAGATGGGGAAACAATGGAAACAGTGACAGATTTTATTTTGTTGGGCTCCAAAATCACTGCAGATGGTGACTGCAGCCATGAAATTAAAAGACACTTGGCTCCTTGGAAGAAAAGCTATGAGCAACCTGGACAGCATTATTAAAAAGCAGAGACATTAATTTGCCAACAAAGGTCTGTCTAGTCAAAGCTATGGCTTTCCCAGTAGTCATTTATGGATGTGAGAGTTGGACTATAAAGAAAGCTGAGCGCTGAAGAGTTGATGCTTTTGAACTGTGGTTCTGGAGAAGACTCTTGAGAGTCCCTTGGACTGCAAGGAGATCAAACCAGTCAATCCTAAAGGAGATCAGTCCTGAATATTCATTGGAAGGACTGATGCTGAAGAGGAAACTCCAATACTTTGGCCACCTGATGCAAAGAACTGACTCAATTGAAAAGCCCCTGATACTGGGAAAGATTGAAGGCAGGAGAAGAAGGGGACAACAGAGGATGAGACGGTTGGAGGTTAGATGGCATCATCGACTCAATGCACATGAGTTTGAGCAAGCTCCAGGAGTTGGTGATGGACAGGGAGGCCTGGTATTCTGCTGTCCATGGGGTTGCAAAGAGTCAGACATGACTGAGCAACTGAACTGAACTGAACTGAGCAGTCAACAAGCAGCTTGGTGTATGTTAAACATAATGCTAGCCTTTACAATCATTCCCATTTCATAGATGAGGAAACTGAGGTGTCATGAGGTTACCCAAAGTTATCTATAGTAAAGGTGGAGCCAGGACTAGAACCCAGGATTAGAAATCTCCCAAAGCCCCATTCTAAGTGGGTATGACACCCTGCAGGAAATACCTGATGGCAGCCCCTGAACGATCTTTTCCCTGGGGACACTGATGGTGACGGGCTGGTAGACTTTCATCAGGTCCTTCAGCTTCAGGTCCCGAGCTGTCAAGGAGTAGTTGTTGGCAATGGAATCACTGGGTCCACTGTGGTGGTGCTGCTCTTTGAAGGGTGCAGCCAGGGTCCATGATGTGCGTTGCATCAAGGGGGGATAAAAACTGTGCGACATGACTGTCTACAAGGGGAGAAATGCAGAATGAGTCATGTGAGGGACATCATGCAGGGAGCCTGGGCTCCTCTAAGCCAGACTCCACTCACATTGAGACTCATGCCATCCCACATGCCTAACATTCTGCACACTGAGTGCAAATACTTTCGAACGGA
The DNA here is from genome assembly GCF_002263795.3 of Bos taurus. NCBI lineage: Eukaryota > Metazoa > Chordata > Mammalia > Artiodactyla > Bovidae > Bos > Bos taurus. Next base: position 18,965,603 of record NC_037352.1, read on the forward strand.
CACCAATTTTACCTCTCTGACCACCGTGAGCATGCTTTCTGATGGCAAGGATAACAGCTTATTTTCAACGTGCAGTAAATTTGTGATCAGGTTATTTACATTTATTGTCTTTATTGTTATGTACATGGCTATTAGGTAGAAATAATTGTTCTCATTTTATAGTTGAATATGCAGAAGTTCAGAGAATTTAAATAATGCCGCAGGTAACTGAGAAGGCCAGATTTGTGCCACTACATAGCTCTTTTTCCCATTGTGCTATAGCCTCTTCCAGTGGCAGAAATGACTGAGGCCTCTAATCCTACCTGTCAAGTCTGTTTGACCCCCAACTGTTACCAGCAGAAGAGTAGCAGCCAGGTGAACGTACCTTATAGAGTTCAGATGGTTCTTCATTAGCAGAAGCAGGCAGAGGGGGCAACTCTGGCCGCATCTGCGAGTGGCTCATGTGATATATGGAGTCACTTTTGGGGATCTGTGGGAAACAAATACAAAGCCACTCTTCAGGAAATAAGGAAAAATTTCCAAGCCTCTGAGGTACATAATGAGTAAAAAGTTCCTCAGAAAAGGATTTAGGCACAAAGTTCTCCCATAAAGCACCCTTCTTACCACTATCCATTGGTTTCAATTCTTAAGAGTTAATGTCTCTTCTCTAGCATCTCCTCATGGCTACCCTTCTATGAGCAAATTAATGTATTTTTCCCCTGGGAAGAACCCAAATCTGAGGGCAATCCCAACTTCCCTACCCTGGGTTGTAATTAAAGGGGTTGACTTAAAAAAAAAAAATTGACTCTTGCATTTCATATTGGTAAAATTCCAAACAGAAATTTGCTTATGCAGTGATATAAATAACTCTGTGCTTCCTGTGAAAAAGAAAGAATATATTTAGAGTGTGGGTGATTGAGTCCACCATTCAATTCAGGGAGTGTGTTCTTGGGAGTGAGCCTCAGACAGAGGTGAACCTGTGGCTCCCATGGCCACGTGCAGTTCCGAGTGCCACGGGTGGAGTTCCTCACGCTGGCTCCCGGCATCAGTGCTTCTTCACCTCAGAGCTGATTTCAGGGTTGAGAGGTGCCCTGTGTTTCTTTCCTACACCCAAGCCCTAGAAGTAAGACAACAACTTCATCTGGGGCTGTGATGGAGGGAAACCTCTGGGCTGGATTTACTGAGAGATGCTGCTATACAGTACTTTAAAGGTAGTTTAAAGAGATCTGCCTGGAGAAGGCAATGGCACCCCACTCCAGTACTCTTGCCTAGAAAATCCCATGGATGGAGGAGCCTAGAAGGCTGCAGTCCATGGGGTCGCTGAGGGTCAGACACGACTGAGTGACTTCACTTTCACTTTTCACTTTCATGCACTGGAGAAGGAAATGGCAGCCCACTCCAGTGTTCTTGCCTGGAGAATCCCAGGGATGGGGAAGCCTGGTGGGCTGCCGTCTATGGGGTCACACAGAGTCGGACATGACTGAAGTGACTTAGCAGTAGCAAAAAAAAAGAGATCTGCCAGTGCAATTTTGGCTCTGTGGTTTTTCACCTTAGGCAATGAATGTGGACTGAACTCTTGTGTAAGATGAGACATTATTAGATAGATTTGATTTATTTGGGTCAGCAAATTAAGTCATGCAGGGTAACTGGCAGAAGGTAGACATGTAGGGGGTAAATGAGTCAGATGTTAGTCATCCCCATGCCCCATCCAATTCCTCACTGATGACTCAACCTCATAAAATAATAACATTAACAATAATAACATCTGCCATTATTCCAAATATTCTAAGGTTCATAGGGGATAGGTAGGACATTTTGTTATTGTTGCTGTTGTTCAGTCACTAAGTCACATCTGACTCTGCAACCCCATGGACCATAGCACGCCAAGTCTCCCTGTCCCTCAACATCCCCTGGAGTTCACCCAAGTTCATGTGAATCAGTGATGTTATCCAACCATCTCATCCTCTGCCATTCTCTTCTCCTTTTACCTCAATCTTTCCCAGCATCAAGGACTTTTCCAGTGAGTCTGCTCTTCGCATCAGGTGGCCAAAGTATTGGTGCTTCAGCTGCAGCATCAGTCCTTCCAATGACTATTCAGGGTTGATTTCCTTTAGGATTGACTGGCTTGATGTCCTTGCTGTCCAAGGGACTCTCAAGAGTCTTCTCCAGCACCACAATTCGAAAGCATCAATTCTTCTGTGCTCAGCCTTCTTTACGGTCCAATTCTCACATCAGTCCGTGACTACTAGAAAGACCAGAGCTTTGACTATATGGACCTATGTCAGCAAAGTGATGTCTTTGCTTTTTAATATGCTGTCTAGGTTTGTCAAAGCTTTCCTTCCAAGAAGCAAGCATCTTCTAATTTCATGGCTGCAGAGATCATCGACAGTGATTCTGGAGCCCAAGAAGGAAAAAAATCTGTCACCGCTTTCACTTTTTCCTCTTCTGTTTGCCATGGAGTGATGGGACCATAAGGTAAGGTAAGACATACTAGCCATGAAGAGGTGCTTTTAAATACACACTATTCTGCATCCCAACACATGGGAAATAGCAATTGTTTTGAGAATGTGTTGATTTTAAAATTAAATAAAAACTTGCAAACTCTTAAAAAAATGCATACTGAGCCTGGGAATTTAAGAAAATATAATAGGTTCACTGATCTAATGGCCTAATTCAGTGGTTTCAAAAATTGTGGTACATCAGACCCACTAACAGAATCAGGCCGCTCAGGCTCACAAGATGACCTTATTGTTCTGCTTAGAGAACTTGCTTTGTTGATTTAAATCACTGTGTCTGTCTCTCTGCTCTTGACCTCAGTTTCAAGGATATAAGAATCAACCAACCACATCCAAGAGCCTGCTCTTTCACTACTGAAGTTAGTATCAAGATCTGCACTTAAGAGGTGAACAAAATGAAAAAATTCAGCATCAACCTGAGAGGAATCTGGTCATCCAAGGTAGATTTCGGCAATAGTGTTTTCTGGGAAATGAAATCATTCATGATTTCCTTCAGGAGTTCAGATGTACAACATATACTGATTGATAAGTTAGGGCTGCCTGCATTTTATGGTCTGTGGTAATATTTCCCTTGGCCTAGCTTTTAAATCTGTTTCAAATAAAAGTCTTCACAAAAAAAACAATAAACAAAAACAGATTTTGGACATCTTAAGTTACAAGAGAGGGAACAAGTAGTTGAACCAAAAAACCCTGACCTTTTGCAGTTGAGGAGAATATTAACATTATTCAGGAGGTGTTTTGGCATTTATGTTTCTGTTTATGGTTAGGATAAACCTGATTTCAGCCCTCAGACATTTTGGAAAGTTACTAGCAAAGCAGGCAGAATATAGCTCTAGTGGACATAACTGGCTCTACTCCAATTTCAGTCCATGTTGTACAGTGTCCAGCACCTGTGTCCAGGCCAGAGCATGTGATACAGGTCTGGCCAATCAGAATACTCTCTCCTCCAGACATATGATTGGTTCAGGGATAGACAGGTCACCCAAGGTGGGCTGATCATAGTTGTTCCTGACACTTTTGCTAGAGCCACTGGGAAAGAGGTAGTCTAAACAGCCATCTTTGCTTTATGTGAAAAAAATAAAAGCCTTCCTTAGGCTAAAACCATCATAAAGCAGAGCAACAGAATGAGAAAGACTCTCAGTGACATCATCTGGACCCCAGGAACCAACTTGGACTTCTCAGTTACTTAAGCCCATAGATTCCTTTTTGGATTTGAGTCAGACATATTTATGTCTCTCTGTATTGAGAGTTGGTCAGCCAAGAGATACACACAGAGGCAGCTGAGTCATCATAGAAGGAGAAAAGCCATTCTTGGGATAATAAAGCAAGTGCTAGTACCAAGTCGCTTTCAGTCATGCCCAACTCTTTTCGACCCCATGAACTGTAGCCCACCAGGCTCCACTGTCCATGGGATTCTCCAGACAAGAATACTGGAGCAGAAGCAAAACAGCATTTTGCAAGAAAGCAAACTAACACTGAGCATTTTGCAGAACATAATGGAGAGAAGCAGAACCTCTGAAAAACAAATTAAACTTTGAGCTGGTTCACAGGCACAGATTAAGACTGATACATATAGAAGTGTAAAAACCATGATAGCAGAAAACAGCTCAGTTCATGGAACAGGCTGATGTATATGGGGCACACACAAGATCAGCAGATCTGGAAGTCAATTCATAGAATTTTCTTAAACATACTTGGTTAAGAACTCTCTGTGGCCCCTTCAAGGTGGAAGAGCTGGAGATCTGCAAGACCTACCTGGCTACCCAGAACAGTTTGTTAAAAATATTAATGCTTAAGTGTTCTCTCTGGTAAATAGCAGAGTGTTTTCACTTCAGGGGTAGGCTCAGTAATTGTCAACAAATTCACTTTTTTCCCCCCTCAACAAATCAACTTTAATTTTACAAAATTTTGATTTAAAATGCTCCTCTGGACACCTCAATATATGGCAACTTAATGGAGCTTAGCTTTTCCACCAGGATTCTGGCACTTAGATTGGGTAGAACTGTTCCTTTCAGGTGCCTTGTTTCTAACTGTACATGATGTTTGCAAGTCTTTCATGGAAACAGTTCCCAAATGCTGACTTGAGGACCTGGGACAGCAGAATCACTAGAATCTTAGTTGAAAATACAGATTGCAGGGCTCTACTTCGGACCTTCTGAATCAGAATCTTTGGGAGTGAGGGCAAATCTCCATATTTTCAAGAGACTCCCCAGTATATTCTTATGTACATCCAGTGTTGGGAGCTGTTGGATGGAATATATGGTCTAACGGCCTTGGAAAGGAAGGGAAAGAAAGGTGTCTCTTCCTGAAATTTTCTCAACAAAACCTGAAGATGTCCAAAAGCCTAATGCATCACAAAGCATAATTCAAGGACATAACAACAAAAAATTAAAATACATGCTTGGTCAGGGGCTTCCCAGGCAGCTCAGTGGGTAAAGAATCTGCCTGCAATGCAGGAGATGCAGGAGACATGAGTCCATCCCTGGGTTGGGAATATCCCCAGAGGAGGGCAAGGCAACCCATTCCAGTATATTCACTTAGAGAATCCCACGGACAGAGGAGCCTGGTGGGGATAGTCCATAGGGCTGAAAAGAGTCAGACATGACTGAAGGGATGGAGCATGCAGGCATGCACATGCTTGGTCAAGGAGATCTAACACGGCTATTGGTTTGTGATTGAAATGCCTCCTTTCTACCAACTTTCAAATTCCCTACGTGCTGAAAATACTACAGGCATAAAGAAAGCTGAGTGCTGAAGAATTGATGCTTTTGAACTGTGGTGTGGCAGAAGACTCTTGAGAGTCCCCTGGATTGCAAGGAGATCCAACCAGTCCATCCTCAAGGAAATCAGTCCTGAATATTCATTGGAAGGACTGATGTTGAGGCTGAAACTCCAATACTTTGGCCACTTGATGCAAAAAACTGACTCATTTGAAAAGACCCTGATGCTAGGAAAGATTGAAGGTGGGAGAAGAAGGGGACAACAGAGGATGAAGTGGTTAGATGGCATCACCGACGTGATAGACACGAGTATGAGTCAGCTCCAGGAGTTGGTGATGGACAGGGAAGCCTGCGGTGCTGCAGTCCATGGAGTTGCAGAGTCGGATACAACTGAGCGACTGAACTGAACTGAACGAAAAAAGAAACACGTTTTAAAATTCACGCCTACCTTCTGAGATGAGCAATCCGTGTCATTCATGTTGTCCATTGTAATTGGACCTATTTAAGAAAGGAACAACGAGCTCTCTCAGTTTCTTCCTCTTCTATCAGTGGCTCTGAGATTCACACTTCCTCATAGCATAATGGGGATGTCACAGATGATGGAACTTTACAGATGTTCTGAAAGCTCTGTTCACAGGGCTGCCTCTCTGAGGTCATAGACTTCAGCCCACTGAGCAGTTTCTTGGTAGAAGAGGAGAGAAAGGAAAGCTGGAGAATGAAACAGCAGCCGTGGGTTTCTGATGGCTCTGTACTGTGGCTTCCTGCAAAGGCCACACTTCCCTTCCGCGGAGTGGCCCTTCTCTTGGAACTTTTTCAGGAACACACTGAGTTCACAGTAGAGGAAAATCTGAAGCAGAGTTACACACTAAACAGAGAAGAGGGAGGAAGCAACTCACCAGACTATCTCTCTGGGGCCTGAATTCTTCTTTTCTCCTCCTGTCAGGTTATTTTAACACTGGAGGAGCTTGTATCCAGGTCCTGGAGCCAGTCACAAGGCTTCAGCGTCTGTTGCTAGGGAAGGAGGGGCCTCTGCTGTGCCCAGCTACAAGACTGGGCTTGACTCAGCTCTGTGTCCAGGTCTCTCCCTTTGCTGGAGGCCATCTGGGCAGCAGGAAGTTTTGGTGACAGAAAGGAAGATGGGAGGTGTTAAGCAATGATCCAGGTGGTGAGAGGCAATTAAGAGGCTGTGCCTTTGGAGGAGTCTAAAAGCACACAGAAAACTGAAAGTTGCTCAGTTGTGCCTGGCTCTTTGCAACCCCACGGACTACACAGTCCCTGGAATTCTCCAGGCCAGAATACTGGAGTGGGTAGCTGTTCCCTTCTCCAGGGGATCTTCCCAACCCAGGGATCAAACCCAGGTCTCCCACATTGCAGGGGCATTCTTTACCAGCTGAGCCACATGCGAAGCCCAATGCACACAGAGTGGAGGTTAAATTCTTGGGTCCTAGAGTCATACAGGTCTGGGTTCAGATTCTGCCCTTCCCATTAATTAGCTATGTGGCTTGAATAAACTGCTTGATTTTCCAAATGTCCTTTATAATGTAAAATGCCAAAAATGTGACAACCTACCTCATAGGTGGGTTTGAGAGTTTAATTAGCATTAGCCTGTAAAGCAATTTGCACATAGTAGAAGGATGGCCAACTTGTCCCAGTTTCCTGGGAACTCCCTTAGTCCTGGGAAGACTGGGACAGTTTGGTCACTCAACACAGTAGGCAGTCTGTAAATGTGGCTAAACATCATTCTCATGATAAACACAGAAACACATATATGCTCACACATGAAAGATATGATTAACTGCTACGCCATTTAATCCCTGGATTGGGAAGATCCCCTGGAGGAGGGCATGGAAACCCACTTCAGTATTCTTGCCTGGAGAATCCCCACGGACAGAGGAGCCTGGTGGGCTACAGTCCCTGGTTGAAAAGAGTCAGATACAACTGAACAACTAAGCACAGCCCACAGACATTCAAACCACGTTAAGTGGTCACTTTCAAAATTCTTTTAAAATCAAATTTGATTTACTGAGCTCTTTTGGGAGACATGCTTCTATATATGTTTTTTCATTCAATTCCCCCCCAAACTCCATGATGTTACCATTTTATGATTGATGAAACAAACACTGAGAAAGATATATAACTTATCCAAGTTGCCAGGACTCACAAGTAGTGCTGACACAATTTGAACCCTGTCCTTATGACTCCAGAGTTCAGTGTTCTTTCCAGAAAGCGCCTGCCCAGAACACAAACATTTCTGGATCTTACGATGAGCATTATATAGTACCAAGTACTTCTACTTCTTCTTCTTACTTCTTCCTCAAAGTTTGGCTTTCCATACTTAGAAAATAACCTTTACGCTCCTTATTCCTTACACTTGCGTTCTCTACCATAAAGTATACATAAAAGTTTCAAATAGTGTTTAGAATAAATGAGCCAGTGACAGGGTTTGAGACTTTAGACAGAAATGGGGTTACTACTAGGTCTCCTATAATAGGATATGAAACCCCATGTCTCACAAAAAAAAACCCAGCAGCTGTAATCTAACAAAATAAAGTACTTTAGAAAGGACCTGGTAGGGCACCCATGAACCCCATGACCTTCTGGGTGCGTAGAGAACATGCCTCCTTCTGAAATTTTGTGTGCTTTAAAGCTTTAAGTCTATGTGTATACAAAAACATCAAAGTAATAATCATAGCTTTCATTTCTTGATATATATCAGCTGGGGGCACTGTGGTAAGCACTTAATGAGTATCATGTTTCCAAATCTTCTCAACAATTTGAGAAAAGTGAAAGCGGAAGTGAAGTCGCTCAGTCGTGTCCAACTCCTTGCGACCCCATGAACTATAGCCCTCCAGGCCCCTCCATCCATGGGATTCTCCAGGCAAGAATACTGGAGTGGCTTGCCATTTCCTTCTCCAGGGGATCTTCCATACCCAGGGATCAAACCTAGGTCTCCCGCATTGCAGGCAGATGCTTTAACCTCTGAGCCACCAGGGCAGACCCCAACAATTTGAGAAGATAAATACAATTATCCCAAGTTTTATAACTGAGGAAACTGAGAAACAGGGAGGTTAAGTAATTTGCCCATAGCCACTCAGCTAGGTCAATGGCAAAGTTGGAACTTGATTATGGTATCTGCTCCATGGTTTTAACCAAAAGCCTACATGTAGTCTTCAGAAAGATAGAAAATAAATAAAATATCTGCCAAAGACAATGAAAATTCCATCACCTCTCCTCTAACCCAGACCACCTCACTAGCACCAGAATTGTTTGCCGACTTAATCTGCTGTTCAGTAATTTCCAAGTGAGGATGCAGGCCTCAAATCCCTTAACTTCAAGCATATAGGGTTGCCAGATAAAATACAGGATGCCTACACATACTCATATGAAAAAGTTATCTGTTGCTCACTTGAAATTCAAACTGAACTGGGTGTCCTGTATTTTTATTCGCTAAATCGGCAATATGGGAGAAGAGGTCAGCTCAGTTCTAGGTTATCTTCATCTTTGTTAACAGTTTAGAGTCTCAATCTATTGCCGGAATTTTTCACATATTTCTAATTCAGGGTCCAGTGCTTCTGGCAGATCTTTACTGAGGCTGAAAATAGTTGCTTAGCCAGGATAAGTAACTGTGGAAAGGTGTAGAAGAAGCTGCACATGGCTTTATTTTATTGACCCATAACACAGCAAGAGCCAAGTCCTTGTGTTGCAAATAGATGCTAAGATTCCCACCATCAGGGAATATATAGTGTTGTACAGGAGTCAGCCAACACACAAGGAAGAGCAAAATCTGTCTGTCTGGGCGAAAATGGGAGTGGAAGGAATTAGAAGATTCACAGAGTCACCCCTAGATGGTATCCTTGAACAAAATTTCCAACAGAGGCCTGACAGCTTTCCAAAGCAACACCCACCAGGGAAGGAGGGGTTCAGTTATGTTCTAAAGGAAAAAACCCTCCAAAAAAAAATGATAATAATAAATAAATAACCAACCCTTTCCTGGGTGGGACAACCATCACACCTCAGCTGAACAAAAGGCATGAAACCAGACAGAACTGCCTGAAACGTAAAAATTTAGGGACACATCTGTTTGTCCTCCTATCTTCACCATTAGCATCTCCCTTTCTTGGCTCTTGCAGAGTTAGGAGTTAGAGTAGGATCCTTTAGCTTATTATTATTATATACCCTAAGCTTATTTCTCAATCCACTAGCCTGATTATTTCTAGAAGTATTAGTTGGTAGAACTAATACATCCTTGATGGATGGGCAGAATCAGTGAAAGAAGTAAAAACTGTATCACCTATTTGAAGTTGCGAATAGAGTAAATCTTTAAAGTTCTCATCACAAGAAAAAAATTCTGTCACTGTATATGGTGACAGATGTTAACTATGCTTATTGTGATGATTATTTTGCAATATAAACAAATATCAGATCATTGTCATACACCTGAAACTAATACTTATATGTCATATGTTATAGGCTAACTATACTGCAATTAAAAAAAAGAAAAAAAAAGAAACCAAATAACCTTGAAAAAATATAGATTAAAAAAAAAGCACGATACATTAAATATTTCTGGGCTCCTCCCATGTTCCTGATAAGTGCTAAGTTCTTTACAGCCATTATTTCACCAGTCCTCACTACAACCCTGTGATTGCTTTTCTCTTTCTTAAAGAGCTATTTTCCAGGTGGCTATTGACCCAAGTCACAGATGAAAGTAGATCAATACATGTCCCCGGATGGACGGAACCCAAGAACTGTGCAGTAGCGGACCAATTTCTCAAGTCTATCCTTCTCTCCATTTTATAGATGAAGTGGTCTCAGAGAGGTAACTCTTCCATGGTCACATAGTAAGAGTCTGACTTGGGACCAGAGTCTACCATTGTTGCGCCCCGGTTCACTGTCTTCACCAGTATGTTCTATGGCAGTTCTCAACCTAGACAACCGTGCAGGGAACATTTGCTGATGTTTGGTGACATTTTTGGTTGTTTGCAGGGAAGGAAAGCACTAGGGGCTGGAAGTCAGGTATGCTGCTAAACATCCTACAATGCATAGGACGGTCCCCTCAACACAGAACTTTTCTGCCCAAAATGTCAATAGCGCTGTCCCTTGAAAAACACTGCTATAGGGCTGGATTTCAGGTCAGGGAACATGCGTTCTGGCTCTGGCTTAGACGTTTTCATGTATAAAATGGAGACACTAATCTAACAGTTTTTAAGGATCTCATTGGCTCATGATGTTTGCATTTGAGAAGTAATGGTGAAAACCTTCCAGTCAAGGAACCGTCTCATCACTTGTCTGTCCTGAGCTCCAGAGATGCTTCCAGAAGAGGTAGCTCAGGGTATTTAGGCAGAAGCCCTAAGACCCTGTGAAAACCCATTCATACCTGCCAGTTCACCTGTCTCAGAGATGACCCTCACTACAAGCCAAGAGTGTAGGAACGTCAACTCTCTCTGAGCCTTAGTTTCCTCACGTGCTCCTCGCTCCGGTTTCTCCCGGAAGCTCCAAAATACTGAAGGAGGCAGCCCTGGGAGAGCGGCAGGGAGGTGCAGCCGAGAGAAGGGGAGGGGCGGGGAAAGGAAGGGGAAGAGCGGGGCGGGGCCACGCGGCGGAGGGGCGTGGCTGGCTGGGGCGCAGGCCGGGGCTGAGGCTCAAGCGCCGACCCCGCGGCTCCGTCAGATCTGCTTTGCTCCTCCTGCACCGCGGCCCCGGGGACCAGGTGAGAACTTGGGCGTGGGGGACCGAGGGCCCTGGATGGCTAGACCCCTGGGCCGCGCTGGACAAATGGAGGAGCGCGGGGGCGGTGGGTTGAAAGGGGAGTCGGTGACATACACACACACACGGAGTCCTATCCTTCCCGGCCGCTGCTAGACACACACACACACCCCTACTACTAAGGGAGGTCTCATCCCTCCCAGCCCCTAAGACACACACAACACACACGCTCCTACACCTGCTACTGCTTTCGGTAAAGGATTGCCACCCCTGTCCCACCCTGAAGGCCCTTCCCTTTCTTGGGAAACCCGGTTGGGAAGTCTCCACACCTCCTCTTCAGGAATCATCAAAACGGATGCCCTCATCCCTACGGGGTCCCCCTGCCCCGTCACTGCAGGGTGTATCAAAGGTGGATTTTCCTCCCCTGATTAATGACGGGGTACTCGGTGCCACTTCTCTCCATACCGGCTGGAACGTTCAGGGTTTCCGTTTGTCCCGGGAGGGGCGGGCGAGGAAGAGAGGGGGGCTTTTAGCGGGTGGGCCGTGGAAGGGAAAGGGCGGGTTGGCTTGTGTTTTCCTGGCTCAGCCCGGAAGGCCCGGAGAAGGCAGAGGCGGGAACTGTGCGCTGCGTCGGATTAATGGGTTGCCCCCTTCCCTCCTCCTGAGACCTGTCTTTGCTTAAGGAGGCCCCTCCGAGGAGTGAGTGACTAGGGGGGCTGGGGATTGGTGGCCAGCTGTGGCCGATGGCTTTCTACCCACGCTATCCACATTGAACTTCCCAAACCGGTCCGGATGGCCCTGGGTTTCCAAGGCCCTGGGAACCAGTGACGGGAGCTGGGCTTGTTCCTGCCCGTTGCAGATTTGAGATTAGGGGAGTTGAGTGCTGGGAATATGGCCAATTCTAATCTGTGCCAGCTGCAGCTTCAGAGACAGAATATAGGGATGAAGGATCTAGTCCTGTCCAGTCCGGAGGATTCCTGTTTCACAAAAGGGATTGTAGCAGACAGTCTCTAGCTGGGTGATTAAAAATGTGCTTTAATTTGCTACTAGACCCTAATGGAGAAGGAAATGGCAACCCACTCCAGTCTTCTTGCCTGGAGAATCCCATGGACAGAGGAGCCTGGTGGGCTGCAGTCCATGGGGTCGCAAAGAATCGGACATGACTTAGCGACTAAATAACAACAATAGACCCGATAGATATTAGAAGATGCGTCATCCCTGGTGGCTCAGTGGCGAAGAATCTGCCTACAATGTGGGAGATGCGGGTTCCCTCCCTAGGTTAGGAAGATCCCCTGGAGAAGAACTCCACTATTCTTGCCTGGGAAATCCCATGGACAGAGAAGCCTGGCAGGGACCCCAAGTCCATGGGGTCCCAAGATTCCACATGCCACATGACTTAGCGATTAAACCACCATCATCACTTCCCATCTCACATAATTACCACGTGGGATGTTGAGTATGGTAAATAAATATGAACATCTCTCAGTTAATTTTGTCCACTGTAATAGAATCTTTTAGCATTTGTGCTATAGGTCAGGAGATAAGTTGTAAGGAATAATGGAAAAGATATCTCTGTGTCCAGCCCAGCCTTACAGTGTTGTTCTGGAAAATATAAAATAACAATGTATTTGTTTATATAAAAATTAAAAAGGGTTTAAAAGATAGATATATAATTTAACAAACAGCTTTTATTATTGGGACAGTCCTGGAAATTCCAGGCCATTGAGTCACAGAGTATAATTGTGGCAAAGTTTGTCCCTCTCTTGTTATGGAAATGAGACTTACAAGTAAATAGAGAGTAATTTATGGCACAATGTAATTGGGAGCCAACCTATTTAGTGTGGGTAGTAAATAAAGAAATTGGCCACTGTCATACGTTTGAGAAGGCTTTCTGGCAAAAAAAAAAAAAGGCAGTGGGACTGGAAATAGTGTCTTCAGCCTTACTTTCTTCCGTATTCTTTTCAGCATTTTATCAGGCTAAAAAACCTAAGCTCTCAGAGATAATACCATTAACATTTTGTTATATGTGCATCTAGATCTTTTATTTTACTGTGGATATATGTATTTTATATTATGGATATATACATAAAATATGTAACAATCGGTATTTTATAATTTTTTCACATCATAGATATATTTTCATTAAATAAATATCAACATCATCTTAATGGCTATACAGTACTCCATTGTATGAATTTATCATTATTTAGCCTGGAAACTCCCATGGATGGAGGAGCCTGGTAGGCTGCAGTCCATGGGGTCGCTAAGGGTCGGACATGACTGAGCGACTTCACTTTCACTTTTCACTTTCATGCATTGGAGAAAGAAATGGCAACCCACTCCAGTGTTCTTGCCTGGAGAATCCCAGGGACGGGGGAGCCTGGTGGACTACTATGTATGGGGTTGCACAGAGTCGGACACGACTGAAGCGACTTAGCAGCAGCAACAGCAGCAACCTAGTTCCTATCAGTAGACAACTTCTTCCTGTTGTTTTACTATTAAGTATGTATTGTAAACAGATAAAATCGCACATCCTTTTGGCATGTTTTGATATGACTGATTGCTTCCTTCAGGTTCCTGGAAAATAAATTTTTGGGTCAAGGTTTGTACAATTTGATATTTTGATGGATATTGCCCAGTTACCCTTCATCTTTTTGCCCATCAGTGTGTGAGGACAGTAGAAGCCCTCGTTGGGTCAATTGAGTGAAGACCACTAATGGTTTGAGATACTTTTCATTTCCTCCAGTGACAACAAGAGACAAGGTGACATGAGAGATTGGACTGTGCCCTGCATTGAAGAGCTTCCTGGTAGAATTAATCCTTAAAGAGACTGAAGTGGGTTTCAGGATGGCGAAAGAGGAGCCCCCGAGTACTTCAAAGGACTTGCAGGAGCTGCAGAGGAAGCTGTCTTTGCTGATAGCATCTGTCCAGAGTAACTCAAAGGTCAGTTTCTAATCAGAGCACATAATGGAAAATTCCAAAATAACACTAGCTTAACACCATAGAAAATTATTTCTCCCTTAAGTAGGAGAAATTTGGAGATAGGTCAGAATCTTTCTAACTCACCACCATGTCATGTTTAAGTTGTGACCTTCAAACTCACTGACCAAGATGACTGCTAGAGTATCAGCCATTGAATCCACATTCGAGGCAGTAAGATGTTGTGGGGAGAAAAAGACTTGCAAGCCACCTCCAATTTAAGGAGACTTCCTAAAAGTCACACATACACAAACTTCCAGTTGCATCTCACAGACCAGAATTTAGTTTTCTGATCATCCCTTGTAGCAAGTGTGATTCTTTAGTTGGAGAGCGTCTATGGGGTCACACAGAGTCGGACATGACTGAAGCGACTTAGCAGCAGCAGCAGAGGCAACTCGCAGTCTGTGCCACAGATACCATCCTTTTGTTTTGTTATAATTTTGACCTGTTACCCTAAAAATGAGAGACTACTAGAGTCCAGTGTTTCACTAGAAACCCAGTGTCCAATGTAAATGTGACATAGAACACATATGTAACTTAAAATTATCTAGTAGCCACATTTTAAAAGTAAAAAAAATTAGGTGAAATTAATCTTAATAGTTATTTTACTAAACCTGATATATCTAAAATATATCATTTTAACATGTAATCATTATAAAAATATTAATGGTAAAAGTTATTGAGATGTTTTATATTCTTTTTATACTAAGTCTTTGAAATCAGTGTGTATTTTACTAGTAGCTAGTTCCATTTGAACTAGCTACTTAACAAGTGCTCAGTAGCCATTCAATGGCAGTGAGACTTGAGACAGTATATTTTGGTTTCTTGAACTTTTATATCTATTGTTTTCTTCCATATGTCTTTCAGTATTTTTTCAGGGGAAAAAAACAGCTCTCAGAGATAATATTATTAACATTTTGTTGAATGTCCTTCTAGACTTTTTTCTATGCAATATACCCATAAAATACATATATGTATGTAACAAAGTGAGCTGGTTGATGATCTGATTTTTGTATTCGATGCCACAGTTCCACTAGGATCTCTTTGAGGACCCACGCCTTTGTAGTCTAGAGCAGTATACTCTATAGGGATCTTTTCTGAACTCATCCCAAAATGCCTCTGGCACTCTGTGCATTTAGCAAGCTATTTTTAGATGAGACAAGTAACTTTCTAGTCAGCAGGCTGAGATTCTTATTACTAATGTTAGTGAGAAATGTGCTCATATTCATCTACATTTTCAGTTGATTCTCATTATCTGTGTTGGTTTTGTTGACTCACCTCAGGCATTGCACCATTCCAGTTGCATCTCACAGACTGGTTGAACCATTGCTCAAATGGGAAATAGGTTCTGGCAAACTTCTGGTGCCAACATTTTCATCAGCCAATAAAACCATAGCCTGTTTTGTGTGTCTTTGTTTAAAGGCACCTTTATCCTATACATACTGTTGATTTATTAAGATTGAACTCCAGGCCAACAGCCTATACTATATAGGCAGCTGTATCTCTTGCCTGAATGAAGTTTGTCTGGTATTTGCATTTTCTCTATAAGGCACATCACAGCCTTCTTATTCCTAGGAATACAAGCTAGTACTGCTACACGTTTTAAATGGGAAAATCACCACCACCAACAAAAGAAACCCATAAAAATGCAGAAAGAGGTGGCAGTAAATATACCATGGAAAGGACAGTTGTATAAAGAGCTGAAACAAGAAGCCAGTGTTAACCTAGTTTGACCTCAGATGGGAGCATATGCCTCAGGTGGTTCATGGTTTCCACTGCTGTATGCATGCCCATGAAAGCACCTTAAAGTGTTGATTTGGGGGTTACAAATCAATTTTAGTGAGTAGGCAAGTTCACAGATAAGGATTCTGCAAACAGTAGGAATTGACTGTACATTAATTAACCGTGGTTGAGCACTTACTATATGCCAGGCACTGTGCTAGGCACTTGGCATGTCTTAACTTATTTAATATTCACATCTACCTTCTAAGGTAGGCATTTCAAAGCATATGAACTCTGACTTCTTGACATTTCTTCGTTTTTTCACATTAGATCCTCAGCCATAGTCAGTGGAGTCGGTTTGGACTAGATAACTTCCAGGGCAGTCGACTCCCAGGATGAGGGATGGGTCATCAGTTAGCTCAGCCTTGATGTTCTTCAGATAGTCCTGAGGTAGAGTACTTTCTGTTAAATGTTTAAATTATACTAATTGAATTAATTAGTATTGTGTTTACTAAATTAAGTAATATTGGCAGACGAAGGAAGGGGAATCACCTGTAAACCCATCACTGATAAATCCAGTCGTGGTATTATCATTGTTGTTTTTGTTATTATTAGGCCTCTTCAGTATGTAATTTTTAGATACAGTATTTTTAATTATGGCAGATGTAGTTCTATATTTTTGTTTGATATTGTATATTGGTGTTTTTTCTAGATTGAAGCATAGGTCTTCCTACCAATTGCTTTTTGTGGTAGTAGAAACTTCCCTCAGATTGATATACCATAATTTACATAGTCATCCCCTTGCTTCAATGATATTTAGGTGATTTCTTTGTCCTAAGTAATTTATATCCTTAGAGTTCATAAGCCCTTTGAGTTCCAGATAAGAATAGATGGTTTCCAGATTGAGTGTTTGTGAAACAACTCCATCATTTCTTTTAGGAAACCTCTCGAACATAAAGTCTTAATGTCTTACTTTTAGGCTGACAGAGTCAGAAACCTGCCCAAAATAGCTTAAACAAACAAACAGTGGAACCTGCCAGAACTTTGGGGAAATGTAAGGCTGTCGCAGAAGCCAAAGGCAAGAAATAGCAGGGCGGAGCCTCAGGAGGGGTTAAAATGGTCAGGCAGGTCACTGGGGTCAGAGGTAACTCTCAATACCCTCTCTTGAACCGTACCTCATTATAACTTTTCCTTGTATATCAGCTTCATTCTTCTCTCTCTGCAGCCTGGCTTCCTTTGCTGTTCTCTTCACTTGGGCAGACACACTTGCCCAAGACAGTACCTTTAACTCCCCATGTTTCCTCCAGTTCCCAGCTGAAGCCCTCTGTGGGACTTCATCTTGAGAGTGCTTGATTCCTAGGAGCAAGAATCTGCTTGACCAAGTCACCTATAACCAGGGAGATGGCAGCTGGGCTGGGACTTTTCATTTCATGGGTATAAACATGGCTTCAGGGGTATACCCCTGGTGTGGGAGGGGGCAATTTCCAGAGAGGAGGGAAGAGAGAGAGAGAATGGGCTGGGCAGATACTGCTCCCCAACCCCGCCCTGTCAGTGATATCTCCATGTGGATTACCTGTGACAAAATAGTTTTGCTCTCATGCTGGCCCTTTCCTTCCACAAAGGATGTTTTTGAATGACCTCCTTTGCATCTGGGTCCCAATCCTGAATTATAGGACCATAATCTAGAAGAAACTATCACATAGAACCTTGGATTTGTCATTACCAGTGATTTTAAATGATCCTGATCCCTCTGCCCTCCAGAGCCCTTCTGGTAGCAAAGGACAGTGGATACTGATTATTTTTTTCATTCTCGGACCAGGGAATTAGCCTGTCTTCTAAATAGTTCCAGGTGGAGGCTTTATGTCCTTAAACACTGGCCACGTTGTCCCTACTTTGGAACCTCCCATACTCATGTGTGCATTTTAAAATAAGTCATCTTTGTCCGACCTTGGGCTAGTTGCTCGGACTCACTGGCTCTCTATCTCATCTTCTCTAAAATAAGCAATGCCAGGCTCATAGATTTGTTGTGAGGATGATCTCAGATGCTATTTGAGAAGGCCTTAGCACAGAGTCTGGCACTTAATGGTGCCAGTCGGTTCCAACTTTGCATTCCTGGGTTATTCAGCACTGCACCATGCCTGTAAAATCTTGATTAGAATACCTGGATCTGTTTCAGGGTAGGGATGGAAAGTGTTCCTGAGTGATAAGCTCTCCTACTTTCTGTCCTTCCATTGTATCACCCTCTGTTGCCTGGGAGAATGAAAAGTTAATGGCTATATTCTAATTCCCAAATTTAAGTAATGTTAAATTTTCCCTTGTTACCTATCTCGTAGCATTGTAGACAGAAATAGGGAGTTTATTGAAAGTCCTTAAAATAGTACTTGGCACTTGAGTATTTAATGAATATTCTCTATTATTATTAGGCATAACTGAATCATATCTTCCCCTTCTGGGACAGACTGTCAGAGCAGGGCCATCCTCCTTAAGGGAAGACGATTGCTGGACTTAATTGTGTGCATCTCAAATTGGTCTCTCTGCATATCTGAATGACTTTATATTTTTTGGTTGTAGGCCCCAGATTTAGAAGAGGTTAAGAAAAAATTAGATTTCTTTAAGGACTGTAAGTAGTCCCTTCCTGCATTTCTCCTCTTGGATCCCCATGCCAGACGGTCCTGTTGATTTTTCATTCTTCATTCCTCTTTCATACAGCATCTCCTCCTCCTCTGCCATCAACCTAGTTTTGGCCATCATTATCCCTTGCTAGTTTCCCTGCAAATCTTCCTTGTTGCCTCTTCCACAGGACTGCCAGGTTCATCTTTTTAAAAAAATTATTCCTTTGAATCTAAAAAAATGGTGCATATGAACTTGTTTGCAGGGCAGGGATAGAGATGCAGACATAGAGAATGGACGTGGACATGGGGGAATGGGAGAGAGAGACAAACTGAGAGAGTAGCATTGACATGTATATGCTCAGTCAGTTCAGTCACTCAGTCGTGTCCGACTCTTAGCGACCCCATGGACTGCAGCACGCAAGTCTTCCCTGTCCATCACCAACTCCCGGAGCCTACTCAAACTCACGTCCATTGCATCCGTGATGCCATCCAACCATCTCATCCTCTGTCGTCCCCTTCTCCTCCCGCCCTCAATCTTTCCCAGCATCAGGGTCTTTTTCAGTGAGTCAGTTCTTTGCATCAGGTGGCCAAAGTATTGGAGTTTCATCTTCAACATCAGTCCTTCCAATCAATATTCAGGACTCATTTCCTTTAGGATGGACTGGTTGGATCTATATGCTATGACGTGTAAAATCATGTTGGATATATATGCTACCATGTGTAAAATAGCTAGTGGGAAGCTGCTGTGTAGCACAGGAAGCTCAGCTCAGTGCTCTGTGATGACCTGGAGGAGTGGGATGGAAGAGTGGGAAGGAGGCTCAAGAGGGACTGGATATTTGTATACTTATGGCTGATTCATGTTGTACAGTGGAAACTAGCACAACATTGTAAAGCAGTTATATGCCAATAAAAATATTAAAATGTTTACATTAGTCAAAAAAATTATCCCTTTGGTTGTATGACAGTCTGGCCCAAAAGCCAGCAGTTTGCTTCTTATTTTTTCTAGATAAAGTTTGAGTGAGCACTTTCCAATATAAATAGGATGTGAGCCACATATATAGTTTAACATTTTCAAGTAGTCATATTAAGAAACATAAAAAGAACTGTGTAAAATTAATTTTTAGTAATATATTTTATATAACCCAATATATACACAACAATATAATTTCAACATATAATCAATATTAAAAAAGCATTGGTGAGATATCTTATTTTTAAAAAAATTTTTATTTTTTAATTGGTGGAAAACTGCCTTACAAGTTTGTGTTTCTGCCATACAGCAATGCAAATTGGTCATAATTATGTATATATATATATACACATATATATATGTGTGTATGCCTTCCCTCCTGAGCCTCCCTCACCTCCCCTCATCTCACCCTTCTAGGTCATGAAGCATTCTTTTTTAAATACACTCAGTGCACCTCTCAATTCACATGCTAATTTTCCATTGGAAATACTTGGTCTCTATTCAAATTTCATAAAATTTATAATTGAAAAACTATTTGAAACATACCCAACTCGTTTGAAATATAATTAACTTTTTTCAATGACTGAATCAAGTAGCAATTTTTAAATTTGGATTCAAAATCTAGTTTATTGGTCACACTAGCCATGTATCAGGTGCTCAGGGCCACATGTGGCTACTGTACTGGAAAGTCTGGGTATGAAGTCCTAAGCCTGGAATTCTGGTGTTCCAGCCTCATCTGCTCCTCCCCACTGTGATTGCTGGGTCTTTTGTTTATGAGGATCAGAGAGAACAGTTTATTCTGCCAGATGACTTCTAGGGGTTTACTCGGTGTCTGTGGATTAGAGCTGGAAGGCAACCAAGATCTGGGGCAGCTCGAAGGACTAGCCCCACTCCCACGACCCCTCTGCCTCTGTCTCACCTCTAACAGCCCTAACCAGAAGATCTCACTGAGTTCTGATGCTGGAGTATCCACACTGGGTATTTCTAGCTCAGAGGCAGATTCTCTGACAAGAGAAGCTGAATAGCCAAGTCTCAGATAGCTTTTGTCAGAAAGGAGTAGCTGGAGGCGGTGTAGCCAGTGTATATTATGCCATTTTGTGGCCGGGCAGGAAGTAAAGTTTGTCAATACTGAAGCCCCAAGACCGACAGCTGTGGCTTCTTAAAACAGCCTTTTCTAGTTAA
This sequence comes from Bos taurus, assembly GCF_002263795.3. Lineage (NCBI taxonomy): Eukaryota > Metazoa > Chordata > Mammalia > Artiodactyla > Bovidae > Bos > Bos taurus. The sequence continues at coordinate 18,985,989 of NC_037352.1, forward strand.
ACGGAGTGAGTCCTGTGCTTTTTCGTCATCAACTTGAACTATAGAACCCTCATGCCTTCCAGCTTGCCTCCAACTTCTGCATTTGAATCACTTGGGTGAACAAGTCATTTAGGAGCATGTGTTTTGATTAGTGGCACCCATGATCACTGTAGCTTAAATTATATCTTCAATTTACCTGCCGGCCTACACGGCCCAAAGGAAGGACCATGTTTGATGGGGAAGAGTTCCGGAATGATGGAGGCTTCAAGGGAATGGGAACTAGCATGCCAGCACTGAGGAGAGAGAGGGCATGGAGCCTAAGAAGATGAGGGAAGCCTTTCCTTGTGCGAGTGCTGTAAGGAGAGAGCAGATTAGCTGAGATGGCGTGGTCAGGCTGTCTCGCCCGTGTGCTCTCGCTCTTGCCCCATATTTTGTAAATGATTATCTAACAGCTGAGATCACTTATAGCACTGCGCATGTGCCTCACAAGGTACTTGCTTGGCCATGGGCTACTTTTGTTCTCTAATCATATTTAAGCTCCACCTGGCAAGCCCTTGAGGCTGTGCTGTGTTGTGTTGTATTGGGGTGTGTGTTATGATGTGTTGTGGTTATGTTATGCTATATCTGCTACAATGGCTCCTGTGCCAGCCTGGAGAGAGAAACGTGTCTGCAGTTCCTACGGCTCTTCGAGTTTTCTCCCAGCTTCCCCGCTGTCTCCTTGCCTACCATGGGTTCAGCGAACAGTGAGATACAGTAAGACAGATACTGAGGGCCTGCTTTGTATTAAAGCAGCCTTCCCGCACTGAGCCAGCTCCAGAAACCGTTTTGCCTAGTGGAGGAAGATAACCTACCTATTAACACAGCATAAGCTCTCAGCAGTCATCAGGCTGTGGCCTGACTGCTATCAAGTTGATGACATAACATTTTCTCCTAATGAAATGGCAGCCATTGCAAATGTGACATCCAGAATGAAAGATTAAGCTTTGAATGCCTAGATTTTGCCACTTGGAAGCCATGTGACTCTACATGATTCATTTCATCCCCACTGTTTCTCAAACTTTAATGTGTGTACAGATCACCTGGTGCTCTTGTTAAAAAACAGAACCTGATTTGTCACATCTGGATCGGGGCCCAAGATGCTGCATTTCTAACAAGCTTCCAGGAACTTCCCTGTCAGTCCAGTGGTTAAGACTTCACCTTCCAATGCAGGTGTGGGTTTGATCCCTGGGTGGGGGGCTAAGATCCCACATGCCTCCTGGCCAAACTAAATAAATAAAACAGAAGCGATATTGTAACAAATTCATTAAAGACCCTCCCCCGCCCCCCCCCCAAAAAAAAGAACCCAGGAAACAAGCTCCCAGGTGATGCCAAGTAGCCAGGACTTAACCTCCCTCAGTAGCCTCAGCTGTGAGGTAAGCAGCCATTTGTACATATGTTGAAGTGAAGTGTTAGTCACTCAGTCGTCCGACTCTTTGCAACCCCATGGACTGTAGCCCTCCAGGTTCCTCTGTCCATGGCATTCACCAGGCAGGAATACTGGAGTGGGTTGCCATTCCCTTCTCCAGGGGATCTCCCCAACCCAGGGATCAAACCCCCGTCTCCCTGCATCATGGGCAGATTCTTTACCATCTGAGCCACCACATCAGAGCATATGCTGAGCATGTCTTCCGAGAGGGTGTGTGTGAAGCAGTAGAGCAGTAGTGCCTGGGTCTTTCCTTCTTTCACAAGACTTGAGGTTGGGTGGGCCCTCAAACTTACCCCTGTCCTGTCCTGTCCCAGCTGCCTTAAGTTGTTGCTGGGGCAACTCATGTCTTGGGAGGATTATTATTGTTGACTTCTTACCAACGGGCCTTCCACCCTTATGACCTTGGCTTATACTTCCTGCAGCTCAGGCAAATTCATCAACCTGGTCAGACATGGCTTTCACACCCGCTCTTCTGCTTTGTCCACAGGTGGTTTCCTTTATGAAGTCTCCAGTGGGTCAGTACCTGGACCGGCATCCTTTCCTGACCCTCACCTTGCTGGTATTTGTTGCTTTGTCAGCCGTTCCTGTCGGTTTCTTCCTGCTCCTCGTGGTGCTTACCTCCCTGGCTGCTTTTGTGGGAGTCATATTACTGGAAGGTATCCTACTCAGTTACTCACCCTCTTAGAAAATGACTCAGGGCACCTGCCATTGCTGTCAAATGTTGCTGTTCTTGTCAAAGTCACATCAACCAAGGCAGCTTGTCAGAGTAGTTAAAACATGGACTCTGGAGTCTGTTAGAATCCCACCTCCCCCAGCGTGATTTTAGACATGTTGTTAACTCTCTCTGAGCCTCAAATTCCTCATATGCAAGATAGGGATGTAATAATACTGTCTCAGAGAATTGTGAGGATTGAAACCTACAGTTCTATAAAGTACTTAGCACGGTCCTTGACACAGAGTAGCTTCTCCATGAATGCTAACTGTTGTCATTAAACAGAGAAGCCGTTCACTCAACAGTTATTGAGCATCTATTGCATGCCAGGTGCCTTGCTGTGTATTGAGGGTCTCCTTCACCTTTCCTCCCGAAGTCCCACTGCCTGTTGTCAGCTTCTCCCTGGGTTGCTAAGTTAAAATTACTGAGAAAGTAAATCTGATTGGCTCAGTTTGCCTTTTCAAACCAGATCACAATCCACAAAGAGATGTTTGCCATTTCTTTGTGGTGGTTAGCCATCCTTTGAAAAATACTGATCTAGGATTTTGTGAATCTTTATTGAAAAGGCAGCACACCTGTTTACTTTCTCTACTTTCCTTCCTTTCCATGGTGCGTCCCTGAAACTGTCACTGTGGAGTACCAGGTGGGCAATTTGAGCACTTATGAGGCAAGGGGAAGGAGGTCTGCCATGCAGCATTTGCCATGTTATTAATTCTACATTGGAAGGGGAAATTTGTCTATGAGGGAGGCAAGAGGAAGTGTGCTGAGCAGACAGAAAATACCACAGACTGTCACGTGTGTGATGGTTATTGTCATGCCATCACTTAGAGGAAGTTGTTATATTCCTTTTACAGATGAGTGAAACTAGAACTCTAAGGAAGCCCAGGAACTCACACTATAAATCCTTAACTAGGCTCAAACTCAATCATGTCAACTATAAAAAGCCGTGCTCTCTCTGTAGTACCTTTTACTATTTTCCCCCATATATCCTGTATTATAAAAATGTATTTGCTCTGCACTTAGATGCTAACTCATTAATATTCCCATTAAAATAATGATAGGTAAAATGATCATTCAGACCTTACAGTTACTGCATAATGGTTGCCAGGTGGGGTTGTAAAAGATGTAATCAAAAGTTATGTTTAGATTTTACTTTATTTAGCCTGCATAGCCTTTATTTCCATAGGTTGCAGGTAAGTGCGAATTATAGTATTTGTTAGGCACTTTGAAACATTGGACATAATTTACCACCCTTATTACTGCCTTGGCTAACTCCTTCTCGAGGATTCTACTGGGAGTCCATCCCTGACTTTGAGGGTGAAGTGAAAGTGAAGTCGCTCAGTCATGTCCGACTCTTTGTGACCCCATGGACGGTAACCTACCAGGCTGTGCGGTCCATGGGATTTTCCAGGCAAGAATACTGGAGTGGGCTGCCATTTCCTTCTCCAGGGGATCTTCCCAACCCAGGGACTGAACCCGGGTCTCCTGCATTGCAGACAGACACTTTACTGTCTGAGCCACTTGAGGGTGAGGGGGTTTCAAATTCAAATACCCATGGGCAAGGCAGATAGCAGAAGTGAGCAAAGCAGTCCAAGAATGATACAGTTGGGTACAGTGGGGCCTGGAGGAAACTGGAAGGCCAGTCAATTGGTGCCATGCAACAATGCTTATGTGGGTATTGAGATTGCCTCCTTTTTTAAGCAATGCCAGAAGTCTGGATTTTTATGGGAAATCTCCTCACTTCAGTTCAGTCACTCAGTTGTGTCCAGCTCTTTGCGACCCCATGAACTGCAGCATGCCAGGTCTCCCTGTCCATTACCAACTCCCGGAGTCTACCCAAACTCATGTCCATTGAGTCGGTGATGCCATCCAACCATCTCATCCTCTGTTGTCCCCTTCTCCTCCTGCCCTCAATCTTTCCCAGCATCAGGGTCTTTTCCAATGAGTGAGCTCTTTGCATTAGGTGGCCAAAGTATTGGAGTTTCAGCTTCAACATCAGTCCTTCCAATGAACACCCAGGACTGATCTCCTTTAGAATGGACTGGTTGGATCTCCTTGCAGTCCAAAGGACTCTCAAGAGTCTTTTCCAACACCACAGTCCAAAGGCATCAATTCTTCTGCGCTCAGCTTTCTTTATAGCCCAACTCTCACATCCATACATGACCACGGGGAAAACCATAGCCTTGTCTAGATGGACCTTTCTGGATTAACTTGTTTTAAACCCATTGGTATGGGGTTTGGCATCTTCAGTCTGTTTTAGATGGATGATTCTTTTGACACACCCTCCTCTAGGACTGGTCATCTCTGTGGGCGGCCTCGCACTGCTCTGTGTCCTCTGTGGCTTGGGCTTTGTGTCACTCGTCATGTCAGGGACAATCATGGTGTCCTACATGGTAATCTCCAGCCTCATCAACTACTGGTTTTCTCTCAGGTAAGTGCATGTCAGTGCAGTAATCAATCTTTACCATTTGGGTAGATTTCCACAAATAACACCCTAACCCTGGTCACATCACACTCAGTCTCCAAAGCTAGGAGGTGCCTAGTATCCTCACCTCTCTTCTTATGGAGAAGTGAGGTTTCCTTCTCAATTTTTTTTTTTTTAAATTATCAGGTAGTAAGGTAGTAATGCTTTGGTGGCAAATAATGAAAAACCTAAATAGATACTAGCTTAAACAAATAGGAATTTATTTTTATTGCATAGCAAAAAGCTGGCGATAGCTCAGTACTGGCACAGAGCCAACCCAGTGTCCTCAAGGTACCAGGCACCTTCCGCTTTTCTGTGTTGCTCCATTGACCTGTCACCTCATGACCACAAGAAAGCTGCTGTGGCCCTGGCTCCACCAACCACATTCAAGGCAGGATGAAGGGAGAAATAAATGAGTCCTCTCTCACCAATTGAGTATGATCTTTTTTATCAAGTAAATGACATCTTTCCCAGAACCTCCCCCTTTCTTACCCCAAATGACCTCATTGGCTGGAATTTTGGCAGATGGCCATTCTAAACTGGAAGGGAGGCTGGGAAATGGAGTACACACCCACAAGGAAAAAAGCTTTAAGAATATGTGTTGGTCAGCCAAGCTCTGGTGTGTGCTGTAGTTCCCCACCATGCGGTATCAGTGTTAGGAAGGCTACTTGAAATTCAAAGAGAATCCATGTTGCCAGTTATGTCAATATCAATAGTGTTACCTCCGCTCTCACTTTCCTCTGAAACCTATCATCACTGGGATGAAAAAAGACAGACTTAGTTCTCTTCCCCTACTACATCTCCCTTCTGTTAATAATGTAAAGAAATAGTTAATTAGGATTTGGTGATAGGGGTCTGAATCCCAGCTATGCCATTTTTTAGCTGTGTGGTCTTGAACTAGCTATCCAACATCTCTGCTCTCAGTTTTCTTTCATGGGTTAAACAGGGCTACTCCTTGCTCTGCCTCTCTCACTGGATTGTTGTAAGGACACAAACAGTAGTTGGAGAAAATGTAATATCCAAACTAGAACAGGGAAAAGGATCATAACCTCTACCCCTAACTCAGGCATTTTAACCTCTTGTGTCCCCAATTTCCTCATCTGTAAAGTTAGTGTAGCCCCAAATCTGGTGTGGTTACAAGAAGTGGCCAAAAATAAACCAACAAAGAATGTCATTTATTCAGTCGTGTACACTCAACATTGCTCTTTAAAGAGGCCTTAGAACTAATCATTTCCTCTTGTTACCAAACAGGCTGTTGCCGCAACACAACTCCAGTGGTGACTGTCCGCTGGCCGTGAAGTCTGCACACATAGAGGGGCTCTACCAGGAATGACCAGCTGAATGGAACCAAAGGTTTTATTCAAACACCTCTGGAATATTGTTGGATCTTTGCCCCTTAGGATTATGACTTAGAAGGGACTAGGTAGTTAAACACTTCCTGGAGGTATCCTTTAGCTTTTTTACTTATTTGTTGGGTCCTACAGTAGACGGTTTTGGAGATCTTGCTGCTCTGGGTCAGTTCCATTAGCTGACCCACCTTCACAAGGAGAATCAGCAAAGAATCCCATTGACTTGGTGGCTCTTCGATCCTCTCATCGCCTCCCCAGAGATGCAGACCTGACCTTGGCAAGGTTCTGAGCCTCTACAGGCCAGTGACCTGATTCCCAAAGGCTCAGATCTTGTATCTGAAGTCCAGTTTGGGTAACCATAGATTGTTTTTACTTTTTATTTCTTTTTAATGAGAGCTGCTTATTTCTTCACCCATTTGAAAAAAAAGGAAGGGGGGTGGGGAATCCAAAACAGAACGAGCTCTTCTGTCTTATGAGCCTCTTATCAGAAATATAAATAGCATTTGGGAATAATGGCCTCTCAGACAAAGTTAGAAAATAAGAGTCCAATCTTATCCTTTTGGCCAAGAGCTTTTTTTCTAAGGCTAAAGGTATCGTTTCCACCATTGAATACTGTTCAGTGATGTTACTCTTTAAAATATTTGCACTTGACACTTTTGTATTGTATTAAGGAAGTTGTCTTGTTAAGCCATTTCTTCAAAAAGTCCTATGCAAATGCTAAACAACTACAAAAATTTTTTAAATCCTTTGGGGTTTCTACTTAAGTAGTTTATTTGCTATGGTACTTTATTAAATAAATATTTATTTAGATGAGCTTTTTTTCTTTACTCTTTATTTCAGAATTCTCTCTAGACATCATACCCATTCATTCCTTCTGTGTCAATTTAATGGCAGATCCTGGGTAATAAGGCTTTTCTAGTTGCTAGTGGTAGACACTCAACTCAAAATGGCTTTAAAAAATGGAAGTAGAGGGGGAAGAGATTCATTTCACTGAAATAAAATGCCAAGAGGTGGGTCTTTAGACACTGCTGGATCCAGGGCTTAAGTGATGTCATTAAACATCTATCTCTCTTCATCTCTCAGCACCACTTTTCTCAGTCTAAATGACTTTTACATAGTCTGTACCCATGTGGAGGTCCCGGCAGCTCTAATTTTATATCAGCCTCATAGTTAGCACTCCGTATTGGGCAAAGAGGCTGCTCTTTTCCAATAGTACATTCAGATTTTCTGAGTTTGGCTCTGATTGGACAGACTTGGGTCACGTGGGCAACCCCAAACCAAGTGCGGGGGAAGGTAGGGGATGGAATATGCTGATGGATCAGGGCAAGGACATATGTGCATTCAAGAACTAGGAGAGGGAATGGATAAGCCCCCTCTGACTCTGCATAGGTGGGAGTGATAGGGTATTAGAGATGGGAAGACGATCTGACCCCAAAGGAAAAAGGGCAGACAGAAGCAAATACTTGCTATTTGATTCAGGAGAACATGAAGCCCTTAATTAATTTGGTACTTTTCTGTATCCCATGACAGTCAGCCACACCTGTCCCTAAAGGTGACTTCAACTCTATTAGAGAACAAGAACTGCATATCCCTGCCAATATATGGGAGTATGATATTAACAGTTACCGTTTATTGAATGTTTCTTACTTACATGCAACTGTCCGCTACTAGCTGTCTAAACTAAATACCCTGCTGGGTTCTGAGCTTCAGAAATGAAGAGCAAAAAGGCCCTTGGCCTCCTGAAGTTTACTTTCTAATGTAGGAGTCACTTAACAAGTGTATTAGTTATCTCTTGTTGTATAACGGTTTACAAAAAGCATGTTTGTTATCCTATATTTTTGGTATGTTAGAAATAGAGGTCTGGCTTAGCTGGGTCCTTTGTTGTTTAGTCAGTGAGTTGTGTCTGACTGTTTGTGACTCCGTGGACTGTAGCCTGCCAGGCTCTTCTGTTCATGGAATTTTCCAGACAAGAATACTGGAGTGGGTTGCCATTGCCTTCTCTAAGCTGAGTTCTTTGCACGACTGCAATAACAGTGATGTCAGGGCTGGGTTCTCCTTTGAGGCTCAACAGGGAAAGGATCCACATCCAAGCTCACATTGTCATTGGCTGCATCCATTTCCTTGTAGGCTTTGGGGCTGAGTTCCTCAATCCCTGTCATAAAGAAGCTCATAACCTGGCAGCCTGCTTCTTCAAAACTACCAAGGAAGAGGGTCTCTAAGCAAGATGGACATTACATGCTACAACACACAATCGTGTACACATAATCACACACAGCCTGTCACTTTCATTACATTCTGTGGGTTAGAAGCAATCGGGTCCCACTCACTCTAAGAAGAGAGATCACGCAAGGGAACACATATCACGGATGAGAATCATGGACTCCACCTTATAGTCTACCTGCTACAACAAGTAAACAAAATATCAGATTATGATAAGTGAATTAAAGAAAGTCAAAGGGCAGGCCATGTCAGCCACAGCAATCTTCTCTTTGAACCACAGAAAGAGAATTTGTCACCATGCCAAGAGCTGGGGGGCAGGTATTCCTAGCAGAGGGCACAGGAACACAAAGCCCCAAGACTGAAAGGAGCTTAAGGAAAAGATATCAATGTGACTGGACTTGGTGAGCAAAGGGTAAATGGAGGACAGACAGGAGCCCATCATGCAAGACTTCACAGGGTAAGAAATTTACAGCAAAGAGCAAAAGGAAGATGGTAAAGAATTTCACACTTTGCATTAGCAGAAACGTAGATTAGACTTAGATTTTTAAAGATCACTTGTGGCCGATGGATTGGGGATCAAAAGGCCAGTCAGGAGGTCTGCAGAGGTCCACAGCAGAGGATGGTTTACACTAGTGTGGAGAGCTAGCAGCATTTGGTGACGGACTGCGTGTGGGTAGTGGAGGAAAGGGGCACACAGGATGGCACCTGAATTTTTAATTTGAGCCAGTGGGTAGTCAGTGACACTATTTTCTGAGATGGCATCTGAGCTTTTCTCATATTAAGTCAAATACGCCTTTTTGACACCAAGAGAATGTCAAATGAACAGTGGCTTATAGAGTAGATCTGGGCTGGGGATACAAGAATTGGAAGTATTTTCAGTGCTGAGAGCTTTACACAGCCTTCTTATGGAATATCCGGAGAGTAGGCAAGAGATCATTTTACGACATTTTTCTGATCACATAAATAGCCTTGCTTCAAACTCTGCAAGGTACAAGGTGCTTTCCCATTGCACTTAATAGTGCTAAGTCCTTTACATCATAGGCTATAACTGCTGACTTCTCATTCTTCATATTTCCTTAGCCTCTGGATTTTAGAGTGAATGAAATTAGGGTTCAGGGCTGAAATGATTCACAAATTCTGCTAAGATGTGACATACAAATCAAGGTTTGCAATTCAGGCTGTCACACTACCTGGAGCCTGAGGCCTTGGCAAACAGATGAAGTAAAATAATATACAGAACCCAGCAGAGTGCCTGTCACAGAATAGGCCCATAAAGAATAGTTGTCAAAGTGCATGGTGCACTGTTATTTGAAACTGAGTGGAATGGAAACACACAGGTAACCTATAGGTAATAGCCCAAGAATATACCCACACACCTTTGGGTACCTTATCTTTGACAAAAGAAGGCAAGAATATACATGGAGAAAAGATAGCCCCTTCAATAAGTGGTGCTGGGAAAACTGGACAGCTATGTGTAAAAGAATGAAGTTAGAATACTTCCTAACACCTTACACAAAAATAAATGGATTTAAAGACCTAATATAAGAGCAAAGCCTGTAAAACTCTTAAGACGAAAACATAGGCAGAATACTCTTTGACATAAATCACAGCAAGATCCTCTATGACCCACCTCCCAGAGAAATGAAATAAAAGCAAAAATAAATGGGACCCAATTAAACTTAAAATTTTTTGTACAGGAAAGGAAACTATGAGCAAAGTGAACAGGCAACCCTAGGAATGGGAGAAAATAATAACAAATAAGACAACTGACAAAGGATTAATCTCCAAAATGTACAAGCAGTTCATTCAGCCCAATACCAGAAAAACAACCCAATCAAAAAGTGGGCAGGAGGCCTAAACTGGCATTTCTCCAAAGAAGACATACAGATGACTAATAAACATATGAAAAGATGCTCAACATTGCTCATTATTAGAGAAAATCAAAACTACAATGAGGTATTACCTCACACCAGTCAGAATGGCTATCATCAAAAAGTCTACAAACAGTGCTGGAGAGGGTGTGGAGAAAAGGGAACCCTTTTGCACTGTTGGTGGGAATGTAGATTGATACAGCCACTATGGAGAACAGTATGGAGATTCCTTAACAAACTAAGAATAAAACTACCATTTAAAAATTTTTTCCGTGTTTTTTTCAGTCACTAAGTCATATCTGATTGTGACATCATGCCAAGCTTCCCTGTCCTCCACAGTTGCCCAGAGTTTGCTCAGAATCATGTCCACTGAATCAGTGATGCCATCCAACCACCTCATCCTCTGTCGTCCCCTTCTCCTCCCGCCTTCAGTCTTTCCCAGCATCAAGGTTATTTACCAGTGAGTCAGCTCTTCACATCTGGTGGCCAAAGTATTGGAGCTTCAGCTTCAGCATCAGTCCTTCAGGTATCATCAAAGTTGATTTCCTTCAGGATTGACTGGTTTGATCTCCATGCAGTCCAAAGGACTTGCAAGTCTTCTCCAGCACCACTATTCAAAAGCATCAGTTCTTCAACATCAGCCTTCTTTATGATCCAGTTCTCACATCCGAACATGACTACTGGAAAAACCATAGGTTGACTATACAGACCTTTGTTGGCAAAGTGATATCTCTGCTTTTGAATATGCTATGTAGGTTTGTCATCACTTTACTTCCAAGGAGCAAGCGTCTTTTAATTTCATGTCTTCAGTCACCATCTACAGTGATTTTGGAGCCAAAGAAAATAAAATCTGTCACTGTTTCTACTTTTCCCCCTTCTAATTTGCCATGAAGTGATGGGACAAATGTCATGATCTCCAGTCAGTTCAGTTCAGTCGCTCAGTTGTATCTGACTCTTTGTGATCCCGTGGACTGCAGCATGCCAGGCTTCCCTATCAATCACCAGCTCCTGCAGTTTGCTCAAATTCATGTCCACTGAGTCAGTGATACCATCTAACCATCTCATCCTCTGTCATCCCCTTGTCCTGCCTTCAATCTTTCCCAGTATCAGGGTCTTTTCTAGTGAGTCAGCTCTTCTCATTAGGTGGTCAAAGTATTGGAGCTTAAGTTTCAGTATCAGTCCTTCCAATGAATATTCAGGACTGATTTTCTTTAGGATTGACTGGTTTGATCTCCTTGCAGTCTAAGGGACTCTCAAGAGTCTTCTCCAGAACCACAGTTTAAAAGTATCAATTCTTCAGCACTCAGCATTCTTTACGGCCCAACTCTCACATCCATAAATGACTAATGGAAAAACCATAGCTTTGATTAGACAGACTTTTGTTGGCAAAGTAATGTCTCTGCTTTTTAATATGCTGTCTAGGTTGGTCATAGCTTTTCTTCCAAAGAGCAAGTATCTTTTAATTTCATGGCTGCAGTCACCATCTGCAGTGATTTTGAAGAAATCAAAATCAAGAAAATAAAAAATAAACCAAGAAAATAAAGTCTGTCACTGTTTCCATTGTTTCCGCATCTATTTGCCATGAAGTGATGGGACTGGATGCCATGATCTTTGTTTTTTGAACGTTGAATTTTAAGCCAGCTTTTTCATTCTCATCTTTCACCTTCAGCAAGAGGCTCTTTAATTCCTCTTTGCTTTCTGCCATAAGGGTGGTATCATCTGCATATCTGAATTTATTGATACTTCTCCCCAAAATCTTTGTGCTTCATCCAGCCCTCCATTTCGCATGAAGTACTCTGCATATAAGTTAAATAAGCAGGGTGATATACAGCCTTGACATACTCCTTTCCCATTTTGTAACCAGTCCATTTTCCATGTCTGATTTAATTGTTGCTTCTTGACCTGCATACAGGTATCTCAGGAAGCAAGTAAGGTGGTCTGGTAGTCCCATCTCTTTAAGAATTTTCCACAGTTTGCTGTGTTCTACACAGTCAAAGGCTTTTGTGTAGTCAGTGAAGCAGAAATAGATGTTTTTCTGGAATTCTCTTGCTTTTTCTATGATCCAATGGATGATGGTGAGTTTTAAGCCTGTTTTTGCAGTCTTCTCTTTCACCCTCATCAAGGCTTTTTACTATTAGAGTGCTATCATCTGCATATCTAAGGTTGTTGCTATTCCTCCTAGCAATCTTGAGTCCAGCTTGTGCTTCATCCAGCCTGGCATTTCGGATGATGTACTCTGCATATAGGTTTAATAAGCAGAGTGACAATAAACACCCCTGTCATACTCCATTCCCAATTTTGAACCAGTCCGTTGTTCCAAATCTGTTTCTAACTGTTTCTTCTTAATCTACATATAGTTTCTCAGAAAGCAGATAAGGTGTTCTGGTATTCCCTTCTCTTTAAGAATTTTCCAGTTTTCTGTGATCCACACAGCACACAGCCAAGGGCTTTAGCATAGTTAATGAAGCAGAAGTAGATGTTTTTCTGGAACTCCCTTGCTTTCTCCAGGGTCCAGTGAATGTTCACAATTTGATCTCTGGTTACTCTGCCCCTTTGAAACCCAGCTTGTAGATCTGGAAGTTTTCGGTTCATGTACTTCAGAAACCTAGCTTAAAGGATTTTGAACATAACCTTACTAGCTTGTGAAATGAATGCAATTGTGTGGTAGTACAAACAGTCTTTGGCACTGCCCTTCTTTGGAACTGGAGTGTAAACTGACCTTTTCCAGTCCTGTGGCCACTGCTGAGTTTTGCAAATTTCCTGGCATATTGAACATAGCACTTTAACAGCATCATCCCTCAGGATTTTAAATAGCTCAGCTGAAATGCCATCACCTCCACTAGCTTTGTTCGTAGTAATGCTTCCTAAGGCCCACTTGACTTCACACTCCAGAATATATGGCTCTAGGAGAGTCACCACACCATCATGGTTATTTGGGTCATTGAAACCTTTTTGGTACAGTTCTCTGTGTATTCTTGCCTCCTCTCCTTAATTTCTTCTCTTTCTGTTAGATCCTTACAGTTTCTGTCCTTTATTGTGCCCATCCTTGCATGAAATATTCCCTTTAGAGCTCTAATTTTCTTGAATACATCTCTAGTATTTACCATTCTATTGCTTTCCTCTATTTCTTTGCATTTTCATATAAGAAGGCCTTTTTATCTCTCCTTGCTATTCTCTGGAACTCTGCATTCAGTTGCATATATCTTTCCCTTTCTCCCTTGCCGTTCACTTTTCTTCTTTCCTCAGCTATTTTTAAAGCCTCCTCAGACAATCACTTTGCCTTCTTGCCTTTCTTTTTATCTGGGATAGTTTTGATCACTGTCTCCTGTACAGTGTATGAACCTCTGTCAATAATTCTTCAGACACTCTGTCTACCAGATCTAATCCTTTAAATCTATTCATCACTTCCACTGTATAATCATAAGGGATTTAATTTAGGTCATATCTGAATGCCATGATGGTTTTCCCTACTTTCTTTAAGCCTAAATTTTGCAAAAAGGAGCTCTTGATCTGAGCCACAGTCAGCTCCAGGTCTTGTTTTTGCTGACTGTATAGAACCTCTCCATTTTGGGGTTCAAAGAATATAATCAATCTGATTTTGGTACTGACCATCTGGTGATGTCCATGTGTAGAGTCTTCCCTTGTATTGTGGGAAAAAGACGTTTGCCATGACCAGCGTGCTTCTTTGACAAAACTATGTTAGCCTGTGCCCTGCTTCATTTTGTACTTCAAGACCAAACTTGCCTATTACTCCAGTTATTTCTTGACTTCCTACTTTTGCATCCAAATGCCCTATGATGAAAAGGATATATTTTATTGGTGTTAGATCTAGAAGGTCTTATAGGTCTTCATAGAACTGGTCAACTTCAGCTTCTTCAATGTTAGTGGTTGGGGCATAGACTTGAATTACTTTGATGTTGAGTGGTTTGCCTTGGAAAATGAACCAAGATCATTCTTTTGCTTTTGAGATTGCACCCAAGTACTGCATTTTGGACTCTTTTATTGACTATAAGGGCTACTCCATTTCTTCTAAGGGATTCTTGCCCACAGTAGTAGATATAATGGTCATCTGAATTAAATTTGCCCATTCCTATCCATTTTAGTTTACTGATTTCTAATATGTCAATATTCACTCTTGGCATCTCCTGCTTGACCATATCTAATTTACCTTGATTCATGGACCTAACATTCCAGGTTCCTATGCAATATTGTTCTTTACAACATCAGACTTGACTTTGACCATCAGACATACCCACAACTAAGCATCTCTTCCACTTTGGCCCAGGTGCTTCATTCCTTCTGGAGTTATCAGTAATTGCCATACCCTTTTCCCCAGTAGCATATTGGACACCTTCTGACCTGGGGGAGCTCATCTTTTGGTGTTATATATATATATATATTGCCTTTTTGAATTGTTCATGGGGTTCTCACGGCAAGAATACTGGAGTGGTTTGCCATTCTCTCATCCAATGGACCATGTTTCGTCATAACTCTTACTATGACCCATCCATCTAGGGTGGTCCTGCGCAATATGGCTCATAGCTTCATTGAGTTATGCAAGCACCTTTGCTACAACAAGGCTGTGATTCATGAAGGGGAAAACTATTGTATGACTCAGCAATCCCTCTCCTGGGCATATACCCTGAGAAAACTATAATTGAAAAAGACACATGTACCCCAGTGTTCACTGCAGCATTGTTTACTATATCTAGGATGTGGAAGCAGTCTAGATGTCCATCAATGGATGGATAAAAAATTATGGTACATATACACAATGGAATATTACTCAGCTATAAAAAAGGAATGTACTTGAGTGAGTTCTAATGAGGTGGATGAACCTAGAGTCTATTATACAGAGTGTAGGAAGTCAGAAAGAGAAAAACAAATATCATATATAAACACATATATATGGAATTTAGAAAGATGGTATCAATGAACCTATCTGCAGGGCAGTAGTGGAGACACAGACATAGAGAACAAACTTATGGACATGGAGAGGAAGGAGAGGGTGGGACAAATTGAGACAGTAGCATTTAAACGTATACATTACCATATGTAAAATTAGACAGCCAGTGGAAATGTGCTGTGTGATGCAGAGAGCTCAAGTCTGGTGCTCTGTGACAGCCTAGAGGGGTGTGACAGGATGGGAGGTGGGAGAAACATTCAAGACGGAGGAGACATAGGTATACCTATGGCTGATTCATGTTTCTACATGGAAGAAACCAACACAATATTGTAAAGCAATTATCCTCATGTGGTTGTTAAGTTGCTCAGTCATGACCAACTCTTTGTGACCCCATGAACTGCAGCACACCAGACTTCACTATCCTTCACTATCTCCTGGAGTTGCTCAAACACATGTCCATTGAGTCAACCATGCTATCCAACCATCTCATGCTGTGTTGTCCCCTTCTCCTCCTGCCTTCAATCTTTCCCAGCATCAGGGTCTGGGAATTAGCATCCATTGAGTCAGCCCTTTGCATCAGGTGGTCAAAGTACTGGACTTCAGCTTCAGCATCAGTCCTTCCAATGAATACTCAGGGTTAATTTCCCTTAGAATCGACTGGTTTGATCCCCTTGCAGTCCAAGGGACTCTCAAGAGTCTTCTCAGCACCACAGTTTGAAGGCATCAGTTCTTCAGCACTCAGCCTTTTTTATTGTCCAGCTCTCACATTGACACATGACTACTGGAAAAACCACAGCTTTGACTATATGGACATTTTCCAGCAAAATAATGTCACTACTTTTTAATATGCCGTCTAGATTTGTCATTACTTTTCTTCCAAGAAGCGAACACCTTTTAATCTCATGGCTGCAGTCACCATCTGCAGTGATTTTGGAGCCCAATAAAGTCTGTCACTGTTTCCATTGTTTTCCCATCTATTTGCCATGAAGGGCTGGGACTGGATGCCATGGTCTTCATTTTTTGAATGTTGAGTTTTAAGCCAGATTTTTCACTCTCCTCTTTCACCTTCATCAAGGGGCTCTTTAGTTACTCTTCACTTTCTGCCATAAAGGTGGTGTCATCCGCATATCTGAGGTTATTTATATTTCTCCCCACAATCTTGATCCCAATTTGTGCTTCATTTGGCCCTGCATTTCCATGATGTTCTCTGCATATAAGTTAAATAAGCAGGGTGACAATATACAGCCTTAACATCCTCCTTTCCCAATTTTGAACGAGTCCATTTTCCATGTCTGGTTCTCAGATCAGATCAGTCGCTCAGTCGTGTCCAAGTCTTTGTGACCCCATGAATCGCAGCATGCCAGGCCTCCCTGTCCATCACCAACTCCCGGAGTTTACTCAGAGTCACGTCCATAGAGTCAGTGATGCCATCCAGCCATCTCATCCTCTGTCGTCCCCTTCTCCTCCTGCCCCCAATCCCTCCCAGCATCAGAGTCTTTTCCAGTGAGTCAACTCTTCGCGTGAGGTGGCCAAAGTACTGGAGTTTCAGCTTTAGCATCATTCCTTCCAAAGAAATCCCAGGGCTGATCTCCTTCAGAATGGACTGGTTGGATCTCCTTGCAGTCCAAGGGACTCTCAAGAGTCTTCTCCAACACCACAGTTCAAAAGCATCAATTCTTCGGCGCTCAGCCTTCTTCACAGTCCAACTCTCACATCCATACATGACCACAGTAAAAACCATATCCTTGACTAGATGAACCTTTGTTGGCAAAGTAATGTCTCTGCTTTTGAATATGCTATCTAGGTTGGTCATAACTTTCCTTCCAAGGAGTAAGCGTCTTTTAATTTCATGGCTGCAGTCACCATCTGCAGTGATTTTGGAGCCCAGAAAAATAAAGTCTGACACTGTTTCTACTGTTTCCCCATGTATTTCCCGTGAAGTGATGGGACCGGATGCCATGATCTTAGTTTTCTGAATGTTGAGCTTTCAGCCAACTTTTTCACTCTCCACTTTCACTTTCATTAAGAGGCTTTTGAGTTCCTCTTCACTTTGTGCCATAAGGGTGGTGTCATCTGCATAGCTGAGGTTATTGATATTTCTCCCGGCAATCTTGATTCCAGCTTGTGTTTCTTCCAGTCTAGCGTTTCTCATGATGTACTCTGCATATAAGTTAAATAAGCAGGGTGACAATATACAGCCTTGACGTACTCCTTTTCCTATTTGGAACCAGTCTGTTGTTCCATGTCCAGTTCTAACTGTTGCTTCCTTACCTGCATAAAAATTTCTCAAGAGGCAGATCAGGTGGTCTGGTATTCCCATCTCTTTCAGAATTTTCCAGTTTGTTGTGATCCACACAGTCAAAGGCTTTGGCATAGTCAATAATGCAGAAATAGATGTTTTTCTGGAACTCTTGCTTTTTTCCCTGATCCAGCGGATGTTGACAATTTAATCTCTGGTTCCTCTGCCTTTTCTAAAACCAGCTTGAACATAAGGAAGTTCATGGTTCACATATTGCTGAAGCCTGGCTTGGAGAATTTTGAGCATTACTTTACTAGCGTGTGAGATGAGTGCAATTGTGCAGTAGTTTGAGCATTCTTTGGCATTGCCTTTCTTTGGGATTGGAATGAAAACTGACCTTTTCCAGTCTTGTGGCCACTGCTGAGTTTTACAAATGTGCTGGCATATTGAGTGTAGCACTTTCACAGCATCATCTTTCAGGATTTGGAATAGCTCAACTGGAATTCCATCACCTCCACTAGCTTTATTTGTAGTGATGCTTTCTAAGGCCCACTTGACTTCACATTCCAGGATGTCTGGCTCTAGGTCAGTGATCACACCATCGTGATTATTTGGGTCGTGAAGACCTTTTTTGTACAGTTCTTCTGTGTATTCTTGCCATCTCTTCTTAATATCTTCTGCTTCTGTTAGGTCCATACCATTTCTGTCCTTTGTTGAGCCCATCTTTGCATGAAATGTTCCTTTGGTATCTCTGATTTTCTTGAAGAGATCCCTAGTCTTTCCCATTCTGTTGTTTCCCTCTATTTCTTTGCATTGATCGCTGAAGAAGCCTTTCTTATCTCTTCTTGCTATTCTTTGGAACTCTGCATTCAGATGTTTGTATCTTTCCTTTTCTCCTTTGCTTTTTGCTTTTCTTCTTTTCACAGCTATTTGTAAGGCCTCCCCAGACAGCCATTTTGCTTTTTTGCATTTCTTTTCCATGGGTTGGTCTTGATCCCTGTCTCCTGTACAATGTCACGAATCTCATTCCATAGTTTATCAGGCACTCTATCTATCAGATCTAGGCCCTTAAATCTATTTCTCACTTCCACTGTATAATCATAAGGGATTTGATTTAAGTCATACCTGAATGGTCTAGTGGTTTTCCCTACTTCTTCAATTGGAGCCATGGCTGCACGGGCACAGGAGGGCCTAGAGGAGCTATCCCACGTTGAAGGTCAGGAAGGGCAGCGGTGAGGAGATACCCCTCGTCCAAGGTAAGGAGCAATGGCTGGGCTTTGCTGGAGCAGCCGTGAAGAGATACCCCACACTCAAGGTAAGAGAAACCCAAGTAAGACGGTAGGTGTTGCAAGAGGGCATCAGAGGGCAAACACACTGAAATCATACTCACAGAAAACTAGTCAATCTAATCACACTAGGACCACAGCCTTGTCTAACTCAATGAAACTAAGCCATGCCCGTGGGGCAACCCAAGATGGGTGGGTCGTGGTGGAGAGATCTGACAGAATGTGGTCCACTGGAGAAGGGAATGGCCTTCTTCAAACCACTTCAGTATTCTTGCCTTGAGAACCCCACGAACAGTATGAAAAGGCAAAATGATAGGATACTGAAAGAGAAACTCCCCAGGTCAGTAGGTGCCCAATATGCTACTGGAGATCAGTGGAGAAATAACTACAGAAAGAATGAAGGGATGGAGCCAAAGCAAAAACAATACCCAGCTGTGGATGTGACTAGTGATAGAAGCAAGGTCCGATGCTGTAAAGAGCAATATTGCATAGGAACCTGGAATGTCAGGTCCATGAATCAAGGCAAATTGGAAGTGGTCAAACAAGAGATGGCAAGAGTGAATGTAGGCATTCTAGGAATCAGCGAACTGAAGTGGTCTGGAATGGGTGAATTTAACTCAGATGACCATTATATTTACTACTGCGGGCAAGAATCCCTCAGAAGAAATGGAGTAGCCATCATGGTCAACAAAAGATTCCGAAATGCAGTACTGGGGATGCAATCTCAAAAACGATAGAATGATCTCTGTTCGTTTCCAAGGAAAACCATTCAATATCACAGTAATCCAAGTCTATGCCCCAACCAGTAACGCTGAAGAAGCTGAAGTTGAACGGTTCTATGAAGACCTACAAGACCTTTTAGAACTAACACCCAAAAAAGATGTCCTTTTCATTATAGGGGACTGGAATGCAAAAGTAGGAAATCAAGAAACACCTGGAGTAACAGGCAAATTTGGCCTTGGAATACGGAATGAAGCAGGGCAAAGACTAATAGAGTTTTACCAAGAAAATGTCTGGTTCTAACTGTTGCAAATTGACCACAAAACAGGTTTTACAGAAGGCAGGTAAGTTATTCCCATCTCTTGAAGAATTTTCTACAGTTTGTTTTGATTTGCACAAAGACTTTAATGTAGTCAATGAAGCAGAAGTATATGCTTTTCAGGAATTCTCTAGGGTTTCCTAAAATCCAACAGGTGTTGGCAATTTGATCTCTGATTCCTCTGCCTTTTCTAATCCAGCTTGTACATCTGGAAGTTCACATTTCACATACTGTTGAAGCCTAGCTTGAAAGATTTTGAGCATTACTTTGCTAGCATGTGAATTGAGTGCAATTGTGCAGTAGTTTGCATTGCCGTTCTTTGGGATTGCAATGAAACTTTTTCATTCCAATCCCAAAGAACTAGATGAATCTTTGTTGGCAAAGTGATGTCTGTTTTTTAATACACTCTAGGTTTGTCATAGTTTTTCTCCAAGGAGCTAGTGTCTTTTAATTTCATGGCTGCAGTCACTGTCCACAGTGATTTTGGAGCCCATGAAAATAAAGTCTGTCAGTGTTTCCATTTTCCCCCATCTATTTGTCATGAAGTGATGGGGACTGGATACTATGATTTTAGTTTTTTGAATGTTGAGTTTGAAGCTAGCTTTTTCACTCTCCTCTTTCACCTTAATTAAGAGGCTTTTAGTTCCTTTTTGCTTTCTGCCTTTAGAGTAGTGCCATCTGTATATCTGGAGTTATTTAATTTCTCCCTGAAATCTTTATTCCAGCTTGTGTTCCATCCAGCCTGGCATTTCACATGAGGTACTCTGCATATAAGTTAAATAAGCAGGGTGATAATATACAGCCATGACATACTCCTTTCCCAATTTGGAACCAGTTTGTTGTTCCATGTCCGGTTCTAACTCTTGCTTCTTGACCTGCATACAAGTTTCTTAGGAGGCAGGTAACATGGGGTGGTATTCCCATCTCTTTAAGAATTTTCCACATTTTCCTGTGATCCACACAGTCAAAGGATTTAGCATAGTCAATAAAGCAGAAGTAGATATTTTTATGGTATCCCCTTGCTTTTTCTATGATCCAACATATGGTGGCAATTTGATCTCTGATTCCTCTGCCTTTTCTAAATCCACCATGTACATCTGGAAGCTCTTGGTTCATTAAGAAAATTAGAGACACAAAGGGAATATTTCATGCAAAGATGAGTACAATGAAAGACAGAAACCTTCTGTTAGGTATGGATGTAACAGACGCAGAAGAGATTAAGAAGAGGTGGTAAGGATACACAGAAGAATTGTACAAAAAAGGTCTTAATGAACTGGATAACCACGATGGTGTGATCAGTCATCTAGGCCAGACATCCTGGGTTGTGAAGTCAGGTGGGCCTTAGGAGGCCTTACTACTGATAAAACTAATGGAGGTGATGGAATTTCAGCTGAGCTATTTCAAATCCTAAAAGATGATGCTGTTAAAGTGCTGCACTCAATATGGCAGCAAATTTGGAAAACTCAGCAGTGACCACAGTTCTGGAAAAGGTCAGTTTTTATTCCAATCCTCTAGTGGAAGGGCAATTATCCTCTAGTTAATAACAAATGAAAATTTAAAAACCCTATTGGTAGCCAAGCTTGGAAGAATGGTAGGACTCCCTGGTTACTCCAGATGTATCATTCATGGAGATATAAGGTTAACCATTGGGAAGATAGTCAGTAATACTGAATTAGCTTCATATGTTATAGATGGTAACCAGACTTATGGTTGTAATCATTTTATAATGCACAAAGACATTGACTTAGTTAGTGATTTACTACTGAAACTAATATAATATTGTGTATCAATTATGCTTAGGTACTGTTGACCTTTTAGGTGCAGTTCAATGTGTTCTTGTTTGGAAAGGTAAATCAATTAAAATTAAAAAGGTAATTAATCCCCAGAGGGTGAAAACTGATGTTATACAGACAGAATGTTAATTTATCAGTATAATTATAGGTATTTGCTTTTACCATATGTCAGTGCTATCTTCAGCTCTCTACACTTCAAAACATGTTTTTAGTCAATCCTCCCTACTGCCAACTTTAGAAATGAGGAAGCTGAAAAATTGAGTTGTTAAATTGTTTAAGGTACATAGAAGCAGAAATGGGATTCATGCTCAGCTTGCCTGACTCAAGAGCCCACCTTTGTAACCAATGTGCTGTTAGGTGTTAAGGCCTCCACCTGCCTTAAGTCCTGGGATCTGTATCCATGCTGTCATAGACACTGTTTGTCAGTTCCTATAACCTTTCCTGCTGTGTCAAGTAACTTCGGGGATCCCTGTTCTCATAAAATGGAATATAAACAGTGGTTCCCTCTCGAGTTCTGCACATAGAAGTACTATTTCAACCACCAGCTCTGTATGGCTTCTACCATCTGCTCTGGATAGAACAGGAGATGCAGCCCAGATGTTGTGATGCCTGGCCAGGTATGATCAGGTGTGAGTTGTCACAAAGTTGAGGATGACTAACGGTACTTCATTAGAAATGGGATGGAACTTGAGAATAACTTGCTTTCTCTTACCTATGCCACAGCACCCCTCAAAACACATGAGTGTGTGTGAGCACATACATATCATGAGTGATTTATTATGTGTGCGCACACACATGTATACCTGAAGCATGTGTGCAAACGCACACATGCACACACACCATGACTGGTAAGAGTTCTGACAATTATGAATTATTGAAGCCCTTTCTTTATTTTCTTGGGGAAGAGGTAGGAGGTGAGGATTACACCCAAATCTGGCATGCCTCTTGGATATGTCTTTATGGTGAATTATCTATTATCTATTGTGTGTGTGGCAGAAGTCGGAGATCAATGATGTTGGAGTATCCCACTCCACACCTCCTGTTTCCAGATATCTCCACCTTCCAGGATCCAGCTCAAGGCTCATCCCCCAGTGAAGTCATGTCTCACTTATGTACATGTTACTACACTTACCGCTCTCATGGACCAGGCATGGTAAGCGAATGATAGCTTCTCTGGTCATTGATTTTCTCAGTCTGTAAGAAGAATTCTGCCCAATGTGAGTCATTGGGAAACTGATGCAAGTGATCTCTAAATTATAAAAATGCTACAAAACACTAGAAAAATCAATCCTCTGCTTGACTAGATTGTCTCTTGTCTGTTGCCATTCCCTTATATTTTTCCTTCCTCACACCTGACCCTAACCTGCCTCTTTTCTGCTAGTGCTTTGGGAATGGAAACGGTATCTATCTTTCCCCTTGGGTATCCCAGAACCTATATAGAAACTCTTGTACAATATTTTGCATTGACTAGAAAGACTGAGTAGATTGAATCTGGAGCAGTTATTTATTTGGGATGACTGGTCCCACCCCTACTCCAGACATTTGGCAATGTCTGGAGACGTTTTTGATTGTCATGACTGTGTGTGTATTTGGGAGAAATTCTGCTGGCATCTAGTGGGTCAGGGCCAAGGATGCTGCTCAACATTCTACAATGTGCAGAACAGCCCTTTACAACAAAGAACTATTGGGTCCACATGTCAGTGCCAAGGTTGAGAATCCCTGATCTAGACAAATAATGAGAATTATATAAAGAGCATTAGGCCACGTAACAGCAGCTCTGGATTGGGGTGGGGCTGGAGTTGGCTAGTTCTGCACCAGAGCAGCTGGTTACAGTAGTAGTTTCAGGGACATATATACCTTCACATTTGTGAAATATTTCAGGTTTTCTAAGAGTTTTCACATCTGTTGTGATCTCTGATTTTTCATAAGAGTTCTGAGAGATCCTTCTCTTCTTATTTCCATGCCTTACTAGTCAACGGGTAGCAGAAGAAACTGGGTGAGCAAGCAAATCATTTTCTGAAGGTCTCAGAGATATCTAGTGATTAATCCAGGAATCCACCGTCAGCTGGCTCCCTTAGGCACTCTTCCTTTGTTCCCTGCTTTCAGTTAAAGCAGAAGTGGCAAGGATGAAATATCAGGAAGGCAGACTACTCGGTAATTGGGAATCAGAGCCGTCTGAGCTAGAGAAGGTGTGGGCTCCACTGCTGTGGCTATAGACGTTGCTCAGCTTTCCAAAACTCAGGAGAACACTCAAGCCTCATACATATACTCTAGTAGTCCTTATGGCCCTGTTTAGGAGCTCCAAGCCCCATTTGAAAACCCTAAAAAACCAGCAGAGGGAAATGCAACAGAAGTATTACCTAAAGGAAGTGCTTAATTTCTAAGCCAGTAGAGGGCACTCACATCAGGCGATCTGAAGGTGGCTCAACTGAGAAGCAACCATACCTTGAGGATTGGAAGCAGTTTAGGCTGTGTTTTTATGTTTTTTCATTTTTTTGCAAGCAAAAGTGAAATCGCTCAGTCATGTCTGACTCTTTACAACCCCATGGACTGTAGCCTGCCAGGCTCCTCCATCCATGGGATTTTCTAGGCAAGAGTTCTGCCTTCTCCAGGGGATCTTCCTGACCCAGGGATCGAACCCAGGTCTCCTACATTGCAGGCATATGCTTTACTGTCTGAGCCATCAGGGAATGAAGACAGGCTGTTATTCATAGGCCAGTGAATGGAGAAGGGGAGCTCAAGCTCTAAAGGCACCTTCTCTCGGAAGGAAGGAGAGGGCTTAAGGAAGAGGGCAGAGATTTCCAGGGCAGCCTTAAACTGTGCTTCTTAAATGTTAATGTGCATGTGTTCAAGGGGTTAAAAGGTAGACGCTGAGTCTGTAGGCACGGAGCAGGACCTGAATTTCTGTGTTGCTCACCAGTTTCTGGCAAAGCTGTTACTGAACTGGTTTTGTTTGCCCAATAAGTGCTGAGACACTGAAGTTTACAGCAGAGAAAGGGTTTATTCACAAGGCAACCAAGTAAGGAGACAGAAGAACAAGTCTCAGGTGTTGTCTCCTCAAAGGCAAGAGGCTTGGGGTATTGCTGTGTGGAGAGTATAGGGTGGTCAAAGGTGCAGGAGAAGGTGATGGGAGGCAGGAAAAAGGTGAGATAATCAATGCTCTGCACAGGCATGTCTGAGTCACAAGCTTCTTCATGGGACACATACTCAGAAAATGGTGGCACTAACATAATCTGAGAATGGAGTTTCTAGCCTTCTGACATCAGAAGTTTATCCATCAGATACTTGCACAGGCCTGGCTGAATGGTTGGTGGTCTCAACCAGTTTTAACTGGGCAGAAGTAGCTCCATGTTTCTTATATACAACTTAAGTAAACGTTACCATAGAGACCCACACATCAGATATTTTTAAAAATTAATTTATTTTAATTGGATTATAACTGCTTTGTAGCATTGTGTTGGCCTCTGCCGTACATCAGCACGAATCAGCCATAGGTATGCATATGCCCCTCTTTCGTGAACCTCCCTCCCACCTCCCATCCCATCCCACCCCTCTTGGTTGTCACAGAGCACTGGATTTGAGTTCTCTGCATTATACAGCAAATTCCCACTGGCTATATATTCTACATATGGTAATGTATATGTTTCAATGCTACTCTCTCCATTCGTCCCACCCTCTCCTTCCACCACTGTGTACACAGGTCTGTTCTTTATGTCTGTGTCTCCATTGCTGCCCTACAAATAGGTTCGTCAGTACCATCTTTCAAAATTCCATATATATGGATATATATGCAAGCACGGTATTTGTTTTTCCCTGACTTACTTCACTTTGTGTAATAGGCTTAAATGTGTTCCTTTCTATGACTGAGTAATATTCCATTGTACATATGTTTCACAACTTCTTTATCCATTCTTCGGTTGATGGGCATCTAGGTTGGTTCCATGTCCTGCCTATTCTAAATAGTGCTGCAATGAACACTGGGGTACACGTGTCTTTTTCAATTATGGTTTCTTCTGGGTATAGGCCCATTGGTGGGATTCCTGGGTCATATCATAGATTTATTCCTAGATTTTCAAGGAATCTTCACTGCTCACCATAGTGGCTGTATCAACTTATGTTCCCACCAACAGTCCAAGAAGGTTCCCTTTTCTCCACATCCTCTCCAACATTTATTGTTTGTAGATTTCTGGATGATGGCCATTCTGACTGGTGTGAGGTTATACTTCCTTATAGTTTTGATTTGCTTTTCTTTAATAAAGGGAGATGTTGAGAATCTTTTTATGTGTTTATTAACTATCTGCATGTCTTCTTTGGAGAAATGTCTGCTTTAGGTCTTCTGCCCACTTTTTGATTGGATTGTTTGTTTTTCTGGTATTGAGCTGTATGAGTTGCTTGTATACTTTGGACATTAATCCTTTGTCAGTTGTTAAATTTGCTATTATTTTCCTCCATTTGGAGGGCTGTCTTTTCACCGTGTTTATAGTTTCCTTCACTGTGAAAAGTTATTGAGTTTAGTTAGATCCCATTTGTTTCTTTTGTTTATATTTCAATTAGTCTGAGAAGTGGGTCATAGAGAATCCTGTGGTTATTTATGTCAAAGAATGTTCTGCCTATGTTTTCCTCTAAGAGTTTTATAGTTTCTTATATTTAGGTCTTTAGTCCATTTTGAGTTTATCTTTGAGTATGGTGTTAGGAAGTGTTCTAATTTCATTCTTTTACACATAGCTGTACAGTTTTCCTAGCACCACGTATTGAAGAGACTTCAATATTTTCTCCATTGAATATTGTTGCCTCCTTTGTCAAAGGTTTTGCTCATAGGTGTGTGGGTTTATCTCTAGGCTTTTTTATCTTGTTCTATTGGTTTATATTTCTGTTTTTGTGCCAGGACCATACTGTTTTGATGATTGCAGCTTTGTAGTATACACTGAAGTCAGGAAGGTTGATTCCCTTAGGTCAATTCTTCTTTCTCAAGATTGCTTTGGTTATTCAGGGTCTTTTGTGTTTCCATACATTATGAAATTTTTAGTTCTAGTACTGTGAACAATACCATTCATAGTTTGGTAGAGATTGCATTGAATCTGTAGATTTCTTTGGGTACTAAAGTCATTTTCACAATATTGATTCTTCCAATCCAGGAAACATGGTATGTCTCTCCATCTGTTTTTGTCATCTTTCTTTCATCAGTGTCTTAGTTTTCTGCATACAGGTCTTTTGTCTCTTAAAGTAGGTTTATTCCGAGGTATTTTATTCTATTGGTCACAATGGTGAGGGGCATTATTTTCTTAATTATTCTTTCTGGTTTTTTATTGTTAATGTGTAGGAATGCAAAGGATTTCTGTGTATTAATTTTACATTCTGTGACTTTGCTATTTTCATTGATGAGCTCTAGTAATTTTTCTGGTGGCATCTCTAGGGTTTTCTATGTATAGTATCATGTCATCTGCAAACAGTAAGAGTCTTACTTCTTTCCCAATATGGATTCCTTTTATTTCTTTTTCTTCTCTGATTGCTGTGACTAGTACTTCCAAAACTATGTTGAAGAATAGTGGCGAGTGGGGACCCTTGTCTTGTTACTGATCTTAGAGGAAATGCTTTCAGTTTTTTCCCATTGAGAATAATGTTTGCTGTGGGTTTGTTGTATATGGCCTTTTTTATGTTGAGGTATGTTCCTTCTGTGCCTACTTTCTGGAGAATTTTTTATCATAAATGGGTGTTGAATTTTGTCAAAAGCTTTCTCTGCATCTATTGAGATGATCATATGGTTGTTATCTTTCAATTATATTAAAGTATCCTTGCATTCTTGGAATAAAGCCCACTTGATCACGATGTTGTCATTGTTGTTCAGTCACTGTTGTGTCTGACTGTTTGTGATGTCATGATTTGTAGCACACCACCCTTCCCTGTACTCTATATCTCCAAGTTTGCCCAAACTTAACGTCCATTGAGTTGGTTGTGCCATACAACCATCTCATCCTCTGCTGCCCCTTTCTCCTCCTGCCCTAAATCTTACCCAACATCAGGGTCTTTTTCCAATGAGTTTGTTCTTCACATCAGTTGGTCAAAGTACTGAAGCATAAGCTTCAGAATCAGTTCTTCCAGTGAATATTCAGCTTTCCTTTAGAATTGACTGGTTTTATCTCCTTGCTGTCCAAGGGACTCTCAAGAGTCTTCTCGAATACCACAATTGGAAAGCATCAGTTCTTCAAAAATCAGCCTTATTTATGGTCCAACTGTCACATCTGTACATGATTGCTGGAAAAACCATAGCTTTGACTAGATGAATCTGTGTTGAAAAAATGATGTCTCTGCTTTTTAATACACTGTCTAGGTTTTTCATAGCTTTTCTTCCAAGGAGCAAGTTTCTTTTAATTTTGTGGTTGCTGTCACTGTCCACAGTGATTTTGGAGCCCAAGAAGATAAAATCTGCTACTGTTTCCAATTTTTCGCCATCTATTTGCCATGACATGATGGGACTGGATGCCATGACCTTAGTTTTTTGAGCATTAAGTTTTAAGCCAGCTTTTTCACTCTCCTCTTTCACCTTAATTAAAAGGCTCTTTAGTTCTTCTTCACTTTCTGCCCTAAGTGTGGTGTTATCTGCATATCTGAGGTTGTTGATATTTCTTCTGGCAATCGTGATTCCGGCCTGTAATTCATCCAGCCCAGTGTTTCACATGATGTACTTTGCATAGAAGTTAAATAAGCAGGGTGACAATATACAATCTTGATGTGCTCCTTTCCCAATTTTAAACCATTCCATTGTTCTATGTCTGATTCCAACTCCTGCTTTGTGACCTGCAAACAGATTTCTCAGGAGACAGGACAGGGGGTCTGGTATTCCCATCTCTTTAAGAATTTTCCACAGTTTGTTGTGATTGACACAGTCACCTAGAGCCAGACATTCTGGAATATGAAGTCTAGTGGGCCTTAGGAAGCATTATGTGAACAGAGTGGAGGTGATGGAATTCCAGTTGAGCTATTTCAAATCCTAAAAGATGATGCTGTGAAAGTGCTGCACTCAACATGCCAGCACATTTGGAAAACTCAGCAGTGGCCACAGGACTGGAAAAGGTCAGTTTTCATTCCAATCCCAAAGAAAGGCAATGCCAAAGAATGCTCAAACTACCACACAATTGCACTCATCTCACATACTAGTAGGAGAAGGCAATGGCACCCCATTCCAGTACTCTTGCCTGATAAATCCAATGGATGGAGGAGCCTGGTAGGCTACAGACCATGGGGTTGTTAAGGGTTGGACACGACTGAGCAACTTCACTTTCACTTTTCACTTTCATGCATTGGAGAAGGAAATGGCAACCCACTCCAGTGTTCTTGCGTGGAGAATCCCAGGGACAGGGGAGCCTGGTGGGCTGCCGTCTATGGGGTCACACAGAGTCAGACATGACTGAAGCGACTTAGCAGCAGCAGCACATGCTAGTAAAGTAATGCTCAAAATTCTCCAAGCCAGGCTTCAGCAATAAGTGAACAACTGTGAACTTCCAGATGTTCAAGCTGGTTTTAGAAAAGGCAGAGGAACAAGAGATCAAATTGCCAACATCCACTGAATCATTAAAAAAGCAAGAGAGTTCCAGGAAAACATCTACTTCTGCTTTAATTGACTATGTCAAAACATTTGACTGTGTGGATCACAATAAACTGTGGAAAATTCTGAAAAAGATGCAACTACCAGACCACCTGACCTGCCTCTTGAGAAATCTGTATGCAGGTCAGGAAGCAAAAGTTAGAACTGGACATGGAACAGCAGACTGGTTTCTAATAGGAAAAGGAATACATCAAGGCTGTATATTGTCACCGTGCTTATTTAACTTATATTGCAGAGTACATCATGAGAAATGCTGGATTGAATGAAGGACAAGCTGGAATCAAGATTGCCAGGAAAAATATCAATAACCTCAGATATGCAGATGACACCACCCTTATGGCAGAAAGTGAAGAAGAACTAAAGAGCCTCTTGATGAAACTGAAAGAGGAGAGTGAAAAATTTGGCTTAAAGCTTAACATTCAGAAAACTAAGATCATGGCATCCAGTCCCATCACTTCATGGCAAATAGATGGGAAATGGTAGAAACAGTGGTTGACTTTATTTTGGGGGGCTCCAAATTCACTGCAGATGGTGATTGCAGCCATGAAATTAAAAGATGCTTACTCCTTGGAAGGAAAGTTATGACCAACCTAGACAGCATATTAAAAAGCAGAGACATTAGTTTGCCAACAAAGGTCTGTCTAGTCAAGGCTATGGTTTTTCCAGTAGTCATGTATGGATGTGAGAGTTGGACTATAAAGAAAGCTGAGTGCTGAAGAACTGATGCTTTTGAATTGTGGTGTTGGAGAAGACTCTTGAGAGTCCCTTGGATTGCAAGGAGATTCAATCAGTCCATCCTAAAGGAGATCAGTCCTGAATGTTCATTGGAAGGACTGATGTTCAAGCTGAAACTCCAATACTTTGGCCACCTGATGCGAAGAGCTGACTCATTAGAAAAGACACTGATGCTGGGAAAGATTGAAGGCAGAAGGAGAAGGGGATGATAGATGATGAGACGGTTGGATGGCATCACTGACTTAATTGAGATGAGTTTGAGTAAACTCCAGGAGTTGGTGATGGACAGGGAGGCCTGGCGTGCTGTGTTCTATGAGGGTGCAAAGAGTTGGACACGACTGAGTGACTGAACTGAACTGAACCCAGTCAAAGACTTTCGCGTAGTCAATGAAGCCCAAGTAGATGATTTTTTTTAGAGTTCCCTTGGTTTTTTTTATGATTCAATGCATTTTGGCAATTTGATCTCTGGTTCCTCTTCTTTGTCTAAATCCAGCTTGTACGTCTGGAAGTTTTTGGTATACACATACTGATGAAGCCTAGCTTGAAGGATTTTGAGCATTTCCTTGCTAACATGTGAAATGAGTGCAATGTACAGTAGTTTAAACGTTCTTTGGCATTGCCTTTCTTTGGGATTGGGATGAAAACGGATCTTTTCAAGTCCTGTGACTACTGCAAAGTTTTCCAAATTTGTTGGCTTATGAGTGCTGCACTTTAACAGCATCATCTTTTAGGATCTGAATTAGCTCAGATGGAGTTCCATCATGTTCACTAGCCTTTTTGATCATGATGTACAATCCTTTTAATCTGTTCTTGGATTCTATTTGATAGAATTTTGTTCAGGATTTTTGCATCTGTGTTCATCAGTGATATTGGCCTATAATTTTCTTTTCCTGTGGCATCTTTTTCTGGTTTTTATATCAGGGTGATGTTGGCCTTGTAGAATAAGTTTGGAAGTTTTCCTTCTTCTTCAACTTTCTGGAAGAGTTTGATCAGGTTAGGTGTTAGCTTTTCTCTAAACTTTTAGTAGAATTTGCCTGTGAAACCATCTGACTCTGGGTTTTTGTTTGGAAAATGTTTTTATTACAGTTTTGATTTCTGTGCTTGTGATTGGTCTGTTCTTATTTTCTTTCTTCCTGTTTCCATTTGGAAGGTTATACTTTTCCAAGAAGTTATCCATTCCTTCCAGGTTGTCCATTTTAGTGGATAGTTGTTCATAGTAGTCTCTGATGAGCCTTTGTACTTCTGTTGTTTCATTTCTAATTTTATTGTTTTCAGTCTTCTTTTTATCTTGATGACTCTGGCTGATGGTTTGTCATTTTGTTTAACTTCTCAAAGAACTAGATTTTGGTTTTATTGATCTTTGTTATTGTCTCCTTCCTCTCTTTTTCATTTGCTTCTCTCTGATCTTTATGCTTTGCTTCTACTAACTCTGGTTTTTTTTTTAATGAGAACATGACTTTAAGCAACTGTTAATTATACTTGTTTCAGGCTACCATGGCAACATGTGTTCATTCGTGCTTGGCTTTCTTCTCTCAGATTTCTGACTTTGCAAAAATATCAGAACCAACCTGCCCTGGGGCAGCCTTTCTGGCCTGTGACACAAATAGACCATCTTGGGGATGCAAGGCTCCTGTTCCATTATGAATATACTGATATCTTAGACAGATTTGTTAGGGCTCAAGTTGTTCATCTGTAAAATGTGCATTTCTAGCAAAGTGTTTTACAAGTTGTGAGTAGCAGCTCCTTAGAAAGTGCATTTGTTTCCTGTTGTTGCTGTAACAAATTAGTACAAAGTAATGGTTTGAAATGAGTCATTTTTTATCCTTGGGATTCACAGTCCAAAATGGGGCAATAGGACTGTGATCTTCTGGAGATCCTAGGCAAGAATCCATTTCTTTGTCATTCCCAGCTATTTTAGGCATCTCACATTCCTTGGTTTGTGGACAATATCCTTCTAACTTCTGCTTCCCCTGGTACATCTTTTCTGACTCTAATGTCTGTTTTACAGGGAACCTTGTGATTGAGCGCATTTGGATAACCTTCCTATGTCAAGACTCAACCACACCAGCAAAGTCCTTTTGGGACCATGACTGGGTAACAACATTCAGTTCCTGGTGATTAGGATGTGGACATGTCGGGGGGTGGTCATTATTCAGCCTATCATATGAGATCTGGAAGCCATTTAAGTAGCCAGCAGTTTTTAAATGCCATTTTAAGAAGTTCATGCAGCACATGCAACATTTCTGATTCTAATATGTAACACTAACATGATGTAGCCACAGGAAAGTTTGAATCCAAGACCATTTGTTTTTATCAGTGACAGACTAATGCCTTATTCTCTTATAAAGCACTGTCCAAAAAACAGTCTTCATAAGAACTTGAGTTTTGACCTTATTACTCTAGGAAGACAAGACTTTTTGTACAATATATCAGTGTAATGGTTTCCTTCCCTATACCAGGGTTGAATTTTATCATCTAACTCTTAAAAGGAGTTAGAATCAAAGGCTCTGTTGTACAAAAGGCAGAAGATTCATCATTAAAGACCTACAGTATCACAAGATGACCAAGTATATATAATATTCTTTCAAGGTTTTGAAAAACCCAGGAGGATGACAAGTCACAATTGAAGGGTAAAGTCCAAACACTAAAGATGTTTATATTTCTATTTATGCCCACTATGTACAGAGATTCGGAGGCTGTACAACTTTTCATAGCACAGATTCTGGCTTAGATCCAGACTTTTTTCTAGTTCAAGGATACAAGTTAATGTCTATATTAGATATCTTGAATATGGTTTGTTAGAGCTACAGTGTGAGGCAGACTAGTCATTTTGACATAATTACAGCCTAGTTAAGAGGGGGTAGCCTCAGAAGGAAGTAATAATTGAGGACCGGGTAAAAAGCAGCTCTCCAGGCTCAGCTATGAGGCTCATGTTCAGCTGTGTAGTTTTAATGAGACCAGGAATGTTATAATTGCTCTTAATGAGGCTAGAATCTTCCTTTCCATCCCCCGAAGAGAGTGCAGGTCTTTAATTAGACTGGGAATGCATAGGAAAATAACTGAATCCCTTAAGTTCTCAGGGAAGTTGTCTACTCATTGGAAAGAGCAATTTGAGTTAGGAAATACTACTTTAAGTATGATACTAGATTACATCCTTGGGAATACCCAGCTTCCTTTCCTTTTTAGAGAACGGAAGTTATTCCAGCGATTAGGAGTGACTTGCCCTCATCTTGTGTATATGAACGGAGAGGTAAAAGACATTCAAGTCACCTAAATGTACCCCTAGAGTCGGACTGTCACTAAGTCCCATTATTGAATTCTCTGGCACTGCCAGTTTTGGGGGTAGAGGGCAGAAAAAGCTGGTGACAGGAAGCAATTAAGTCAGGAATACCCTTATTCACATCCACACAGAACAAAGCCTTTCAAGAGGACTGTGGAAAGGTACTATAGTCTCTAAAGAAAAATGATTGCAAGAAAGAGTCCTTGAAGTCCATCTAAATTTAAGAAACAAGAGGCTTACTTCCACATTTTATTGAAAATCCAATTAGTGGTTTAGCACTGTGATTCTTTTCTTGCGCAGGTAGCTGATTAGGCTTAGAGTTGCCACAACACCTGCTAAGGCAACTACAGCAACCATAGTTTTAAAAGCAGCATATCCAGAAGTCCCATGCCCTTTAGAATCCACAGCATCTGGGAAGGAAACAGACATTCAAGTCTTAAGATCACTTACACTTGGTTGAAGCTGAAGCTTTACAATTAAAGTTACCCAGAGAAGGAAGTGAAAATAAGCTTCAAAGGGCTCACTTGGGAGCTTGCAAAAGAGTGTAGTCTTTCCCCTCAAGCCAGCCTCCTCCTCGACGTACTCCACTCCCACGGTTGTTCCCACTTCCTACTTGCTTTCACTGCAGATCAGATGGGCTGACACCTGGAAGGATCTCATTCCCAGCTTGTTTAACATTCTGGCACTGATATATACGGTTAGTAGTCCCAAGTGCATGATTTCTTGCAATTAGTAGCTAGTGATTTAAGTGAGTTTAATTTCAAGTTCTAGGCCTAAAATTAAGACTATCTGAGATGAAGATATATTAACATTATCTTGTAAAGACTAAAGTTTTGTAATAGCAAGCACATGTCTTCTGACCTATTAGTCTTTTTAAACAAAGAGCTTGAAATTCTTCTATAGTAGGCCCAATATTTGAGCACTAAGATTTAAGGATTCTAATGTGGCATTAGTGACAAAACTGGAATTTTTTTAGTTATTAACAATGAGAGGTCTCTGTACAGTAGGTAGACTAAATGATCCTTGTGGGAAAGGGATTCTGGGAAGGGTACACAGACCTAACAGAACCTGTTGCTGGGAAGAGATGCATTCTCTTGATTAATCATAAGCACTTGATATCTGTGGGCTCCCCTAGTGACATTAATAGTAAAGTATCCACCTGCCAATGCAGGAGACACAAGAGATGCAGGTTCGATCCCTAGGTCAGGAAGATCCCCTGGAGTTGGAAATGGAACCCCACTCCAGTATTCTTGCCTGAAATATTCCATGGGCAGGGGAGCCTGGTGGGCTACAGTCCATGTGGCCACAAAGAGTTGAACACGACTCAGCACACACATATGTTATCTGTGCACAGTTAAGTCTAACATAAAACCAAGAGCTTCAGTTAAAGAAATACCCAAGGCTTTAAATCCATACCTCTGAATGAAGAGCCATCTGACAACAGGAGGATGGGGCCCGGGAGACTCACTATCATCTTCTCTTCCTCAGTGGCCCCTGTGGCTGCAGACAGTTTGACCTCTGGGTTAACGAGTAGTGGTGAGAAGGGTTTCGAGGGTACACCTGCTCTGTAGGGACTCCCTGCTCTATGCAATCTTGCCTCCCTTCACAGGAGAGCACATACACCTTACTGTAAGAGCAGGATGAATTATCAGAATATCAGAAGACAAAGTTCAGAGTCTACCTAGACTCAGGAAGAACAACTTTTGGGGGGTCTCAAAAGATCAGGCTACAGTTTATGTGCAAACACAAACTTGTCCATGGGACTGATTGTGAACCTGTCCATCACAGACTCCCAGGTTGCTTGGGCTCTTGGACTAGATGAAAAACAAAGCCCTCATTCCTAAATTCCGAAAGGATCAGGCTTGTTTTAAGTAAACTCATTAAATGAAGACTTGAAAATTTTACCTCGCCTGCTTCTGGATGACACAAGGCAAGACGCAGAACACAGGGGGAAGTTAGAAGAAAGTTGATCGCAGATTAAGGCGCTGCAGTGGAAGTAGACCTGGAGAGGAGACAAGAGTTGAGTGGAACTGATGTCTCAGTCAATCTGTCCCAGGTAACTAGTTAATCACTTACCAAGTGAGAGAACGCCGGGTCCTCTGACACAAAGGCAAAGGTCTTCACAGCAAACCTCTGGTAGTGATTAGGATAGGCCACCGAGGAGCCAACCGGATGGAAGGTGGTTCTGTGGTTGTCCAAGTTGTATTCACAGCTGGAAGGTATATTTCAGGGTGGGACATCAGCTGAATTCACCTCAGACTCAAGCGTTTGCTCAAATTCAGTCACGTGTAACACCTTCAAGACTATTGCTATACCTTCTACCTGTGCTGTGCTGTGCTTAGTCGCTCAGTCGTGTCAGACTGTATCCCACCAGGCTCCTCTGTCCATGGGGATTCTCCAAGCAAAAATACTAACTGGGTTGCCATGCCCTCCTGTAGACCTTCTGCCTGTACTTTTAGTTTATTTTATATACCTCTGACTTGACTATCCAACAGTATCCATGAAGTCATAAGTTACTTGTGCTAGGTTCTCTACTTTGTGTTAAGTGTCAATACCTATTTGTATTCCAGCTAAACTCATCAAGAATTATGTAGCTCTTCAGATGACAATGGCTTAATTCTTATGAATATGAGTATTATGTCCCAGGCAGTTAGTATATGTTGCTGATTAAAAAAAGGGTAGAGAACTCCTGCCATTTTTTATTTTAAATGCTAGCAGAGGGTTGTAGCTTCATGTGTCCAGCTCTTTGCGACCCTAAGGACTGTAGCCCGCCAGGCTCCTCTGTGTATGTAATTCTTCAGGCAAGAGAATGGATTGGGTTGCCATTCCCTCCCCCAGGGATCCAACCCAGGTCTCCTGCGGATCATACATTGCAGGTGGATTCCTTACAACTGAGTAACTGGGGAAGTTCATTCACGTCCTATCACTTACTAAATATTACTTTGGGCTAGTTATTTAAATAGTAAGCTTGGGTTTCTTTATAAAGTGAGGGGGCTAGTATCTCTCATGGAGTGTTGTGGTTTAGATAATGCATCTGGAGTACAGAGCACTGTTTTTTGGCACATGGTAGTTATTCAGTGGGCTTCTCTGGTGGCTCAGATGGTAAAGAATCTGTCTGCAATGAGGGAGACCTGGGTTCGATGCCTGGGTCGGGAAGATCCCCTGGAGAAGGGAATGGCAGCCCCCTCCAGTATTCTTACCTGGAGAACTCCATGGACAGAGAAACCTGGTGGGCTATATACCCCATGGGATCACAAACAGCTGGACATGATTAAGTGACACACACACACACACACTCAATGCACCTTCCCCAGGTGGTTCACTGGTAAAGAATCTGCCTGGCAATGGAGCTGGGAATATCCCCTGGAGGAAGATATGGCAACCCACTCCAGTATTCTTGCCTGGAAAATCCCATGGGCAGAAGAGCCCGATAGGTCACAAGGGGTCACAGAGAATTAGACACGACTTATCAATGAGCAAAAAAGTTATTCAATAAATAGGAACTAGAAATCTATTCTCTTTCCAGATGTTAGAGTATTAAAGTCATTATTTCCTTGGGAAGGATCCTTTTAGATTCAAGGGTAATAGGAAAGACAGGAGTCAACTTATTAGACTGAGGACTGGTTGGTAAGAAATAAGAACAAAAGTCAGGGCCTTTGATATAGTGCTCCTCTCAAGCCCAAGAGCATTTTACTACTTTTTTTTTTTTTTTTTTTTTACTGGCAGTTTGATTAGCTGGACTACCATATGTGGAGAATACATACCCATCCACGATAATATTCCACTGAGGGAGAGAGGCTGGGTCCATGGTGGATGTTGCCCAGCAATCATCTAAGACCAACTTGATGTTGGGGTCAGTCCTGTTTAGGACTCTCACTTCTAAGTAAATTGGTTGGCGGAGGTATCTCACCACAGGATAGTCCTTGTCCCCGTACGGTTGCAGGTAGGAATTATCTGCAATGGAGTAGAAGCCATTCTGGTACTCAAGTAGTTGATGGTTGCAACAGAAGCTTAAGCATTGTGACTACTCTATAGTCTGGTGCAAAGTTCATTTTAGGAATGAGTCCCCTGAGTTTTTAAGCAGATTTTTTAGTTTATAATGTCTCACCTGGGTATGTTTGCAGGGTCAAGGCAAGTGGACCTGGCTTCACTGAGGCTACTGGAGGAGGAAGGCTTTCGACATTGGTATTTATTAGCATGTTACTGCTGCTATAATAGCACCTCACCGTCATTCTGTAAGAGTGGGTAGGTGGGGGTGTTGAGAATTTTAGGTTAAAAGACTGCTCGAGTTTATTCTGGCACTCAAAAAAGTTAAGTAGCAACTGCGTCACACCTGAACTCACTATCTCTGGAAATTGTGCTTGGAGGAAGATCCGCCCAGAGAGCATGTATTTCATTTTCATAGATGACTTTGCCATTCTCAAACTTAAAGGTTAGAGAAAGTGGTTAGTTATCTCAAAGGTAAGTCTTAATCTCTTGCTATGTGCCAATACTAATCTTATACTAACCTTATGTCTTGTTCCACATCCATTCAGGGGTATGTGAAACTTCACCAGTCCTTGAAATGGAGCTTTAATGGTTGGCTGGCAGGAGGAGTCTCCCACCCTAAGAGTGTCCAAGTTGAGAGCTGGTTTTGTTTGATGGTGGTAGACCTCGACGTCCATAAACCCATCTTGAGTACATAGCTCCCCTGAAACTATAGTGGAGGGAGTTTAAAAAGTGTCTGCCATGTGACTATTGTCATTACTAGTTTGAAATGAAATGAAGTTTGGATTTTCATCAGGAGGCAACAGAATTTGTCTTAAGTCTGCTTGGGAAAATAATTTGACAAGCAGCTTGCATTACAAGGGGAGACCCCAAGGTACTTAGAGAGCAGTGAGGCTTTCTCTGTCTAAGGGTTTTTCATCCAAAGGAAGGAGGAGCAGGAGACATGGGAAGAGGCACCAAGTGGAGTAAGAAAGCCATGATGAAACCCTGATGTAGCTTAAAGTGTAGTGCCTTGAGTCCTAAAGTCCCTTCTTTCAAGACTCACAGATCTTGGTTTGAGGGGAAGTTGAAGCAACAACTAATATTTTCTATTTGACTTGACTTGATACAAATAAAAAGGAGCACAGAGGCAATAGTAAACAAGGGCAAATACCAATTTCCATGTTCTTTGAGGAATTTAAGAGTTTGGGGAAATACTCATAGTCCCTCTAGTTTCAGATTTGAAGCAATCTTACTTAGATGGTGGGCTCAGACTTCTAACATGAAGCATACCCAGGTTACTTAAAAACATTAAACAGTTGTGAAACCTTCCTGTATGTGTATTTTGGAAGTGTTGTCTTCCTTAGATTTCTATCATAGCAGCTTAGACTGCTATTTGTGGTCTAACCAGTCTTCCATTTCCGTAAAGTATAAGCAGCACAGAGTTTGAACTTCTGTACACTTTCCCCCATGTAAGAGCTAAGAGAGAATGTAGAATGTAGAACTATTCAAAAAAATGATCTTTACCTATAGAAACTGTTGACTCGCAGACACATTCAGGATAAATCACCATGGATACTGTCTCCAGTTGAGTATAAAACGTCAGCTTGAGTGAAGATAAGTAGAACTGATAGGGTAGGCATTTTTCAGAGAACTGAAATGGAAGAATGTCAGTTAGCAGCCATAGCCTGTTGAGCAGGCAGATAGGAAGTACGCTGAAATCTGCAAGGCACACTCCGGACTGAATATGGTTTTCCTTTAAACCAGAGCAAGGGATCACATCACTTCTCCAGACCGGATTCTTCCTGAGGCAGGAAATTTCTCTAAGTTCATGCCCTCAAGTACCCAGCACTGCATGCTCTTTGTACTAGACATTGGAATTTGATCTGTAATTCAGCCTCCAAAGAGCTGAGTACCTTGCAAATCCAGGAGTTATAAAATGTTATTGCAACATATACACCAACATAACATTCTGTGTCCCTGGCAATTGCATCAGTCAAGACTGGCTTCACTGAGGATAGCAGGGGACACTAGTTTGGCTCAAATTGCCCTGTTTTAATAGGCCATGAGAGGTTCATCATTAAATGCTTAATAGCAGTTTGTTCTATTCAGTGAAAAAAGACACTTAAGGAAAACTTCCATTGAAGTTGAAAAAGACTTGGTGTTTGAGAGTGAATTTCAGTTACTTGAGAATTACTTATGCAAGCTGTTCAAATGAGGACTCCAAAACTTTTGAAAAAAAATTTTTTTTTAACACTAGCAATTAGAATTTATGGATAAATCAGCAGCCAAATCACAATGGCCTAAAAGCTAGGGTTCAATGGAACGTACTTTTGTTTTGAGGAGAGTTTTGCTGAAATGCAACCTGAGGCCATTTGCTATTTCCATAACAATCCCGCTGTTGTGCAACTGGTTCACAGCAATATTCTTATTTTCAAAGCTCACAGATTTTAACTTCCCAGGAAATTCTGGTATGGTGAGAGTCATGTGTGTGGCATTACAGGTCACAGGATCTAGAAGGAAATGACAGAATGGTCAGCTTTGATTAAGCCCTTAAAACAAGGTCTTCCACAACTGGACTTGCCCTTTCCTCGGCCTTACCTGATGCACAGAGGAGTCGTGATGATAAGATGATCGTCTGCCCAGGAGATACATGCGTAAGCTTCAGAGGCACCATGTAGAGATGGCTGTTACCTTGCTGAAGAGAGGCATTTTCAAAGACATTGGTTTACCTGAGTTACTTGAATTTTTGACCAATGCTAGAAACAGTCAGGGCAAACATATTCAACTATTGGGCACCATCCTGGCCCAAGTAGAGTTCAGGTATTCCACCATATAGTTGTTCTACAGGTGAACAACTAATTCTAGTCTTAAGATCTTAAACTTTATAACATCTGGCAAGGTGATTTCTACTCATGACCTGTAGCTGATCATTTCTAAGCAGTAAGAGCTCTTGTTTTATGACTCCGTTATGGTATCAGCATTCAGAGAGAATGTTTAAGATTCAGCAGTTTTTTATACTCAACGTAAAACAGTACTGTTAAGATGGCTAATGTTGGAACATGTAGGTGCCAAGACCTGTTCTAAGTATTTTGGCACAGTAACTGATTTAATGTAGTATCTTGATCGTTGGTCCCCAAAAGGCCAGTACCTACTGTAAACACTAAACGTGGCAATGATAAAAACACCTTCATTAATTTAGCACTACTGTAGCTCCACATTGTTTACTGAATGTAGATCTATGGAGAAGAAAAACTGATTGAAGAAAGAAACATTTTGTTCACCATTGTATCTCACCATCTTTAGTACTTAGTATAGGACTTGGCTGTTGAATGAGTTATAACCTCAATGTGAGGAAATGATTGAGATTAGGCTTGCATTTAGAAATACTGGTCTGAGCCTGGATGGTGGTACAAACAGATTTCACACCTACCGAGTAGTGAGTCACTCCAGTGGCATGGAATAACACTTGGATGCTCATCTTCTGGTTCTCAATCAGGAGATTATATCCTTGTGTCAGAGCCTCTTGAAGGGTCAGATTTTGGGCTCTTTCACCATCACCAACTGTAACGGTCCATCCCATCTGAGGTTTGGGACCCTAAAGGCAAAAGTTTCATTTAGAGGGCTGGTGCTCACCTTAACTCCAAGACTATTTAATATTTTAACCAGGATTGAAGTTATTCCACCTTTAATACAGAACTAAAGGTTATTTAGGCTTGTAATTTAAAAAATAGTTTTCATACCGCAGTGTCGTCAGCCAGGCCAGGAAAAAAGTGAAAGGTAAACTGGAAGGAAAAAGAAGGATGATGTGAAGCTTTGATTTGGAGAAGATCTCTGAAGTCACGTTATCTGATGGTACATGGAAAACACCCAGAGCAACTGCTGTGTGGTTCTTACAGTGTGAGGGCTGGCGTGGGATATGGTAGAAACACAGGACCAGTCAAGAATCCTAGAAGTGCCCTTAGACATTTCCCTATTGAGCTTTTGAGACCTCAATGTAATTGGAAGATCTAAAGCTCCCTTCCAGTTGTATGTTGAGACACTAAGTCCTGTCAAGCCATGCAGTTCCATCACTTATAATAAAGTATGAATATTTTTGCCCACTGTTGCTATTAGCCATTTGAGACTAAAAAGTCCATGAGTACATGCTGTTTTTCTCATTTATGATTTCCTAGCAACTGGTATAGGGCCTGGTACATAAATATCCAGTTTGTCAAGCTCCCAACTGAATCCTTTTTATTGCTAAAACATGATGTGCTGAGTGCTTATATCTATCTTCTTAGTTTTTAAAGTCACCCTATGTGGTGTTATTGTCCCCCACTTCAGATTTTAAAAAGGTCTCATTGCAGTTAAGAAATCAGTCCAAAGCCACATAGCAAGTCAGTAGTGAAATACAGGATTGCAATCCTGATCTTGTTCTGAAGTCCAGCTCTCTCTAGACCACATTCCCCCTGTAGTAGCTGGATGAGAAGCACTCAGGCTGCTTCACTCACAGACATGAAATCCTTCGAGCAGATTGTGGATCCCGAATGCTGATCATGTCTTCCTGCTTGCATAACCGGACAGCTGACGTGATACAAGACAGTCTTTTGTCTATGGGCAGTATTGTCATTCATGAATGTGATGGTCATCTGGTGCTGGCCAAGCTGTATGAAAATGGCATAGTAAGGACAGAGTGTTAGAACTTCAATGAGAAAGGGGATTCCAAAATACCATCTGACTCAGCTGATTAGCAAAACCCTTAAAAGTCAATCAGTACCACAGTTCTAAAAAGTCCCTCATTCCTATACCAGGAGATTCTTTAGCCTCTTTAGATATCCCAGGACTCATTCATTGGCAGAGAACAGCTCCTTGAGTTTTAGGGCTCAGAGTCCAGTTTTTGTTTTCCCTTTACATTCACCCTATGTCTGAGTATCAAGGTCCTATTGGGCTTGCTGCCTCTATCAAGAGATAGAAATACTTACTGAGCACCTACTTTAGCAGCCATTGTGCTGGGTGCTGGACAGGGCCATCTTTGCCATTTCCCCTGGCTCAGGGAATTCTGTCTAAAGCAGTGGTCAAGTAACAAATTTCTATAAAGTGTTAGTAAATATTTAGACTTTTTAGGCCACGTATGCTTTTAACATTTTTAAAATGCTTAAAAAACTAAAGCCATTCTTAGCTTGATGACCATCACACATAGATCATGGACTGGCTGTGGCCATACACGGGTCATTCTGCAGACCTTTGTTCTAAAGGAATACAACACTAAGCTCCCTAAAGTTGGGAACGTCCATTTTAGAAGGGAAAGTTCTCTTAATTACTGGAGATCTTCAGTAGATTCAGATGAAGTAGACTGTTAAGACTTGTAGGATGTACCCTAGACCTATTAAGTCAACTAAGTGACTTCTGTACTTTACAAAGTTCCCTAAGTGATTGTTTGCACATAAAGCCTGAAAAGGACTTAGCCTTCTTTTACTGCTCCTAATAACCCTGATTGGGTAGCACTATTGCTTGACAGTAGAAAATCCTATTTTTCAGCTGCTGCTCACCTTCCAGCATAGAGGTACCAGCACTCCATTTGCCAGCACCAAAATAGCATCCCCTTTTCCATGAGGGGTGTAGATCAAAATAGCTCGTTTGATCATTTGCTGTGTCTACATACTATGCCTAGTCCTTCACTGTGTCATTCGTCTTTAGATACCTTATGGAAAGATATCATAATCCATTTTCCAGTGGACAAGTAGAGGCTTAGAAAGGTTAGCTAACTTACTCCAAATCATAGATAGATAGTGGCAAAGACAGAAATAAAGCCCAAAGCCTCAATTCAAGGGTAAGCTCAGCATTGGAGTTTTGAGTCTAATATATCTTTATTGAGAGTTCCTGTATGCCATGGAGGTTATTTGGCAATATTCTTGGCTTGTACCCATCAGATGACCAGTAGCTGCCCTCTCCTTCCTCCCCCAACAGCTGTGGTAAGTGTCTCCAAATGTTGCAGGATGTTCTCTGGGATGACCAAAGAGAAAGATCACCCTGATTGAGAACCACTGCTCTACTCCAAAGCTTTAACTCCTAGGTTGCTGCTGCTGCTGCTGCTGCTAAGTCGCTTCAGTCGTGTCCAACTCTGTGCAACCCCATAGGCGGCAGCCCACCAGGCTCCGCCGCCCCTAGGATTCTCCAGGCAAGAACACTGGAGTGGGTTGTCATTTCCTTCTCCAATGCATTAAAGTGAAAAGTGAAAGTGAAGTCACTCAGTCATGTCCAACTCTCAGTGATCCCATGGACTGCAGCCTACCAGGATCCTCCATCCATGGAATTTTCCAGGCAAGAGTACTGGAGTGGGGTGCCATCGCCTTCTCCGAACTCCTAGGTTACTACTTCACAAATTACTCCTCAATTACTTACCACTCTTTTGGTACAGCTTTCATATGGGGCCTTCAGTGTGAGCTTTTCTGGGTCCAGAACATAAGTGCAGTTCAGCATTTTAAGACCAAGGGAATCTGCAGAAACAAGAGCAGCTTTAGAAAGGAGATGGCCAAGATGTATTTATATCTTATATTTCAGTGACAGAGTCAACCAAAGCTACATAAGCAAGACTGCAAATCCATTTCTAAGGTACTTCAATCACTTCTTACTTTTTATTTTCCCAACTGGGATATAACCCAAGCTCTGAGAGATGCTGTGATTTGAAGCTAGACTTTTCTTAGTGAATCCTAAGATAAGACAGATTTCCAAAGACAGACAAGGTCTTCCACTCTTAGGAGTCACGATGCAGTTCAAGGACCCTGTGACATCATGGGATTTGAGCACGACTGCTCCAGAATTTGTGTACTTTGCTCACTGGAAAATGGTGATGACTTTGAGCCAAGGGCTTCCTACTAAGTAAGACTTAAATGAGACAATACACATTACTTACCCACCACAGATGCATGCTGAATCTTGTTGCCAAGAGTTCTTTTAAACTCCACTACCATTCTATTTTCATAGCAAGTGACAGTACCTGAAGAGCAAAGAAAGCACGTGGGGCATCTTTGAACACAGGAGGCATGATTCCTACAGAAGTGTATTGAGGAAACTTTCCTCTTTAATGCATAAGGAAGGATGCCAGTTGGGAGAGGCAAAGCTTATTCCCCATCCTGGGGAGCTTACAAGTTGATGGGAATACATAACTATGATGTAAGATACCGAGAACTGTAATGAAGATATCAATTAAATGCCTAGGGCTTTCTATCCAGGAGAAACCTGGATTCGGGTTAACAAGTATGCATGTGGGAACCAGCCTGGAACCCTGATG
The DNA here is from genome assembly GCF_002263795.3 of Bos taurus. Lineage (NCBI taxonomy): Eukaryota > Metazoa > Chordata > Mammalia > Artiodactyla > Bovidae > Bos > Bos taurus. The sequence goes on from NC_037352.1 coordinate 19,030,169, forward strand.
GAAATAGAAATGGTAGGTCTTTGAAGAATTGGGGAAAAGTTTTGTCTAAAGATCTTTCAATTTGAAGTTTAAAAAATTCCCTAGGTAACTCCAAGAACACATTTTTGAAGAATAATCTGCCAAATAGCTTGACAATGTACATCCTTTGGCTCAAGTGCAAATCTTAAGAAACTCCTCATTACAAGTGATTTTGCCTGTTATTGATGCTTTCCTCAAGCATGAGTATGTGTTTGAAGATGCCTGCTCCCAAAGATGAGGGCTTGGTAGGTGGTTTGCTGTTCTTTGGGTGCTGTAAAGCTGGAGGCAGTGAGGAAATAGAAGGCAGTGCGGGTGTTTTTCCAAGCTCCTGCATTTAGCTGCAGAGCAAGCTATAGGTAAGCTACGGGAAAACTGAAGTGACTTGATCAAGATAGGCAAAAGAATGACTGGAGATCGTTTAACTCACTTTTGTGTTTTCTGGCCATCTAGGCACCCTAGTTGCAATCCATTTCACAGATGCTTAAGGGCATTTCCCTCACCCAAGAGGCCTACCTGGGAAGGCAGGATCCAACTGATTAACATCTATTGAGTTCACCGAAGTCAAAAGGGTGAAAGATAGAAAAAATGACCTGTAGGTGCAGGAGGACATGGGGGAGAAAGTTAAAGAGGAGTGAACTTCAGCAGACAAGGCATTTTGTCCCCTTCTTTCTGCCCCCAGAAATACCTCCAGTCTGCACGGAACCAGCTTGAGGGTCTCCCGCTGTCTCCTCTCTGCCTGCATGCCATGACCGAAGATACCACCAAATCAACCAGGCAGAGGGGCGTGCTGCTCTGGCTTTTATAGCAGGAAACGGGGCTTGGTCCCCGCCCTCTCCCCATTGGAGTCACCTGAATCTTCTCTAGCCCTCCCAGCTGAGAGGAAGGGATTTGGGAAGAGCCTTTCCAGAAGGCCTAAAACAAGCAGAGTTTTCCCCTTCCTGACACTTGCCTTGGTTTTCCACCGGCTGCTCTGCAGCCAATTTAGTTCCTTGAAATTGGCTCAGGTGAATGAATTGGTACATTTTTCCATAACACTAGGAAAAATAGAATCTTTTGGACAAACTCTTTACAACTCAAATGTAGAGTGAGAGAGTGGGGTGGGATTTTTTTGGAGGAAAGATCATCTCTTGTTTACACTGTCTTTGAGTAATAAACCTTTCTTTTAAGTTACTCCTGGTCTCCTGGCTATTGTGGATATCAACCTGACAATGTGCATGAAGAAGTACCTTTTTAAAAATGATGAAACATTATTTTCCCCCAAGTATAGATTTTAATTTTACTTCAAAAAATACAGACAATTAAAGAAGGATATAGAGAAAGGAAAAAATCATCCACTGCAAGTACTTAAGTGTGTAACTCTATGGTCTTTCTCTACAAACATCACACTTAAAAAAAAAATAACAACCTGGGATTGAAGTATAAGTTATGTTTGTAACCTGCTTTTACTACTTTATATGTCATGGACATTTTCCATATCAAACATAAAGATCTCCATTACCATTTTTAATGTTGCGTAGTATTCAATGTCTAGATAAATCAGTGTTTAGCTGTTCTCTAATGATGGACATTAATACAGCTTCCAATGTTTTCATTATTATAAACAATCTGCTGGACTTGTACATTTCCCTGGTTAACTCTCAGGATAGATTACTAGAAGTAGAAATTCTGGGTCAAAAGGAATAGTGACCTGAATAAGAATGTCATACTGTGTAGGAACTGGAGTTTATAGGTGGGGAATCTGAGGAAACCAACTTGCTCAAGCTTTAACAACTGGGTGTCAGAGCCAGGACCAGACTGAGACACCTTGATGTCTGAAGACCACATTCCATAACAGGTGATAATGCTCAAATTCTGTACAAGTTTGTGGGGTAGCACTTACAATTATTTATTTATGTGTTGCTCTTTATGTCTTTATATGTTAACGATGTTTCTTGAGGACTAATCGTCATTCCCTGTTACAGGTGTCTGAAATATTGTTCGTCAGAGTAGTGGTTTCCTTAACTCCCTTGATCGAAACATTCACAGCTGGTACTGAAGAACCTATCTTCAGGGAGGGAATGGAGACACAAATGTAGAGAATGGACTTGAAGACACAGCAAGGGAAGGAGAGGGTAGGACTATTTGTGAAAGTAGCATTGACATATATACCTACCATGTGTAAAATAGTTAGTGGGGAACTGCCATATGACACAGGGAGCCCAGCCTGGCACTCTGTGATGACCTAAAGGGATGGGATGGGTGAGCAGGAGGGAGATTCAAGGGGGAGAGGATATATATATGTATATATAGTTATGACCAATTTGGTTTGTTGTAGGGCAGAAACCCACAAAACATTGTAAAGTAATCATCCTCCAATTAAAAATTCAAAAATGATCATATGGGGCTCTTTGTTAATGTCACAGATTCCTATGTCCCACCCAGAAGCTGCTGACTCAGACTCTCCAGGGGAGGAAACTGGGGTACCGTATGTTTAAGCAATCAGGTGAGTCTTATGATCAGGAAAACTTGGGAAATATCTGAAGGAAGTAGACAAGAAAATGAATGATTGCCAGTGATTAACTTCTTTATGGGAATCAGTTGATTATATTCCAGTGGAATGGAGGAGAGGGAGCAAAATCCAGGACAAGCAGGCTTTTGAAGATAGAGGTGGTGAAAGGATTTAGGTTCTGAGCAGAAGCATGATAGCAATAATTACTTCTAAGCATATATTCCCAAAAGTAGCACTTTTTCTATGACTGTGAAGGTAATTTGTTACCACGATGGTTAAGACTATGATAAGAAGACCATTGGAGAGATTTGAAGACCATTCCATCCAGTAGATGATAGAATGTAGGGGCAAGATTCAGAGAGACCTATTAAGGTAGTCAGAGAGGTAATAGATTAATATGTTCCACCTTCCCAGGCCCCACCCTAGACTTGCTTCTCCCAAAGTTATACCTTTTTCTCCAGAGTGTGAGGTGTTGCCTTGGAAAGGGTAGCTCTGCTCAGATCCCTAAACTGGGGGTTCTGCATGATGAAGGGGCAACACAAAAGCCCTGAGCAGGAGACATGGAGATAAGGAGGACCACTCTGAGAACTGGTGAGGGTGATGAGGGTGGTGAGCATGCCAGATATTAATTTCATTTGCCTTGCCCAACCCAGCCAATGCTGCACTTGGGACAGTCACTGAGCAACTAGCTCCAGACTCCCTAAGAATCAATTCTGCAGAAGTGCACAAGGATACGAATGTGTTGGTACGGTTAACTTTGAGAATGAGGAAGGCATGGCTCTCTGCAATCAAGGAGTGTCTCATTTTACTAGTTAGGAAAACAAATCTTTCCAAAAAAGATAGACACTTAATCTTTTACTAAATAAACAGTAGGATCTCTTTCAAAAGTATGTTTTCCACATTCTTTTCAATGAGACGTTTTAAGTGTGTTTATAACTATAAGGTGTTCCTTCTCCTCTTCTGCGAATGCCATGGTCTCTACGTGACGTGAGGCCTCGTCTCACCTGCTAATCACTAGGCATTTCTTGAGGAGAGTTTTAAGTTGTCATGCAGAACAACAATGCAGTATTGTTGCCTCCTTTGGGCAGGTGCTCTCTTTATTTTCTGAAATGCTGTTCTTTTAAACAATAGTTTATAATTCTTAATTTCCAATTCTGTTGCCTTACTTTTCACAACTGTGAAAATATTGAAGATGCCCTAATTGTTATCATCAGGAGATGGTTAGATAAACTCTGAAAAGCTCTAAAAATACTAAAATATATGAATTCAATGGGGTCTGTGACTATTGATACTAAAGACATCCACCATAAATTGGACTATTGGAACTATATTAGTATGTTTTCATATTTTACTTAAAAAAACAAAAATGAGAAACACATGTGTTTCCTATCCATTTATCTGTTTATGTGTGGGTATGTAAGTGTGTGTCTGCATTTATTTACCAGAGAGCCAATGAGTCAATTGAGGGAGGAGTCAGTGCAGATATCTAGGCAGTCCACACCAATCCAGCTATGCTGGATGTTCACAACCATTATCAGTTCTGATTTGTTTGAGCTCTTGCTGTACTGGCTATAAATATACATAATATATCATTCTTGTAACAGGAATAGGGAGATAGGAGTGGTACTTTCTCTTAAATTTCATTCAGTTGATTGAATTGTCTTGCTGATAAATAACAAGGTAAAGTAATTTAAAATTGATAAAAGTTAATCTGATTTGTATATGTTATCTGTAAATGTTATAAAATGAAAAGCCCATGAATTCAAACTTCATGGTATAGATATATTGCCCAAGTGAGTGGATTTGATTCATACAACTTCCAAAATCCAACTTCTCAATATGAAATGAATAAAATAAGCCTAAGAGGTTTTTGTGACTTGCCCAAGGTCATATAGAAAGTTAGCAGAGCTCCAGGGAGAAACCAAGTCTTCTGATACCTACTTCCAGGCTTATTCTAATTCATTATGGTTCTGTGTGTGTGCGTGTCTGTGTCTGTGTATGAGTGTTCTAAAACTCCATGCTTCTCTTGCAGTTCACGTAGCTTTAAAAGTACAAGATAGCACTAATTATAATTTAGTTTCAGAAGGTTGTGAAAGTCACTCAGTTGTGTCCAACTCTTTGTGACCTCATGGACTATACAATCCATGGAATTCTCCAGGCCAGAATACTGGAGTGGGTAGCTGTTCCCTTCTCCAGGGGATCTTCCCAACCCAGAGATTGAACCCAGGTCTCCCACATTGCAGGTGGATTCTTTACCAGCTGAGGCACAAGGGAAGCAAATACTGGAGCGGGTAGCCTTTCCCTTCTCCAGGGGATCCTCCCAACCTAGGAATCGAACCAGGATCACCTGCATTGCAGGTGGATTCTTACCAACTGAACTACCAGGGAAGCCCCATATAATTTAGTGGTATTAGATAAACAAGAAATATAGAATCTTCTATCAGGTAGGCTAACATAGCTTAACATCACTTTCAAATATAGAATATGAATTTAACTTGTAAACGTAAGATAGACTATGTTAATAAGAATGCTTTTGAAAAACATATGGTAGCTACTTTAATTATACAATGTTAATGTCACTTGAGATCTGACAGAATGTGGTCCGCTGGAGAAGGGAATGGCAAACCACTTCAGTATTCTTGCCTTGAGAACCCCATGAACAGTATGAAAAGGCAAAATGATAGGATACTGAAAGAGGAACTCTCCAGGTCAGTAGGGGCCCAATATGCTACTGGAGATCAGTGGAGAAATAACTATATAAAGAATGAAGGGATGGAGCCAAAGCAAAAACAATACCTGGCTATGGATGTGACTGGTGACAGAAGCAAGGTCCGATGCTATAAAGAGCAATATTGCATAGGAACCTGGAATGTCAGGTAATCAAGGCAAATTGGAAGTGGTCAAACAAGAGATGGCAAGAGTGAATGTCAACATTCTAGGAATCAGCGAACTAAAATGGACAGGAATGGGGGAATTTAACTCAGATGACCATTATATCTACTACTGCAGGCAGGAATCCCTCAGAAGAAATGGAGTAGCCATCATGGTCAACAAAAGAGTCCAAAATGCAGTACTTGGATGCAATCTCAAAAACGACAGAATGATCTCTGTTCGATTCCAAGGCAAACCGTTCAATATCACAGTAATCCAAGTCTATGCCCCAACCAGTAATGCTGAAGAAGCTGAAGTTGAACGATTCTATGAAGACCTATAAGACCTTTTAGAACTAACACCCAAAAAAGATGTCCTTTTCATTATAGGGAACTAGAATGCAAAAGTAGGAAGTCAAGAAACACCTGGAGTAACAGGCAAATTTGGCCTTGGAATACGGAATGAAGCAGGGCAAAGACTAGTAGAGTTTTGCCAAGAAAATGCACTGGTCATAATAAACACCCTCTTCCAACAACACAAGAGAAGACTCTATACATGGACATCACCAGATGGTCAACACCAAAATCAGATTGCTTATATTCTTTGCAGCCAAAGATGGAGAAGCTCTATACAGTCAACAAAAACATGACCAGGAGCTGACTGTGGCTCAGATCATGAACTCCTTATTGCCAAATTCAGACTTAAATTGAAGAAAGTAGGGAAAACCACTAGACCATTCAGGTATGACCTAAATCAAATCCCTTATGATTATATAGTGGAAGTGAGAAATAGATTTAAGGGCCTAGATCTGATAGATGGAATGCCTGATGAACGATGGAATGAGATTCGTGACATTTTACAGGAGACAGGGATCAAGATCATCCCCATGGAAAAGAAATGCAAAAAAGCAAAATGGCTGTCTGGGGAGGCCTTACAAATAGCTGTGAAAAGAAGAGAAGTGAAAAGCAAAGGAGAAAAGGAAAGATATATGCATCTGAATGTGGCGTTCCAAAGAATAGGAAGAAGAGATAAGAAAGCCTTCCTCAGTGTTCAATGCAAAGATAGAGGAAAACAACAGAATGGGAAAGACTAGAGATCTCTTCAAGAAAATTAGAGATACCAAGGGGACATGTCATGCAAAGATGGGCTTGATAAAGGACAGAAATGGTATGGACCTAACAGAAGCAGAAGATATTAAGAAGAGGTGGCAAGAATACACAGAAGAACTGTACAAAAAAAGATCTTCACGACCCAGATAATCACGATGGTGTGATCACTGACCTAAAGCCAGACATCCTGGAATGTGAAGTCAAGTGGGCCTTAGAAAGCATCACTATGAACAAAGCTAGTGGAGGTGATGGAATTCCAGTTGAGCTATTTCAAATCCTGAAAGATGATGCTGTGAAAGTGCTGCACTCAATATGCCAGCACATTTGGAAAACTCAGCAGTGGCCACAGGACTGGAAAAGGTCAGTTTTCATTCCAATCCCAAAGAAAGGCAATGCCAAAGAATGCTCAAACTACCACACAATTGCACTCATCTCACAGGCTAGTAAAGTAATGCTCAAAATTCTCCAAGCCAGGCTTCAGCAACACGTGAGCCATGAACTTCCTGATGTTCAAGCTGGTTTTAGAAAAGGCAGAGGAACCAGAGATCAAATTGCCAATATCCGCTGGATCATGGAAAAAGCAAGAGAGTTCCAGAAAAACATCTATTTCTGCTTTATTGACTATGCCAAAGCCTTTGACTGTGTGGATCACAATCAACTGTGGAAAATTCTTCAAGAGATGGGAATATGAGACCACCTGACCTGCCTTTTGAGAAATCTGTATGCAGGTCAAGAAGCAACAGTTAGAACTGGACATGTAACAACAGAGTGGTTCCAAATAGGAAAAGGAGTACGTCAAGGCTGTATATTATCACCTGCTTATTTAACTTATATGCAGAGTACATCATGAGAAACGCTGGACTTGAAGAAACACAAGCTGGAATCAAGATTGCAGGGAAAAATATCAATAACCTCAGGTATTCAGATGACACTACCCTTATGGCAGAAAGTGAAGAGGAACTCAAAAGCCTCTTGATGAAAGTGAAAGTGGAGAGTGAAGAAGTTGGCTTAAAGCTCAACATTCAGAAAACTAAGATCATGGCATCTGGTCCCATCACTTCATGGGAAATAGATGGGGAAACAGTGTCAGACTTTATTTTGGGGGGCTCCAAAATCACTGCAGATGGTGACTGCAGCCATGAAATTAAAAGACGCTTACTCCTTGGAAAGAAAGTTATGACCAACCTGGATAGAATATTCAAAAGCAGAGACATTACTTTGCCAACAAAGGTCTGTCTAGTCAAGGCTATGGTTTTTCCTGTGGTCATGTATGGATGTGAGAGTTGGACTGTGAAGAAGGCTGAGCGCCGAAGAATTGATGCTTTTGAACTGTGGTGTTGGAGAAGACTCTTGAGAGTCTCTTGGACTGCAAGGAGATCCAACCAGTCCATTCTGAAGGAGAGCAGCCCTGGGATTCCTTTGGAGGGAATGATACTGAAGCTGAAACTCCAGTACTTTGGCCACCTCATGTGAAGAGTTGACTCATTGGAAAAGACTCTGATGCTGGGAGGGATTGGGGGCAGGAGGAGAAGGGGACGACAGAGGATGAGATGGCTGGATGGCATCACTGACTCGAAGGACGTGAGTCTGAGTGAACTCCGGGAGTTGGTGATGGACAGGGAGGCCTGGCGTGCTGCAATTCATGGGGTCACAAAGAGTCGGACACGACTGAGCGACTGAACTGAACTGAATGTCATTTTAACCCTTTGGATCTTTAGCTAGATTGAAATTGAATGAGGTTTGTAACAGAAATGGATTCATAAAGAAATTGGACAAAGGCATATAAAAGGCTTCATTAATCTGTTAATAGAAAGATAGGGCATCTTAAATGAAAGACAGAGAAGGCTCAGAAATTCTAAATAAAAACTTGTATACTTACAAATATTACAGGTTACTCCATACCTAGTAGCTAGGATAATTGTTACCACAGAGAGAAAGATTTCCTTGGCAATATCGCGTAGTCCCTCCAGTTGATAGAATATAAAATGTTTAAGCTCTTAAGATGATGTGGTAGATCAGTTGTAAAGGTCCCAATCTTCCACCCGTCCGTGGACTCCCACTCTTTGCAGTGTGCTTTGCAGTTAGCCTGGTCCTCCTTGCTCCTCCTTCTTCCTGAATCTGACTGACTTTGTGACTTGTTTTGGCCAATAGAATGTGATGGAAATGATGGTACGCCAGTTCTGAGGCTAGGTCTTTTGAAGCGCATATACATATGCACTCTGTCTTAGCATTCTTCATTCACTGTGAGAACAAACCCAGAGTATCCTCCAGATGAAAAGAATCACAAGGAGCAGAGACAGGTCATCTAAGCTGTTCAGTTCAGTTCAGTGGCTCAGTCGTGTCCGATTCTTTGCGACCCCATGGACTGCAGCACACCAGGACTCCCTGTCCATCACCAACTCCCAGAGTTTACTCAAACTCCTGTCCATTGAGTCAGTGATGCCATCCAACCATCTCATCCTCTGTCATCTCCTTCTCTTCTCGCCTTCAATCTTTCCCAGCATCAAGGTCTTTTCAAATGAGTCAGCTCTTTGCATCAGGTGGCCAAAGTATTGGAGCTTCAGCTTCAACATCAGTCCTCCCAATGAACATTCAGGACTGATTTCCTTTAGGATGGACTGGTTGGATCTCCTTGCAGTCCAAGGGACTCTCAAGAGTCTTCTCCAACACCACAGTTCAAAAGCATCAATTCTTCTCTGCTCAGCTTTCTTTATAGTCCAACTCTCATATCCTTATATGACTACTGGAAAAACCATAGCCTTGACATTTAAGCTGAGGCCATGCTAAAGCAACCAGTTCCCAGCTGACCTGCCAGTTGACTGCTGATGAATGAGTGAGCCACACCAAGGTCAGCTGAGCACAGAAGAATTGACCAGTTAACTGGAGATTTGTGAGTTAAATCAATGCTTATTCTTTTAAGCCATTCAATTTTGGATGGTTTGTTAAGTAGCATGATTGTGGCACTGGTTGTATGTGACTACTATTTAGAATTCCTATTTCAAAATTAGCCCAGTTTTACATTATGGAAGTACATGTATTTTCTAGGGGAGCATGTGCTGAGCAACCATAAAACTGTAGAGTCTCAAAAGAAGCAACACACATTTGTACATTTGTACACACAGATTTGTCTGCACATTTGTACAAGTGCAGACAAAGACACGCTTTAAGGGCTATGCTTTCTGATGGGAGACACCAAATGGCTATGTATGTGACAAATAAAACCTAAGCATAACTAAGTAAATTTAAATACACAGACGTTTGTTCTTTTCTGTCCAGTATCCTTTTCTCTGACTTCCCAGGTGGCATAGTGGTAAAGAATCTATCTGCCAGTGCAGGAGACACAAGAGACATGGGTTCAATTCCTTGGTTAGGAAGATCCCCTGGAGTAGGAAATGGCAATCCACTCCAGTATTCTTGCCTGAAAAATTCCATGGGCAGAGGAGCCTGGTGGGCTACAGTCCATGGGGATGCAAAGAGTTGGACATGACCAAGCATGAGCACAAATGATCTTTTTCTTTTGGTAGCAATACCATGATGGGCTTCAGGGAACTCTCCCATTAGATACAATCTTACTGAGACTTCTAGTCAAGCTGCTTCCAAGCTGCTTGGACAAGGGGTAGGCACAAGACTGAAGCTATCAAACAAGCTCTCTATAGAATTTGGGTCTTGATTAGGGTAACACAGGTTGAAGCTCCACCTATTTCCTGAAGGGTTGTCTATTCAAGTAACCCTTAATTCTGTTAAATCTCCTTTCACTAAATTTCTAATCTACCCCTTCCTATTTTGGTTCTCAGGGGGGTTTTATAAACCCATGCCTTTATCATTCACATCTCACACAGAATACTGGGAAAGAATAGATGGTCCTCAGAAACCCTCATAAGTATCTGTAGGAAGGAGGGAAGGGCATTTTTGCCCTCTGTGTATAGGTCCTATGCTGGACACTGATGGATAACCTTCAAGATAGGAATAAGAAAAGGAAATAAAGGCTCCTTAAGTGAATTTCCCCCAAGCTGATTAGCTACTAAGTAGAAAGCTGTTATGGAATGGATTTGTCCCCCACAATTTTTTTAATATTTTATTGAAGTATGATATGACAGGGCTGTCTGTTGTCACCCTGCTTATTTAACCTATATATTGAACACGTCATGAGAAATGCCAGGCTGAATGAGAAATGCTGAGCTGGAATCAAGATAGGCAGGAGAAATATCAACAACCTGAGATATGTGGATGATACTCCTTTAATGGCAGAAAGTAAAGAAGGACTAAAGAGCATCTTGATGAGGGTGAAGGGGGAGAGTGAAAGAGTCAGCTTAAAACTAAATATTAAAAAACTAAGATCTGACCCCATTACTTTATGACAAATAGAAGGGGAAAATGTGGAAGTAGTGACAGATTTCCTCTTTTTGGGCTCTGAAATCACTGTGGACGGTGCCTCTAGCCATGAAATCAGAAGATGATTGCTACTTGGCAGGAAAGCTATGACAAACCCAGACAGGGTCTTGAAAAACAGAGACATTACTCTGCTGACAAAGGCCTGTAGTCAAGGCTATGGTCTTCCCAGTGGTCTAGTATGTTTGTGAGAGCTGGACAGTGAAGAAGGCAGAGCACCAAAGAATTGATGCCTTTGGACTGGGGTTCTGGAGAAGACTCCTGAGAGTCCCATGGACAGCAAGGAGATCAAACCAGTCAATCTTAAGGGAAACCAACCCTGAATACTCATTGGAAGGACTGATGCTGAAGCTGAAGCTCCAGTATTTTGATCACCTGATGTGAACAGCCAATGCATTGGAAAAGTCACTGGTGCTGGGAGAGATTGAGGGCAGAATGAGAAGAAGGCATCAGAGGATGAGATGGTTGGATGGCATCACCAATGCAATGGACATGAACTTGGACAATCTTCGGGAGATGGTGAGGGACAGGGAGGTCTGGTGTGCTGCAGTCCATGGGGCTGCAAACAGTCGAACACAATTGGGTAACTGAACAACAACATAGTTCATTTACAATGTTGTGTTAATTTCTGCTGTACAGCAAAGTGATTCAGTTATACACACATACACACACACACATACACATATTTTTTTTCATATTCTTTTCCATTGTCATTTATCACAGGATATTGAGTATAGTTCCCTGTGCTATACAGTAGGATCTTATTGTTTATCCATCCTATATACTCTAGTTTGCATCTGCTAATCCCAAACTCCCAATCCTTCCTTTCCCACCCCTTTCCCCCTTGACAACCACAAGTCTGTTCTCTGTGTATGTGAGTTTGCTTCTGTTTTGTAGATACATTTATTTGTATCATATTTTATATTTCACATATAGGTAATATTGTATGGTATTTGTCTTTCGCTTTTTGACTTACTTTGCTTAGTATGATAATCTCTAGGTCCATGCACCTTCCTGCAAAATACATTATTTCATTTTTTATGACTGAGTATTGTATATCTCACATCTTCTTTATCCATTCCTTGGACATTTAGGTTGTTTTCATGTCTTGGCTATTGTAAACAGTGCTGCTACGAGTATTGGGTTTTTTTTTTTTTGCTGTTGTTTTGTTTTTGGTCATTAAATCATGTACGACTGTTTTGCAACTCCATGGACTGTGGCCCACCAGGCTCCTCTGTTCACGGGCATAGAATGCATGTATCTTTTCATTTTTAATTGATAATTTAATTTTTATTTTATATTGGAATATAGTTGATTTGTACTATTGTGTTAGTTTCAGGTGTACAGCAAAGTGATTCAGTTATACCTATACATATATTGTTTCTTTTTCAGTTTCTTTTCCTATATAGGTTATTATATAATACTGAGTAGAGTTCTCTGTGCTATAAGTAGGTCTTTGTTGATTATCTAGTTTATATATAGTAGTATGTGTATGTCAATCCCAAACTCCTAATTTATCCCTCCCCTGCCCTTTTCCCCTTTTGTAACCACAAGTTTGTTTTCAAAGTCTGTGAGTCCATTTCTCTTTTGTAAATAAGTTCATTAATATCATTTTTTTTAGATTCCACATATAAGTGATACCGTGTCTTTTTCTGATTTACTTTTACTTAGCATAATAATCTCTAGGTTCACCCATGTTGCTGCAAGTGGCATTATTTCATTCTTTTCAATGGCTGAGTAATATTCCATTGTATATATGTATCACATCTTCTTTATTCCTCTGTTGATGATATTTAGGTTGCTTCCATGTCTGGCTATTGTAAATAGTGCTGCAATGAACACTGAGGTGCATGTATCTTACTGAATTATGGTTTTCTCTGGATATATGCCAAGAGTTATTGCTGGATCATATTTTCGTCAGGGATATTGGCCTGTAGCTTTCTTTTTTTGTGATATCTTTGTCTGGTTTTGACATCAGGGTAATAGTGGCCTCATAGAATGAGTTTGGAAGTGTTTCTTTCTCTGAAATTTTTTGAGAGTTTCAGAAGAATAGGTATTAACTCTTAATGTTTGATATAAATTGCATGTGAAGCTATCCAGTCATAGACTTTTGCCTGTTGGAAGTTTTTAATCACCATTTCAATTTTAGTACTTGTTATCAGTCTGGTCATATTTTCTATTTCTTCCTGGTTCAGTCTTGGAAGATTGTACCTTTCTAAGAATTTCTCCATTTCTTCTGGACTCTCCATTATATGGGCATATAGTTGCTTGTACTAGTCTCTTATGATTCTTTGTATTTCTGTGGTATCCATTGTAACTTCTCCTTTTCTACTTTTCCTTTTATGAATGTGAGTCCTCTTCCTTTTTTTCCCATGAATCTGGATAAGCACATATCAATTTTGTTCATCTTTTCAAAGAACTGCTTTTAGTTTCATTATTCTTTTACACCATTTTCTTCATCTCTGTTTCATTTATTTCCACTCTGATCTTCATGATTTCTTTCCTTCTGCTAACTTTGAGTTTTGTTTGTTCTTGTTTCTGTAGGTGCTTTAGGGTAGGGTTAGGTTGTTTATTTGAGATTTTTCTTGTTTCCTGAAACATAGTTATAGTGCTGTAAACTTACCTCTTATAACTGCTTTTCCAGTCCCATAGTTTTTGGTTTGCCATTTTTTGTTTGTTTGTTTTGTTTTCATTTTCCTCTGGATACTTTCTGATTTCCATTTTGTTTTCTTCACTGACCCATTGTCTGCTTAGTAGCACATTGTTTAGCCTCCATGTGTTTGTGCTTTTTATATTTTTTCTTGTAGTTAATTTCTAATCTCATAGTGTTGTGGCTGGAAAAGATGCTTGAAGTGATTTCAATTTTCATAAATTTACCAAGGTTTGCCTTGTGACCCAGCTTGTGATCTATCCTGGAGAGTGTTCCATACACTTGAGAAGAATGCGTAATCTGCTGATTTCAGATTAAATGTTCTATAAATAGCAATTACGTCCATCTAGTTTAATGTGTCCTTTCAGGCCTGTGCTTCCTTATTGCTTTTCTGTCTGGATGATCTGTCCACCTACGTCAGAGGGGTGCTAAAGTTCCTCACTATTATTGTGTTACTGCCAATTTTCCCTTTCGAGTCTGTTAACATTTGCCTTATATATCAAGGTGCTCCTATGCTGGGTGCATATACATTTACAGTTGTTATATCTTCTTCTTGGATCAATCCCTTGATCTTCATGGAGAGTCCCTTATCTCTTGTGTGTGCATGAGTCACTTCAGTCGTGCCTGACTCTTTGTTCCTCTGTCCAGGGATTCTCTAGGCAAGAACACTGGAGTGGATTGCCATGCTCTCCTCCAAGGAATCTTCCCGACGCAGGGATTGAATCTGCGTCTCTTATGTCTCCTGCATTGGCAGGCAGGTTCTTTACCACTAGCACTATGTGGGAAACTCTTATCTCTTGTAACAGTCTTTATTTTAAAGTCTGTTTTGCCTGATAAGAGTATTGCTACTCCAGCTTTCTTTTGATTTTCATTTTCATGGAATATCTTTTTCCATATACTCACTTTCAGCCTATATGTGTCCCTAGGTCTGAGGTAGTTCTCCTATAGGCAGTATGTATATGGATCTTGTTTTGGTATCCATTCAGCCAGTTTATATCTCTTAGTTGAAGCATTTAATCCATTTACATCAAGTTGGTGGACTAGAAGTATTTGGATCTCATCTCCTCCACAAATACATCAAAAATACATCTACAAATGGAACAATTCCCACAGAACCCCTCTAGAACACTGGCTGAAGACTTCAAATACCTGAAAAGGACAAGAAAGATCTCCATGTAACTGGGTAGAATTGAAAGGGAAAAAAGAGGAAGTGGGATGGGAACTGTGGCCTTAGAAGGGAGCTGAAAAAAGGAAAGGTGCCTGTACCCTGGGAAGCCCCCTCACTTGCAGGGAAATCTGTACAGAAAGTGAGCTTTAGAGGCTCAGAGAAGGGCACGGCAACTGGTTTGTGGCAGACAGAATAGCGAGAGACCTACACAAACTTTGTGTTAACACCCTGCTCATGTAGCCTTAGACACATGTTGCTGGGCTGCGTGAGGGCTGGGTGCTATAACTTGGGGTTTAGAGCACAGTCCTGGAGAGAGAAGTGCTGCTGGCTGCGTGGAGATGCCTGAAGGCACTGGAGTGTGCCATGGCTGCAACTGATATTGTGTGGAGAAAGAAACCCAGGCCTCTATAGGATTGAAGTGCCATTGTTGAGTGACACAAAAAGGGAGAGGTGGGGCTGCCTTGGCAGCCTTTTTCTCCACTTGCTACTCCCTGCCTCAAGGGGCTCTGGAAGAGCCCGCCCCAGCCACCACCTTGGTGGGCTCTCACAACCCAGCCACCATCCCAGCAGGCTTCTGTACCACAGCTGCCACCTCAGGGCATCCCACAGCCCACAGCTGCCTCAGGAGGCTCTGGGATCAGACACCAGTGGGTTGCCCACAGCCAGTCAGGGCTAAAAACCTCAGCTGAGTCCCAGGGCCTTCATGGCCTAGGAAGCAAGGCTGAAATCTCTCTCCTCGGCTGAACAAGCTGCAGATTTACACCTCCACTGCTGGCTTTGTAAATTCAGTCCCTACAGGACATCTGAGTGGACAACAGTGCTCACATGGCTGAGACAGCTCTGGCCTTAGCAGCTGTGGACTTGTGGGCACACACACCTGGGGGCTGGACTGGGCCAGGGTCTAAGCTTGCCTCCATTGTGCTCCTAGCAGATCCAGGTGCACAACTTCTGCAGTTCTTGAACCTGACTTCAGTGCATCTGTGCTGGTGGCCTTGTAAAAACAATATCTGATAGATACCAGGGCTCATTGCCAGAATTTCTAAAGATGAGATGGGGTCAAGGGCAGTGCCAACCGTGGTGCACTTTGTAAGCCTGCAAAATGTATGACAGATAACACAACAGAGCAGTGTCACTGGTTAACAGCTCTGGCAGAGGAATACTCGGCAGCTCCTCTTCCAGTGAGAGCACAGCAATTGCACCTACCTCACACTGCAGCTCAGAAGGCAGCTCAGAAATGGATCTGCAAACTTCCACTCCAACAGCTGGGGAACATGCCTGGCCCATGACAGGGTAGTGACAGCCACATAGCAAACAGGAGCCCCTGCTCAATGTCTAGTGCAGGCTCTGGTCACCAAAACACCAGTCACACCTCCTCTCAAGGGGTAATGGCCAGCAAATGCTGAGGAAAGAGGCAGGAGGCAGACACACTAAAAATAACTTTCACACCAAAAAATAAATCCATACAAATGACACAGGGACACTCCCTAGAAAAAGCCCCTCTAAGACCACAGTATATAATTGTTTCTCCTAAACTCATGGAACGAGAGACATAACTAAAAGAAGCAGAGGAGCCACTCTCAATGAAAAGATCAAGAGGATTTTCCTAAAAAAACAAATGATGTAATAGATCTCTTCAGTCTAATAGACATGAGTTGAAAATAAGAGATAATGAAAATACTGAAGGAATTAGAAATGCTGATCGCTATAAAAGAAACTAGAAAGTGTAAAAGGAAAAATTAGGGAACTCATTCACCAAGGTTAAAGCTAAGCTAAAGCAATGATAGCAGAATGAATAATGCAGAAGAATGAATAAATGATATGAAAGATAGAATAATGGAAATCACCCAATCAGAACAACAGACTAAAAAATCAAATGAAAAAAATGAAAGCAAAATAAGAGACCTATGGGAGAATATAAAGTGTGCCAATCTACACACAATAGGGATCCCAGGAGGAAAAGAAAGTAAAAAGGAAATTGAAAATGTATTTGAAGAAATGATGGCTGATAACTTCTCAAATTCAACAGATGTCAAGGAACAGGAAGCACAGAAGGTTAATATACTTGAATAACAGGGTAATTGGAAATCAAAAACATACAATAGATTCATGAAAACCAAAAGAAAAAGAACATAAGCATAATATAATACAAAAGAAAATTATCAAACCACAAAAGGGAAAACAGAAAAGCAAAGGGATAAAGAAGAAATACAAAGTCAACAGGAAAACAACATTTAAAATGGAAATTAATACATATCTGTCAATACCTTAAAAGCCAATGGACTAAATGCTCCAATCAAAAGACCCAGAGTAGCAGAAACAGAATTGCCTTATGATCCATCAATCCCACTGCTGGGCATACACACTGAGGAAACCAGAATTGAAAGAGACACGTGTACCCCAGTGTTCATCGCAGCACTGTTTATAATAGCCAGGACATGGAAGCAACCTAGATGTCCATCAGCAGATGAATGGATAAGCAAGCTGTGGTACATATACACAATGGAGTATTACTCAGCCATTAAAAAGAATACATTTGAATTAGTTCTAATGAGGTGGATGAAACTGGAGCCGATTATACAGAGTGAAGTAAGCCAGAAAGAAAAACACCAATACAGTATACTAAAGCATATATGTGGAATTTAGAAAGATGGTAACAATAACCCTGTATATGAGACAGCAAAAGAGACACTGATGTATAGAACAGTCTTTTGGACTCTGTGGGAGAGGGAGAGGGTGGGATGATTTGGGAGAATGGCATTGAAACATGTATAATATCATATATGAAATGAGTTGCCAGGTCAGATTCAATGCACAATACTGGATGCTTGGGGCTGGTGCACTGGAACGACCCAGAGGGATGGTATGGGGAGGGAGGAGGGAGGAGGGTTCAGGATGGGGAACACATGTGTACCTGTGGTGGATTCATTTTGATATATGGCAAAACCAATACAATATTGTAAAGTTAAAAAAAAAATACCCAGAGTAGCAGATTGGATTAAAAAAAACAAGGCTCCAATATGCTGCCCATAAGAGACCCACTTTAGGCCAAGGACACAAATAGATTGAAAGTAAGGGATGGAAAAAGATATTTCATACAAATGAAAATGACAAGAATTAAAGCTGAAGCTCCCCTGCCCCCCTCCAAAAAAGCCTAGGTACCTCAGAATGTGATTATATTTGGAACTAGGGTCTTTACAGAGATGATTAAGTTAAAATGAGGTCTTTAGGGTAGGCCCTAATACAATATAATTTGTGTCCTTATGAGAAGAAGGAATTTGGGCATAGACATATACAGAGGGAAGACAACGTGAAGATATGGGGAAGATGACCTTTTATAAGTCAAGGACAGAGGCCTGGGACAAATCTTTCCCTCATTGCCCTCAGAAGAAACCAGTTCTGCCAGCACTTTGATCTCAGATTTCTATCTTCCAGAAGTCTAAGAAAAAAATTCTGATGTTTAAGCCACCGAGTTTGAGATACTATTTTTAGCAGCCTTTGTTGTTGTTGTTGTTGCTAAGTTGTGTCCAACTCTTTGTGACCCCAAGGACTGCAGCACGCCAGACCTCCCTGTCCCTCCCTATCTCCTGGAGTTTGCTCAAACTTATGTCCTTTGAGTTGGTGATACTAACCAACCATTTTATCCTCTGTCACCCTCTTCTCCTTTTGCCTTCAATCTTTCCCAGCATCAGGTCTTTTCCAATGACTTGACTGTTCACATCAGGTGACAGCCTTAGAGAACCACTATAAACTCTCAGACTGAAATAAAACTCTGTGTGACTATGAGATATATGTTCTTTTTACTGTGTTGTAAGGTATGTTGTTGTTATTTAGTTGGTAAGTTGTGTATGACTCTTTTGCGATCCCATGGACTGTAGCCCACAATGCTCCTCTGTTCATGAAATTTCCAAGGCAATAATATTGGAGTGGGTTGCCATTTTCTTCTCCAGGGAATCTTTCCAACCCAGGGATCAAACCTGTGTCTCCTGCTTGGCAGGTGTTCTTTATCACTGAGCCACTGGGTACAGGATGATGAAAACTCCAGATCCCAGTTGTTCTTATTTTTGAAAAGAAACATGCAGATGAAAGAGAAAAAAACTTAAGAAAATGAAGAGTTTCCTTTATGACTTAAGAATCTACATTCTTAACCATTACTGTACTCTGGCTTTATTTCAGTACAATGCTCAACATTCACATTTTCCTGTCTTCCCAGTCCAAATATCAGCTTTGAGAAATGGTTTTAATGGTATTTGATAATCTGCTTTAAGAGTGCTATAACACACCTCCCCTATGTCATAATCCTGCTATCTTGAAACAAAATGGCAGCTAATGTAGGTTTCCCAATGGTCCCTGTTTCTGAAGTTTTTATAGAACTTAAACTTTGGGTGAGGAATCAGGCCATATGATTTATGTTGATTGAGCTTTTCAATTCTTAAAACCGCAATTAATTAGGAAAGGGAAAAGGCATAAGATAAAAGGAAATTTGTCCAGCTAACAGTCAGTTAATCCAAGTATGAAATTTAAATTCATAGCCCCTGCTTAGAGTATCTAATATTCACATTTTAAAGAATTTGTTTTTTGGAAACCTTTATAAAGCTCTCCACTGTTACAATGTATTGCCATCTGGAGTTTAGCATTTATAAAATGTGCAGTTAAGGGATGCCAAGATATGCCTCATGCAGACCAGATGGTACAATAACAGCTCTGTCTGTTTTTCTGGCAAAAAAAAAAAAAAAACATAGGACTTTGAATGTCTTGAAACTTATGTGAATAAATTAAACCCCATCAATACTTCAGGGACATTATAATTTCAATACTCCATTTATCCACCTAAATATTTTCATAAATGCTTTCATTTGAAGAAAAAGCAAAGGGGAAGACAATGGTTCTTTTGATTGCTTCATGTTTGTGTTTAACAATGTTTCAAAGGAAAACACCACCAATGATCTGCAGTGTGGGAAAGAAAGTTGCTCTGTACTTTGAGTTACCTATGAGTTTAAATGAAAAGCAGGGTTGTTGAAATCTCTTTGATAGAAAAAGTCCACATCAAATTGGTTGAACAGTTTTAGCACTGTGATGAAGAGAAAAAATACATATGTAAGTGACATTTCTTAATAATCCATATGAAAATGTCTCTACTGCAACAGATACATTTATCATAAACCAATTCAGCACATATAGTTGTGTGTTAACGATGCCTGGTTCTGCCCGGGCCTGATTCATCTAAGCTTTCTGGATAACAACAGGGCTTTTGTAATCCCCTTTATTTTCATTTACTTTCTGTTATTGCTTTTATTTTCAATAGAATTTATAATCAGATACTCATTAGACGAAGTAATCTTGTTAAAAGTAAATTTTCTGCTTGGATCTTTTCATTTTCCTTACTACATAAAAATTGTGCTTCCCTACCAGACAAGGGAATTTCCTCTGTAATTAGATGTGAATAGCTTTGAAGAGCAAACAATGTGTGCTTTTGAAAGCCAGATCCCTTGTGGTTCAGGGGGCAATCTCATTAATAAAAACATGGGTTGCACAAGCTGTTGAATTTCTTTCCCAAAGAGCAGTGAATGGTTTTTCAGAACAAAGGAGAAGATTGTTTTCCACTTTGCTGGCATGGTTTTTTTTGGGGTGGACTGGAAGTATTATCTAGCACTAGTCTTTATCTCTTCTTTTCCTCTCCCTGAGCAAAGGATCATATACAACTCTCTTATATAGATAGATCAGAGTCCTGAATAAATCCTCCATCCAAAGGCTACTTGGCCAGGATTGCTTTCATAGTACATGGGACTCCTGTTCAGACCACTCAGCTATCAGGTAGCTGCTATTAAACAAGAGAGGTCACAAAATTATAAACACAACAATGAAGAGTTGAAAATGGCATTGCTCTGTGGGGAAAAGGAGACCCATTGGTGAGAGAATCTCTGCAAATGCTGTCTCTGGAAGCTCGTTAACCCTGTTTTCTTATGAGTCTTTGGCAAAAAGAAGTGGTATCTAGGCAGAAGGGCTCTCAGAATTACATTCTTGGGGATCCTGGTAATAGGTTGAGTTTCTGGAGTTTTAGAAAAACAAAGAAGGAAATAGAGCCTACGCCTCTGAATCTAAGCAGCAACCAGTGACACAGAAGTCACTTGCAGGATGTTTCACTAAAGTTATACTAATACTGCAGGAGTATAGGGAGATGTGGGTAGCAGGGTTTGTTGCAACAGGAAGGTTGATGAGAGCCTTAACTAGCCAGTTAGAAGAACAATACAAGGAATGGTCATCACCACTTAAGCCTAATCCTCAAAATCTCTGTATGTATGGCAGGTCTTCTCTGACCTTCCTAGAGAATAGCAGCCTACTGTTGGAACAGACACAAACACTTATTTCCATAAGGACAATATAGTCAAAAGTCTCAATTGCCACACGATTATCCAACCCCTCATAAGGAATTGATGATAGGATCATGAACAATTTCCTCCAACTTTATCCACAAAGAAATAGAGACTCAAATAGATGGAATAACTTACATTAGACCATATGGACTCTATCTAGCTCCAAGTTCAACTCTCTTTCTCAACCTCCTCTTTAAGGAATGAGGTAAAGAGGAGTTTCAAGTTCAGAAAGATTTATTTCTGCTTTCCCTCTCCCTCCCCATCCAATTTTCTCTAGGAAGTTTTCTTAGGGAAATGCCAAAGGGTGCCAAGGGAAGCCTATATATATATAGGTGGTGGGCTCAGTGGTAAAGAATACACTTGCTAATGCAGGAAAACCAAGTTATATCCCTGGGTCAGGAAGATCCCCTGGAGAAGGAAATGGCAACCCACACCAGTATTCTTGCCTGAGAAATCCCACGGAAAAAGGGCCTGGCAGGCTATAATCCATGGACTTGCAAAGAGTTGGACATGACTGAGCGACTAAACAACAACAACAAATATATAGATGAGTGTGTGTGAGTGTGTGTGTGTGTGTGTATCTCAGTTTTTTACCATTTCACAGGAAGAGTTTAAGTCCAAGTCATAAGTACTACTGGAGTTGAGAAACTCTTCTTTCTCCTCTTTGTCTTCCATTTGCAGTCCTTATTCCTCTCCTTTATAATTGCTCCAGCTTCCTTTTCCTTTGCTTCTACCCTAATTCTTATTCTTCTCCTCTTCTCATCATCCTTATCGTTATCACCATCATGATCTTTATCTGTCAGCAGACTCCTTCTGTGATTGGCACTTAGCATTCTATTACTGTAGAATAGAATAGAACGCGATACTGTATAGTAGAACAGAGCATTCTATTAATCCGTTTATCTTTGAGAAGCCCTTTCTCAGGTTACATATGATTTTCTATTTTAGAGTACATTAATGAATGCACTTGTGTCTAAATTTCAGTGGCTCAGGCAAAAATGATAGAGAAACAATGTTACCTTGTTCTGAAAGGGTCCACAGTCATGTTTGGATATTTCACTTTTTATAGGATAAAAAAGATTCCTTTTTTTAAAAAGCAAATAAATAAGGATTTGCTTCTACAGCTTCCACTGTTCTCATAGAAACCAAAAAAAGAAAAAATATTGACCTTTAAAGCTAACTATTGTATTATGGACTCTGTGGGAGAGGGAGAGGGTGGGAAGATTTGGGAGAATGACATTGTAACATGTAAAATATCATGTAAGAAACGAGTTGCCAGTCCAGGTTCGATCCACGATACTGGATGCTTGGGGCTAGTGCACTGGGACGATCCAGAGGGATGGTATGGGGAGGGAGGAGGGAGGAGGGTTCAGGATGGGGAACACATGTATACCTGTGGTGGATTCATTTTGATATTTGTCAAAACTAATACAATTATGTAAAGTTTAAAAATAAAATAAAATTAAAAAAAAAATAAATAAATAAATATTAAAAAAAAAAAAAATAAAGCTAACTATTGTAAGGATTTGCAGATGAAAGCTTTTGCTTTTTCAGTGTGGGTTTTAATTTATCTTAGAATAAAGACCCCACTCCAGTACTCTTGCCTGGAAAATCTGTGGATGGAGGAGCCTGGTAGGCTGCAGTCCATGGGGTCGCTAAGAATCGGACACGACTGAGCGACTTCACTTTCACTTTTCACTTTCTTGCATTGGAGGAGGAAATGGCAACCCACTCCAGTGTTCTTGCTTGGAGAATCCCAGGGACAGGGGAGCCTGGTGGGCTGCCATCTCTGGGGTCGCACAGAGTCAAACACGACTGAAGTGATTTAGCAGCAGCAGAATAAAGACTTAAACAAAAATAGATGAGGAATAAACAGCTACAGACTTCAAGTATATACCTCCCTCACATCAATACCATGAACTATTCCAAGCATATTATTTTGTAACAATGTGGGAAATATTTATAGTGCATTAAAGAGAGGAAAAAAACACAATGCAAGATGATGACAATGATGCAAAAGTTATATCACAAAAACATATAAACAGTTAATCAGTTGTGTAAGGATGATGGGTTCTAATTTTATTGCAATGTCTTCAGAGAATATGAGCTACATGAAACCTACTATTTGATGTTTATTGAGGCCTGCATGGGTTCTATTAGGTTCTATTTTATATAACAGAATGTTACAAATATTCTCAGTGTGCTTTTAAAGAACATGCATTTTCTATTGAATACAGTGTTCTATATAGGCTTGTTAGATAAAGCTTTTTAACTGTATTCAAATTTTTCATACCTTTCCTAATCTTAAGTCTGATTGATATATAATATTAAGGGAGTGTGTTAAAATCTCTTGCTATGATAGCAGATTTGTTCTTTCTCTTTAAATTCTATTAATATTTGTTTTTTCTATTTTGAGGCTATATTACTTGGTACATACAAGTTTAGAACTATCATATTTTCTTGATAAATTTTTCATCACTATCTCTTTATCCTTGGTAATTGTTTGGCTTAAACTACATTTTTGTCTGATACAAATATAGCTATACCAATTTGTTGTTAGTATTTTCTTGATATAGCTTTTCCTTTTTTGCTTTCACTTTTTGTTGTTGTTGCTATTGTATATTTTAAGTGTGTCTATTACAAATAAGACATGGCTGAGTCTTCTAACTGGTGAATTTGCTCTGTTTACATTTACTTTGATTACAGATCAATTTGAACCATGTTTTCATTTTATATTGTGTTCTTTATTTACACTAATTTTTCTGTTCTTTTCCTTCTTTCCATAAGGCTAAAGTTTAAGTTAATGATTTCAGATTTTTCTTCTTTTCTATTAGTAACATAAGCATTAAAAACTGTAAAGTTCTCCCAGTTCTGTTTTAATTGTGTCCTGTAAATGTTGAAATGTTTGTTTTCATTTTCATTAAGTTCAAAATATCTGATAAAGGATTTTTATCTAGGACATATAAAGAACTCTTATAATTCAATAATAATAAGACAACCTAATAAAAAAAATTTTTAATGTAAAATAGCTAATAAGCACTTAAAACATTATCGACATTGTTACTCATTAGGAAAAAAAAATTTAAACAACAGTGGTACCACTTCACATCCACTAAGATAACTTTAAATGAAAAGGCAAATAATAAAGGCTGCAAGGATATGAAAAGGCTTACAGCCTCTGTTTTGCCAAAAGTTTTACTTTCATTTTAGATTCAAAGGATTTGTTAACAAAAGAAACCATTCATTACACACAAATGAACAATTTGAATTTTTGTAGATTATTTGACTTAACTTCAATATACAGTCATTAAAATAAAAGCAATAGAAACAATAGAGAGAATTAATAGCACATACATCACCAAATCGCACAGACCAACATCCAGAATTAAACAGCACTGGGAAGTCCCTCGTAAACAGCAACGTGGAGTCCCAGTTCGGAAATGACCTTGGGCAGTGTATCCACTCACTGGTGACATTTCAGATTGCATTTTCGGGGGCTCCTGCTTATAATCCCAGGTTGCAAACTGATATCATCATCAGTTTGCATACTAAAATGCAGTTCCTGTTTTACTTTAACCTTTTTACAGTGCTATTTATCTTGTGAGTCAAAGGGTTTCTTTAGACTCCATGTGGTTGACCAGACCTCCAGGGGCTCAAGAATTCCAAGAGCCATCTGTTATGTCTTCTTTGGAGAAATGTCTATTTAGTTCTTTGGTCCATTTTTTGATTGGGTCATTTATTTTTCTAGAGTTGAGCTGTAGCAGTTGCTTGTATATTTTTGAGATTAGTTGTTTGTCAGTTGCTTCATTTGCTATTATTTTCTCCCATTCTGAAGGCTGCCTTTTCACCTTGCTAATAGTTTCCTTTGTTGTGCAGAAGCTTTTAAGTTTAATTAGGTCCCATTTGTTTATTTTTGCTTTTATTTCCAATATTCTGGGAGGTGGGTCATAGAGGATCCTGCTGTGATGTATGTCGGAGAGTGTTTTACCTATGTTCTCCTCTAGGAGTTTTATAGTTTCTGGTCTTCAGATGGCTAACAAACACATGCAAAGATGCTCAACATCACTCATTATCAGAGAAATGCAAATCAAAACCACTATGAGGTACCATTTCACGCCAGTCAGAATGGCTGCGATCCAAAAGTCTACAAGCAATAAATGCTTGAGAGGGTGTGGAGAAAAGGGAACCCTCTTACACTGTTGGTGGGAATGCAAACTAGTACAGCCACTATGGAGAACAGTGTGGAGATTCCTTAAAAAACTGGAAATAGAACTGCCTTATGATCCAGCAATCCCACTGCTGGGCATACACACCGAGGAAACCAGAAGGGAAAGAGACACGTGTACCCCAATGTTCATCGCAGCACTGTTTATAATAGCCAGGACATGGAAGCAACCTAGATGCCCATCAGCAGATGAATGGATAAGCAAGCTGTGGTACATATACACAATGGAGTGTTACTCAGCCATTAAAAAAAATACATTTGAATCAGTTCTAATGAGGTGGATGAAACTGGAACCTATTATACAGAGTGAAGTAAGCCAGAAAGAAAAACACCAATACAGTATACTAACGCATATATATGGAATTTAGAAAGATGGTAACAATAACCCTGTGTACGAGATAGCAAAAGAGACACTGATGTATAGATCAGTCTTATGGACTCTGTGGGAGAGGGAGAGGGTGGGGAGATTTGGGAGAATGGCATTGAAACATGTATAATATCATGTATGAAACGAGTCGCCAGTCCAGGTTCGATGCACGATACTGGATGCTTGGGGCTGGTGCACTGGGACGACCCAGAGAGAGGGTATGGGGAGGGAGGAGGGAGGAGGGTTCAGGATGGGGAACACAGGTATACCTGTGGCGGATTCATTTCGATATTTGGCAAAACTAATACAATATTGTAAAGTTTAAAAATAAAATAAAAAAAAAAAAAAAAAAGAATTCCAAGAGCCACTTACTTTCTTATCTAAAGGGCTACCTGGCTTTCTATGCTTGCAGACAGGCACGGAGTCTGGGTAGTGTACAGGCAGGTCAGCAGCAAGGTCAGAAGCCTGCTCTCCTGCTTCTGAAGACTGAACAAGACTTTCTCCATTTCAATTTCCCTAACAGTCTGGGCTGCCGTCTATGGGGTCGCACAGGGTTGGACACGACTGAAGCGACTTAGCAGCAGCAGCAGCAACAGTCTCATACACCAAAGCCTTTGACTGCGTAGATCACAACATACTGTGGGAAATTCTTCAAGAGATGGGATTACCAGACCACCTTACCTGCCTCCTGAGAAATCTGCATGCAGGTCAAGAAGCAATAGTTAGAACCGAACATGGAACAACATGGTTTCAAATTGGGAAAGGAGCATGTCAAGGCTGTATATTGTCACCCTGCTTACTTAACTTATATGCAGAGTACATCATGCAAAATGCCAGGTTGGATGAAGCACAAGCTGGGATCAAGATTGCTGGGAGAAATATCAATAACCTCATATATGCAGATGACACTACCCTTATGGCAGAAAGTGAAGAGGAACTCAAAAGCCTCCTGATGAAAGTGAAAGAGGAGAGCAAAAAAGCTGTCTTAAAACTCAACATTCAAAAATCGAAGATCATGGCATCCAGTTTTATCACTTCATGGCAAATAGATGGGGAAACAATGAAAACAGTGACACATTTTATTTTCTTGGGCTCCAAAATCACTGCAGATGGTGACTGCTGCCATGAAATTAAAAGATACCTGCTCCTTGGAAGAAAAGCTATGACCAACCTCAACAGCATATTAAAAAGCAGACATACTTTGCTGACAAATGTCTGTATAGTCAAAGCTATGGTTTTTCCAGTAGTCATGTATAGATGTGAGAGTTGGACCATAAAGAAAGCTGAGTGCCGAAGAATTGATGCTTTTGAACTGTGGTGTTGGAGAAGACTCTTGGGAGTCTCTTGGACTGCAAGGTGATCAAACCAGTCAATCCTAAAGGAAATCAATCCTGATTATTCATTGGAAGGACTGATGCTGAAGCTGTAGCTCTAATACTTTGGCCCCTTGATGTAAAGAACTGACTCATTTGAAAAGACCCTGAGGCTGGGAAAGATTTAAGGCAGGAGGAGAAGGGGACGATGGAGGATGAGATGGTTGAATGGCATCACTGACTTCATGCACATGAGTTTGCGCAAGCTCCAGGAGTTGGTGATGGACAGGGAAGCCTGATGTGCTGCAGTCCATGGGGTCACAAAGAGTCAGACACGACTGAGTGACTGAACTGAACAGTTTCAAACATTGCTGATGGAAATGAAAATCTATACAGTCACTTTGGAAAACAGTTTGTTAATTTCTTAAAAAGTTAAATATAAATTGCCATATAATTGAGAAATTCCATTTGTTGATTTATACCTTAGATATGTGAAAGTATATGTCCACACAAAAACTTGTACAATCATGGTAGCAGTATTCATAAAAACAAAATGTGGAGACAATTCAAATGTCTATGAACTGTTGAAAGAATAAAGAAAATTTGGTGTATTAGTATAGTAGAATGCTATTCAGAAATAAAAGGGAAGGAAATAATGTTACATGCTGTAAAATGCATGCACCTCAAAAATTTATGTGAAGCTACAAAAGGCTATATATTGTATGATTCCATTTACATGAAATACCTACAAATAGCAAATCTGTAGAGACAGAAAACAGATTTGTGGTTTCCTGAGGCTGGGAATGAGAAAGAGGAGTGATTACAAATTAGCATGAGGGATATTTGAGGGGTCACAGATTTGTTATAAAACTGGATTATGGTTGTTACCAAACAGAAGTTGGGTCTGCTCACTGTCTGTGTGGCAAAGCCAATCTACTGACACTAGGCTGTGGTGAAGGAAAATGCAGCATTTATTGCAGGGTGCCAAGCAAAAACTTTTACTTGAAAGACCCAAACTCACCAGTGGCTTTCAGGGAAGGGTTTTTAAGGACAATGTGAGGAAAAGGGTCACAGGCTGTGTGACCAGCTCATCCACAGTTCTTGATTGGTTATTGGTGAAGTAACAGGGTGATATTTTGAAAATCTCAGTCATCAACCTTCTGGTTCCAACTGGTTTGGAGTCTATGTGTTGATGGTCAGCATGCAGTTAACTTTTTCCACCTGGTGAGGGGTTCTGCTGCTGCTGCTGCTAAGTCACTTCAGTCGTGTCCGACTCTGTGCGACCCCATAGACGGCAGCCCACCAGGCTCCTCTGTCCCTGGGATTCTCCAGGCAAGAACACTGGAGTGGGTTGCCATTTCCTTCTCCAATGTATGAAAGTGAAAAGTGAAAGTGAAGTCGCTTAGTCATGTCTGACCCTTAGTGACCCCATGGACTGCAGCCCACCAGGCTCCTCCATCCATGGGATTTTCCAGGCAAGAGACTGGAGTGGGGTGCCATTGCCTTCTCCGGGTGAGGGGTTCAGTGTCTGCAAAATAGCTCAAGCATGTTGTTTAGGATATTATCTATCAGCATTAAGGAGGAATTAATGCCCTTGACTTTGTTTTATGGCTAAACAATTATTATTTTGTTTTGCTTGACTTTTTCTTTGTTTCTACCTTTTCTCACTTCTCTGATTAAATCTGCTCTTTAGAACTTGGAAAGGGCCTAAAAGGCTACAGCTTTTCTACAAACAAGAGGTAGTGGACTGGTAAGGAGAGGGTCTGTCTCTGGCAAGTTCCTACAGGGGCCTGCTTGGTTTCATGGTGACAATTACACAACTCGAAATTTAGTAACAATCATTGAATTTTGCACTTAAAATGGATGAATTTCATAATGTGTAAATTATACCTCAATACAACACTTTAGAAAAATGGACTGCTCCAATGAGCTAACCTAGTTCTGAGTTGTTTTGAAATTATTTTCTTCATTCTGTGCCTAGATGACCAATATTATATTCAACACTTGTTAAGAGACAAGAAAAATGTGTCTCTTTTAAGACATTCAAGATGAACACAGCAGTCCTCAATTTTCAATGTCATGGCCATTCCAGAGAGAGAAGGTCTAAGTTCAGTGCCATGAATCTTTCTGGCTGCTTTCCACGGAGGGAGGCTGGAGTGAGCTTTGCCCTGGGCTGACACTGTTCCTTGTCACTGATTAACCAGCTTTATAAGAAGGCTGCTTCACTGACATCCTGTTCCGCCTGGAGAGTGATATTTGGCAAAGCTTCGGAGAGCAGAAAAATGTCCACTCGCTATCATCAAGCTGCTAGTGATAGCTACCTGGAACTTCTGAAGGAGGCTACCAAGAGAGATCTGAATCTTTCTGACGAAGATGGCATGACTCCCACACTCCTAGCAGCCTACCATGGGAACTTGGAAGCCCTAGAAATAATCTGCAGCAGAGGGTAAGTTTAACCCAATGGTTTTGACTGGAAACTGTTTATGGGAGGATTTTGTAGACAGGAGCAAGAGGCAGGGAATTAGTGAAAATACTTTGCTCTCATTCTAGTCTGTGTAAAAATTGTCTTTCTAGAGGAAATGAGAAAATTTCCCAGCGATAAATTCTCTTTCTACACTGAGAACTGGCACCATGGGGTGGCTGATCCCTTATGAGCCACATACACAGAAATCCTGAACTCTAAGTCACTATTATTTCCCTTGAGGGTAAGATATTTGAATTCTGTGGCTTTAAAACTCCTTTCCATGACATGTAAATGCTTGACTCTTTAAAAAAGATCAGTGATCTACCTGGTTTTAAGACGTCAAGTATAATTGGAACAAATGATGTGTTTTGTTTTTTTTTTTCATCTGTGCCATTAAAATTTCGTAGCCTTAAAAAAAAATACTCAATCTAAGTGCAAGCTAATGGTTCTTAGATGAAATTTCTGGCTTTATAAGCTATAAAAGGGACCTTCAGCCTATCTTAATTACCACTCTGGCTGTCAAATACATACATGTACATATACTCTCCCTTCAAGTTCTAAAGCAGATATTAGCTAGCTCCTGTCTTCTACTTGTTGCTGAAGGGGCTAGTCACCATTGACAACTATAACTCCAAGAAGACTAAAGAAAGAAAAAAAGACAATGTGAGTAAAGGAGGCAAGTGAATTTATACATATTAATATATAACGTATGTATTTATTAATACCTATATCTGCTCTGTGTCAGCCATTTTGCTAGATCAACAAGAGAAATATGATTCTTCCCATCTTCATATGGTGATCATATCCGAGAGAGGAAATGTCATGAATGTGTTATAAAGGGGTAAAGAGAGAACACTAAATAAATAAGACAGGTATCCCAATCTAGGTAGTGAGGGAAGGTTTTCTTGAGCGTGTAAACTGGAGTTTGAACTATAAGCAGTTGGCCAGATGAAGGTGGAAGGAAAAGTGTTTCTCCTGAGGAAGAGCACTGTATTCTAGGCCCTGAAGGGGTCAAGTATGGCTGGAGATGGCTTGAGTGGGGAGAGGCCAAGTTGTAAGCGAGGAGACCAGACACAAGAGTCTTGTAGACTCTCTTAAGGAATTGAACTTTTTCCCAAGGACACAGAAAGGCACTGTGGTGGGTTTGCACAGGGGAGCCACCTGGTAGCTTTCTGTTTACAAAATTTTCCTCAGGCAGTCGTATAGCAGTTAAAAAAAATGTTCAGGGACTGTTTTGATGGTTGAGATGAGGGGAGAACTGGATTAGAAAAGTGGCAGTGGGAACAGAGAGATGGGGATAGATGGCAATTTGGATGTAGAATTGGTTATAATTGACCGAACGTTGAGTGGGCAGAAGGAAGAGGAGAATCAAGTTTGAGCTTTGACAGGATGTTGGATGTTGGCATCCTTTATTGAAGTGAGAGGCACTTTAAGGAGTTAGAAGAACCGAAGGTAGAGAGAGTTCCTGAGTTGAAGACTATAAATGAGGAAGTGAGTGGAGTTGCTGTACTTCATTCCTTTTAACTTCCATTTTCCACGATTTACAGACATCACCCTCTGCCTCGACCCTTTCAGCTAAACTCTTCCAGATTGTAACCCTGTATCATCTTTCCTCTTCTCCCAAACTTTCTTATATCACCTCTGCAGGAAGTACAAGATGTCAGTTACAATTTCACAACCAGTGCTGAAAACCCTTTCCCATTTTAAGGTCCAATTTAAATGAGAGGGCCTAGATGTTCTCCTTGCTCTCTCTCTCTCTTTCTAAGCCTGAAACATTTTCTTATACAAATTGTTCTATAGTCTTTACTTATGACAAAATTAACATAAACTAAGCCCCCCAAATTAAACTATATATATGCACACAGATTATAAAGAATAAAATATCCTGTTATGTCATATATATAGTGTGTATAAAATATATATAGAACCCACAAATATATGCACACATATATTAAAATATACATATTGTATATAAATAATTGTACATGCCTATTTGTACATATACATGAAATAATATACTAAGTAAACACTTTTTGTGTGGTATGCAGTTTTGTTTTGTTTTGTTTTTTATGACTCAATATATCATAAACATTTTTTCCATGTCAGCATATATTCTTTTACAGTTTAACTTTCAGGAACTTCTTAGTAT
The DNA here is from genome assembly GCF_002263795.3 of Bos taurus. Taxonomy (NCBI): domain Eukaryota; kingdom Metazoa; phylum Chordata; class Mammalia; order Artiodactyla; family Bovidae; genus Bos; species Bos taurus. Next base: position 19,061,751 of record NC_037352.1, read on the forward strand.
TCTAGTTAATGAATATAGTATATAAATATATTTCTTAGTCAATCTCTCTTTTGGACAACTAACTTGTTTCCCATGGTTTAAATAGTGCTCTGATAATTATCCTTGTACATAAATCTTTGCTCATATTTTCTTGAGAACAAATTCTTCAAAGTGAAATTTCTGGATCGGTTGGCACATATACCATTTAAAGACTTTTTTGGTGTCTATTGACAAATTGCTTTTCAGAAAGTGAGCACCCATTTCTGTCAACATTGTAGGTTCAAAATGATATATCAATGCACAATATATTAATGTTCTTTGGTTACTGGCAGGATTGAAAATTTTTTTATATTTTAAAGTCATTGTATTTCCACTTTTGTGAGCTAAGTATTTATAACCTTGCCCTACTTGTATATAGGAGTCTTCAACATTTCTCAAAGATTTTTTTAAAGTTAGAATATCAGCCTTTTGTCACCGTGTTTCCAAATATTTTCACAAATCATAATTCATATTTTTGACATCAGATATTTAATATCAGTGAAAATATAAATTTAAATATATATATTAATGTACTTAAGTCTATAAATTTTACTATGTAATTCCAATTTTGAGGTCATGCCTAAATATTGACAGATATTTTCTTTAGTACTTTAGTTTCTTTTTTTATTTTAAATAACTCATATTTTATTTCTTTGATTTAAGATTTGAGAGTGTGATCTAACTATGTCTTCTCCAAATGGCTAGTCATTTGTCCCTAAGCATTTTGTTATATAATCCACTCTTTATGTATTTATTTGGCATGGTAATTTCTCTCAATATAATGTCAAAATCCAGTCCATTGTTTGGTATTTATTAAAAACTGATTATGAGCATGAACATTCTAACCCTGGTTAGTCCTTCCTTCTCGAATCTTGTCTTCTGGATCAGTACTAATACATCCCAGATTTTTTTCCTTCTCTCCAGAAGCACTTAAGATCTGTTAAGTTGGCCTGGTATAAACTTATAAAAATGTCTTATAAGGGTTTTCACAGGTCACCACCCATTTTGATCATTGCATGTGTGTGCTATTCACTCAGTTGTGGCTGACTTCTTGCGACCCCATAGGCTGTACCCCACCAGGCTCCTGTGTCCATAGAATTCTCCAGGCAAGAATACTGGAGTGAGTTGCCATTTCCTTCTCCAGGGGATCTTCCCAACTCAGGGATCAAAACTGGGTCTCCTGCATGGCACGCAGATTTTGATCATAGCCAATCTTTAAGCACTTGTGTGAGAACAAAATGCCCATTACATTTAAGGGGGCTAAAAAGTAAAACCAAACAAAAATTGAATTTAGATGTTAACCTGTTAATGAGGTCTACTGCAGTCTGATGATTTTAGTGTCTTTCTGTTACTACCTGATTGAACTATGGATCATGTGGCAAGCAATAATATCCAAACTCTTGCTTTGTTAAAAACTGTTTTTCTTCCTTTTTTACTTTTAAAGATGGAAAGCAATAATTACATGTCTACATTGGGAAGATGGCCTCAGTTATACAGAATTTAATTTTGCTTTGACCCGGAGGGATGGTACGGGGAGGGAGGTGGGAGGGGGGTTCAGGATGGGGAACATGTGTACACCCGTGGCAGATTCATGTTGATGTGTGGCAGAACCAATACAATATTGTAAAGTAATTAGCCTCCAATTAAAATAAATAAATTTAAATTAAAAAAAGCAAATAAAAGTAAACAAGTGAAACATGAGCTTTTCAGCGGTAAGCTCCCCTGATTTTAATGGAAAGATGTTAGAATTCATTCAACATTGTTTAAGAGTGTGACATTCTTCTGAAAAATAAAAATGAATTTAATAAAAAAAAAACATGCATAGGTTTTTTAAAGTATTTTTGTTTCATTTTCTAAAATGAAAATAATTTTTTTCCTTTCTGATTCTCAAAGGAATACAAAATTCTTGTAACATTTCATGTCATATTGGAAAATATACTTAATAAATCAAAAATCATATGAATTCTCACAGTCATTAACATTTGGGTATATATTCCTTCAGATGTTTCCCTTTAAGAACATAAACTTAAATGTACCTATGTTCAGCCCTTTTAAAAAGGCAATCACAGTATACAAACTCTTCTGGATTATTCTTCTAATTATTTAATAATACATTATTGACCATCTGCAGTTTAAAGGAGAGATCCATGACATGATTTTCAGTGGCTATATGGTATCCTGCTTTATAGTTTCATTACAATTTATTTAATCAGTTATTTGTTCATGACATTTAATTTGAACCCAGTGTTTGTATAAGATGGAATGAGCATCCTTGATGACCCATCTTTGCACAAGTGTCTGATACTTCCTCAGGATAAATTCCTTAGCAGAATTGTTGATTCAAAGGAGCACTATGTTTTACAGTCTTTCGCACATACTGTGCCAGGAAATTTGAACCACTATGCTTCCTCCTTCACTTCCTCACACTCCTGCCAAAACTGAATATTATTATTCTTTTTATTTGTTGCCTATCTGATAGGCAAACAGATGGTGGTGTATTACTTTCAATTGCATTTATTTGATTACTAATGAGTCTAAATATTCCTTCTTATGTAGAAAAACATTTTTTGAAAAAGTGATTTTTTTTTTCTGAGAACAACACCAGAAAAAATCAAATCAACTTCAAAAGGAGAAATGGAAATGGAACAGATGCTCAGAGTAATTTAATATAAGAAAATTGCCTATTTTGCAATAATAATAAAAATCCAGGTTTACGAATTGTTTCCAAAATGTACTAATCTACTAAAAAGCAAGGGCAAAATATGATTACTTAAAGTCTTTTCATTGAGTTTCTCTTTTGGGAATAAAAAAAGGATAGAAAAAAAATCAAATAAAAATTTTATGAATTTAGACCACAGAAACAATATGGCATCAATATTGGATTCAGATCAACAAATGAGGGGGATGAGTTTTTGAATAACTGGACAGGTGTGTGTAATGGTTCTATCAAAAAATGTGAAGGACACCAGAGATTGAAAGACAGAGTGAAGAAGAACTCCCAAATTGTCAATAGAAAAAATTTTAATTTAAGTAGTACATCAATTTGGAAAGTTGTCTGTAAATAGAATTTCTGCAAGTGGAAATAGGTTAAATGTTCCAGGGCAACTCATAAATCAGCTTACTGACAGGTTCATCTTTAAATTTGGAATTTTGTGTTTCTTAAGAAAGGACCAATCTTTAAGGGTCACCTCAGGTTTTCTTCATGTTCTTCCTATTTTTGAAGGATCATTTAAGTTCCCTTGGGTGGGGAAAATTCCACTGTTTTATGACCTGAAGCATGTGGATTGAATCCAACCTCTTAATACTTGTAACATCCTCACCCAAACTCACTCTTCTCAATAATTTCTTTTTTAACTTATCCAATCTAATATCAGGCAAATTTAACCCATATGTTTATATTTGCAGTAATGTCTTAGATGTTTTACAACCTCGCTTTGAAGTCTTTTGAATGTGGTGTTTGGTTAAAATGAATGAAAAGTGAAATTCCATCTTTGAGGGTACTGTGCTTCCCTAAGATACACAACTGTTTTAAGGTTGAAAGAGGTCTGCTTTGATCCAAGACAACTAAATCAGGCAGACTGACTAGACCCCTTTTGAAAAGGGTTGTGCAACAGAACCATGTTATTTAATACTTGCTTTCCTTAGATTCAATTTCATTTTCTCTCCTTCCTCTTTGAACTTATTTCCCTTCCTCTATCTCTGGCCACACTGAGTATATTTCTGGTGTCCCAGATATGTAATGTCACCTCTATGTGCATCTGCTTACACTCACTGTTCTCTCTTCTCAGAAGGACGTTGCCAACTGTCACCTTATGTGGATCTAGCCCACGAGCATGTTTAATTTGGACCTCACTGTAATTTTCTCTTAAATTTAAGCCAACATTTAAAAATCAAAAAGCTTCACCTGAAATTCTGGATTTCTGGTTTTGTTTGGAAAATGGAAGCTCTGGCAATATTGTGTCTGCTTTTATTCAGGATAGCAATTAGCCACAGCTGAACAATGCCTGTTCTTTTAGATGGAGCTTGAACTTAACTATTCCTTTGTTGAAAAAAAAAAAAAAAAAAAACACGTGGCCCCATTAAGTTACTTACATCACATCTTGGCTTCTTTAGGTTGTGTTTGAGACATCTGCTAGGAGATATGGAAGATACCATACAAAGGACAAAAGACACAGGTTTTGCCCTCTGAGACATACTATCTAAACAGGGCAGACTGTATTTGACAAATTAAGATTATAAGTGTTGAAAGGCCAGAAGAGTTATTGTAGTGTTGCAGGAGTTTACCAGATGGGTATGAGAAAAAAATATATGAAATTAAGTATTTTGAGTTTAGAGTCAAAGGAAATGATAACAGGTAAAATTTATTGAGTATTCACTATGTACCAAGCACTTTTGTAATGCTTTATGTATGTTGACTTTATTCACATTATAGTTCTATGAGTAGATAATATTATCCTCAATTTATAGATGAGGACAATGAGTCCTAGAAAAGTTGAACTTGAGACCTCATTGCAGATAAAAGGTAAAGCTGAGGTGAGTTAACGTAAGACCATATTGTGTTGGAGACCATTAGACATGCAGCCAGGCCTGATCCAAAGTGTACTGCAGTGAACTGGTGGGCAAATCAACTGAGTGCTTGGTCTTATTTACCCCTCTGAGAGTTGTTCTTCTTTTTCTTTTTTAAGAGAAAGATTGTGATTGGTGGTAGTGGTGGTGGGGGCAGTGAATGTGTAAGTGCTTTGTAATAAACAAGCATGAAGAAACCAAAGTTTCCCATGGAGGAATTATAATACGAATCTGATTCACTAAATTACAGGACACTGGTTGGGTCACCTTAACTGGCGCAGGTCTTAACCTGCAGTGAACTTAACCTGGGGATCTTGTTAAACTTCAGATTCTGATTCAGGAAGTCTGGGATGAGGTCCAAGATTCTGCATTTCCATCAAAATTGAAGGTGATGTTACTGCTATTGGTCTACGGACTAAACTTTAAATAGCAAGAAACAGAAGGATCACAGTGCATTAACATGCCAGTTGCAAGGGCATGAACCTTTTCTCCTGTTTCACCTGCTGCTTACCAGGAATGTTAAAACACCTTCTTAGACTCTCTCTCCTGCCATCCCATGGGGCTAGCCTGGCCAAAGGTTGCAGAGATCCTGATTTTGGAGTCTGGACTAGGGCAAGGGAAGGTGCCCTTTAGTACCTGTATTATCAGAGTTCTCAACAGTGGCTTGGGGGTCAGAGCCATAGTTAACAGTAAGTTATTACTTTTCATTTATGCTTGTTCGTAACTTAAGGCCTCACAGGAGAAGGGCAAGGGGTGGTGATTTAGCCTGGGGCAGGATTCTAGTAGACATTCATTCCACAAATCTTCTTTACCTACCATGTACCCTTAATGCTATCTAATATTGCCCCCAATTCTACCTTAAACCATTGTAGTGTTAGTTGCTCAGTCATGTCTGACTCTGCAACCCCATGGATTATAGCCCACCAGGCTCCTCTATCCATGGAATTCTCCAGGCAAGAATACTGGAGTGGGTAGCCATTCCCTTCTCCAGGGGATCTTCCCAACCCAAGGATCAAACCAGGGTCTCCTGCATTATAGGCAGATTCTTTTATATCTGAGCCATTAGGGAAGCCCAAACCATTTGTTATTACGTGAAAGTAAAGTGAGGAATCAATAGACCCTTTGTACAAATATTAGTCGTATTAGACACTGCTTCCTGCCCAACATCCATTCGTCTTTTCTTTCTTGCTGTTGGAAAACCAGTTTTGTTGTTATTTATTTCCTTACCTGTGACTCAGAGGAGGTAACAGTTATGTGCTGGAACTGTAACTGAGCAAGTGGGTTTGCTGCCCACTGTGCAATGGAAAGACCAAGGCAATGGTCTTTGCAGAGAGAAAATGTTTTATTGAAGGGTGGAAAACAAGGAGACAAGAGGCACTGCTTTAGATTCATCTCCTTGATTGGCTTTTGAATGGGAAATAAGGAAAAAGAGGGGGAGGCTGCTTAGAAACAAATGATGGAAAGTAAGTGTAAGTTTCAATGTAAGTTTCAGGAGTGAAGGCTGGACAGTCCTTCATGCCTCTCATGGGTTACATGTGCAGTTTTAGAGGTGAAAGGGCCCAGTCCGTAATATGTAATGAGTTTTAAGCCTGTGATATCCAGAGTGCACAATCAGTCATTCGAGTCCCTCAGGGCATCTGTGTGATGCTCATGCTCAGTTGGAGGGACTTTCTGCAAGTTGTTTCCACATCTGTGATTTCCCTGGTACTCTGTGAAAGAGGTTTGGTGTTCTTGATGTTTCTACCTTATCAACCTTGATCCTTTAAGGTACAGGATGTGGTTTCAGAGCCAGCTCTATGTAACAAGCTCAGGAGAGATGATTGCTAAGGTTTTAGGAAGTCTGAATCAGATAAACAATTCATTATTAAAAATAAAATTATATAAACTTAAATTTAATAAATTATATTAAAAAGGTAATACTCAAAACTTATTGCTTTCTAATTATTTTACCACATTTTACTATTATCTTTGCTCTTAAGATTGTGCACATCTATTGAATATCTATGTGGTGAGAATAATTTCTAATCAATTGCTACTATGTCTCTCTTCCAAATTCTGTGTCCAGTAATGTCATATTAGTGCTTAAAATATGTTGTGGTGGTGCATTTACACCACAGAAATTGGCACGTGCTATATAAATCAGTGTTTGATTCTTTCCCTTAATGAGATGGTTGTTAACATTTACCAGCATAGCATGGGGTAATCCTATCTAGGGGAAACATCTAATTGATCTTAGATAAAGAAGGTAGCTCTGTTTCCTTTCTCCTAGGTATGTGATCTGATTCTGGCCAAAGAGACATGAAAGTTACTCATTTGGGGAATTTCTTAGAAAGCTTTTTTGCTTCTAAAAATGAGATATAAGGTAGATATGGATTGTTTCTGGCCATGTGATGCCTAAATGTGACATATCTGGGCTTTTGAAGTTATCTTATAACAATGTCAAGGCAAGATTAACTTGCATTTTGTTCTTTAATTTTTTTATTTCTTAGACCTCATCTTCAGAGAAAAAATTAGTATGTGTTGTTTATATTTTCTCTTCTAGAGGGGATCCTAATAGATGTGACATCTGGGGAAATACTCCTTTACATTATGCAGCCTCCAATGGTCATGCCCACTGCGTCTCATTCCTGATCAACTTTGGTGCCAACATCTTTGCTCTGGACAATGACTTACAGTCTCCACTGGATGCTGCTGCCAGCAGAGAGCAGAATGAATGTGTCGCTCTTCTGGATAAGGCTGCCACTGCCCAGAACATCATGAACCCCAAGAAAGTCACCAGGCAGAAGGAGCAGGCTCAGAAGAATGTCAAGAAGCAGATCAAAGAGTGCGAGAGGCTCCAGGAGAAGCACCAAAATAAGATGGCCCGCACATACAGCAAGGAGGAATCTGGGACTCTTTCTTCTTCCAAGGGAACTTTCTCTAGGTCAGTCCTTTCAAATGCTTCTGCTTCTAACACATTTGGGTCACTGTCTAAGGGTATTAAAGATACCCTCAAGCTTAAGTTCAAGAAGAACAAAGATACAGCAGAGCAGTTAGGGAATGAGAGCAGAAGTGGACAGAAGAATGTGATGGAAGTGTTCAGAGAGGATGAGGAAGATGAACTCTCAGGGGACTTCATAGAGAAGCTCCAGTTCTCTGAAAAGGGGGACAGCTGTATGCAACACGAATCCATTCTCAACCGTCCAGGTCTAGGAAATGTTGTTTTTGGAAGGAATAGAATATTCAGCCCTGAAGACATCTCAGACAGCAGGAGGGAGCTGGGGTTTACAATGCCCAGTGAATTGCTTCAGAGACAAGGAGAAGCTGAGGCTGATGAAGAGGGAGAGGAAAACCACCATGAAGATGATCTGCCTTGGGATGAGGATGAAGTGGAATGGGAGGAAGATGTGGTTGATGCTACTCCCTTGGAAGTGTTCTTGCAGTCCCACTACTTGGAAGAATTCCTTCCTATTTTCATGAGAGAGCAGATTGATCTGGAAGCTCTGCTGCTTTGCTCTGATGAGGACCTTCAGAGCATACAAATGCAGCTGGGTCCCAGGAAGAAAGTTCTTAATGCCATAAATAGAAGGAAGCAGGTGCTACAACAGCCTGGGCAGTTGGTTGACACTAACCTCTGATGGAGTGTTGGGTCAATGGGGTGAGTCTATAGAGGTGGGGGTGATGCTGTAGCTTACTGGAGATATTCCAGGCAATACCTACTCTGTACCCAATACCAGACTACTGGATTTCTAGGGTTTTGGAGGTGTCCACCTAAGAGAGAAGCCCAAAATCTACTTTGAGAAATGCTCTGTACCTAAATTCACATAAACCACTCAAGGAGGTAAGAAATGGGAATAAGGAAATGACATTTCTCTTCAATTATCTTTTTGATATTTTTGAATATAGAAAGGATTAAATGGATGACAGAGAATAGAAAAGACTTTATTTCCTAACTTTGAACTTAAAACTATAGTCTCCTATCACACTAGCCTAATTTCTGATCCTTAGCTCCATGACTTTACCTGTTGATGGAAACTAAGATTCCTCCATTGGCCTGTGGCTTGAGCCCAACTTGAATGTGTCTAACCCTAATCAGTAGATGTTTACATGTTTACAAGTAATAGAAATGGGTCTGTAACATTCCTACTTGGGAACACAGAGAATGTCAGGTAGAGAGAGAGATGAAATAGAATGTACGGTACCTGTATGGACTAAATTTTGTCCTTCCAAAATTTCTATGCTTAATTTCTGATCTTGAGTCTAGGGATTCTAACGCCAGTCATGCTGTGAAGAGGTAGACACACTGGTGATGTGCTTGCATCGCCATGTGAAGATAGAGCAAGAAGACAGCTATCTGAAAGCCACAAAAGGAAGCCTCGGGAGAAACCAAACATTTTATTGCTTTTATCTTGGACTTCCAGCCTCCAGAGCTATAAGAAAATAAAGTTCTGTTGTTTAAGCCACCAGTCTGTGGTATTTTGTTACAGCAGTCCTAGCAGAATAAGATTGTCCTTAAGACAAGAGAGACAGGGAGGAGAAAATAAAAATACAGAAAAGAAGATTAGATGATTTTTAGATGGTTAGATGATTTTTTTCCTAAGTGTAAGTGCCTCCTGAAACCTAAAAAAGGAAAAAGAAATCTAGGTTTTTTGTTGAGAAAATTCAATTGTAAAAGTTGAATTTTTGTATGGTTATTATATACATATCTTATTTACTGTTGTCTATCACCATTTCTGCACATCTGAATACATGCAGGTTCTACAATATAAACTGTCAACACTAACACTGCTGCTGCTATTTGAATGGTAATCTCAAATTCAAGATGAAACCCTACTTGAATAGTAAAGCTTCAATGGATTTTTATAGGCAGACATGCATTAAATGGAATTTACCACTGATTACGTGTATAACATAGAAATAGCTTCAGCATGCTTCCTTATTCACAGCTGTTTGTGTTACTTCAAGAGGAACCATGGAGGATACAAATGCTTGAATCTGATGAACAATTGGCACATTCTTCTTCAATCAATGGACTGAAAGTTGTCCATCACTGAATAAATATGTTACACTATGGGATTATGTTTATAAATATCACATTGCATTGTTCTGGAATAAACTGCAATTGTACATGAAATAATGTACATGAAAGCAATTTTAGAAGGCATTCAAAAAAAGTAGTAGTGTCTGAGTCCTTCTGTATTAGTATTTCATTATTGTAGAGGCCAGGATCCTCTCTCCAAGTAGAGACCAGGATCCTCTCTCCAAATAGACGCCAGAATCTACCTGATGATACACTGCTAGGATATAAGAGAAATATAAGCCACTAGGAGAGTTCTACTGTTATCACAAAGGATGCTTTACAGCAGAGCTTTGTATATCACTGTCAGAGGTTAAAAATAATATAGAAAGCTTGATGATGTATTATAGCAAATGAGAAGTGGCATGGGGGTGGTACAAAGAATTTTGAGCTGGAAACCAGCTTTGGTACTTGGAAGACAGAATAGGAAATAGAAAGGGGAAAAATGAGAAAAGATAGGCCAGCAAAAAATGTTACTGGAATTCAGCATTATAGGATTTAGTCTTGCTTCATGGGATTTGATTGTTTCTAATTGGAATTTTTCCATGTTGCCCTACTGGAGAGGTCACAATTTGCTCAGAAATATGGGAAGGGGATGTTTGCCCAGCAGGACTGGAAGCTCTCACCAGGACAATTCCATTGGAGTTTATGTGAATTCTGTGAATTTGAAGAACATGTAGATTTTAAAACCTCACATAAAACTTCAAATTGCTGAATTAAAAAAAGGAAGGTGCAAACATAATCCTTTTATGTAATAACAGTGAATAACATAAAATAGTGAGGCTACCATGCGTTGTTAGGTATTTTTCCCCCAAATGGTTGCCTTATATTTTTATTAAAGTATTCCAGCTTATAGACTCCATAGGTTCATCTACCTTTCTATGAGTAATTCCTGTTCCACTTAAAGGGTAAATTCTATATCAGTGATTATTGCAAATTTGGTTTAAAGTGTATGAACCAAACAGAATTAACTTTGGCTCTTATATATGAGGGCTTCCCTGGTGGCTCAGACAGTAAAGAATCTGCCTGCAATGCAGGAGACCTGAGCTCAATCCCTGGGCTGGGAAGATTCCCTGGAGAAGGGAATGGCAACCTACTCCAGTATTCTTGCCTAGGAAACCCCATGGAGAGAGGAGCCTGGTGGGCCACTGTCCATGGGGTTGCAAAGAGTTGGACATGACTTAGTGACTAAACAAAACCAACAACTTAACATATGAAGGTGCAAAGGAGGCAAATTAAAGAGTTCTAGCTCCTGGGAATTCTCCTCTGCCCACTTCCATAGCAGAGAAGCTAGGTTCTGCTCTACCACAATGTAAGGTGTTTTAGGACAGGGAATTTTCTCTGTCTTATATTCACTGATATTCACCAAGTGCCAATGCGTCACACAGCAGATAATCAATAAACATTAAACAACTGGATGTGATGCCTAGGCTGGAGGCAGGATGCAGATTACTCTGGTCTGTTGACTCCTAGGATTTTTGTCGACCTCAGTGGTTCACAAAGCAAGCATTTGAGGAGGATGGGCAATGTGAAATGGAAAAGAATAACCTTGAAAGGCAAAAAACTTCTTATTGCACAAGCTATTCTAGATCCATTTCCTGCCCTAACTCTAAATAGCTGGAGAGAGTTATCTGTGCTCTTTGGGGTGAGGACTATTTCTTTTCTGTCAGCAGCCTAGCACGAATTATCGTAGGGACTCTTAAAAATGAAAGAAGAAATCTATGAATAAATTAAGGTGCTTTTGGTAATCTCGTTATCACACACCCTCTTTACATATTCCTTAGAGTTGTGACCATTAAGATCCCCCCAAAGATTCCATAGTCACTTGAGGTGTGCAGAGTAGATCATGTGGGTATTTTGTTTTACTGCAAAGGCTAGACAACCTGGCTGACACGCCAAACTTTTGGCTAAGTTGCATAGAGCATGAAGAGGACCCGCCAGGAGGAATTTGGGTAAGAAAACAAAGCAAAATAATATGCTTTTCTTTCTGCTGACTTAGCACCAGCCTAGGCAAGCCTTGGAGAGGGAGAATTTGAATGGGTCTTTGGCAGGACATGGACAACAAGGCTCTGTTAGTGTTTCAGGGGACCTGAGAAAAGCACCCCTGCACCTCAGCTTCCCCATCTGTAAGCTGAAGAGGCTGGACTTGATGATTCTTAACAGCCTTCTCGGCACTGACACTGCAGTGGATATCTATAAATTTTGCCTCCCCAGTATACAGCCTTCCCTCTTTTTGGTAAGAGACTCCTTTCCTTTTGTTAGCTTATGTGGTCAGATGGGCTGATTGTACTGCTGAATTCAAGGTGGGGGCATGTGACCCAGGCCTGGATAATAGGGGAAGCAGATCCCCCAGGTGATGACAGTCACCTGGGTCTGACCTGGCCAGAGCACTTCATTTCCTTTAGCCACTGTCTTATGCATATGGGCATAGGCCCTAGATGCTCCAGTGTGTCTCCATTCTGAGACTTCCAAGTGGTAAGGAAAAGAATGTCTATTTTTGCTAGGATTGCTGAAGAGGACAGGCTGTTGGTACCTATCCTGCCACTATCAGGGGAGAGCTTACTTGATAATGGAGCCAACACTGAAGAAAACAGAGCCAAGGAACAGAGGAGCAAGACTGGGTCCTGATCCCGATAACAACTGGAACCCCTGGATACAGCTATAGCTGAAATCAGTTACCTGAATACTTAATTACAAGAGCCAATAAATTCTATCCCTCACTCATTCATTCAATTTAAGGTAGTTTGAGTTGTGTTCTCTATCGATTGTGACCAAAGGAGTTCTGAGCAATAGAGAAAGCTCTGTGTTGCTTGAAATCTCAATAAGAAGAAGCCAGAAGCAAAAGACTACATGATATATGATTCCATGTATACGACAGTTCAGAAAAGGCAAATCCATAGAAATAGAAAGTAGATTAGTAGATTACTAGCAGCTGAGACGAATGGGAAGCGACTGCTAATGGGTACTGAGTTTCTTTTTGGAATGATGAAAATGTTCTGAAATTAGACAGTGGTGATGGTTGCATGACCCTGTGAATATACTAATAACACTGAATTACATCCACCACTTCAAAATGTAGACTTATGGTATGTAAACTGTATCTCAATTAATAAAATAGAAAAAAATTAACTACGGCCATTGGAGAGCCTTCGGGGAGTGAACATGAGCACTTGATCTCCTCACTTTCCTTGCTGTGAAGGATAGAAGTTACCAAAACAAGAACTGCAGAATTGGAAAAAGCTTTATTTCAGGGAATTACAAAAGGTAGTGAAATACAGGGCAAAGGGAGCACTAGTATAATCTGGCATGACACAGGATGGCCACTTGGTTTTGTTTTCTAACTACAAACACAAAAGAGGATCTCATTATTTAAGGTAAGACACAGTATGCATAAAACTACAGATCACTGGGCTAGAACCCTTCTTTTAATCTAGAGATTATGAAACGATTGTGAGACAACTAGTGTTAACACCCTTTGAGCTGTAGCATCCACTTGACACAAAGTTCCTCTGTTTCATTTACCAGATGACCAGGAATCATACACTAGTTTGGCTGCAACCATGTCTTCCACCGCCATTCCTGGAATGGACAGAAATTTGGTTTAACTTTTGTCAGAACAACTTTTCCCCAAACAGCCCAGGTCCCAGAACCAGCAGTTCCCTAATACAGTGCCCATCAGGGTAACAAGGACTAAGCACCCAGAGGTGAGTTCAGGCTTGAAGAGTCTGTGAAGGGTAAAATAAGGCAAGCAATGCTCACCAAAGTTCAGGGGGTCAGAAAACTTTCTGTAAACAGCCAGATAATAAATATGTAAGGCTTTGCATGCCCGTTACTTGCAGTTACTCACCTCGGCTGTAGTACACATGTGACTTTAGACATCAGGTAAACAGATGAGCCTGACTGTGCTCCAAGAAAACTTTCTTTATGGACACTTTAGTTTGAATTTCTTATAATTTTTATGTGTCATGAAATATTCCTTTCCCCCCCAGTCATTTGAAAATGTAGACACCATTTCATTGTGGGCTGTAGGAAAACAGATGGTAGGTTGGGTTTGGCGCATGCTCTGTCGTTTGTTGGACCTTTGGTCCAGTCCAAACCCTAAGTCCTTCAGCAATTCCCCCTTTATCTTAGAGTTTTGGGCAAATATCCTTAACCTTGAATGGGAATATGTTCTTAAAGGCAGGGGCTGGCTTTTATTTTTGTAACTACCACTGTACACAGTATGGAGCTTGATACATAGTAGGTATTTAATACGCATCTGCTAGATGAAGGGATGTGCCAGTAAACCAACCCCCAAAAGTGAGAAAGTAAAAATTGCTCAGGACTGTAGATCAGGTTTCCAGTGCTGTGTCTCCTGAAGGGGGCCAGCTGACCTCTGATCTGCTAAGGAACAATGAAACTCTTTCATACTCAACTAGATCAGTGTGATGTCTCTGAACCAGGCTCTAGATAAAGCTTATACTGTGTTTGCCTGTCTTTCTATGCATGAAAAATTAAAAATATATTTAACAGATGGTAAGGCATAGATATATTTTGACTGGCATGGGTGCTGGGTGGGCAGAGTACTCTTAATACACTGTCAAGCGTTAACACTTTGGGTGCTTGATCATTAAAATATATGTAACGTCTGGCTTGGAAGGAAAGTTATGACCAACCTAGATAGCATATTCAAAAGCAGAGACATTACTTTGCCAACAAAGGTCCATCTAGTCAAGGCTGTGGTTTTTCCTGTGGTCATGTATGGATGTGAGAGTTGGACTGTGAAGAAGGCTGAGCGCCGAAGAATTGATGCTTTTGAACTGTGGTGTTAGAGAAGACTCTTGAGAGTCTCTTGGACTGCAAGGAGATACAACCAGTCCATTCTGAAGGAGATTAGCCCTGGGATTTCTTTGGAAGGAATGACGCTAAAGCTGAAACTCCAGTACTTTGGCTACTTCATGCAAAGAGTTGACTCATTGGAAAAGACTCTGATGCTGGGAGGGATTGGGGGCAGGAGGAGAAGGGAACGACAGAGGATGAGATGGCTGGATGGCATCACTGACTCAATGGACGTGAGTCTGGGTGAACTCTGGGAGTTGGTGATGGACAGGGAGGCCTGGCATGCTGCGATTCATGGGGTCGCAAAGAGTCGGACACAACTGAGTGATTGAACTGAACTGAACTGAAGGTCTGGCAAGGTTGAGGGGCTCGGGCAGCAACTATTTACCAACCATTTTGAGAGTACTTCAATATTTTAGATGTAGGAGCTGAATATTAGCTCTGTTACCATATGTGTTCATTTCCTTAAAATGGGAGAGCTGGGCTGAGAGGCAAACCAGCTGAAGAAGGGAGCCCCTTCTCTGATGGGCTTCTGCCTGTGCTAACTCAAGATGGTTATGGTGCTCCCCATTGAAGACCTTCTTAAATCAGCAAGCAGAAAGTTAGGCAAGGAGGGGGAAAAAAGGTCAGGCTGTACTTCCTGTCTGGGTTGCCCTCATGATGGGTCTCCCTGTTATTTATCTTAAGCTCCCTGTTTTTAAACACCTTTTTCTCCTGCCCCTCCACCTTTGAAGTTTTTCTCCTGCCCCTCCACCTTCCTCTGAGTTTCATTTCTATCAAAGTCTAAATGTTTTAATGCTGATGCTTGTTATGGGCAAATCATTTTATACACACATACCACTTAATTCTCACAAAAACTCTAGGTAACAGGTGGTGAGAAAACTGACTCAAAGAGGTGAGATCACTTGCCCAAGGATGCATGTCTAAGGAATAGCACAGAGGGGAATCCAACCCAGGACTGCCCAGTTCCAGAGTTCACGGGCTTCACCACTATGCCAAGACGTAAATAATTGACCTAAGTGATAGACTGCACAATGATTTAGTTACGGAGCCTGCTGACTCATTCCTCTTCCCACCAATGGGTAAACCTACCTGTGTTCTGGTTAAGTTTGTGCCCTGGGAGCAATGACTCTTACCCAGAGACTTGAACACGGTAGTTTTCTCACAGTGGGCTGGTTTCACTCCCTTCACCACTTCTCCCAGCTCAGCGAAGATCTCGGCCTGTCAAATGAACACACGTTGACCCAGGTCATGGAGCTAATATGGCTCAGGACCAGCTTCTGAAGCCAGGACAGGGTGTCCCTGACCTGGATAAGGGAAAACTTGATAAAATGACCTTCTATAAACTTAATGATGTCAGGGAGGAAGACTC
The DNA here is from genome assembly GCF_002263795.3 of Bos taurus. Lineage (NCBI taxonomy): Eukaryota > Metazoa > Chordata > Mammalia > Artiodactyla > Bovidae > Bos > Bos taurus. The sequence continues at coordinate 19,077,581 of NC_037352.1, forward strand.
TCCCTTAAATCTTTTCTGGGGATGAGAAGTGGGTTCATCTGCTTTTGTGATACCATGACTGCAGAAATACAAATCTGCAGCCAGGGGAATGTCCTGCCAGGACACTGTATCAGTGAAGAAACAGGCCTGTTCTTATCTGAACACTCATTTTGGCAGCCCCCTTCTTACTGCTATGCCCTGGTTATGAAAAAAAGGTCCGAAAGCAGTCAACACTAGTCCTGATTTGTTGGCCATACTGGGAAAGTTTTCAGAGGCTCCTATCTTCCAATCCTACTGCTTTACAGGACAGCCCAATCCAATGGAAAAGGCCATCAAGCTGATCTCTTAAGGCAAAGCGAACAGGAAAACACATGTCACCACATAATTGCCACGTTATTTTAGAAGGGAATTAGAAAGGATGGAAAGATATTTTAGAGTTGTCACCCTACAAAGAGGTGGGAGTTACGGAGATCTGGAGCAGGCCAGAGAGAAGGGGGTATTAATGAAACCCCGGGATCCAGGTGAGGACAGTCAGACATAAGCAACAGAAGGAGGCTCACCCCTGACAAGAGGACATCTCCAGACTCTTTCAGGGCGGCCTCCTGGGAATCCACATACAGCACAGCCTGTTTCATGAGCTCGTCATCCAGCTCTCTCCAGTCCGGTCTGCTGGCGCCGATGGCTAAATGACAGCAAAAGAGACCCTGAGCCTTGAAATAGTCACAGGGGATACTGCAGCCTCCAAAGAATGAAAGGGGAGGGGAAAAGGAAGTGACAGAGGACACGTGGGAATGACTGTGGAATGCCTCATTTCCCCAGGCCAACTCCCTCCCAAACAACAAGACTGAGTTCACTAATAAGAATGACACTTGGCATTTTCTCCTTTCCATTTCATGTCCATTCTCATTAATAAAAAAGTATTTTGAGGCAACTTAGCATTCATGTACTGTGTGCCTACTATTGCTGGGATGTTTCACACATACTATTTAAAGTCCTCACAAGTACATTCATTTTTGATTCCCATTTAAAAGGTACTCAAACTGAGGCTCAAAGAAGAGGTATGTGCCAAGGTTATATATACAATAAGTGCATCTATGACTCTAAAAGAGCACATGCCTTTCATGCTTCTTCTGCTTATCAGGAGCAGCGACTTCCTTACACAAACCCTAAAGCAGAGACATCACTTGGAGCTTATTAATACCCCACACTCCTCTATCTTCTGTCTGTCTGCTTGCTCTTCAATCATTCCCATTCCTCGTTCCCAACCACTTTTATCACCTCATGAGAAAAAAAGCCCAGTGTCAGGGTCACAGAGAAGCCCCAGTAAACAGGAAACTGGTTGCACCCCAGCACCAAGGTTTCACATCCTCTGCAGAGCCCAGAACCATAATGATGAATCCAAGGAATCATGCCTCCTGGCACTGGGACATAGGATAATGCTGAGACTGAATCAAATGCTTGCAGGACCAGGAAGGTAATGAAAATGAGCAGCACTGGTTAGAAGAACTGGATTAGAAATGGTGGAGAACTCAGCACAGAGAAGAAAGCAGGCCCTTCTAAAGGAGCACTAACTATTCTGCTCAAGCAGAACCATTGCCATGTAAGAACGCAGGGCCACTCTTAGATAGCCCTTCCCCTGCCCCCCTGCTCCTTTTGTAAAAAGAGAAGCAGGAAATCTATTTGCATGTGTTATTTCTTGGTTTTCAGAACACTTAACACTCTATGGCCTAAACAAAACACATCTGCTGGCTGGATCCAGCCATGGCAGCCAGTCTTTGGAAACGGCTATAAAGCTTTATACAAATATAAGGCAGCATTTGTAAGCCTTCTCTCACTGCCATCCAGTTTTCTCTACTTGTTCCCTCTCCTGTTGTTCCCCCACACTCTAATTGTCAAAGACAGTGATGCAAAATGTCCATCTTGAAGGTTGTTTGTGTGAGGAGTTCTATAGAACAGAAGCACCAACTAATGAAGCTTGTAAATAAATCATAAGCTGGTGGGAAAAACCCTAGCCTCTCAAGCCACCTCTTCTGATTGCACTTGTTCCCCCTAATTTGGAGCATGGTGAATTCTCAAAGGGTTGCATAAGGCCACTCAAGCCAATGGAGGTGGTCCAGGAAGCAAAGGGAGGGGCCTGACTCAGGCTGGGCTTTGGCCTTCCTTCAGTGGGGTTACACTGGGTGAGGGTCAGAGACTGGCTGGTGGGATGCTGAGAAAGAATGAGGGGTATGCAGGGACGGGTGGAATTGGGCCTAACTCTCAGCCAAGTTGTAAAGTAAGTAAAATCTGTTGTTGGTGTTTCCCTGTCAATTCTACTTGTAACATACTTTTCTTAAGTATATTTACTGCCTCTAAACACACAAACCAATTTTGTCTTTAGATCAGGGAAAGATACCAGACTCCTCAACTCAAAATCAAGTTAGCTCTTCCTAGTGAGACATTCGAAGTGTGAGAGGTATACAACATGAGGGAGATTCTCTGTTGCTATCTTTGAAGGTAGAGTGTCCACATGAAAAGAAATGTGGACAGCCAACTGGAGCTGAGAGCAGCCCCAAGGAAACTTGCATCCTTGTCCTACAACACAAAGAACTGCCACAACCATGTGAGCTGGGAAGAAGACTCCAAGCTCTAGATGAGATTGCAGCCTGGAAAACACCTTGCTTTCATCCTGCATGAGCAGAGGACTTAGCTAACCCATGTCTAGACTCCTAACCACAGAAACGAAGATAGCAAATATGTTCTACTTTAAGCTGGAAAAAAAAAATCAACTCAGTCTTATTGAAGATTCAGCTCTTGTCCATTTTACCCAGAACTGACTTCTCTTGAAGTTCCAAGTCCTTCTAGAAATGCTCTTACTGTTCGAGTCTGGCTTTATGAACAATAAGACCTTTCCCCTGGATTCACATTCATAATATTGGTCCCATACAAGCTGAAACCTTCAATTTTCTATGGCCCATTCTTCAATCATACATGTTTTGTTTCCTTCATAGAGCTTAACCTTTAGCTGGAACTATCTAGCTCATCTATTTGTTTATTGTCTACCTCCCTTCTCTAGAATGTAAAAGCAGGAAAGCAGTGACCTTGATGGCTGGTTTACTTTGGCTTCCCCAGCATGTAAAACAGTGCCTGCACCATGGTAGGGATTCAATACACATTTGTGAAAGAACAAATAATCATGATCCTTGGCCCTTGCACATGTGTGCAGAGATCTTAGAGTTCACCCTATGTGCCTGTCACTAAAACATGGGGTACTGGCACCGTGTTTAAATTCTCTAGCCTTCAATTGCTTGCTAATCAGACTTCAGTTTTCTTACTAAAAGATAACATAGAGCATCATTCAAGATATTAGGCTTTGAGGGTATATTGCCTCAGTTCAAATCCCAGCTTTGCCTCTAAAAACCTTTGACTTTGGGCAAGTTACTTAATCTTTCCATGCCTTGGTTTACCTACTATACAGGGGTCATGACAACAATCGTTCCTACTTCATAAGGTTGTTTTCAAGATTCAGTGATATAGTACATAACAAAGAATTTAGAACAGCACCTGCTGGAGAAAGTATTTAATATAGACCAGATCTTGCTATAACCCCCAGGGTCATCTAAGGATCTTCAGGAGCCCAAGGAACTCTTATGTTTAAAGTCCCAATTATCCTACCCCACATATGAAAAAGCATTCACATAAATGCATTTAGTCACATAAAACGTATTTTGTGCTGTAATTAAAAAAAATTAATTCCAAAGTGTTGGTAAGAACAAGTGAGTCATTTGGCTTTTGTAATTAAATTTCATGACATTTAAGAACTGAGTTATAATTGATCATTTGCCATATTATACTTTATAAAATTTTAATTAAATTTATTAGTTTTGAGTTTGTGATTTTTGTTTCATACTTTGGAGTGCATACTGTTTCTTTAAGGTTCAAATGTTTCTGAGGCCAGTAAAAAGCTCAGGCATTCTACATGAGTAAAACAACTCTGCAGATGCAGCCCCTTGGTCCAGTCAAGGGAGAGTCTGGCCACCCAGTGTTCATGGAGCCACTCTGCTTACCATTGATGTGAGCCCCAGGCTTCACCCATTCACCAAACAAAATGGGCTCTGTTGCCATGGTGACTGTGATGATCACATCTGCCCCCGTCACAGCCTCCTGGACCGATGAACAGATCCGCACTTCTCCTGGCACCGTGTTCACAAACTTCTCTGCATTTTCTTTGGTGCGGTTCCATATTCTCACCTTCATTCAGGGGAATAAAAGGGACATTGGTGCTGTGATTATTTAGCTGTTTACATTTCATCAAACCTAGGAGTTACAAAGAAAAGTTGAACTACTCTAGAGTTAAGGCTGCAGTTATTTAAATCATTCCTTACGGTGAATGAACATTTGTCTAGGCCAGATTTGAAAATGACCTTTCTCTACTCCATTTCCATGTCAGGAAGTGGGGAGGTTTTTCAATTCTAGCTTGAGACACGCGGCCTCAGTAGTGTAATAGCTATTATATAGCTTAGTGATTAGCAGAGCAAATTCTGGAGCTAGACAGGTTTAGAATCAAACTTTGCTCTGTCACTTACTGTTTCTGAAGCTATCTAACCTCATTCAGCCTAAGTTTACATGTATGTAAATGCAAATCATAACTGACAAGGTCAGCATCAAACTCACAGTTCATGTTTGGGACTCTGTAAGGGAGTCATAACAGGTGTGAGATTAACAAACAGGATGTGCAGTGCTGTGCATGGGACAGCTTGATCTCTGAAGGATATTTAAGGAATTAAAAATTGGAAGGATTTCAGGAGAAAATTGGGACTTACCTGGTGGCTCAAATGGTAAAGAATCTGCCTGCAATGCAGGAGACCCAGGTTTGATCCCTGGGTTTGGAAGACCCCCCGGAGAAGGGAATGACTACTCTCTCTAGTATTCTTGTCTGGAGAAATTCATGGACAGAGGAGCCTTGTGGGCTAGAGTCCATGGGGTTACAAAGAGTTGGGCATGACTGAGCAACTAACACTTACTTACAGGAGTAAATGGTGCAACAGAGGAGAAGTCAAGAATAGTAGCTACAATTAGATTCCTGGGAAGTGCTTGCAGGGAGAGGGTGATCACTGGCATCACCAGGAAGTGGGGACTTGCTAGCTTGTTTAATATATTTTAATGTCTGTGGTGGCAGTTGTCAGCCTTCAGTTGAAAATAAGGCCCAAAGAAGCCCTCATAAGGAAATATAATGAGTATAGAAATAAATGTTATATGTGAATAAGTTCATTAATTAAGGTGAAAACAGTATAATAAGCCCAGTTATAAGAAAATGGTTAACCACACTACCATTCTTGATAGAAAAGTATGAAATACTATAGTAATATGAGGTAAGCTGGAAAACTGATGTTACAACATTTGGTGAAAACTATTAAAACTATGATTAAAAGATTAATGATTAAAACTATATTATAAGAAGTTAATATTCAAAAAATACAAAGAACTTATAAAACTTAATATAAAAATAAACAACCTTATTTAAAAATGGGCAAAGGTTCTCAATAAATATTTTTCCAAAGAAACTATTAAGTCCACCATTCACATCACTATTAAATTAGAAATCAACTACAAGGAAAAAATTGAAAAAAACACAAACAAGTGGTAGCTAAACAATATGTTACTAAACAACCAATGTATCACTGAAGAAATCAAAGGGGAAGGAAAAAAGCACCTAGAGATAAATAAAAAATGAAAACATGATGATCCAAACCCTCTGGGATTCAGCAAAGGCAATTCCAAGAGGGAAATTTATAGCAATACAAGTTTACTTCAGAAAACAAGAAAAATATCAAATAAATAACCTAACCTTATACCTAAAGCAACTAGAGAAAGAGGAACAAACAAAACCCAACGTTAGTAGAAGGAAATAAGTTGCAAAGATCAGAACTTAAATAGAGACAAAGAAAACAATGGGAAATATCAATGAAACTAAAAGCTGGTTTTTTGGAAAGATAAACAAAATTGAGAAAGCTTTAGCCAGACTCATTAAGAAAAAGAAGACTCAAAGTAATAAAATTAGAAATGAAAAAGAAGTCACAACTGACACCACATAAATACAAAAGATCATGAGAGTACTACAAGCAACTATATGTTAATAAAATGGACAACCTATGAGAAGAGGACAAATCTCCCAAACTGAATCAAAGAAGTAGAAAATATGAACAGATCAATCGCAAGCAATGAAACTGAAACCATGAGTAAAAAACTCCCAACAAACAAAAGTCCATAACCAGACAACTTTATGGGTGAATTTCATCAAACATTTAGAGAAAAGCTAACATGATCCCTCTGAAACTATTCCAAAAATTGCAGAGGAAAGAACACTCCCAAACTCGTTCTATGAGGCTGTCATCACCTAATTCCAAAACCAGACAAAGATGCCACAAAACAAGAAATTATAGGCCAATATCACTGATGACCATACATGCAAAAGTACTCAACAAACTACTAGCAAACTGAGCCCAATGATATATTAAAAGATCATACACCGTGATCGAGCAGGACTGATCCCTGGGATGCAAGAAGTTTTCAACATTTGCAAATCAGTCAGTGTGATATACCACATTAACAAACTGAAGAGTGAAAACCATATGATCATCTTAGTAGATGCAGGAAAAGCTTTTAACAAAATTCAATACCCATTTATGATAAAAACTCTCCAAAAGTGAGCATAGAGAGAGCATACCTCAACCTAATACAGGACATATATGACAAACCCACAGATAACCCAGTGTTGAAAAGCTGAAAGCAATATCTTCTAAGATCAAGAAGACAAGGATGTTTACTCTCACTACTTTTATTCAACGTAGTTTTGGAAGTCCTAGCCATGGCAATCAGAGAAGAAAGAGAAGTAAAAGGAATCCAAATAGGAAAAGAAGAGATAAAACTGTCACTGTTTGCAGATGATACAGAAAATCCTAAAGATGCTACAAGAAAACTATTAGAGCTCATCAATGAATTCAGTAAATTGCAGGATACAAAATTAACACACAGGAATCTATTGCATTTCTATGGGCTAACAACAAAACATCAGAAAGAGAAATTATGGCAAAAATCCCATTTACCATCACATCAAAGGGAATAGAATATGTAGGAATAAACCTACCATAAGAGGCAAATACCTGTACTCTAAAAACTACAAGGTGCTGATGAAATAAATCAAAGATGACACAAAGAGATGGAAAGATATACCATGTTCTAGGATTAGAAGAATCAATATTGTTAAAATAACTATACTACCCAAGGTAATTTACAAATTACTCATGGCATTTTTCATAGAACTAGAACAAAAAATTTAAAAATTTGTATAGAAACACCAAAGACCCTGAATATCCAAAGCAATCTTGAGAAAGAAAAATGGTGCTCAAGGAGTTAGTGTCACTGACTTTTGACTATACTACAGAACTACAGTAATCAAAACAGTAATGGTACTGGCTTAAAAACAGACATATAGATCAATGGAACAAGATAGACAGCCCAGAGATAAACGCATCCATCTATAATTGCTCTCTAGTGCAGGAGGTAAGATGATGCAATGGAGAAAAGACAGTGTCTTCAATAAGTGGTGCTGGGAAAACTGGACAGCTACATTTTAAAAATTAAATTAGAACACTTTCTAACATCACACACAAAAATAAACTAAAAATGAATTAAAACCTAAATGTAAGCTTAGACACTATAAAACTCTTAGAGGAAAACATTGGCAGGACACTCTTTGACATAAATCACAACAATAACTTTTTGGGTCTACTTCCTAGAGTAATGGAATTGAAAACAAAAATAAACAAATATGACCTAATTAAACTTAAAAGCTTTAGTACGGCAAAACAAACCATAACAAAATGAAAAGATAACCCAAAGAATGGGTGAAAATATTTCCAAATGAAGTGACCAACAAGGGATTAATCTCCAAAATATTCAAACAGCTCATGCAGCTCAATTGAAAGAGAACCCTATTAAAAAATGGGTGGAAGGTCTAAATAGACATTTCTTCAAAGAAGACATACAAATGGCCAAAAAGCATATGAAAAGATGCTCGACATCACTCATTGTTAGAGAAATGCAAATCAAAACTACAACAAGGTATCACTTCACACTAGTCAAAATGGCCATAATCAAAAAGTCCACAAACAACAAATGCTGGAGGAGTGTGTGCAGAAAATGGAACCCTCCCACACAGTGGGAATGTAAACTGGTGAAGTCACTATAGAAAACAGTATGGAAGTTCCTTAAAAAAGTAAAAATAGAGCTACCATATGATCCAGGAATCCCACTCCTGGGCATATATCCAGAGAACACCATAAATTGAAAAGATAGACACACCCCAATGTTCACTATAGCACTATTTATAATAGCCAAGACATGGAAGCAACCTAAATGTCTATAGACAGATGAATGAATATAGAAGATGTGGTACATACATAAAATGGAATATTACTCAGCCATAAAAGGAATGAAATAATGCCATCTGCAGCAACATGGATGACCTATAGATTACCATACTAAGTGAAGTAAATCAGAGAAAGACAAATATCATATGATACCACTTATATGTGGAATCTAAAAAAATGATACAAATGAGCTTATTTCAGAAACAGACTCAAAGACTTCAAAAACAAATTTATAGTTACCATAGGGCAAAGGCTGAGGGTGAGGGATAAATTTGGAGGTTGGAATTAGCATATACACACTACTATATATAAAGCAGATAATCAATGATGACCAACTATATTACATGGGAAACTTTACTCAATATTCTGTAATAATTTGTATGTGAAAAGAATCTGAAAAACAATATATATATATATATAAATAAAAATCATGTTTCTGTATACTTAAAACTAACACAACATTGTGACTCAACTATACTCCAATAAGCAGCTCATATAGCTCAATATTAGGAAAACAAACAGCCCAATCAAAAAACGGACAGAAGACCTAAAGACACTTCTCCAAAGAAGACATACAGATGGCAAAGACAAAAGATGCTCAACATCACTAACTTTTAGAGAAATGCAAATCAAAACTACAATTAGGTATCACCTCATACCAGTCAAAATGGCCATCAACAAAAAATCTAAAATAATAAATGCTAGAGAGGATGTGCAGGAAAGGGAACCCTCCTACACTGCTGGTGGGAATGCAAACTGAAACAGCCATTATGGAGAGTCCTTTAAAATCTAGGAAAAAAACTAGCATATGATCCAGCAACCCCACTACTGGGCATACACCTTGAGAAAAAAATAATCAAAAAGACACCTGTAGCCCAGTGTTCATAGCAGCACTGTTTACAATACCCAGGACCTGGAAGCAACCTAGATGTTCATCAATTGATGAATGGATAAAGAAGATGTGGTACATATATACAATGGAATATTACTCAGCCATAAAAATGAATAAATTTGAATCAGGTCAGTTCTAGTGAGGTGGATGAACCTAAATCCTGTTATAAAGAGTGAAGCATGTCAGAAAGAGAAAAACAAATATAGTATGTTAACACATATATATGGAATCTAGAAAAATGATGCTAATGAAACTATTTTCAGGGAAGGAACAGAGATGTAGATATAGAGCATGGACTTGTGGACACTGTGTGGGAGGGAGAGAGTGGCATGAGTTGAGAAAGTAGCACCAACATACATACAATATCAGGTGTAAGAAGAGTAGCTGGTGAGAGGTTGTTGGGTAGCAGAGGGAGCCCAGTCTGGCTCTCTGTGATGACCTGGAGGGATGGGATGGGGGCAGGGGAGGGAGGCTAGGGAGAGAGGGGATGTATGTATAATTTACACTGTTGTATGGCAGAAGCCAACATGAGATTGTAAACATTTTTTTTTAATTTGAATAAAAGAGAACAAAAAACTACCATATGATCCAGTAATTCCAGTTCTGGGTATTTCTCTGAAGGAAACAAAACAGTAAGGCAAAAAGCAGTAGGTACTCCCATATTCACTGCAGCATTATTTACAATAACCAGGATATGGAAACAACCTGTGTCCATCAGTGAATAAACGGATAAAGCAACTGTCATGTACACACACACACGAAATACTGTTCATCCATAAAAATAATGAAATTTTGTTAGCTGAGACAAAAATGTGTGGATCTTGAGGGTTTTTATGCTACACAAAATAAGTCAGACAGAGAAAGGCAAATAGTATATGATCTCACTTACATGTGTAATCAAAAAAACCTCAAATGAATGAACAAAGAAAATAACTGAGAAACTGATATATATACACAGAGAACAAATGAAAGAAACTCCTTATGGTGATCGCCGGAAGGGTGAGGGAGGAGCTGGGGATGAGTGAAATAGATGCAGGGGATTAAGAAGTACACATTTCTAGTTATAAAATAATAAGTCATGGGGATACAATGTACAGCATAGAGAATACAGTCAATAATGCTATAATAACTTTGTATGGTGACAAAGGGTAACCAGATTTATCATGGTGACCATTTTGAAATGCCTATAAATATCCAATCACCATGATGTACACCTGAAACTCATATGATATTGTATGTCAATTATACCCTGGTGAAAAGCATAAAAAATCATAAAACTGTGTTATGAAAAGCAGATGAGAGAAGACTAGAAACGTTAACTACTTGACTTTGAAAACAGATAAAAGGGGATTTTTATTTTTTTTTCTTCCTTATATTTTCATTTCTCAAAGCAGAGGTACTGGTTCTATCATAAAAAATCACACCTTAAATCTGCCCCACGCCTCTCACACACATAGAAAAAAAATCAAATATAAGCAGTATCAAGTGTATCAAAAATAACAGGAAGCGTGAGCCAGGCAGAATGGGAAAAAGTGCACTGATGTCTAGGCTTTGAAGGGGCATGCTGTGGCCTCCTGCTCTCCAGACCTCATTGTCAGTTCCTGGATTCCTAACCCTTGAATACTTTAGGACCCCAGATTCTGCTAAGAGAAGCAACAGAAAGGGGCCGAAAGAAAACTGCATGTATGCCCTGGATATAATACAATCCTTTAAGTAACTGCATAGGCTCTGTGTGCCTAGGTGTACTCCACAAACTGAGAAACTGGAAGAAGTGACTCAGGCCTTCCTCCCAACTCTTCATCTCCAATGGGACTTTCACACAAGTCATTAAAAGAATGGTCTAGATGGTTGTACTCCCAACCTGACAATTTCAGCATAACTTACATTTTAACAAAGGAGTACAGAGAGATGTCACTGCTGCTTCCTCCCCACATCCCCCACCTCCCTCCCTGGACTTACCTCCTTAAAGAAGAACTGTTCTGTGAAGACCTCATAATGGCTGTAAGCCTGGACCCCAGCTCCAAGGATACACAACACTTCACTGTTGGGAGGTTTCAAAAACTATTTGAGAGAAAGGAGATAGAAAAGATCAAGAGAGACTCTTGAAGTCAGGAGAGGATCAAGTACAGTTTGAGAATCAGGGGACCTTTATTCAAAACCTCTCAGGAAATCAAGGAGATGTCATTTTGTATTTCTATTTCCACTCTGTATGTTGTGGGAGGGAGAGAAAAGCCTTAACTGGGTACATAATATATACCAATGCTTAACCTTCACGATCTCTTTTAGTCCAAACAATTGACCCCATGCGCTAGATGCTCCCAGTTACCCTCTTCTTACAGATAAAGAAATTGAGGTCCAAAGAAGTTATGTAACTTGCTTAGAGCCCTGTAATTATTAAATGGCACAATAGGGCTCCAAAACCTCATCTTTCATTCTCCAATGCCCACATGCTTTCTCCTGTGCTACCCCATCTCAGGGACATGATATACCAACCTACTTCTCAGAGCTGTGAGTTGCTTTTGGAATCCATGAATCCTTGTGAACCTAGGTTCTCAAGCTGTATTTTCTGTGCCTACTCTCTGTTGATCCTGTCTCAGCCTCTGTCTTCCTTTAAAGAGGAATGTAGAGATGGCATTTGTGGGACCTCCTCAGGGTATATGTGCGTCTTTATTTGGGGATGAAGTTGTATGATCAGCTCTCCAGTAAAGTCTTTCTGACCTCTCTGATAGAATTTACCACTTCATAGCACTTGTTTGTTTACAAATTTATTTTCCTGTACTTGTATGTGAGTTCCATTAAAACAGAGACAGTCTTATTTGCACAGAATTGGCACGTATTTACTCTTACCTATGAGAAATACAGCAGGGTTTCTTGACCTCAGCACTACTGATATTTGGGCTGGATAATTCTTTGTTGGCAGGCTTTGGGTAGTTGGCAGGTGAGAGGGCCGTACTGTGCACTGAAGGATGCTTGGCAGCATCCCTGGCCTCCGTCCATTAGCACCCCCTATGCCCTCAGTGGAGAGTGAAAAAGTTGGCTTAAAGCTCAACATTCAGAAAACAAAGATCATGGCATCTGGTCCCATCACTTCATGGGAAATAGATGGGGAAACAGTGGAACAGTGTCAGACTTTATTTTTGGGGGCTCCAAAATCACTGCAGATGGTGATTTACAGCCATGAAATTAAAAGACGCTTACTCCTTGGAAGGAAAATTATGACCAACCTAGATAGCATATTCAAAAGCAGGGACATTACTTTGCCAACAAAGGTCCATCTAGTCAAGGCTATGGTTTTTCCTGTGGTCATGTATGGATGTGAGAGTTGGACTGTGAAGAAGGCTGAGCGCCGAAGAATTGATGCTTTTGAACTGTGGTGTTGGAGAAGACTCTTGAGAGTCCCTTGGACTGCAAGGAGATCCAACCAGTCCATTCTGAAAGAGACCAGCCCTCGGATTTCTTTGGAAGGAATGATGCTAAAGCTGAAACTCCAGTACTTTGGCCACCTCATGCGAAGAGTTGACTCATTGGAAAAGACTCTGATGCTGGGAGGGATTGGGGGCAGGAGGAGAAGGGGATGACAGAGGATGAGATGGCTGGATGGCATCACTGACTCGATGGACATGAGTCTGAGTGAACTCCAGGAGTTGGTGATGGACAGGGAGGCGTGCTGCGATTCATGGGGTCGTAAAGAGTGGGACACGACTGAGCAACTGAAATGAATGAATGAAATGAATGCCCTCAACTGTGACAACCAAAAATGTCTTCAAACATTGCTAACTGTCTCTGGGGCAGTTGGTCTCTGGAAACAGTTGGTCTTAACTGTGTCCAGTTAAGAACTACTGGCATTGAGAAAGGACATCACTTGCTCTCAAACCATCCATGTTAAATAAGACTATCTTTTGCCTTTTCTCTATTTCATTTAATAAAAGTTGATCTTGATCTGCTCTGTATCAATAATTGCCATTATTGAGATTCTGGAGTGCAACCTTAAAAACAAAAATGTTTTTAATCATTAATCACTAGCTAAAAGGAGTCTCAAATATTAGCAGATGATTAGAGATTCTCTCTCCTGTAGCTGCACAGGAGAGATACCATTTTCTGCCATCAACTATAGTTCAAAGAAACTTGATTTGAAAAGGTTTCCAAATGACAATAACTTATGTTCCCACTCAGTAAGGAGAATTAGGTAATTTTTCTTTAACTAAATAATTTTTTTTTCTGTTCTCAGTTAATATAAATCTATTCTTGGAAGTACATTTGGGCTTCAGAAATTGTTGCAGTTTCCTGTAAAAGTAACCTTTAACCTCTGAGAGTAAATCTGTAATTCTGCTTGCTTGTCCTGCTTGACACATTGCTGCCCTGATAATAATGTTATAACTGACATCTCTTTTCCTAAATGGTATAACATTTATGATATTTATTAAATCATAATAGGATTGGTGCCACTTCATTCTTTTCCTAGAGCATACAGATAATTAAAAACATATATATGAATCTGCTACATTTCTTAAAGAGTGTGAAAGACTATGTTTCATTTGCATTCACTAAGGCCTCGCGTGGTCTGGCCCTCTGGTCAGCCCAGCTTCCCCCCTCTGGACATACTCTCTGCACCTCTGGTCTTTCAGGCAAGAAGCCTCCTTGCTGCTCCCCAAGCACACACGCCTTTATCAACCACAGGGCTTTGCTCTCCACAGGTTCTTTCCTTTGCCTGGAGTACTTTCCCTTCTGCTCCTCACAAGTAAATCCTATTATTATTCTAATGCAAGTTCAGCTATTTTGGATCTCGGTTCCAAATCGAAAAAGGAGTACGTCAAGGCTGTGTATTGTCACCCTGCTTATTTAACTTATATGCAGAGTGAAATGCTGGGCTGGATGAAGCACAAGCTGGAATCAAGATTGCCGGGAGAAATATCAACAACCTCAGATATGCAGATGACCCCACCCTTATGGCAGAAAGTGAAGAAGAACTAAAAAGCCTCTTGATGAAGGAGTGAAAAAGCTGGCTTAAAACTCAACATTCAGAAAACTAAGATCACGGCATCTGGGCCCATCACTTGATGGCGAATAGATGGGGAAACAATGGAAACAGGGACAGACTTTATTTTCTTGGGTGCCAAAATCACTGCAGATGGTGACTGCAGCCATGAAATTAAAATGACGCTTGCTCTTTGGAAGAAAAGCTATGACCAACCTAGACAGTATATTAAAAAGCAGAGACATTACCTTGCCAACAAAGGTCCGTCTGGTCAAGGCTATGGTTTTTCCAGTGGTCATGTATGGATGTGAGAATTGGACTATAAAGAAAACTGAGAGCCGAAGAATTGATGCTTTTGAACTGTGGTGTTGGAGAAGACTCTTGAGAGTCCCTTGGACTGCAAGGAGATCCAACTAGTCCATCGTAAAGGAAATCGGTCCTGAATGTTCATTGGAAGGACTGATGTTGAAGCTGAAGCTCCAATACTTTGGCCACCTGATGTGAAGAACTGACTCATTTGAAAAGACCCTGATGCTGGGAAAGATTTAAGGCAGGAGGAGAAAGGGACAACAGAGGATGAGATGGTTGGATGGCCTCACCGACTCAATGGACATGAGTTTGAGTAGGCTCCAGGAGTTGGTGATGGACAGGGAAGCCTGGTGTGCTGCAGTCCATGGGGTTGCAAAGAGTCAGACACGACTGAGCAACTGAACTAAACTGAAGTGAAGCTCAGCTAACCCTCACAAAAGAAATGTAAGTCTCTCAGTTGTGTCTGACTCTGTGACCTCATGGACCATACAGTCCATGGAATTCTCCAGGCAAGAATACTGGAGTGGGTAACTGTCCCTTTCTTGAGGGAATCTTCCCAATCCAGGGATAGAACCCAAGTCTCCCGCATTGCAGGCAGATTCTTCACCAGCTGAGCCACAAGGGAAGCCCATAAGCCTTGGCAAATCCCACAGCCTGGAGCAAGACACTCCCCCCACCCCACTTTTTGTTTTGCTCCCCTTTCATCCAATGTATCTGTCAGGACTGTAGTTTTCACGTTAACTGGTGCAATCTTTAGATTAATATCTATCTCCCCAAATGTACTCTGTGCTCCATGACTGCAGGTTCTGTATTTGGTTTTAGTCACCATTCTATGTCCCATGCTGAGCACAGGACCTGGTGCCTGGTGGGCACTTAAGTATTTGCTGAATAATTGCATGTCAAGAATAAACCCTGATACGCATTGTCACCCTGAGAAAGCATGCCAGAGTCCCCAACTCAGGGTATGTGCAACCCAGACACAAAGTTACAGTGTCCATCAAACCCAAGAACTTCCTAATACTTGTCCTTCTCCCGAAAGCCCTAAATAAAATAGAAGTGATGGGAAAGAAAACATTCTACTCCTATAGCACAAAAAGTAAAATAAGTCCTTGCTCCTTATTGAAATAGCTCAACCGAGTCCCTAGGAAAAAAGTGGGGTAGTTTAAGCCTAAGCTCTGAAGCATCAACTCAATGATTCTTAACATTTCTTGGAGTGCATATTTTTATCCATTCAAAAAGCACAGTGTAACTGAGAGCTGGGTCTAGAAGAATTAACCTGGTTGATCATCAGAATTAACTAGAAAGCATAAAAAACGAAAACACTTTGGCCTTCCATTCAGAGATTTCAATTCAATTTTTTGAATTAAAAAAAAAAAATTTCCAGAGGCTGCTGCTGCATAGCCTGGGCTGGAAACTATTTGCCTGGGACAAGAAGACCTATAGCTACCTGTGCTGTCTGACTTCAGGAAATCTTAGTCTCCATTTCTTTCTGCACAAAATGAGGCCAGTAATTCTTGCTCTGCCTTTCTCACACAAACCCAAAAATAAGTTGAGACAATGGGTTGAAAATTATTTTGGAAAAAATCAAAGTCCTTTTCAAATATAGGGCAATATTGTTAGAGTCCCTCTAAGTTACCAGGGAACATACCTCAGAGACCCTTGATTACTTTAATCTGAGTTGGGTCTGGATATAATTAAACAAACAAACAAAAAACAGTTCCTCAAGGTGCGTACTGTAGTCTAATCCCTTGCTACTTAATTACCAGATTTAGCCCCACATTCTTCCCTTATCATCATGTGTTTGCTGCTGCTACTGCTAAGTCATTTCAGTCATGTCCGACTCTGTGTGACCCCGTAGACGGCAGCCACCAGGCTCCCCCGTCCCTGGGATTCTCCAGGCAAGAACACTGGAGTGGGTTGCCATTTCCTTCTCCAATGCATGAAAGTGAAAAGTGAAAGTGAAGTTGCTCAGTCGTGTCCAACTCTTTGAGACCCCATGGACTGCAGCCTTCCAGGCTCCTCCATCCATGGGGTTTTCCAGGCAAGAGTACTGGAGTGGGGTGCTATTGCCTTCTCCATCATCATGTGTTTAGAAGACCTTAAAACACTCACAATCTGAACATCTGGTCTTTGGTGCTCCAACCCTCCACTGGCCCCTCGTTTCCTTTCTGCCTAGGCCTCATAAGTCAGCACTCCCAGATCTTTAATGTGAAAGATTCCATACCTCTTCTTTTTCACCCTAACCTCTAAAAATACTGTTCTTCTTGTAGGATGCCCTTGCACTGCTTAGAAACATTATCACCTGCATCACTTGCTATTCCTTCTGCTCCTACCCTCCTCCTGTTTCAGTCACTCACTTTTTTTTCAGTCTTTACTCAAATGTCACCTCAGTGAGGTCTTTCCTTGA
Organism: Bos taurus; assembly: GCF_002263795.3. Classification (NCBI taxonomy): domain Eukaryota; kingdom Metazoa; phylum Chordata; class Mammalia; order Artiodactyla; family Bovidae; genus Bos; species Bos taurus. The sequence continues at coordinate 19,094,554 of NC_037352.1, forward strand.
TAATTTTAAATGTCACTGCTTCCCAATACCCTCGATTCTGCTTTATTTTCATCCTTCTAACTGGTGGTGTGGGTGGTGGTTTAGGAGCAAACCCTAGCCTATTATTAAACTCAAAAAGGGTTTGTTGTTGGTTACTTTTTTTTTTTTTTTTTTTAGCAAATCATACTACGAATTTCACTTTTTATTTTATTGTCTCACCAGCCCTGTGCATGTCACCCTCTGTTTTGTTCACTACCACATCTCTGACATTTAGAACAGTGCCTGACACATGATAGGATCTGAACGAATACATTTTTCTGGCTCGGATATGTTTTCCCCTGTGCTTTTTGTGCAGTCCTGACTCTGGCCTATGGGGCAACCACACTGATTTGCCAGGAACAGTGTGGATCAGGGGCAGGAAAGCAGTCTGGGAGTCAAGAGGTTAAGGTTTAAATTCCTGCTCTGCCACTTATTAGCTGTGTGATCCTGATCAACTTGCAAAACCTCTGTGAGTCATATTTCCTATACTTGGCAAAAGGAGATAATCATCAAGGCTGGTGTGATGATCGGAAAGAGCACATGTAAGGTACCCAGAATCTTGGGCTCATTACGGTAGCCAATCATTTAGTGAATCACTGTGCTCATCTGATATCCTACATTTGGCATATGATATTTCATCTATGCCCATAGAAAATAAAAATGTTCCTCACTTCTACTTAGACCTTCAAATTTGAGATACTCAATTCCACCCACCAGCTTGCACTAATCTTACCTTGGTGGCAATGGCAGACACTGCAGCTGTTCTCTTTGCAGTTATGACATTTCCATCCATGACCTTGGAGGAAAGGAGAGACAGTGAGCAAGGGGCACCTGGATTCACCACTTAAGCAGAGAGAAGATGCTCTAAAAGAGTTAGCCCTAGAAGCATTGTGTGTGTGTATGTGTGTGGGGGGGTTCAGTTGTGTCTGACTCCTTGCGACCCCATGGACTATAGCCCACTAGACTCCTCTGTCTATGGGATTTTCCAGGCAGGAATATTGGCTGGAGTAGGCTGCCATTTCCTACTCTGGGGAATCTTCCTGATCCAGGGATCAAACCTGTGTCTCTTGCATCTCTATGTCTCTTGCATTGGCAGGTGGATCTTTAACCACTAGTACAGGGGAAGCACCAGAAAGCATCATAATAGTCTGCAAGGAGAGTGTTTTGCCTGGAACCAATTCCTCCACTTATAAGAAATGTAACTTTGAACAAATATCTTAATCTCTAAGCACTTTGTTTTTCCTACCTGTACAAACAAAGATAATGGCAACCATTCAGAGGGTTTTTGTGAGGTTTAAAAGCATTGGCAAAAATGAAAACATTTAACATGTGGCCAGCCCTCAAGAAATGCCCATTTTGCTTTATTTGCCTCAGGATTCTCAAAGTAAGTCACCTGACACCTGTGCAAGGGCCCTGAAACTACCTCAGTGGCTCTCAACTCCTCTTGCACACATGGGTAGGTTTGTGAAGATACTGATGCTCAGATATATCCTTAGGCTAACTGAATCTGGATCACTAGGGAGAGGACCCAGACGACATTGTTTTTAAAATCTCCCCAGGTGGTTCTGAATTATACCTGGCTAGTAATAACCACCATCCTTTGCTCTGCTGGCCTCTGTTTATATTATTCATCTCAATTGATCCTCATCAAGTAGTAGCAGTATTCTCATTTTATGGACAAGGAAGTGAACTGCTTGGCTATCAGTCAGATTCAGGAAGAATTTCAGGCCCTGTCATTTAGTTCCAAAGCCTGAGGTGGTACCAATTTCCTGGGTAAGCACTGTTGGTAAGTAGTATGGATGTCATTTCCATTGGGTGAGCAGAAGTTGTCAAGAACTAAATACTCTTTTCAGAGGAGTAATACATAGCCAGCTTCCTTGGGGAGCCTGAAATTCTGAGAAAATTTAGAGGAAAGTTGTCAGAATTGAATGAGATCAATTTCTCCTGACTGGCACATAATAAGTGCCCAGTAAGTGGCAATTCAAAAGGCAGAGGAGCATAGTCTACTATGCTAAGACAGTATAGGCCCTGGGCTCACACAGAGTAGGTATGAAGTCCATCAGTGTCCCTGTTAGCTATGTAAACTTGGCAATGCTTGGCATAGTTGCTCTTTGACTCAATTTTCTCATCTACAAAATGGGGTAATAAAATTACCTCACAGAGTGGTTTTAAGAATTAAAAGCATTAATACATATGAAGTATTTAGAACAGTGTCTGACATACACAAAGTAATTCACAAATACAGACCACTACTATTTTTTTGATATTATCATTAAATGTTAAAACAGGTCACTGTGTATACCCCTTAGAAAAAACTCCCAGGTATTAGAGAGCGCCCCTAATCTGTAACTCATGTAACTTCATGTTACAGATTCCTGTTAAAAGTTTCCTTAGCTACTGGATTTGTGCAAGCTGTATATTTGTAGTAACTGGTAATAGGACAAGATCACTGCAAGAATGACGAGATCATTACTTCCGCAAGTTCACACACTGGAAGCAGCAGTGGTCTCTGATGCTGGGTTACATCCTCAGGCAGTCCTAGAAACAGATACACAGTCACAGGTAACCTGCACAGTCACTGGCATCCAGTCATTCAGAGAGGGGCATATGTGGTCACATTCAATACGCCCCCTTGCCTAAATTCTGAGCTAGCTTTGTGCACAAGGGCCCCCGCTAAACCCCTGGGCAGGGAGATGCTCACCGCCAGAAGGGAGCCATTGCTCGGCTGGAAGAGTAGCACGGTAGCCTGATGGGAGGGGACAGTGGAGGTGGCGCTGTGGTCCTCGTAGAAGGTGACCAGCTTGGTGGTCAGGGCGTCCTCTGCTGCACTGTAGGCAGGCATGACCCCCAGGAACCTAGAAGAAGAGAGGGAGCAACTTCAACCCCTTCCTGTCGATGCTGAGACATCCTGTCAAGTCCCTATGTCCCTTTCTTTCTCTTTCCCCACTCACTGCCCTACTGGCCTTCTCCCTCCTTTGTCCCCATCCCTCTGCCGTTGCCTTTAGCAGTGTGCAGAGTACGTTCGAGTCTGCCTCTGGATGAGAAAAACCACCCCAGTTCTGCCACTTACTAGCTGCCATAACCTTGGGTCATTCGCTTCACCTCTTGAGTCTTCGGTTTTCCCATCAGCAAATAGCTGCATCAATAGCCACGTTCATATGGAGTGTGTTGAATGAAACCAGATAACAGCTTTAAAGCGCCCACAGTGGGTTGCTCAAATTAGGTGAAAGGTGTTATTAGTAGGGATTAGGGAAGCCCTCCTTTCTTTTCTCCTGCTGCTTCCCTTCTCACCCCTCCCCTTCCTCCTTTCCAGTTTCTCCAGCCCCGGACCCGGCCTTCCTCACTTACCCCCTGTGCTTGGCGACTGGCACCACGGTGCGCACAGGCTGCACGACTCCTCCGTCGGGGCCGCTGGAGAAGTTGGCCAGAGCGGTCTCCAGAGGCGCGATGAGCAGGCTGGAGCTGCGGAGGTGGTCCTGTACATCAGCCGCACTCAGGAACACCGGCCTCGAGCTCATGTCGCCGCCGGACTTCTAACCTCAGAGCGCTCACGGCGATCCGCGTTTCTAGTGCTGTGCTCTAAATGAGAGCCGGGGAAAGCTGGGAGCGCTGCCGCCTACAGGTCACCGCCCAGCTCGGAGGGCGGAGCAAAGCCGTTTTCCTCCCACCCCCATCTGCAGGATTTCGAGAGTTGGGTCCGCTCCAGTCGCGGTTTCCCCTAGGTTGGAGTTGAGGCAGCGGGCGGGCTGGGAGTTGGTATCCTTGGGTCCACTTTCTCAATTCCTGTAGTTAGCTGTGGTCACATTCCTTGCAAAACGTGTTAGTTTGGCTCCCCACTTATTTCTTAAATTATTGCCTACATCTTAGGAGGTCTTGGATGTAAGGCGATAGAAAGTTATTAAAAACCATTTTCCTTTCAATTCTGTCTCCATCTGGAGTCCCTTATCCCAAATTCCTTCCCACTCCCATTCCCATTCCCACCCCCAGTTGCCTGCCTGTTGCACAGTTTTCTCTTGGGGTTAACTAATTCAACTAATTAAGTCACCTTTAGAAAAGGGGAAAGTTCCCAGGACAAGACATAATGACCTTATTTACAAATTGCTTAATGCATCAGATGTCATATCAGCAGAGGAGTTGGGATCTGCCCTTGAAGTGAGACTCCAAAACTCTACTCCTAACCATTAGGCTACATTGGCAGAGAGGGTGGAAGAGGGCATTTGGAGCCAGGTGAAACCCAGGAGTGGAAGGAATGTTGTCTCCTTGAGAACAGTATCTTGTAAGACTGGAACCAGGAACTAGTTCCATCTAGGAGCACCAGGCATAAGACTGGGATGCTTCTTGAAGTCAAGAGGCTAAGGAGGGTGATTCTTTGGAAGGGAATTACATGGTTAAAGAGATTAAATATTTAGAAAGATGGGTCTTATGCCAATACAGAGGATGAAACAAATGAGCAGGAGTGTAGCTTGGGATACAGGTAAGGAGACTCCAGTGCATAAGTTGTGCTCCCTTGATATTTTCATTGGGAGCTACCTAGGGCATTTCTTAGGAAATGGCCGCATCATAATGCAAGACAGTGTAGTAAGTGTCAAAATATGTATCAGTGAAGTAATAAATCATATAAAATGTGCCGGGCACAATGCTTGGCACAGACTTGTCATTGTTTAGTTGCTCAGTCATGTCCAATTCTTTAGCGACTCCATTGGTTGGGAAGATCCCCTGGAGAAGGAAATGGCGACCCACTCCAGTATTATTGCCTGAAAAACCCCATAGATGGAAGAGCCTGGTGGGTTACATAGTCCATGGGGTTGCAAAAGAGCTGGATGTGACTGAATGACTAAACCACAACAGCAAGGACTGTAGACCTCTGTCCATGAGATTTTCCAGGCAAGAGTGAATTGTCATTTCCTTCTTCAGGGGATCTTCCCGACCCAGGGATTGAACCCTCGTCTCCTGCATTGCGGACAGATTCTTTACTGCTGAGCCACTGGAGAAGTCCCCATTCCATAAAATTGTATCAATGAAATAATAAATCATATGTAATATATTTAGGGCTTCTCAGGTTGCACAGTGATAAAGAGTCTGCCTGCTAACACAGGAGACACAAGAGACATGGGTTCTATCCCTGAGTGGGTAAGATCCCTTGGAGAAGGAAATGGTAAACTATTCCAGTAGTCTCACCTGGAAAATCCCATGGACAGAGGAGCCTGGCAGGCTGCAGTTCATAGGGTCACAAAGAGTCAAGCGCCACTGAGTGCACGCACACACACATGTAATGTACTTAGCACAGTGCTTGGTACAGAGTAGCCACATAATACATGAAAACCTCTATTATCATTAAAAAAAAAAAGATGAGGTTGTGGTCGGGAAAAGTTTATTTTAATTACACAGTTCAGTTTCTTCAGTTCACCATCTCTAGAAGTGCATGCTCAGGGCTTCTAGGATTACAGAAGTGTTTATGACTCATTATTTGTGTTGTTATAATTATGATGGTATAACATTTACTGGCTTTAGAAAACGACAGAGGTATAAAGAAAACAGCAGTTTGGCTCATTATTCTGAGGGAGAAAAAGCAAAACTGAATACCAACTAAAAGAGAAATGAAGTAGGAAAGCCAGATGCCTTTTTTTTTTCCCTTCGCCATTGTGAATTTAAAAGTTGAGCAATGGCACTTCCCTTGTGGTTCAAAGGGTAAGACTTCACCCTTCAATGCAGGGGGTGCCAGTTCAATCCCTGGTCAGGGAACTAAGATCCCACATGCCTCATGGCCAAAAAACCAAAACAGAAAACAGGAGCGATATTGTAACAAATTCAATAAAGACTTTAAAAACAGTCCACATTTAAAAAAATAAATCTTAAAAAAAGAATAAAAGTTGAGCCCTGGTCAAGTTGAAAGCTTTTGTATTTGTTCTTAGCAAATCTTGTAGGAATGGGACTAGTCTGTAAATTACCTCAAATCATGTTCCTTATACAGCTTTGTGTAACATCACCCAGGTCCTCAGTAAAGTAGCACTGGGAAAATTGGTTGTGACTGAATCAGTTCTGTTGGGACTGGAGTCTCAGGCAACTAACTGGTCCCAAGAATCCAGAGCCTTTTCAAAACTGCTGCTGCTGCTGCTGCTAAGTTGAGTCAGTTGTGTCCAACTCTGTGCGACCCCAGGCAGCCCACCAGGCTCTGCTGTCCCTGGGATTCTCCAGGCAAGAACACTGGAGTAGGTTGCCATTTCCTTCTCCAATGCATGAAAGTGAAAAGTGAAAGTGAAGTCGCTCAGTCATGTCCGACTCTTAGCGGCCCTATGGACTGTAGCCTATCAGGCTCCTCCATCCATGGGATTTTCCAGGCAAGAGTGCTGGAGTGGGGTGCCATATGCAGTATCTTGTTAGGATCAGTGTTTGTACAACCTGGGCAGATAGAATAGAGTTCTTAGGTGATCACATATGCTAGGAGTCCAACTGCCAGGTTCTGTGGATGCTCTAATAGCTTCTGAGAGCTCTTTTATTATTTACTTTAAATATATTGTGTTAAGACTTTTACTACTCTTTTTAGCATCACTAAAAACAAAATTAGCCTACTATTGTAGTTTAATATACTATTTCAATAATTTTGAATTTGCATCAAAATGAATGCATAATTTAAAAAATTTTTGATGCAAATTCAAAATTATTGAAAAGTATATTAAACTACAATAGCAGGCTAATTTTGTTTCTACTGATGCTAAAAATAAAAGCATGGTTGGGCTTCCCTGGTGGCTCAGCTGGTAAAGAATCTGCCTGTAATGAAGGAGACCTGGGTTTGATTTCTGGGTTGGGGAGATCCTCTGGAGGAGGGCATGGCAATGAGCATTCTTGCCTGGAGAATCCCCAAGGACAGAGGAGCCCGGCAAAGAGTTGGACATGACTGAGCGACTAAGCACAAATGCATGATTATTCAAAAGACAATCAGTTCAGTTCAGTTCAGTCACTTGGTCATATCCAGCTCTTTGCAACCGCATGAATCGCACGCCAGGCCTCTCTGTCCATCACCAACTCCCGGAGTTCACCCAAACTCATGTGCATCGAGTCAGTGATGCCATCCAGCCATCTCATCCTCTGTCGTCCCCTTCTCCTCCTGCCCCCAATCCCTCCCAGCATCAGGGTCTTTTCCAATGAGTCAACTCTTCGCATGAGATGGCCAAAGTATTGGAGACAATAATCAAAAGATTATTCAAAAGGTCTCTGAATTACCTCAAATCATCTTCCTTATGTGGCTTTGGGTAATATCACCCAGGTCTTAGTTTCAGCTGCCAAACATTATGGTCTGGTTTTAACTCAAGAGTCTGGAAAGAAGTCATCATAAAAGGGGAGGGCACCCTTCTTTCTCCTCCCCATCCTGGTGGTAGCAGCAGTGTTTCTGAGGAAGCTGATTGGAATTCCAGGGGACCAGCACAGGTCTGGTGGCCAACTGTAGAGCAATGATTTGGAATATAGGTTAGATGCTGGTTTTGCAGCATGGACTGGCAGCAGATCAATCAGTGCACAATGAACACTGGCCCAAATGCTGCAGAGGGAGAGGGGATTGCTGGTGTCACACCACTTGGCTGAGCTATGGAGTTAGCATGGTGCTGCTACTGCTGCTAAGTCGCTTCAGTCGTGTCCGACTCTGTGCAACCCCATAGACGGCAGCCTACCAGGCTCCCCCATCCCTGGGATTCTCCAAGGCAAGAACACTGGAGTGGGTTGCCATTTCCTTCTCCAATACTTTTGTATAATAGTAAAATAGGTTTCTAGGATTAGTTTACAAGGAGTTTCCATGGAAATCATATTGTTTCTTTCCTCATAGATCTGATACATTGTATGAATGGATATTCTAACATCTCAATTTGTTTCTAAGTGTTTTTTAATTGGAGTTTTAAGGATTTTTAGCTGAAATCCCAACCAAATCACTTGCTGGTAAAGGATTATGCATTTTGTGATTCCTATGTAAGGGTTCTGGGTGGGGTTAGCCAGTTTGGATTTGAATTCTAGTTCTGCCACTGTACATGCTGGATAACCTTAAACAAGACTTAATCACTCTGATCCTGTTACTTGCACTGTAAAATCAGATAGTAATATGAGCACCAATCTCCCAGAGTTGTGGTGAGGCATAAAAGAACTCATTTTATAAAACGTTTAGCTGGCAGGCAGGCTTCCCTGGCAGCTTAGCTGGTAAAGAATCTGCCTGCAATGCAGGAGCTGCTGGTGCTGCTAAGTCGCTTCAGTCGTGTCCGACTCTGTGCGACCCCATAGGCGGCAGCCCACCAGGCTCCCCTGTTCCTGGGATTCTCCAGGCCAGAACACTGGAGTAGGTTGCCATTTCCTTCTCCAGTGCATGAAAGGAAAAGTGAAAGTGAAGTTGCTCAGTCATGTCTGACTCTTAGTGACCCAATGGACTGCAGCAGGAGACCCCGGTTCAATTCCTGGGTCGGGAAGATCCCCTCCAGAGGGGATAGGCTACCCACTCCAGTATTCTGGCCTGGAGAATTCCATGGACAGAGAAGCCTGGGAAGCAGTCCATGGGGTCCCAAAGAGTCGGATATGATAGAGTGACTTTCATCTTCACTTAGCTGTCAGGTGTTTATTATGTAAGTATTCTTCATGCTTTTTAGTTTATATCATTAAAATAATGAAAACACTGTTAGTAGGAATGACTTACTAGAAAGAATATTAATAAACTTATTAGTTTGGTAGTGGCCAGTAGCCAGAATGCTGGTTAACTCTCCTGTCCCTGCCCTCCACTGAGACCTTGTGCTGGGACACATCTAGAGGCTTTGCAGTTCTGGAAGTTTCTTGCTAGCCTCCGACAGACTCTGAGGAGAAGGTGGCTACTTGCGCTTTCCTAGCCTTTCTGCCACTACCACACTGAAGCTGACAGTAGGGGAGGGCTGTCAGTAGCCTAAGTTATGCACAGTGACTGAAGTACTCACTTCCCAGTGCAAAATTTAGGGATATACTCAGAACTCAAAATACTCAGTACTGAAGATTAAGAACAACAACAATAACAATTTAATGCAATATTGAAAAAAAAACCAAAAAATTCCGTAATAAAAATAACAGATTTTAAAATAAAGATAGTCTAACTCTTCCTTTTGTTTTATCTCTCCTATAGTACCTCATTGGAGAAGGCAATGGCACCCCACTCCAGTACTCTTGCCTGGAAAATCCCATGGATGGAGGAGCCTGGTAGGCTGCAGTCCATGGGGTCGCTAAGAGTCGGGCACGACTGAGTGACTTCCCTTTCACTTTTCACTTTCATGCATTGGAGAAGGAAACGGCAACCCACTCCAGTGTTCTTGCCTGGAGAATCCCAGGGACAGAGGAGCCTAGTGGGCTGCCGCCTATGGGGTCGCACAGATTCGGACACGACTGAAGCGACTTAGCAGCAGCAGCAGCATAGTACCTCACAGTACTTTTAGGTTTTTATTTTGAAAAAAATTTTAAATGTCACATGAAAGTATTTATCTTGATTATTGAGTTGGTTTCCCCTTAAATATCATAGCCAAGGTTAATGTCTCACTCCTAGTCTCTTCGGGGAAGTGGGGTACTGTGCGGTTGGCCAGGAGGAGCAAGTGGTGAAATATTTGGGAAGCCTGAGAAAGGTGGATTGGGCGGCCCTGGAGCATGCAGGTTGCCAGGAATGGACAAGCTGGGGACTGGGGCTCCAGGGCCCGTGGGCGGGGAAGGGGCCAAGGCGGCGCTTACTGGGTCTTCCTGCCTGCCTGATACAGGGGTCGGACCGCGCCTTTGCGAGGTCTGCGCGCGGCGGCGGCTGTAAACCTGTCCGCGGGCCGCTGGCGGGGCGGTTGGGGAAAGCGTTGGAGGGAAGCGCGGTGCTCGGTTGATTAGCGCCCCTCTGCGTCGAGGCGGAGGCAGTTGCCGAGGCCTCAGCGGTGAGCGTTCGGACCTCCTCGCCCTTTCTTCTCTTCCCTAAACCCTCTTACTCCCTGTACTCTGCTTACCCCTCTAGGCCTTCCAGCCCAAGAGCGCTCTCCCGCTGAGCCACGCCCCCGCTCCGCCCCCCTCCTCAAAAAACGCCACAAATGACAAAAACCCAACTAGGACATTTTCCTAATTTTTAATTTTGGTTGTAACTTAGTGATTAGAAGGAAAGTTTTGGGAGGTTCAGTCAGCTTTGATTTTAATTTGACTTCAGGCAAGTGACTCGATCCCTAAATCTCAGCTATAATGTAGGGATATCATTTTATTCATCCTATAGGATTTTTGTTTTTTAAGAAAACCAAGATAAAAGTCACCAGTTTCGGTATTTTAAATTATTGGAATTCAGTAACTTTAATTACATTCATTATGTTGTGAAACTGTCAGCACTAATTGTGGAACATTTTAATCTTCCCTAAAATAAACCCTGTACTCAGGAACAGTCCTTCCTCAGGCTCCCCATTTCCACCCTCTGGTACCACAAATTGACTTTCTGTTTGTATGCATTTGCCAGTTCTGGACATTTCTTATGTCAGTGGAAATAATCAATAAGCCAGTTGAGACTAGGAAAAGAAAACAGTTTCAATTGAATCAACCTGAGGACTGCAGCCTGGGAGAGTGGCTTTCAGATAACTGAGGAACTGCTCCAGGGAAGCCATGGTGGTTTTCTGCATAGTTTTATATCTCATCAGAGCAAATGTTAGCGGAGGAGTGTCTGGAGGCCTCTCCTCCTGTGGCCCTCATTCTTGGTAAGGATGCAAAGAAGAATCTAAGGTCTTACCTGTTGCACGCAAGTTTCTTAACAATAAGGAAAGAAAGAACAGGTCGGTAAGCGGTGGGAAGCCACTGAGCGACTGAGCACACACGAAGAACAGAGAGAATACCTTGAGAGAGGTGGGCCATGCAAAGGGAGGCAATGGCCCTGGAAGGGTGGGGAACAGAGATATTAAGGCAAGGTCATTTGCATAATCCAGGGGATTATTGATTGACAGACTTGATTGACAGCTGCACATGTCCTTTTCATAATTCAGTCTGTTATAATTAGATGTGTATATTCATGAAATATTTGTAAGTAGTTAATGAGTCCAATGGACACCAAAAGATTACTTCAGTACATGATGGTGTGAGGTGTGTGTGTGTGTGTGTGTGTGTGTGCCAGAGTAGGGAAAGTCCCACTAGTTGGCTGGTGGGTGGTTTTTCTGGTCCCTTGACTATTTTGGAGTATTGATGGGGGCATATTTGGTGGGGGTGGTAAATTGCTTGGTGGGATTAGGTGACCACTGGATGTTTAGCTGAAGGGAGCCACCTTTCCTTTCTCTTGGCTAACTTCCTGCCTAACAGAAAGAACACCAAACAAGTAGGAATACATTCCTTTAAGGTTTCACAAAAACAAACAAACAGAAATAGATAGAAATGTATACAATGTGTCAGTATGGCCTTGGCACCAGAGAAAAGGAGTCTTATCATCCAAGAAGTATCAGCACTGACATCTCAGGAAAGGAGGCATTTAATCTATATTTTTAACATGGACTTTTTAACTTTAGATCAATGTACCTTTTTCTTTAGTGATTAAAGCAGATGCCAAGGTTATGTTTGATAGGCTACAAACAGGCTGTTTTAGCTAGTGTAAAATTCAAGTTAAATCATGTATAAGCGAGAATGACTTCTTCGTAACTCAGTTTGTGAAAGTTTCTTCCTTCACAAGTATATAAATATAGAATCATATAATATGTGGTATTTTGTGTTTGGCTTCTTCCACTTGACATATTTTCAAGGTTCATGAGTTTTGTGTCATGTAACTACATTTTGGATAATACCACATTCTGTTTATCCATTCTCAGAGACTTTCAGGTTGTTTCAACTTGAGTATTATGAATAATGCTACCATGAACTTTAGTGAACATATTTTTACGTTGGTGTATGATTTCTATTCCTAGAAACTTAGGAGTAAACTTGCAAGGTCATATGGTAATTATATGTTTAACTTTTTGAGGAATGGCCAAACATTTCCCCAGCTGCTATACTACTTTACATTCCCACCAGCAGTGTGTGAGGGCTCCAGTTTTCTACATTCTTGCCAATATTTATTTTCTGTTTAAAAATTAAAATATTTTAAGTTATAGCTCTTAGTGGGTGTTTACGCATTGTGGTTTTGATTTAAATTTCCTTAGTGACTATGGCAACCCACTCCAGTACTCTTGCCTGGAGAACGCCATGGAGGGAAGAGCCTGGTAGGCTACAGTCCATGGGGTCGCAAAGAGTTGGACACAACTAAGTGACTTCACTTCACAGTGACTATATTGAACATCCTTTCATGTACTTGTTGGCCATTTGTATAATTTCTTTTGGAGAAATGTCTATGGCTCCTTTTGCACGTTATTTTACTAGTCTGTCATTTTGTTGTTGAATTGTAAGAGTTCTTTTTTGTTCATAATATGAAATCCTTATCAGATATATGGTTTGAAAACATTCCATTCTATGACTTGTCTTTTCACATTCTTGTCCTTCGGTGCTCAAAAGTTTTTGACTCGGTGAAGCTCAATTTTTCCAGTTTATTGTGATCCACACAGTCAAAGGCTTTGGTATAGTCAATAAAGCAGAAATAGATGTTTTTCTGGAACTCTCTTGCTTTTTTGATGATCCAGCGGATGTTGGCAATTTGATCTCTGGTTCCTCTGCCTTTTCTAAAAACCAGCTTGAACATCTGGAAGTTCATAGTTCATGTATTGCTGAAGCCTGGCTTGGAGAATTTTGAGCATTGCTTTACTAGCGTGTAAAGTAGATGAGTGCAATTGTGCAGTAGTTTGAGCATTCTTTGGCATTGTCTTGAGAAACCAATATGCAGGTCAGGAAGCAACAGTTAGAACTGGACATGGAACAACAGCCTGGTTTCAAATAGGAAAAGGAGTATGTCAAGGCTGTATATTGTCACCCTGCTTATTTAACTTATATGCAGAGTACATCATGAGAAACGCTGGGCTGGAAGAAACACAAGCTGGAATCAAGATTGCTGGGAGAAATATCAATAACCTCAGATATGCAGATGACACCACCCTTATGGCAGAAAGTGAAGAGGAACTAAAGAGCCTCTTGATGAAAGTGAAAGAGGAGAGTGAAAAAATAGGCTTAAAGCTCAACATTCAGAAAACGAAGATCATGGCATCTGCTCTCATCACCTCGTGGGAAATAGATGGGGAAATAGTGTCAGACTTTATTTTTTGGGTCTCCAAAATCACTGCAGATGGTGACTGCAGCCATGAAATTAAAAGACGCTTACTCCTTGGAAGGAAAGTTATGACCAACCTAGATAGCATATTGAAAAGCAGAGACATTACTTTGCCAAAAAAGGTCCGTCTAGTCAAGGCTATGCTTTTACCAGTAGTCGTGTATGGATGTGAAATTTGGACTGTGAAGAAAGCTGCGCACAGAAGAATTGATGCTTTTGAACTGTGGTGTTGGAGAAGACTCTTGAGAGTCCCTTGGACTGCAAGGAGATCCAACCAGTCCATTCTGAAGGAGATCAGCCCTGGGATTTCTTTGGAGGGAATGATGCTGAAGCTGAAACTCCAATACTTTGGCCACCTCATGCAAAGAGTTGACTCATTGGAAAAGACTCTGATGCTGGGAGGGATTGGGGGCAGGAGGAGAAAGGGACGACAGAGGATGAGATGGCTGGATAGCATCACTGACTCGATGGACGTGAGTCTCAGTGAACTCCGGGAGTTGGTGATGGACAGGGAGGCCTGGCATGCTGCGATTCATAGGGTCGCAAACAGTCAGACACGACTGAGTGACTGAACCGAACTGAACTGAAGCTCAATTAATGTGTTTTCTTTTGGTATCATATCTGAGAATGCATTGCTGAATCCAAGTTATGAAGATTTCCTATGTTTCCTTCTAAAATTTTATTGTTTTAGCTCTTACTTTTGGGTGTTTGATCCATTTTAAAATAATTTTGTATATATTTTGAGGTTAGAGTCCAACTTTATTCATTTGCATTTGCCTGTTATCAGGCCCTCTCCACATTCTTGGGCAGCAATACTATAGAAATGAATATTCCTACCACAAGGCTCTTAAGCAAGCGAAGTTTTTTATTTGTGTGATATTTTGTCCACAAGGGAGAAGGCAGAAAAGACTGACCAATAACTCCACAAAAAGTTCTGAGGAACAGATTTAAAAGACAGTGTGAGGGAGAGTGCTGCAAGGTACCTGATCAGCTTGTGTTTGATTTTGAATTGGTTGGCATCAAGGTTAAATTTCAAGCATCATCAACCTTCTGGTTTCAACCAGTGTGGGGTCTACATGCTTGCAGTCAGCAGTTTTCATCCGGTGGGGATCTGTGTCCTGCAAAAAAAATCTTGGGAATGTCTGTCAGGTCTTTGGGCTTCCCTGGTGGCTCAGTGATAAAGAATCCTCCTGCAATGCAGGAGCCACAGGAGACATGGGTTTGATCCCTGGGTCAGGAAGGTCCCTTGGAAGAGGGCACAGCAACCTACTGCAGTATTCTTGCCTGGAGAATCCTGTGAACAGAAGAGCCAGGCAGGCTACAGTCCTTGGGGGTCACAAAGAGTTGGACACAACTGAAGCGGCTTAGCAGCAGCAGCAGTCAGGGAAATCGGAGTTCAGTGATTCTTCTAGGTGTCAATAAAAAAAAAAAATTACTGGAGGATAATTGCTTTAAAATGTTGTGTTGATTTCTGCCTTACAATAATGTGAATCAGTCATAATTATATATATATATTAACATTAATAAATTTATATATATACACACACCCTCCCTCTTGAGCTTCCCTACTACCCACTCATCCCACCCCTCTTGGTCATCACAAGAGTGCCAGGCTGGGCTCCCTGTATTATACAGCAGCTTCCCACATACTACCTATTTTACACTTGGTAGTGTGTACATGTCTGCTACTTTCTCAATTCATTCCACCCTCACCATCCCCCATGGTGTTCACAACTCCCTTCTCTATGTCTTTTCACCATTCCTTCTCTGCTGATAGGTTCATCAGTACTATTGTTCTAGATTCTATATGTATGTGTTAACATATGATATTTGTTTTTCTCTTTCTGACTTCATTCTGATTAACAGGCTCTGGGTTCATTAACCTCACTATAACTCACTCTAATTTGTTCCTTTTTATGGCTGAGTAATATTCTATCGTATATATGTACCAGGACTTCTTTATCCATTCATCTATTAATGGCTATCTAGCTTGATTCCGTGTGCTGGCTATTGTAAAATAGTGCTGCAGTGAACGTTGGGGTACATGTGTTTTTTGAGTTATGATCATCTCAGGGTATATGCCCAGTAATGGAATTGCTAGGTGATATGGTAGTTTTATTCCTACATTTTTAAGGAATCTCCATGCTGTTCTCCACAATGGCTATATAATTTACATTCCCATCAACAGTCTAAGAGAGGGTTCCCTTTTCTCCACATCCTCTCCAGCATTTGTTGTTTGTAGATTGTTTTGATGATGACCATCT
Organism: Bos taurus; assembly: GCF_002263795.3. Classification (NCBI taxonomy): domain Eukaryota; kingdom Metazoa; phylum Chordata; class Mammalia; order Artiodactyla; family Bovidae; genus Bos; species Bos taurus. The sequence continues at coordinate 19,110,010 of NC_037352.1, forward strand.
GACTCATTCCATAGTTCATCAGGCACTCTACCTATCAGATCTAGGCCCTTAAATCTATTTCTCACTTTCACTGTATAATCATAAGGGATTTGATTTAGGTCATACCTGAATGGTCTAGTGGTTTTCCCTACTTTCTTCAATTTAAGTCTGAATTTGGCAATAAGGAGTTCATGGTCTGAGCCACAGTCAGCTCCTGGTCTTGTTTTTACTGACTGTATAGAGCTTCTCCATCGTTGGCTGCAAAGAATATAATCAATCTGATTTCGGTGTTGACCATCTGATGATGTCCATGTATAGAGTCTTCTCTTGCGTTGTTGGAAGAGGGTGTTTATTATGACCAGTGCATTTTCTTGGCAAAACTCTACTAGTCTTTGCCCTGCTTCATTCCGTATTCCAAGGCCAAATTTGCCTGTTACTCCAGGTGTTCCTTGACTTCCTACTTTTGCATTCCAGTCCCCTATAATGAAAAGGACATCTTTTTTGGGTGTTAGTTCTAAAAGGTCTTGTAGGTCTATATAGAACTGTTCAACTTCAGCTTCTTTAGGGTTACTGGTGGGGGCATAGACTCGGATTACTGTGATATTGAATGGTTTGCCTTGGAAACAAACAGAGATCATTCTGTCATTTTTGAGATTGCATCCAAGTACTGTATTTCAGACTTTTTTGTTGACCATGATGGCTACTCCATTTCTTCTGAGGGATTCCTGCCCGCAGTAGTAGATATAATGGTCATCTGAGTTAAATTCACCCATTCCAGTCCATTTCAGTTCGCTGATTCCTAGAATGTCAACATTCACTCTTGCCATCTCTTGTTTGACCACTTCCAATTTGCCTTGATTCATGGACCTGACATTCCAGGTTCCTACGCAATATTGCTCTTTACAGCATCGGACCTTGCTTCTATCAGCAGTCATATCCACAGCTGGGTATTGTTTTTGCTTTGGCTCCATCCCTTCATTCTTTCTGGAGTTATTTCTCCACTGATCTCCAGTAGCATATTGGGCACCTACCGACCTGGGGGAGTTTCTCTTTCAGTATCCTATCATTTTGCCTTTTCATACTGTTCATGGGGTTCTCAAGGCAAGAATACTGAAGTGGTTTGCCATTCCCTTCTCCAGTGGACCACGTTCTGTCAGATCTCTCCACCATGACCTGCCCATCTTGGGTTGCCCCACGGGCATGGCTTAGTTTCATCTAGTTAGACAAGGCTGTGGTCCTAGTGTGATTAGATTGACTAGTTTTCTGTGAGTATGGTTTCAGTGTGTTGGCCCTCTGATGCCCTCTTGCAACACCTACTGTCTTACCTGGGTTTCTCTTACCTTGGGCTTGGGGTATCTCTTCACGGCTGCTCCAGCAAAGTGCAGCCATTGCTCCTTACCTTGGACGAGGGGTATCTCCTCACCACCGCCCTTCCTGACCTTCAACGTGGGATAGCTCCTCTAGGCCTTCCTGCGCCTGTGCAGCCACGGCTCCTTGGACGTAGGGTTGCTCCTCCCGGCCACCGCCCCTGGCCTTGGGCGTGGGGGCATGGGGTAGGTCCTCAACCCCACCCCCTACCGCCCCCCACCCCCCCCCCCGCCCCACCACCCTTGGCCTCAGGCTTAGGGGGGTGGGGTAGCTCCTCCCGGCCGCTGCCCCTGAACTCGGATGCTGGGTATCTCCTCTCGGCCGCCCCCCCCTGACCTCGGATGTGGGGTAACTCCTCTCGGCTGTTCCTGCACCGTCGCAGTCTGGTACTCTCGGCCACTGTCCCTGACCTCGGACGTGGGGTGGCTCCTCTCGGCCGCGCTTAGCGCGCTGGCCGCAGCTGCCATGGAAAAGAAATGCAAAAAAGCAAAATGGCTGTCTGGGGAGGCCTTACAAATAGCTGTGAAAAAAAAGAGAAGCGAAAAGCAAAGGAGAAAAGGAAAGATATAAACATCTGAATGCAGAGTTCCAAAGAATAGCAAGAAGAGATAAGAAAGCCTTCTTCAGTGATCAATGCAAAGAAATAGAGGAAAACAACAGAATGGGAAAGACTAGAGATCTCTTCAAGAAAATCAGAGATACCAAGGGAACATTTCATGCAAAGATGGGCTCAATAAAGGACAGAAACGGTATGGACCTAACAGAAGCAGAAGATATTAAGGAGAGATGGCAAGAATACACAGAAGAACTGTACAAAAAAGATCTTCACGATCCAGATAATCACGATGGTGTGATCACTGACCTAGAGCCAGACATTCTGGAATGTGAAGTCAAGTGGGCCTTAGAAAGCGTCACTACGAACAAAGCTAGTGGAGGTGACGGAATTCCAGTTGAGCTATTCCAAATCCTGAAAGATGATGCTGTGAAAGTGCTGCACTCAATATGCCAGCACATTTGGAAAACTCAGCAGTGGCCACAAGACTGGAAAAGATCAGTTTTCATTCCAATCCCAAAGAAAGGCAATGCCAAAGAATGCTCAAACTACCGCACAATTGCACTCATCTCACACGCTAGTAAAGTAATGCTCAAAATTCTCCAAGCCAGGCTTCAGCAATATGTGAACCGTGAACTTCCTTATGTTCAAGCTGGTTTTAGAAAAGGCAGACGAACCAGAGATTAAATTGCCAACATCCGCTGGATCATGGAAAAAAGCAAGAGAGTTCCAGAAAAGCATCTATTTCTGCATTATTGACTATGCCAAAGCCTTTGACTGTGTGGATCACAATAAACTGGAAAATTCTGAAAGAGATGGGAATACCAGACCACCTGACCTGCCTCTTGAGAAATCTGTATGCAGGTCAGGAAGCAATAGTTAGAACTGGACATGGAACAACAGACTGGTTCCAAATAGGAAAAGGAGTACGTCAAGGCTGTATATTGTCACCCTGCTTATTTAACTTATATGCAGAGTACATCATGAGAAACGCTGGACTAGAAGAAACACAAGCTGGAATCAAGATTGCCCGGGGAAATATCAATAACCTCAGATATGCAGATGACACCACCCTTATGGCAGAAAGTGAAGAGGAACTCAAAAGCCTCTTGATGAAGGTTAAAGTGGAGAGTGAAGAAGTTGGCTTAAAGCTCAACATTCAGAAAATGAAGATCATGGCATCTGGTCCCATCACTTCATGGGAAATAGATGGAGAAACAGTGGAAATGGTGTCAGACTTTGTTTTTTGGGGCACCAAAATCACTGCAGATGGTGAGTTCAGCCATGAAATTAAAAGACGCTTACTCCTTGGAAGAAAAGTTATGACTAACCTAGATAGCATATTCAAAAGCAGAGACATTACTTTGCCAACAAAGGTCCGTCTAGTCAAGGATATGGTTTTTCCAGTGGTCATGTATGGATGTGAGAGTTGGACTGTGAAGAAGGCTGAGCGCCGAAGAATTGATGCTTTTGAACTGTGGTGTTGGAGAAGACTCTTGAGAGTCCCTTGGACTGCAAGAAGATCCAACCAGTCCATTCTGAAGGAGATCAGCCCTGATTTCTTTGGAAGGAATGATGCTAAAGCTGAAACTCCAGTACTTTGGCTACCTCATGTGAAGAGTTGACTCATTGGAAAAGACTCTGATGCTGAGAGGGATTGGGAACAGGAGGAGAAGGGGACGACAGAGGATGAGATGGCTGGATAGCATCACTGACTCGATGGACGTGAGTCTCAGTGAACTCAGGGAGTTGGTGATGGACAGGGAGGCCTGGCGTGCTCCGATTCATGGGGTTGCAAAGAGTCAGACACGACTGAGCGACTGATCTGATCTGATCTGATCTGATCTGACTCATGGTAGTTTTGATTTGCATTTTTCTAATAATGAGTGATATTAAGCACCTTTTCGTGTGTTTACTAGCCATCTGTATGTCTTCTTTGGAAAAATGTCTGTTTAGGTCTTCTGCTCATTTTTTGATTGGGTTGTTTGTTTTTCTGATATTCAACTGCATGAACTGGTTATATATTTTGGAAATTAATCCTTTTTCAGTTGCTTTGTTTGCAATTATTTTCTCCCATTCTGTGGGTTATATTTTCACTTTGTTTATAGTTTACTTTGCTGAGCAAAATCCTCTAAGTTTAACTAGGTCCTATTTGTTTAATTTTATTTCCCTTACTCTAAGAGGTAGGTCAAAGAAAATGCTGTGATTTATGTCAGAGTGTTCTGCTTATGTTTTGCTCTAAGAGTTTTATATGTTCTGTTTTTATATTTAAGTCCTTTAATCCATTTGAGTTTATTTTTGTAGATGGTGTTAGGAAGCATTCTAATTTCTTTTACATCCAGCTGTCCAGTTTTCCCAGAACCACTTATTGAAGAGGCTGTCCTTTCTCCATTATATATTCTTGCCTCTTTTGTCAAAGATATTGTCTATAGGTGCATGGGTTTATCTTTGGGCTTTCTATCTTGTTCCATTGGTCTATATTTCTGTTTGTGCCAGTGCCCTACTATCTTGATGAATGAAGCTTTGTAGTATTGTCTGAAGTTAGGAAGGTTGATTCCTCTAGCTCCATTTTTCTTTCTCCAGACTGGTATAGCTATTCAGGGTCTTTTGTGTTTCCATACAAATTGCAAACATTTTTTTTCCAGTTCTGTCAAAAATGCCATTGTTAATTTGATAGGGAGTGCATTCAATCTGTATATTGCTTTGGATAGTATAGTCATTTTCACAATATTGATTCTTCCAATCCAAGAAAATTGTATTAGGTTGGTGCAAAAGTAATTGCAGTTTTACATTGTTGAATATCATTTCCATTTGGTATTAGAATACATTCTTAAATAAATGTGGCTATGTTATACATCATTTTAATGTGCATGTCTCTCTTTATTTTTTATTTTTTTGCTAATGTCTTATTACTTCTCTGCATCTATTGAGATCATATGATTTTTATCTTTCAATTTATTAATATGGTGTATCATGTTGATTTATTTGCATATATTGAAGAATACTTGCATCCCTGGGGTAAAGTCTAATTGATCATGGTGTATGAGCTTTTTAATATATTGTTGGAAAAAATTCTGTTTCCTAGAATTTTGTTGAGGATTTTTGCATCTATTTTTATCAATGATACTGGCTTGTAATTTTCTTTATTGGTGGTATCTTCATCTGGTTTTGGTGTCATGGTGATAGTGGCCTCACAGAATGAGTTTGAGAGCTTTCCTTCCTCTGCAATTTTCTAGAAAAGTTTGAGCAGGATAGGTTTTAGCTCTTCACTAAACGTTTGATAGAATTCACTTGTGAAGCCATCTGACCCTGGACTTTTGGAAGATTTTATCACAGTTTCGATTTCAGTGCTTGTGATTGGTCTGTTCATATTTTATGTTTCTTCCTGGTTCATTCTTGGAAAGTTGTATGTTTCTAAGAATTTGTCCATTTCTTCCAGGTTGTCCATTTTATTGGCATACTGTTGCTCACAGTAGTCTCTTATGATCCTTTGTATTTCTGCACTGTCTGTTGTAACTTCTTTTTCATTTCTAATTTAATTGATTTATCTTCTTCCTTTTTATCTTAATGAATCTAGCTAACAGTCTGTCAATTTTGTCTGTCTGCTCAAAAGACCAGCTTTTAGTTTTATTGATCCTTGATATTGGATCCTCCATTTCTTTTTTATTTGTTTCTGCTCTGATCTTAATTATTTTTTTCCTTCTAACTTTGGATCTTATTGTTCTTTCTTTTCTAGTTGTTTTAGGTGTAAGGTTAGGTTGTTAATCTGATGTTTTTCTCATTTCTTAAGGTAGGTTTGCATTACTATAAACTTCCTTTTTTAAAAAATTAATTTATTCATTTTGATTGGAGGCTAATTATTTCACAATATTGTGGTGGTTTTACCATACATCGACATGAATCAGCCATGGATGTACATGTGTCCCACCATCCTGAGTCCCCCTTCCACCTCACTCTCCACCCTCCCCCCCACCCATCCCTCTGGGTTGTCCCAGAGCACCAGCTTTGCGTGCCCTGCCTCATGCATCAAACTTGCACTGGTCATCTATTTTACATATGGTAATATATGTGTTTCAATGCTATTCTCTTATACTATCACACCTCGCCTTCTCCCACATAGTCCAAAAATCTGTTCTTTACATCTGTGTCTCTTTTTCTATCCTGAATATAGGGTTGTAGTTGTTACTGTCTTTCTAAATTCCATATATATGCATTAATATACTGTATTGGTGTTTCTCTCTCTGGTTTACTTCACTCTGTATTATAGGCTCCAGTTTCATCCACCTCATTAGAACTGACTTAAATGTGTTCTTTTTTATAGCTAAGTAATATTGCATTGTGTATAAGTACCACAACTTCCTTATCCATTCATCTGCTGAAGGACATCTAGGTTGCTTCCATGTCCTAGCTATTGTAAACAGTGCTGCAATGAACATTGGGGTACATGTGTCTATTTCAATTCTGGGTTCCTTAGTGTGTATGCCCAGCCATGAAATTGCTGGGTCGTATATAGTTCAATTTCCAGTTTTTAAGGAATCTCCATGCTGTTCTCCATAGTGGTTGTACTAGTTTGCATTCTCAATAACAGTGTAAGAAGATTCCCTTTTCTCCACACCCTCTCCAGCATTTGTTTGTAGACTTTTTTGATGGCAACCGTTCTGACTGGTCTGAGATGGCACCTCATTGTAGTTTTGATTTGCCTTTCTCTGATAGTGAGTCTTATTGAGCATCTTTTCATGTATTTGTTAGCCATCTGTATATCTTTAGATAAATGTCTATTTAGTTTTTTGGCCCATTTTTGGATTGGGTCATTTATTTTTCTGGTATTGAGCCACATGAGCTGCTTGAATATTTTGGAGATTAAATTTTTGTCAGTTGCTTCATTTGCTATTATTTCCCCCCAGTTTGAAGGTTGCCTTTTCACGTTGCTTATAGTTTGCTTTATTGTGCAAAAGCTCTTAAGTTTAATTAGGTCCCATTTATTTATTTTTGGTTTTATTTTCATTACTCTGGGTGGGGGTCATAGAGGATCTTGCTGTGATTTATGTCAGAGAGTGTTCTGCCTATGTTTTCTTCTAAGAGTTTTATAGTTTCTGGTCTTATATGTAGATCTTTAATCCATTTGAGTTTATTTTTGTGTATGGTGTCAGAAAGTGTTCTAGTTTCATTCTTTTACGGGTGGTTGACCAGTTTTTCCAGCACCACTTGTTAAAAAGATTGTCTTTTCTCCATTGTATATTTTTGCCTCCTTTGTCAAAGATAAGGTGTCCATAGGTGCATGGATTTGTCTCTGGGCTTTCTATTTTGTTCTATTGATCTATATCTCTGTCTTTGTGCCAGTACCATACTGTCTTGATGACTGTAGCTTTGTAATATAGTCTGAAGTCAGGCAGGTTGACTCCTCCAATTCCATTCTTCCTTCTCAAGATTGCTTTGGCTATTCAAGGTTTTTTGTGTTTCCATACAAATTGTGAAATTATTTGTCCTAGTTCTGTGAAAAATACCATTGGTAGCTTGATAGGGATTGCATTGAATCTGTATATTGCTTGAGTTAGTATACTTATTTTCACTCTATTGATTCTTCCAATGCATGAACATGGTATATTTCTCCATCTATTTGTGTCATCTTTGATTGCTTTCATCAGTGTTTTACAGTTTTCTATATATAGATCTTTTGTTTCTTTGGGTAAATTTATTCCTAAGTATAGATTTCCTTCTTAACAATTCTTTGGCTGCATCTTATAGGTTTTGAGTAGTGTTTTTGTTATTTGTTTTAGGTGTTTTTTAATTGCTTTTTTGATTTCTTCCGTGACCTCTTGGTTATTCAGAAGTGTATTGTTTAGCTTCCATATATTTGTGTTTTAACAATCCCCGCCCCACCCCCCCCCCACCCCCCGTAATTGATATCTAATCTTACAGCATTGTAGTCAGAAAAAATGCTTGATGCAATTTCAGTTTTCTTAAACATACTGAGGTGATCTACCAAGATGTGATCTACCCTGGAGAATGTTCTGTGTGCACTTGAGGGAAAAGTGTATTATACTGTTTTTAGATGGAATGTCCTATAGATATCAATTAGATCCATTGGCCTAATGTGTCATTTAAGGCTGTGTTTCTTTACTAATTTTCTGTCTGGATGATCTTTCTACTGGTGTGAGTGGTGTGTTAAGTCCCCCACATTATTGTGTTACTGTCAGTTTCTCCTTTTAAGTTATTAACATTTGCCTTATATGTTGAGGTGCCCCTATGTTTGGTGGATATATAATTATAATGGTTATATCTTCTTCCTGAATTTGTCACTTAACCATTGTGTATGGCCTTCCTCTTCTCATGTAACAGTCTTTACTTTAAGGTCTGTTTCATCTGATATGAGTATTGCTGCTTCAGCTTTCTTCTGATTTTCATTTGCATGAAGTATCTTTTTCCACACCCACACTTTCAGTCTTATGTGTCTCTAGGTCTGAAATGTGTCTCTTATAGACAGCATATATATAGGTCTTGTTCTTGTATCCAGTTGTCTAGTCTGTGTGTTTTGGTTGGAGCATTGAATCTATTTACACTTAAGGTAATTATTGATATGTATGATTCTATTACCATTTATTTTATTAATTTCCCTTTGTTTTTGTAGGTCTTTCTCTTGTTTCCTCTCTAGAGAAGTTCCTTTAGCATTTGTTGTAAAGCTGGCTTGGTTGTGTTGAATTCTCTTTACTTTTGCTTATCTGTGGAGCTTTTGACTTTCCCGTTGAACCTGAATGAGTCCCTTGCTGAATAGAATAATCTTGGTTGTAGGTTTTTCCTTTCTTCACTTTAGGTATATCCTGCCACTCCTTTCTGGCCTGCATAGTTTCTGCTGAAAGATCAGCTATTAACCTTATGGGAATTCCCTTGTATATTGTTTCTTGCTTTTCCGTCATCATGTTTAATATTTTTGTGTTTAACTTTTGTTAGCTTAATTAATATATGTCTTGGAATGTTTCTCTCTGAGTGTATCCTGTGTGGGCCTCTCTGGGCTTCTTGGACTTGGGTGGGTATTTCCTTTCCAATGTTAGGAAATTTTTCACTGTAATCTCCTAAAATATTTTCTTATACATTTTCTTCTTTTCTTCTTCTTGGACTCCTATTTTTCAAATGTTCATGTGATTATTGTTGTCCCGAAGGTCTCTGGGATTGTTATATCATTTCTTTTCATTCTTTATTCTGCTATGCTTCAGTTATTTCCACTTTTCTACCTTCCAGCCTCACTTATCCATTCTTCTGCTTCAGTTATTCTGCTATTGGTTCCCTTTATTATGTTTTTTTTATTTTAATTATTGTGTTGTTCATTGCTGATGGTTTTTTGTTTCTTCTAGGTACTTAAACATTTCTTATATCTTCTCAATCTGTGTCTCCATTCTATTTTTCTGTGCTTCCATCTTATTTCTGAGATTTTGGATCAGCTTTACTATCCTTACTCTGAATTCTTTTTCAGGTCAACTGCCTAATTCCTCTTTATTTGTTTGGTCGTGTGTGTGTGTGTGTGTGTTTTACCATGATCCTTCATCTGCTACTGTTTTCTATCTCTTTTCATTTTGTTTAATTTACTCTCTTTGGGGTCTCCCTTCCACAAGATCATAGTTCCTCTTACTTATGGAGCCTGACCCCAGGGAATGAGGTTGAATTAGTGTCTTTTGAAGGTTTCCTGGTGGGGAAGACTGGTGCCTGAATTCTGGTGGGTAGAGCTGGGTCTCATCTCTCTGAAGGGCAGTGCTGCAGTGCCCTTGACACTGCATATACCTGGGGTGTCTGGAGCATAGTATGGCTTTGGGTAACCTGTCTGCTAATGGGTAGTATTGTGTTCCTCCTTTGCTAGCTGCTTGGCATGAGGCATCTCGCACTGGAGTTTGCTGGCCTTTGTGTGGGGTCAAGTCTTATTGTTGAAATGAAGGCCTTTGAGGATCTTCTCACCAATTACTATTCCATATGGTTGGAGTTCTCTGTTGGTCCAACATCCTGAGCTTGGGTCTCCAACCTTGGCGTTTCAGTCTTGATCCCTGGCTGTAGCACTAAGACTTGACAGGTCACACAGCACAGGGGAGAAAGAGAAAGAGGAAAAAAAAAAAAGAATCAGACATATAAACTGAAAAAAAGAATGGATTGATAAAATCCAGAAACAGATGATAAAGGTAAAACTAAACAGAGGAAACACACAGAAACCTCACACAGTCACACTTAGAAAAAGAAAAGAAGAGCAAAAAAAAGAATACAAAGAGGAACCAAAAAAAGGAGAGCAATCAAACCATAAACAGACCCATAAATGAAAACAAACACTAAAACTAGATTAGTAAAAATACAAAATGAAAAACGTGGGTAAAAAAATGTGTAATGAAAAAGTACTGTATAAATAGGAAAAAAATAAATTTATTTAAATATAAAAGCATAAATAAGGAAAAAGTAAGTAAAAATAAAAATTAAAGGAGTAATAAAAAAGGAAAAACAATAGAACAAAACAAAAAAGATAAAGACAAAAATATATAGAGAGAGAGTGGCAGTAAGAAGAATATTTTCCTGTGGCCTCAGTTGTCAGTGTCCTCTCTCCTACAGTAAGCTCCAATCTGCCTACTCAGGAAGTCCTCCAGTATTTCTAGGAAGGTCTCTGGATCTGCTATGGGCACTATGTTGTCAGCTCAGGCTTAGATCTGGCCTTATTCTAGCTTGTACTTGCTTCCAAAGTCCACAATTTACCACAGTCTCAAGCCAGTTGCAGGGATTTAATCTGCTATTCCTATGGCTGCCAGGGTGAATTTCCTTCCTCTTCTTTGGTCACACGGCCCCTGGTGCTCAGTTTTGGTTTTGCCCTGCTTTCTGTTTGTAGGCCACCCTCTGGCATCTGTTCCCCTCCCAGACCAGAATGGGTGAAAGCCACTGCTCAGGGGAAAGGGAGGGATATGGCAGACACAATTGGGATGTGCAAGAAGTGCCTGCAGCAGCAGAGGCCTGCATAAGTTGCTAGAGCCTAAGATGGGTCATGCACTCTCCTAGGGGAATTGGCCCCAGGTCGTGGATTCCTTGACAGTACCGGGCTGCACAGGCTCCCAGGAAGGTGCTCACAGTTTGGTGGAAGCTGTGATGGCCATCACGCCCACCTCTGGGGTTGGAGACTGCAGCCATGTGTCGCCCCACCTCTGAAACTGTGAAAGTGTTGTCTTGCTGTCTGAGAGTGCACAGAGTTAGAGGGTCCCCTTGACAGTGATCTCTCTCTCTGGCAGGCTTGGGCTTTTTCTGGGATTCCTCAGCTGTGTTATACTGGCCCCCTCAGACTGTCTTCATGGCAGTCAACCCCAGTCCTCTCCCTGGAGTCTCTGAACCTCACAGTGGCCCCAAACCCCAGTGGGCATGCAGACAAGCATTTCAGGCTGGGGAGTGCTGGTACGCACTGATCTGTGTGCAGAAGTCTCTCCAATTCCCCTTCCACACACCTGTTGCTGCACTCTCCTTTGAGGTTCTGAAGTGCCCACCCCTATCCCCATCCTTGAGATGTTTATGAGTGTACAGAAACTTTTCTTCCTTCAGAGCTCCCTTCCTGAGGCACAGGTTCCTTCCTGATTCCTTTGTCTCCCCCTCTCTTTTTTTCCCATTATATCTGTTGCCCTACCCCATTATATGGAGATTAGCTTGACGTTTTGGAAGTCTGAAGTCTTCTGCCAGCATTCAGTAGGTGTTCTGTAGGAGCTATCCACATGCAGATGTATTTTTGATATATTTATGGGAAAGAAGGCAATCTCCACATCTTACTCTTCTGCCATCTTGAAGGTTTCTAGGTGGCAAATTTATAGTCTCAATTTTGTTCCTTGAAAACTATGTGCGTATGCAACAGAGATAGAGTTTATCTTTTACTCCTGTGGGTCTTTGGGTATTGTCTCAGAGACCTAAGCTTTTAGGTACTTTATTGTAAGGGGTCTGTGAAGCCTGCTTGTGCAAGGCTGTTCCCTTGGTCGTTTAAAAAAATGGCTGTACTCCTGTCTTCCAGTCTCATGCCTATTTGATTGTTTAAGCACTGTTTGTTCTAAAGACTATTATTTATTGTTGAAAATCAACTGACCATAGATGTATGGGTTTATTTCTGGATTCTCAATTCTATTTCATTAGGTTTATATATCTATGTTTATGGCAGTATCATACTGCTTTGATTATTGTCATTTTGTAGAAAGTATTGAAATCAAGAAATGTGAGATCTCATAATTTGTTCTTCTTTTGTAAGGAAAGTTTTGTTTATCCAGGGTTCCCTGCAATTCTGTATGAATTTTAGGATCAGTGTGTTCATTTCTGCAAAAAGACAGTTGGGTGTTGTATGACTCTGTAGATGAATTTGGAGAGTACTGCCATATTAATGGGCTTTGCAGATGGTGCTAGTGATAAAGAAACCACCTGCCAATGCAGGAAACATAAGAAATGTGGGTTTGATACTTGGGTCAGGAAGATCTCCTGGAGGAGGGCATAGTAACTCACTTTAGTATGCTTTCCTAGCGAATCCCATGGACAGAGGAGCCTAGAAGTCTCCATAGGGTTGCAAAGTGTTGGAGACGATCGAATTGACTTAGCATGCAGGCATGTCGTATTAACTATATTGAATTTAGCATGAACGGCAGATGTCTTCATGTATTTTGTTGTTGTTGCTCAGTCCCTGAGTTGTGTCCAACTCTTTGTACCCCTGTGGAGTGCAGCTTGCCAGGCTCCTTTGTCCTCTACTATCTCCGAGAGTTAGTGCAAATTCATGTCCATTGAGTCAGTAATGCCATCCAACTATCCCATCCTCTGCTGCCCCCATCTCCTTTTGCCTTCGGTTTTTCCCAGATTCAGGGTCTTTTCCAATTCCAATGAGTCTGCTCTTTGCATCAGGTGGCCAAAGTATTGGAGCTTCAGCTGCACATCATAACTTCCAATGAATATTCAGGGTTGATTTCCTTAAGAATTGACTGATTTGATTTCGTTGTAGTCCAAGGGACTCTCAAGAGGCTTCTCTAGCACCACCATTTGAAAACATCATTTCCTCAGTGCTCAGTCTTTTTTATGGTCCAACTCTTACATCTGTACATGATTACTGGAAGAACCATAGCTTTGATTATGCTGAAATTTGTAGGCAAAATCTTGTCTCTGCTTTTTAATAATGCTGTCTAGGTTTGTCAAAGCTTTCCTTCCAAGGAGCAAGCATCTTCAGTCACTATCCACAGTGATTTTACAGCCCAAGAAAATAGTCAGTCACTGCTTCCACTTTTTTCCCTTCCATTTGCTGTGAAGTGATAGGACCAGATGCCATGATCTTTAGGTTTGTTTTTTTTTTAATTATTTTTTATTGAAGGATAATTGCTTTACAGAATTTTGCTGTTTTCTCTCAAACCTCAACATGAATCAGTCATAGGTATACATACATCCCCTCTCTTTTGAAACTCCCTCCCATCTCCCTCCCCATCCCACCCCTCTGGGTTGATACAGAGCCCCTGTTTGAGTTTCCTGAGCCATACAGCAAATTCCCATTGGCTGTCTGTTTTACATATGGTAATGTAAGTTTCCATGTTACTCTTTCCATACATCTCACCTTCTCCTTCCCTCTCCCCATGTCCATAAGTCTGTTCTGTATGTCTGTTTTTCCATTGTTGCCCTGTAAATAAAATGTTGAGTCTCAAGCCAGCTTTTTCACTCTTCTCTTTCAACTTCATCAAGAGTTTCTTTAGTTCCTCTTCACTTTCTGCCTTTAGAGTGGTATCATCTGCACATCTGAGGTTGTTGACATATCTCCTGGCAATCTTGATTCCAACTTATGAGTTATCCAGCCCAGCATTGCACATGATAGTGTCACAGACTGCCAAGTGCAGGGGCATGTGGCAGCTCTGGGTCCAGGGCAGGGGTGCGGGCATGATATCTCTTTGGGTCAGGCCACAGGAGTCCACAGGAGTGACAACTGTGTGGTTCTTGGTGAGCATAGTGGGATATCTACAATGGCTACAAGGGCTGTTGGGATCCTTAGTGGTGTCTCTAGGTCCAGAGGCTACATACAGGGGCAAGCAGCAGTTGTGTGGAGCTGCTGGTGGTATGTGCATGCCACCAACTGGCGCCTATATAGTGGCAGAGACTGGTTGCAGATATGCATGTAGTGGTAGGAACCAGTGTCAGTAACAAGGGCCAAGGACAACAGAGGTCCTGACTGTTGGTATACGTTTTGTAGCTGCAGGATCTCACATCAGACATGCTCAGCAATGGGGGCTTAATGGGGACCTGGCTGGATGAGTGCAGGTGTACATTTGGTAGGGACAGCTGCACATGAGTTTAGTGGTACAGGCCAGTGACAGGAGATATCACCAGAGCTGGGCCCACAAGCAGTTGTGTGGGCTCTAGCTGTCAGTGTGCAGTTCCATGACTGCAGGATATTTTCACAGGTATGCACACTGCCTTAGAGACTGGTGATGGGAATCTACTATTATTGTATGGTTGTCTGCTTCTCCCCTCAGTTCTTTAAATATTTGCCTTATATAGTTAGATGCTGTGAGGTTGGGTACATAAATATTAATAAATGTTGTATCTTCTTAGTTACTTGATCCCTGTATCATAATATACACTTTCTTCATCTCCTGTTACATTTTTGGACTTAAAGTCTATTTAATCTGATGTACTTATAGCATTCCAGGTGGCTCAGTGGTAAAGAATCTGCTTACCAAGCAGGAAACTCAGGTTCAACCCCCGGGTTTGGAAGATCCCCTGGAGCAGGAAATGGCAACCCACTCTAATATTCTTGCCTGGGAAATCCCATGGACAGAGGATGCTGGTGGGCTATAGTCCATGGGGTCCTAAAGAGTTGGACATGACTTAGTGACCACACAATAGCAATGACATATAGTTACCAGTGCTCTCTTTTGGTTTCTATTTGCCTGGGATATGTTTTTTCTATCCCTTGATTTGAGCCTATGTGTGTCCTTAAAGCACATAGTGAATCTTTTTATCCATTCAGCCACTCTTTGTCTTTTCATTGGAGAATTTAATCAATTTACATTTAAAGTAATTATTGGTGAAAATAGATTTAATCGTTCCATTTTGTTAATTGCTTTTTCTAGCTGTTTTGTAGTTCTTTGTTCTTTTCTTCCTCTCTTGCTCTTTTCCTCTATGACTTGGTAATTTTCCATAGTAGTATGTTTTGAGTTCTGTATCTTTTGTGTATCTACTATAGGTTTCTGTTTTGCAGTCACCATGAGGTTTACATAAAACATCTTTTACTTATAATAATCAATTTTAAGCTGATAACAACCTAACTTTGATACATATAAAAGTTCTAGATTTTTAAACTCTCTTCTGTACTTTTTATTTTTTTAATGTCACAATTTACATATTTTTATTTTGTGTATCTATTAATATTTAGCTACTGTTATTTTTAATACTTTTGTCTTTTAACCATTATGCTAGAGTTATAAATGATTTAGACACCACCATTACAATATTAGAGTATTCAATAGATGCCCTTAAGCACATTGAGGTAATTCCCTTCTATTTTGAGTTCACTGAGTGTTTTTATTATGTAAAGATGCTGGATTTTGTCAAATGCTTTTTCTGTATCATTTGAGGTCATGTGGGATTTTTCTTCATTCTCTTGATATGTGTATTATGTTTCATATGTTCACATGAGAAACACCTTGTATTCCTGGAATAAATCTCACTTGGTATAGTCCTTTTGATTTTCTGCTGGATTCAGTTAGCTAGCATGTTGTTGAGGTTTTTGCATTTATATTTATAAGAGATATTGCTATACGGTTTTCTTTTTTTTCCCAGAAAGTAATTTTTTTATTCCAGGTTTGTTGAGATATAATTGACATATAATACTAGGTAAGTTGTACTGCACAAAGATTTGACATACATATATACTGCAAAATGATCACCACAGTAAGATTAGATAATATCCATTCCTTCACATAGTTATAATTTTTTTCCTTGTGATAAGAACTTATAGAATTGACTCTCATACCATACAGCGGTATTAACTAGTCAGCATGTTGCACATTACATCCCCAGTATTTATTTATTAATGGAAGTTTGTCCTTTTTGACCACTTTCATCCACTTACAACACCTCCACCCCCTGCTTCTGGTAACCATGAATCTGTTCTGTGTATATGAGTTTGTTTTCCTTAAGATTTCACATGTAAATGAGATCATAAAATATTTGTTTTTCTATGTTTGAAATTTTACTTAGCATAACATCCTCAAGATCTATTTGTATTGCAACAATGGCAAAATTTCCTTTCTCTCTCTCTCTCTCTGTCTCTGTGTATATATACATACCACATTTTCCACATTCCTTCATCCATTGGTGAACACTTTGGTTGTTTCCATGTCCTGGCTATTGTAAATAATGCAGCTGTGAACATGGGGATGCAGATATCTCTTTGACCTAGTGATTTAATTTCTTTCAGATATATGCCCAGAAGTAGAATCATTACATCATATAATAGGCCTATTTTAATTTTTTGAGGAACTTTCATACTATTTTCCATAATGGCTGTACCAATTCACATTCCCACCAACAGTGTACAAAGGTTCCTTATCTCCACATCATCAACACTTAACTTTTGTCTTACTGATAACAGTTATCCTAACAGGTGTGAGATAATAGCTCATTGTGGTTTTGATTTGCATTTCCACAATGACAGTGATGTTTAGCACTGTTTTATGTACCTTTGGCCATTTGAATATCTTCTTTGGAAAAAATTTAGTCATATTCTGGGTTGGTGAAGATACCAGTTTGCTGGCAGTGTGGCATACCGGAGAAGGCATAGAAGCACTGTGTCTCCCACTGCTTCTGCTATGTACCTCTTCATCTGACTGTTTATTTGTAATAAACTGTATTTGTAAGTATAGCACTTTCCTGAGTTCTGAGTCAGTCTAGCGAATTATTGAACCTGAGGGGGTGTGATGGGAACTCCTGAATTTGTGGTTAGCCTGGCAGAAGTGTGGGTAAGCTGAGAAACCTAATTGCGGCTGGAGTCTGAAGTGAGGGTAGCCTTGTTAGACTGAGCCTTTAACCTTTAGGGTCTGTGCTAACTCTGGGTAATTAGTTTCAAAATGGAATTGAATAGCAGGACACTCCATTGGGGTGCCAAAGAATTTAGAAATTAGTTGATGTTTGGAAAATCAAACAGAAGGATTTGTGTAAATCATTCTTTAGACATTAACAGAAGTCTCCATTAAGGCCATCTGACTCTGGCATTTTCTTTGTTGGCAGGTTTTTGATTACAGATTCAATCTCTAATTATAAGTCATTCATATTTTCTACTTGTTCTTGAGTTGCCTTGGTTTCTAGGAGTTTGTCACTTCATCTAGGTTATCAAATTTGCCTCGAAGTTGTTTATAGTATCGTCTCTTTAAACATTAATTTTTATTGGGTGGAGTGTAGTTGATTTACAATGTTGTGTTACTTTCTGCTGTACAGCAAAGTGAATCAGTGATACATATATTCACTCCTTTTTAGATCCTTTCCCCTTATAGGTCATTACAGAGCATTGAAGAGAGTTCTACCTGTGCTATACAGTAGGCTCTTATTAGTTATCTATTTTATATATACTGATATGTATATGTCAATCCAGATCTCCCAATTTATTGCCTCCCCCTTTTCCCCTTGGTAACCATAAGTTTGTTTTCTATATCTGTGACTATTATTTCTGTTTTGTAAAAAAGTTTATTTGTACCATTTTTTGATTCCACATGTCAGTCAGTTAAGTTCAGTTGCTCAGTCATGTCCGACTCTTTGCAACCCTATGGTGCAACCCTATGGACTGCAGCATGCAAGGCCTCCCTGTCCATTACCAACTCCAGAGTTCACTCAAATTCATGTCCATTGAGTCGGTGATGCCATCCAACCATCTCATCCTCCTTTGTCCCCTTCTCACGCCTTTGGTCTTTCCCAGCATCAGGGTATTTTCAAATGAGTCAGCTCTTCGCATCAGGTGGCCAAAGTGTTGAAGTTTCAGTTTCAGCATCGGTCCTTCCAATGAATATTCAGGACTGATTACCTTTACAATTGACTGGTTTGATCTCCTTGCAGTCCAAGGCACTCTCAAGAGTCTTCTCCAACACCCACAGATCAAAAGCATCAATTCTTTGGTGCTCAGCTTTCTTTATAGTCCAACTCTCACATCCATACATGACCACTGGAAAAATCATAGCCTTGACTAGACAGAACTTTGTTGTCAAAGTAATGTCTCTGCTTTTTAATATGCTGTCTAAGGTGGTCACAGCTTTTCTTCCAAGGAGTAAGCGTCTTTTAATTTCATGGCTGCAGTCACCATCTGCAGTGATTTTGGAGCCCAAAAAATAAAGTCTGCTACTGTTTCCCCATCTATTTGCCATGAAGTGATGGGACTAGATGCCATTATCTTAGTTTTCTGAATGTTGAGTTTTAAGCCAGCGTTTTCACTCTTCTCTTTCACTTTCATCAAGAGGCTCTTTAGTTCTTCTTCACTTTCTGCCATAAGGGTGGTGTCATCTGCATATCTGAGATTATTGATATTTCTCCTGGCATCTTGATTCCAGCTTGTGCTTCATCCAGCCCAGAGTTTATCATGGTGCACTCTGCATATAAGTTGAATAAGCAGGGTGACAATATACAGCCTTGACATATTCCTTTTTCTATTTGGAACCAGTCTGTTGTTCCATGACCAGTTCTAACTGTTGTTTCCAGACCTGCATGCAGATTTCTCTGGAGGCAGGTCAGGTGGTCTGGTATTTTCATTTCTTTCAGAATTTTCCAGTTTGTGGTGATCCACACAGTCAAAGGCTTTGACATAGTCAATAAAGAGGAAACAGAAGTTTTTCTGGAACTTTCTTGCTTTTTGGATGATCCAGCAGATGTTGGCAATTTGATCTTTGGTTCCTCTGCCTTTTCTAAAACCAGCTTGAACATTGAAAGTTCATGGTTCACATATTGCTGAAGCCTTGCTTGGAGAATTTTGAGCATTACTTTACTAGCGTGTGAGATGAGTGCAATTGTGCGGTAGTTTGAGCAACCTTTGGCACTGCCTTTCTTTGAGATTGGAATAAAAACTGACCTTTTCCAGTCCTGTGGCCACTGCTGTGTTTCCCAAATTTGCTGGCATATTGAGTGCAGCACTTTCACAGCATCATCTTTTAGAATTTGAAATAGCTCAACTGGAATTCTGTCACTAGCTTTATTTGTAGTGATGCCTCCTAAGGTCCACTTGACTTCACATTCCAAGATGTCTGGCTCTAGGTGAATGAGCACACCATTGTGATTATCTGGGTTGTGAAGATCTTTTTTATATAGTTCTCCTATGTATTCTTGCCACCTTTTCTTAATATCTTCTGCTTCTGTTAGGTCCATACCATTTCTGTCCTTTATTGAGCCCATCTTTGCATAAGAAATGTTCCCTTGGTATCTCTAATTTTCTTCAAGCGATCTCTAGTCTTTCCCATTCTATCGTTTTCCTCTATTTCTTTGCACTGGTTACTGAAGAAGGTTTTCTTATCTCTCCTCGCTGTTCTTTGGAACTCTTCATTCAAATAGGTATATCTTTCCTTTTCTCCTTTGCTTTTTGTTTCTCTTCTTTTCACAGCTATTTGTAAGGCCTTCTGGGACAGCCATTTTGCTTTTTTGCATTTCTTTTTCTTGTGGATGGTCTTGATCCCTGTTTCCTGTACAATGTCACTAACCTCCGTTCATAGTTCATCAGTCACTCTGTGTATCAGATCTAGTCCCTTAACTCTATTTCTCACTTCCAATGTATAATTGTAAGGGATTTGATTTAGGTCATACATGAAAGGTCTAGTGGTTTTCCCTACTTTCTTCAATTTAAGTTTGAGTTTAGCAATAAGGAGTTCATGATCTGAGCCACATTCAGCTCCTGGTCTTTGCTGATTGTATAGAGCTTCTCCATCTTTGGCTGCAAATAATGTAGTCAGTCTGATTTTGGTGTTGACTATCTGGTGATGTTCATGTGAAGAGTCTTCTCTTGAGTTGTTGGAAGAGGGTGTTTGCTATGACCAGTGTGTTCTCTTGGCAGAATTCTATTAGCCTTTGTCCTGCTTCATTCTGTACTCCAAGGCCAAATTTGCCCGTTACTCCAGGTGTTTCTTGACTTCCTACTTTTGCATTCCAGTCCCCTGTAATGAAAAGGACATCTTTTTTGAGTGTTAGTTCTAGAAGGTCTTGTAAGTCTTCATAGAACTGTTCAACTTCAGCTTCTTCAGTATTACTGGTCGGGGCATAAACTTGGATTACCATGATATTGAATGGTTTGCCTTGGAAACGAACAGAGATAATTCTGTCGTTTTTGAGATTGTATCCAAGTACTGCATTTCAGACTCTTTTGTTGACTATGATGGCTACTCCATTTCTTCTAAGGGATTCTTGCCCACAGTAGTAGATATAACGGTCATCTGAGTTCAATTCACCCATTCCAGTCCATTGTAGTTCACTGATTCCCAAAATGTTGACATTCACTCTTGCCATCTCCCGTTTGAGCACTTCCAATTTGTCTTGATTCAAGGACCTAATATTCCAGGTTCCTATGCAATATTGTTCTTTACAGCATCGGATCTTGCTTTCATCATCAGTTACATCCACAACTGGGTGTTGTTTTTGCTTTGGCTCCATCCCTTCATTCTTTCTGGAGTTATTTCTCCACTGATCTCCAGTAGCATATTGGGCACCTACTAACCTGGGGAGTTCATCTTTCAGTGTCCTATCTTTTTTCCTTTTCATGCTGCTTATGGGGTTCTCAAGGCAAGAATACTGAAGAGGTTTGCCATTCCCTTCTCCAGTGGACCACATTTAAGCAATATCATATGATATCAGATGATATTTGTCTTTGCCTATGTTACTGCAAATGGCATTATTTTGTTCTTTTAAATGGCTGAATAATATTTCATTCTATGTATATACTACATCTTCTTTATCAATGTTCCTCTGTTGATGGACATTAAGATTGTTTTCATGTCCTGCCTACTGTAAATAGTCCTGCAGTGAACACTGAGGTGCATGTAATTAAGATTTTCTACGGTTATATGCACAGTAGTGGGATTGCTGGGATTATGGTAGCTCTATTTAGTTTTTTCAGAAAGCTCTGTACTATTCTCAGCAGTGGCTGTACCAATTTATATTTCCACCAACAATGTCAGAGGGTTCACTTTTCTTTACGTTCTCTCCAGCATTTATTGTTTGTAGATATTGATGATGGCCATTCTGACATATGTGAGAATTGTAGTTCTGATTTGCATTTCTCTAATAATTAGTGATGCTGAGCATATTTTCACATGCTTTTTGGCCATCTGTATATCTTCTTTGGAGAGATGTCTGTGTAGATCTTCCACCCATTTTTTTTTTTTTAATTGAGCTGATTGAGCTGTTTGTATGTTTTAGAGATTAATCCCTTGTCGTTGCTTCATTTGCAAATATTTTCTCCTATTCTGTGGGTTGTCTTTTCATTTTGTTTATGTTTTTAATTAATGTGCAAAAGCTTTTAGGTTTAATTAGTTATCATTTGTATTTATTTTCATTACTATAGGAGGTGGATCCAGGAAGATCTTGCTGTGATTTATGTCAGAGAGTGTTCTGTCTATGTTTTCCTTTAAGAGTTTCATAGTATCTGGTCTTACATTTAGATCTTCAATCCTTGAGTTGGTTTGGTTGGTTGTTTGTTTGTTTCTAGGAGTTAGACATTTTATCTAGGTTATCAAATTTGTTGGCTCACAATCGTTCATAGTGTACTCTTAATTTTTTTAAAAATTTCCATAAGATTGGTAGTAATTGACTTTTCTTTCTTTCCCAATTTTAGCAATTTGAGTCTTCTCTCCTATTTTGGGTAGTCAAGATAGTTTGTTACTTTTGTTGATCTTTTTTTTTTTTTTTTAAGTTGTGTACATTCCTAATACTTTAAGCTTTTTTTTCAGTTTTAAAAAATTAATTCATTTATTTTAATTGGAGGCTAATTATTTTACAATATTGTAGTGGTTTTTGCCATACATTGACATGAATTTTGTTGGTCTTTTAAAGGAACCAAGGATTTAAAAAAATTATATTGTCTTTATGTTCTCTATTTAATTTCTGCTGCAATATTTATTATTTCCTTTTGTTATCTGTAGTTTTAGTTTGCTCTTCTTTTTATAGTCTCTTAAAGTGGAAGTGTAGGTTATTGACTTGAAATCATTATTGATTTGAAATGTAGGAGTTTACAGCTAAACTGCTTTCACTGCATCCCTTAAGTTGTAGTACATGGTATTGTTGTTTTCATTTATTTTTGTTTTCTAATTTTTGTTTTCAAATTGTTTTCTAATTTCTTTTGTGATTTCTTCTGTGACTCATTGGTTGTTTAAGAGTGTGTTATTTAATTTCTGAGGCTTCCCAGGTGGTTCGGTGGTAAAGAATCTGCCTGCCAAAGCAGGAGACACAAGAGATATAGGTTCAATTCCAGGAACATCCCCTGGAGTAGGAAATGGCAACCCACTCCAGTATTCTTAACTGGAAAATCCCAGGGACAGAGGAGCCTGGTGGCCTACAATCTGTGGGGTCACAAAGAGTTGGATATGACTGAGCACAGCACAACATTTAATTTCCATATATTTGTTCCATTTAATTTCATTCCAAATTAATTCCATTTAATTTCCATATATTTCAAATTTCCTTGTGATGCTGGAATTTGAATTCCTTCTGGTTTCTAATTTCCTTTCATTGAAATTACTTTGTCATAGAAAATACCTTGTATGATTTTAGTCTCTTAAATTTATTGAAACTTGTTTTGTGGTCTAATGGTCTATCCTAGAGTTTCATGTGCACTTGAGAAAAATGTCTATTTTGTCATTGTTAGCTAGATTGTTCTATATATATTAAGTCTAGCTGGTTTGTGGTGTTCATTAACTTCTATTCCTTGTTAATCTTCTAGTTGTCCTATTTGTTATTGAAAGAGAAGTATTGAAGTCTCCAACGATTGTTTTTGAACTTTTTTATTTCTATTTTTATTTATCACCTAATTTTGTCCATTTTTGCTTCATATATGTTGGGGCCTCTGTTGTTAGATTCATGTATGTTTATGAATTGTTGTTATATCTTCTTGAATCATTTCTTTTATCATTATATGGTGTCCTTCTTTGTCTCTTAATAATTTTTTAAAGTCTATTTTTGTCTGATATTAATACAGTTATCCCAGCTCTTCTTTTGATACAATTTGCATGGAATATATGTTTCCATTCTTTAACTAACTTCCTTTTGTTTGGGGGCCTAAAGTGAGTCTCTTGTAGACTATGTATAGTTGACTCAAACTGCTATATACATTATGCCAGTTGCTGCTTTTTAATTAGAGTTTAATTCATTTACATTTTATGTAATTAACAATAAGGAAAGACTTCTTCCATTTTGCTGTTTGTATTCTTTATGTCTTATCTCATTTTTGTTACTTGATCTCTTTTTTGGAAGATATTTTTTAAAGTACCATTTTAATTTCTTTCTTTATTTGTAATATATATATATATCAGAGAAGGCAATGGCACCCCACTCCAGTACTCTTGCCTGGAAAATCCCATGGATGGAGGAGCCTGGTAGGCTGCAGTCCATAGGGTCGCTAAGAGTCAGACATGACTGAGCGACTTTACTTTCACTTTTCACTTTCATGCATTGGAGAAGGAAATGGCAACCCACTCCAGTGTTCTTGCCTGGAGAATCCCAGGGACAGAGGAGCCTGGTGGGCTGCCGTCTATGGGGTCACACAGAGTCGGACACGACTGAAGTGACTTAGCAGCAGTAGCAGCAGTATATATACGTATGTAATTTTCTTAGTGGTTGTCTTGTAAATTATAACCAATGTCTTGATCTAGAATAATCTAGTTTTAATTAATACCAACAATTTCAAGAGTATACAAAGATTTGCTCATACTTACCTCTCTTTCCCTTAAATTTATTTTCAAGACTTGCATTTCTTTGTATTGTTTGTGAAATCAACATGGATTTTTATAATTTTTTAATGTAGTTTTCTTAAATCATATAGGAAAAATGAGTTGCAGACCATTAATACTGCTTTATATTTAAATATTAACTTTTACTAGTGCTCTTTATTTCTTCATGTGGAATTAATTTACTATCTACTTTCCTTTCTGTTGCAATTTACCCGCTGTGAATTTACACATTTTTAAATTGTTGCACTAGGAATTACAAAATATAATCTTAACCCATAGTCTATTTAGAACTAACATTTTAGCACTTCAATTGAAATACAGAAATCTAATTATCATATAGGTCCCACTCTATTATCACTGCCTGGAAAATCCCATGGATAGAGGAGCCTGGCAGGCTATAGTGGATGGGGTCCCAAAGAGTCCAGCACAACTTGGCAACTGAGCAGAGCACAGTAAAAGGTCCTTTTACTCTTTTCCCCCTTATACTATATTTTTCTCATATTACATTTTTTAATTTATTGTAAACTTCATTAGCCCATATTATATCCTTCTAAAGAATGCAAGAAGTCAAGAATAATTATTTTTTGTCCAGATGCTTACCATTTCTGTTGCTTTTTTTTCATTTCTTATGTTACAAGTTTCCTTGTTATCATTTCTCTTCTCTCCAAAGAGCTTCCTATAATAATTCTTGTAGATTAGACCAGCTATCAGTGGAATCTTTCAGTTTTCGTTCTTCTGTGAATGTCTGTTTCAGACTTGTGTTTCTGAAGGATTTTTTTGCTGAATATCCAATTCCAAGTTAAAAGCTTTTTTTTTCTTCAGAACTTTAAAAATGTTGGTTTTTTCCTACTGGTTCTGTCAGTTTCTGATGGCAATCTGCTGTTTTTCAAATTTACGTCTCCTTATACATAATGTGTTGTTTTCCTCTGTCTTTTTTTAAAGAGTTTTTGTTTTAGTTTTAATCATTTGATTATGATGTATCTGGACATAAAGTTCTTTGGTTTATTTTGTTTAAGTTCTGCTCAGCTTCTTGTAATGTCAGTTTGTATCTTTTGCCACGTTTGGAACTTTTCAACTGTTATATCTTTAAATGTTTTTTCAACATCACACTTTCCCGTCTTCTGAGATTCTGATGAGTAATATGCTAGGCTTTATTTTTGTTATTTCATGTATGTCTGAGGCTCTATTAATTTTTTCTAACCGCCCCCCCCCGCCCCATTTTCTTCATACTGGATAATTTCTAGTGATCTATCTTCAAGTTCAGAGTCTTTCCTCCATCATCTTCATTCTGCCATTGAGTTTATCCAGTGAATGTTTTATTTTGATTACTTTGGGTTCTAAAATTTGTCTTTGATTTTTCTTTTTATCTTTCATTTGTTTCCTGATGCTTTCTATTTTAAATGTTGTTTCATGTCTGCAAATGCTCTCTTGAATATTTTAATAGTAGCTGCTTTAAAGTCTTTTTCAGATAATTGAAACATCTATGCCATGTCATCATCGGTATTCATTTATTATCTTTTCCTATGCAAAATGAGATTTTGTATATTATTGTGAGCTGTATAATTTTGGATTGTATTTTGGATATTTTGTGTATTAAATGATGAGAATCCAGGTCCTATTTAAAGTTCCATGGAAAATCTCAGTACTTCTGTTTAGTAAGTAATTGATCTGGTTTTAGAGTTGGCAGATTTAACAAGTAGAATACAGAATACTTAATTAAATTTGATTTTTAGATAAAGTATGAATAATGTTTTAGTATAAGTATATCCCAAACAAAAAAAATCTTATTTATCTGAAATTCAAATTTAACTGGACATCCTCTCTTTTATCTGGCAACCCTTCTTGGTTAGGTTTAAGCCACAAATTCCAAACCACTTCTGTGGCCTGTGGCTGCAATGTCAAAGAAGTTTTAAAAGATTCTATTCTCTTTAGATCCTTCTGGGACCTGGGCAAAGTCTGTATGGTTCAGTAATCAAAGTGATTGGCACAGTAACTAGGATAAGAATCACTTAATCTGTGATCAAGTCAGCTCCTCCTGTTCCTCTGTCTCCACAGTACCTTCAGTTTCTCTGAGACACTCTTATTTTTTTGTCTTTTGGCCAGAAATCACTCACTTCCTTGTTTGCCTGCCACTGAAAGTTCAGAAGTACCAATTCTGGTTTTGGTCTTATATCCCCTGGCTACTCTTCCTGTTTCACGCAAAGTGAGGGAACTTAAAACACCTCTTAGTATTAATGTTACACACAGCACATCTTTATTTTTCTTGAAGTCAATTCTGACTTTGATAGTCCAATGAGACTGTTAAAATTACTGCATAGGAAGGAAATTCTGACATACTGCAATATGGATGAACTTTGAAGACATTTTATGCTAAGTGAAATAAGTCAGTCACTATCACAGGTAAGGGTTTCCACTTATATGAAGGACTAGAGATTATGAAATACTAGGTTATGATGGTTGTACAACAGTGTGAATGTGATTGCTGCCATTGAAGTGTACATCTAAAAATGGTAAATTTTATATTATGCATATTTTATGATAATTAAAAGTTCATAGCCTTTTAGTTACCCCTGCCATGGTAGTAAATGGCACCAAGGGAAAAACCTTATAAGTACTATAATTTTTCTGATTTTATTCATGATAAGCAGACATAGGTTAATAATTTTGATGAAAGCTAGGATTCGAACTCAAGAAGATTAACTTCTGATCTCAGATTTTTAGTTACTATGCCCTACTATCCACACCATGAGGAAAAAATTATGACTGTTTAAATACACTTAATGCTTAGTATAGAACAAGGCACAAAAATGTATTAAATAAGCAGTAAATATTCAACAACATTATATTTTGTGAGAATTTCTCTCAGAATCTGTCAAAATAATAATTGATATTTTGTTTTTTTAATTGGAATATTATTGATTTACACTGTAGTGTTTCTGCTATACAACAAAGTGAATCAGCTATATGTATATATATGTGTGTGTGTGTGTGTGTGTGTGTGTGTGTGTGTGTGTGCATACTTTTGAACCTCCCGCCAAACCCACCCTCCCGTCCCACCCCTCTAGGTCATTACAGAGCACCAAGCTGAGCTCCTTGTGCTATACAGCAGCTTCCCACTAGCTATCTATTTTATATGTAATAATGCATGTATAGCAATGCTACTCTTTCAGTTCATTCCCCCCTCCTTTTAATAACTAATATTTTGCATTTACAGTTTACATTTTTCTTTGTGAACATGAAGTTGCAACTTACTGATCTTTGCATCTCTATTGTCTAATATTACATATTAGAAGATCATTAGGTGTGAATTTAATGAATTAATATAAAACAAGAACAGATAAGTATTTATTTCAAGCTTTTTAAAAGATTATCTTTTAAAGTTGTTGAAAAGAGTAGAACAGTGAAGTAATCATTTTACTTGACTAAACAACATTTTGGCAGGTAATGTAAATTTTAAAAATTTCTTCTTTTTTAGTGTTGAACTTTCATTCTTTGTGGTAAAATGGATACCTTGTGGCTTAACCAGTTTGCCATCCTCCTCTGGAAAAATTTCATATTAAAGGTAAGTGGAGGTATCTTTGAGAAATGGCTGTAAAGCCTAATGAATTTGAAAATAAAATTTTTTTAATTTATTTATTTTAATTAGAGGCTAATTACTTTACAATATTGTATTGGTTTTGCCATACATCAACATGAATCCGCCACGGGTGTACATGTGTTCCCAATCCTGAACCCCTCTCCTACCTCTCTCCCCATACCATCCCTCTGGGTCATCCCAGTGCACCAGCCCCAAGCATCCTGTATCCTGCATGAAACATGGACTGCCGATTCGTTTTATAAATGTTTCAATGCCATTCTCCCAAATCATCCCCCCCCACTCTCCCACAGAGTACAAAAGACTGTTCTATACATCTGTGTCTCTTTTGCTGTCTCGTATACAGGGTTATCATTACCATCTTTCTAAATTCCATATATATGCATTAGTATACTGTATTGGTATTTTTCTTTCTGGCTTACTTCACTCTGTATAATCAGCTCCAGTTTCAACCACCTCATTAGAACTGATTCAAATGTATTCTTTTTAATGGCTGAGTAATACTCCATTGTGTGTATGTACCACAGCTTTCTTATCCATTCATCTGCTGATGGACATCTAGGTCGCTTCCGTGTCTTGGCTATTATAAACAGTGCTGCGATGAACCTTGGGGTACATGTGTCTCTTTCAATTCTGGTTTCCTCAGTGTGTATGCCCAACAGTGGGATCGCTGGGTCATCTGGCAGTTCTATTTCCAGTTTTTTAAGGAATCTCCACACTGTTCTCCATAGTGGCTATACTAGTTTGCATTCCCACCAACAGTGTAAGAGGGTTCCCTTTTCTCCACACCCTCTCCAGCATTTATTACTTGTAAAATTTTAATAATTCCTTCATTTCATTTCAGTTTATGGGTATTTTTCCTTATCGTTCGATGACTGAAGGTAGATTTCTAAATCTGAAGAGTATCAATAGGGCAAACCAATAAAATCAATAGTGAAATGAGAAAAGGGTGAAAAAGACAATCCAGAGAACCATTCATTTTGTAGAATGAAGTTGAATGATATATATGTGTAATTGTATCCATGTATGTACACAAGTGTAAATACACACATACACACATATAATACTCTAAAATTAATTAGTATGATTTTGTTTCTCTTGTAGAAACGGAAGATGGGGTCTTTAATTGTGGAAATTTCCATGACAGTGCTCTTCTGTTCATTGATTTTGCTTCTGCGCAAACATTCCAAAAGGGAATTTACACAAGCTACTCTTTTCCAGTCTCTTCCCTTGAATAAACTTCCCGCTTTCCTCACTAATAAGAAAAAGGACTATGAATTGGTTTACGTGCCTTCTGGAAGTGATGCGGCAAAAAATATTACTGAGAAAGTGAAAGATGATTTAAATGCCAACCTTACAGGTTAGAAATTGTGATGTTTAAAATATTTTTTTGGAATGATTATTAAATTGTTGTAGAGAAGGCATGTTTCAGTGACCCTTATAACTTGTACATTAATCTCAAATATAATATTATGAACTTTGTAAAAAAAATATCAAACACACCTAAACAAAATATACTGTTTAGAATTAGATGACAAGTTATATAATTCGAAATCTTCTTTGTCTCTGATTGCACTTGAATTAGGGTAAGTTCCTGAGTATGTCAAAAGAACACAAAGCCTCACAATAAATTGGGTAGTTTTTTCCTGGATGCATAAACTTTACTTGAGGTCACTGATTTTACATTTTGTAAAATATATTATGTAAGTGTGATGTAAGATTGTGTTTGTTTAGAATTATAGAAAACTTATACAATTCTTATGTCCTTACACTCTCCTTACTCTGCACCTAATTTCTCTTCTTTGTCCCCCACAGTTAAAAATACTTTCAGAAATTTGACAAGAATCCCTTCAGTCTTGTCTCATGCTTTTACATATGTGTGTTCATGGATTTATCCTGTTATATGTTTTTAAAATTATACTTTTATTTTTTTCATTTCAAGGGTTTTGAGATGGGAGAGAAAGGTAGATGCTATATACTTTGTCATCTAAGTGACCATCTTTAAAAATTAAAGTGTTACATTTATGTAACTTAACGTGAAATTCCCATAAATTTTTAAAATATAAACCATGACTCTCCAAAGAACTTTGTTGCTTATGATGGGCTGGTTTAGGTTACCTTTCAAGTACCCCTGTTTGTGGAGGTAGAGGACAGAGAACAGGTTGCTACTTCTTATCCTTTCCTATTATGGGTCCATCAGTGAAAAAGTTTAAGACACATCGTCATTCAGTCATATTGAGGCCATCATGAGAGAGTGTTGCTGAAGACTGGAATAGAGATCTGATGAATTGAAGGTACATGTCTCATTATAAACTGCTAACTTAAAAGAAAGGAAGCTGAGAAAATTTCCTCCTCCTGATGATTTCTGATACATTCTTTTATTTTCAGTTGAACTAACTCCTTAGCAAAATAGCCTAATGACTATAAGATAGACTTAAAAGTCTTTATTTGGAAAACTTCCACATTCAGTTTTTACTGCTATTCTGAAGAATTATAACTTAAGTAAAACACCTTACTAGGGGCTCCAATCAGGATGGTGGAGCAGAAGGACATGCCACAGATACACTAAAAATACATCTACTGGACTTCCCTGGTGGTTCAGTGGTTAAGAATTTGCCTGCCAATGCCTGGAAAATCCCATGGACAGAGGAGCCTGGTAGGCTGCCTGCCAATGCCTGGAAAATCCCATGGACAGAGGAGCCTGGTAGGCTCCTCTGGGTCGCTAAGAGTCAGACACGACTGAGCGACTTCACTTTCACTTTTCACTTTCATGCATTGGAGAAGGAAATGGCAACCCACTCCAGTGTTCTTGCCTGGAGAATCCCAGGGACGGGGGAGCCTGGTGGGCTGCCATCTATGGGGTCACACAGAGTCAAACACGACTGAAGCAACTTAGCAGCAGCAGCAGCAGCAGCAGGCAACATGGGTTTGATCCCTGGTTTGGGAAGATATCATATCCTGTAGGGCAGCTATGCCTGTGTGCCGCAGCTACTCAGCCCACACACCCTAGAGCCTGCAAGCCACAACTGCTAAGTTCATGCACTGCAGCTACTGAAGTCCACATGCCCTCGAGCCCATGCTCCACAATAAGAGGAGCCACTGCAACAAGAGAAGCCCACACATTACAGCTAGAAAGTAGGCCCTGCTCACCACAACTAGAGAAAGCCCACATACAGCAATGAAGGGCCTGTGCCCCTGATAGGCGGCTGAAAAACAGGAAAGATTCTCATACCAAGGGAAGCCCCCTCAGGGTGGGGAGATCAGCTGGGACAGAAAGGGAGCATCAGAGTCTCAGAGGAGAGCACAAGAACCAGCTTGTGGTAGGTCGGCAGAGCAGAGAAAGACCTGAACA
Source organism: Bos taurus (assembly GCF_002263795.3). Lineage (NCBI taxonomy): Eukaryota > Metazoa > Chordata > Mammalia > Artiodactyla > Bovidae > Bos > Bos taurus. Next base: position 19,140,774 of record NC_037352.1, read on the forward strand.
GATGGGCTGTGCCATTGTCCTGAACTCTTCAGCTTGAGACACATGTCCATGGTACAGACAAGGGCTGGGTGCTGAACTTGGTGTTTAGAGGACAGACCCAGGGAGAGGATTTCTATTGGCTGCACAGAGACAGCCAAAAGGGGCTGGAGTGTGGCAAGGCAGTAACCAGGGGTGTTTGAGGAAGAAGTCTGGGCCTACTATAGAAGTGTGGTCAACAGGCCACTGTTAAGTGGAGCTTGAAGGAAGGGGTAGGGTTGCCAATGCAGCTTCTTTCTCCATGTGCTGGCCCTGGTCTTTATGGGCTCTGGGCTCCCACGCCCCAGCCACCTCCTTGGCAGGCTCTGGGAACAGACTTCAGTGGTTTACCCACTGCAGAGGCAAGGCTGAAACCACAGCTGAGCTGCAGGGGCAGTGGGACCTAGGAAGCAAGGCTGAAATCTCTTCCCACAGCTGTGCAAGTCTCAGATTTACATATCTGCCCATCACCAGTTTGTAAATTCAGCATCTGTAGGACATCTGAGTGGACAATAGGTGCTCCTATGGAGAGAACAGGTCTGGCCTTAGCAGCTGTGTATTTGTGGGCACATACATAGCAGGGCAGGGTCAGGATAGAGTCTGGGCTGGCTGCATAGCTCTCATAAGCAGGTCTAGGTGCATGACTACTGCAGTCTTAGAACCTGCCTTCAGCGTATCTGCATTGATGGCCTTGTGAAAACAACACGTGAGGGACACCAGGGCTGATTGCCAGCATCCCCAAGATTGATATGGGGCCAAGGGCAGTGCCAGAAACAGTGCACTTTGTGAGCCCACATAATGGGTGACAGGTGGCACAACAGAGTATACTCATCCAGTGAACAGCCCTGGCAGAATACTCAGTGGTTCTATCCTCGTGGGAGAGCCCTAATCCAGCATACCTCATACTGCAGAAACAGCTCAGAAATGAATCTGGGGGCTTCTACTCCAGCAACTAGGGAACAGAACCAGCCTTGACAGGGCAGTGACAACCACAGAGTAAAAGAAGATAACCTGATCAGTAACCAGTGTAGGCTCTAGTCACCGCAATGCCAGTCACACTTTCTATTAGGAGGATAATGGCCAGCACACACTGAAGAAAGAGGTGGCAGACAGCTACACTAAAAAATAATTCTCACACCAAAAATGGTTAAATCCACACAGGTTATGCAGAGGGACTCCTACACAAAAATAGCCCTCTAAAACCACAGTAAATAATTGTTTCTCCTAAACTCATTGAGCAAGAGAAGTATAAGTAAAATGAAGAGGCAGAGGAACCACTCCTAATTAAAAGATCATGTATGAAACGAGTTGCCAGCCCAGGTTCGATGCATGATACTGGATGCTTGGGGCTGGTGCACTGGGACGACCCAGAGGGACGGTATGGGGAGGGAGGAGGGAGGAGGGTTCAGGATGGGGAACACATGTATACCTGTGGCGGATTCATTTCGCTATTTGGCAAAACCAATACAACACTGTAAAGTTTAAAAATAAAAAAAAAATTTAAGTAGGATTGCCATCACATTAAAAAGAAAAAGAACAAATAAAACATAAAGTCAGCAGAAGGAAGGAGATAATAAAATTAGAGAGGAAAGAAATAAAATAGAGATTAAAAAAACAGTAAAATCAAGAGCTGGTTCTTTGAAGAGTAAACAAAATTGACAAACCTCTGTCCAGGCTCATCAAGAAGGAAAGAGAAAAGACCCAAATAAACAAAATAAGAAATGAAAGAGGAGAAATCACAACTGATGCCACAGAATTACAAAAAACCATAAGAGAATTTTATGAGCGATTATACAACAAACAAATTTTACAACCTAGAAGAAATGGACAACTTTTAAGAAACATACAACCCACCAAAAAGAAATCAATAAAAAAAGTTGATAAATTCAACAGATCAATCTCTAGAAGTAAAATAGTACTCTTAAAAAAAACTTCCCTCCAAACAAAAGTCAGGGATCGGATGTCTTTCAGGAGAATTCTACCAGACACAAAGAAGTACTTATACCAATCATTCTTGAACTCTTCCAAAAGATTGAAGAAGAAGGAATGCTTCCAAAGACATTCTGTGAAGACACCATCACCCTGATAGCAAAACCTGATAAAGACACTAGCATAAAAGAAAATTACAGGCCAATATATTATATTTGATGACTACATAGGCAAAAATTCTCAAAGAAGTTAGGAAAAGCAAATGTAAATAAACAATTCCCTTAAAATCACATAAAAAATACTGACCAAGGAGATGAAAGATTTATATGCTGATAACTATGAAACATTAATAAAGGAAACTGAAGATAATTCAAAGAAAGGGAAAGATATCCCACACTCTCGGATTGGAAGAATTAATCTTGTTAAAACGGGCATACTACCCAAAGCAATCTATGGATTTAATATGATCCTTATCAAATTACCCACAGAACTAGAACAAATTATTTTAAAATTTACATGGAAACATAACAGACTGAGAATTACCAATGCAATCTTGAGGGAAAAGAACAAAGCAGGAGGCATAACCCTTCCAGTCATCAGACAACAGTGCAAAGCTAAAGTAATGAAAACAGCGTGGTATTCACCAAAACATAGACTGAATCACTGGAACAGAATAGAGAAAAATAAACTCACACACCTATGGACAATTAATCCTTGACAAAGGAGATAGAATATACAACGAGGAAAAGACATTGTCTTCAGCAAGTGGTGTTGGAAAATCTGGACGGCCACGTGTAAATCAAAGAAGTTACAACACACCCTCACACCATGCACAAAAATAACTCAAAATGACTTAAAAACTTAAATGTAAGAGGACGCCATAAAACACCTAGAAGAGAATGTAGGCAAATGACATAAAGTATACCAATATTTTCTCAGGTCAGCCTCCCAAGGCAATAAAAATAAAAGCAAAAATAAACAAATGGAAGCTAATCAAACTTATACACTTTTGTACAGCAAAGGAAATCATAAACAAAATGTAAAGGCTGGGAGGATTGCAAATAATGTAACTGACAAAGCCTTAATTTCCAAAACATACTAATAGCTCATACAACTCAACAACAAAAAATCAAAAGTCAATCAAAAAAATGGGGAGAAGATCTAAATAGACATTTCTCCAAGGAAAACATACAAATGGCCTAAAACCCATGAAAAGATGCTCAAAACATTGCTAATTATTAGAGAAATGGAGATAAAAACTGTAATGAGTTATCATCTCACAATTGTCAGAATGGACATTATTTAATAGTCTACAAATAACAAATATTGGTGAGGTTGTGAACAAAAAGAAACTCTTACACTGTTGGTAGAAATGCAAATTGGTTCAGCCAGTATGGAAAACAGTATGGAGGTTCCTGAAAAAACTAAAAACAGAGTTTCCACATAGTAGGCAATTCCACTCCTGGTAGCATGTACCCAGACAAAACTATAATTCAAAAAGACACATGCACCCATATGTTCATTGTAGCACTATTTACAGTAACCAAGAGGAAACAAACTAAATGTTCATTGACACATGTATGAGTGAAGAAGATGTCATATATATATATAATAAGACATTATATATAGTATATGTATGCCATTATCCATATGTCATTATATGTATACATATATAATGCAAAATTACTCAGTCTTAAAAAATAATGAAATAATGTCATTTGGAGCAACATGGGTAAACTTAGACCTTATCATACTAAGAGAAGTAAGTCAGAGAGAGAAAGACCAATACCATATGCTATAACACGTGGAATCTAAAACAACACAAAGAAATATGTCTATGAAATCAAGTAGACTCACAAACAGAAAAGAGATTTGTCATTGCCAAGGGGGAGGAGGGTAGAGGATGGAAGGATTGGGAATTTGGGATTAGCAGATGCAAACTAGTATATACAGAATGTATAATGAATAAGGACATACCACACAGCTCAGGAAAATATATTCAGTATACTGTGATATACAATAATGGAAAAGAATCAGTTCAGTTTACTTCAGTTGCTCCAGTCTTGTCCAGCTCTTTGTGATCCTATAGACTGCAGCATTCCAGGTTTTCCTGTCCATCACCAACTCCCAGAGCTTGTTCAAACTCATGTCCATCAAGTAGGTGATGCCATCAAACCATCTCATCCTCTGTCATCCCCTTCTCCTTCTGCCTTCAATCTTTCCCAGCATCAGAGTCTTTTCCAATGAGTCAGTTCTTCGCATCAGGTGGCCAAAGTATTGGAGTTTAAGCTTCAGCATCAGTGCTTCCAGTGAATATTTAGGACTGGACTGTGAATACTGGATTGGGTTGCCATGCCCTCCTCCAGGGAATCTTTCTGACCCAGAGATCAAACCTACATCGCTTATGTCTCCTGCATTGGCAGGCCAGTTCTTTACCACTGGTGCCACCTTATAGCAATTAATTTTAAAAAGCCTAATATATCAATCTTCTCCTTTGAGTTTATTGTTCTTTGTGTTCTGTTTGGAAAACTTACCCTCCCTGACATGGGTATTTTGGGGATTTTTTTGTTTTGCATAGATATCTACAATTTATAAGGAACTTTTTTTTTTATGATATGAGATTTCATTTGTTCCCATTTGTATATTCATTTGACTTCTTACTTTTTAATGGAAAAGACCACTCTTTACCTACTACTCTTTATTTCCACTTTTATCATAAATTAATTTTCTGTATATTCATGAATGTATTTATGAGTTCTATTGGTCTATTTGTATAGCCAGTGTCAGTCTGATTCTATCTTAATCACTATAATTTTATCATGTTCTGATAACCTGTAGGGGAAGCTGTCTCACCTTGTTCCTCAGCCTTGTATTTCTATACAAATTTAAGAATCAGCTTCTAACATTACATAAAAATTCTATTTGGAATTTTATTAGAGTTGCATTGGCTCTATATGTCAATTTTTACATTTTCACAATGTGGCTTTCTTTAAATCCTTGAACACGGATATAAATTTTTAAAAACTTATTTCTTAATATGCTATTTATGTTTCTTGATATAGAGGCTATCAAAGACTTTAATATCTTTTTTACACTGATGTTGTTCAGTTGCTAAGTTGCCACTGACTCTTTGCAACCCCATGGACTGCAGCATTCCAGGCTTCCCTGTCCTTCACTGTTTCCCTGAGTTTGCTCGAACTCCTGTCCATTGAAGTGGTGATGCCACCCAACCACATCATCCTCTGTTGTCCGCTTTTCCTCCTGCTCTCAGTCTTTCCAGCATCAGGGTCTTTTCCAGTGAATCAGCACTTCACATTAAAGGGCCAAAGTATTAGAGCTTCAGGTTCAGCATCAGTCCTTCCAATGAAAATCCAGGGTTGATTTCCTTTAGGATTGACTAGGTTTGATCTCCTTTCAGTCCTAGGGACCCTCAAGAGTCTTCTCCAGCACTACAGTTCAAAATCATCAATTCTTCAGCACACAGTCTCTATGTTCCAACTCTCACATCCCCACATGATTATTGGAAAAATCATAGCTTTGACAGTGTGTAGTCATTTTTCAGCAAAGTGATGTCTCTGCTTTTTAATACGCTGTGTAGGTTTTTCATAGCTTTCCTTCCAAGGAGCAAGTGTCTTTTAATTTCATGGTTGCAGTCACCATCCACAGTGATTTTGGAGCCCCCCAAAATAAAATCTATCACTGCTTAATCTTTTTCCCCACCTATTTGCCACGAAGTGATGGAACCAGATGCCAAGATCGTAGTTTTTTGAATGTTGAGTTTTAAGCTAGCTTTTTCACTCTCCTCTTTCACCTTCCCCAGGAGGCTTTAGTTCCTCTTTGCTTTCAGCCATTAGAGTGGTATCATCTGCATATCTGAAACTGTTGGTATTTCTCCCAGCAATCTTGGTTCCAGCTTGTGATCCATCCAGCCTGGCATTTTGCATGATGTCAGTCAGTTCATTAGGCCAGTCATGTCTGACTCTTTGTAACCCCATGCACTGCTGCACACCAGGCTTCTCTATCACCAACTCCCAGAGTTTGTTCAGACTCATGTCCATGGAGTCAGTGATGCCATCCAACCAACTTGTCCTCTGTCATCCCTTTCTCCTCCTGCCTTCAATCTTTCCCAGCATCAGAGTCTTTTCCAATGAGTCAGTTCTTCCCATCAGGTGACCAAAGTATTGGAGCTTCAGCATCAGTCCTTCCAATGAATAGTCACGGTTGATTCCCTTTAGGACTGACTGCTTTGATCTCCTTGCAGTCCAAGGGACTTTCATGAGTCTTCTCCAACATCACAGTTCAAAAGCATCAATTCTTTGATGCTTAGCTTTCTTGATGGTCCAACTCTCACATCCATACATGACTATTGGAAAAACCATAGCTTTGACTAGATGAACTTTTGTTGGCAAAATAATGTCTCTGCTTTTTAATACGCTGTGTAGGTTTTTCATAGCTTTCCTTCCAAGGAGCAAGTGTCTTTTAATTTCATGGCTGCAGTCACCATCTGCAGTGATTTTGGAGCCCCCCAAAATAAAGTCTGCCACTGTTTCCACTGTTTCCCCATCTATTTGCCATGAAGTGATGGGATCAGATGCCATGATCTTAGTCTTTGAATGCTGAGTTTTAAGTCAACTTTTTCACTCTCCTCTTTCACCCTCATTAAGAAGCTCTATAGTTCCTCTTCGCTTTCTGCCATAAGAGTGGTGTCATCTGCATATCTGAGGTTATTGATATTTCTCCTGGCAATCTTGATTCCAGCTTGTGCTTCGTCAAGCCTGACATTTTGCATGATGTACTCTGCATAAGTTAAATAAGCAGAGTAACATTCTATAGCCGTGATTTACTGCTTTCCCAACTTTGAACCAATCCATCATTTCATATTCGGTTCTGTTTCTTCTTGACCTGCACACAGGTTTCTCAGGAGGCAGGTAAGGTGGTCCAGTATTCCCACCCCTGTAAGAACTTTCCAGTTTGTTGTGATCCACACAGTCAAAGGCTTTGGTGTAGTCAGTGAAGCAGAAGTAGATTTTTTTCTAGAATTCCTTTGCTTTTTCTATTATCCAATGAATTATGGCAATTTGATCTCTGATTTCTCTTCCTTTTCTAAATCCAGCTTGTACATCTGGAAGTTCTCTGGCTTGAAGGATTTTGAGCATTACCTTGTGAGCATGTAACGTCAGCATTATTGTATGGTAGTTTGAGCATTCTTTGGCATTGCCTTTCTTTGGGATTGGAATGAAAACTGACCTTTTTCAGTCCTGTGGCCACTGCTGAGTTTTCCAAATTTGCTGCCATATTGAGTGCAGAACTTATCTGCATCATCTTTTAGAATTTGAAATAGCTCAGCTGCAATTCTATAACTTCCACTATCCTTGTTCATAGTAATTCTTCCTAAGACCCACTTGACTTCACACTCCAGGGTGTCTGACTCTCGGTGAGTGAGCACACTACTGTGGTTTTCCAGGTCATTAAGACCTTTTTTTTTTTACATAGTTCTTCTGTGTATTTTTGCCAACTTTTCTCAAATCTATTCTTCTTCTTCTCTTAGGCCCTTGCCATTTATGTCCTTTATTGTGCCCACCTTTGCATGAAATATTCCTTTGGTATCTCCAGTTTTCTCGAAGAGAACTTTAGTCTTTCCTGTTCTGTTGATTTCCTTTATTTCTTGACATTGTTCAATTAAGAAGGCTATCTTATCTCTCCTTGCTATTTTCTGCAACACTGCATTCAGTTACATATATATATTTTTTCTCCTCTCCTTTCATTTTCTTCTTTTCTCAGCTATTTTTAAGGCCTCCTCAGACAACCACTTTGCCTTCTTGAATTTCTTCTTCTTTGGGATGGTTTTGATCACCACCTCATGTACAATGTTATGAACCTCCTTCCATAGTTCTTCAGGCACTCTATCTACCAGACCTAATCCCTTGAATGTATTTGTCACTTCCACTGTATAATCATAAGGGATTTGATTTAGGTCATACTTGAATGGCCTAATGTTTTTCCCTACTTTCTTCAAGTTAAGCCTGAATTTTGCAGTAAGGAGCCCATGATTTGAGCCACATTCATCTCAAGGTCTTGTTTTTGATGACTGTATAAATTTTCTCCATATTTGGTGCAAAGAATATAATCAATATGATTTCGGTTTTGACCATCTCTTGACATCTATGCATAGAGTTGTCTCTTGTGTTTTTGGAAGAGAGTGTTTGCAATGACCAGTGTGTTATCTCAGAAAACTCTGTTAGCCTTTGCCCTGCTTAATTTTGTACTCCAAGGCCGAACTTGCCTGTTAACCCAGGTATCTCTTTACTTCTTACTTTGTATTCCAGTCTCCTTTGAGGGAAAGGACATCTTTTTTTCTTGTTAGTTCTAGAACATCTTGTTGGTCTTAATAGAACTGTTTAACTTCAGCTTCTTCAGCTTTATTGGTTAGGACATAGACTTGGATTACTGTGAGGTTGAAAAGTTTGTCTCGAAAATTTACCAAGATCATAGAATGATCCTTTCTGAGATTGCATCCTCTTTTGTTGACTGTGAGAGCTACTCTCTTTCTTCCAAGGGATTCTTGCCCACAATTAGATATAATGATTATCTGAATTAAATTCATCGATTACTGTCCATTTTTTTCCCCACTGATTTCCTAAAATGTCGATGTTCACTCTTGCCATCTCTTCCTTGACTACATCTGATTTACCTTGATTCATGGACCTAACATTCCAGGTTCCTATGCAATATTGTTGTTTATAGCATCAGACTTACTTTCATCCACATCCACAACTGAGAGTCATTTCCACTGTGGCCCAGCTTCTTCATTCTTTCTGGAGCCATTTCTCCACTCTTCCTCAGTAGCATATTGGGCACCTACCAACTTGTGGGGATCATCTTCCAGTATCATTACTTTTTGCCTTTTCATACTGTTCATGGGGTTTTCAAGGCAATGAAACTGGAGTAGTTTGCCATTCCCTTCTTCAGGGGACCATGTTTTGTCAGAACTCTCCACCATGACCCATCCGTCTTGGGTGCCCATGCACAGCATGGCTCATAGCTTCATTGTACCCAAGGCTGTGATCCATATGATCATTTTGGTTAGCAGTGATTGTGGTTTTTAATTCCTATGAAAATTCTTCAGTCAGTTAAGTTACTTGTATGTGTGTGATTGAGTATGAGTGGCTTTGTGAGAGTGTATTTCCAAATTTCATACAGATTCACTTGTGAATGAGAAATATAATTGAAAATGTAGTTTTATTCTACAACTTAAGGTTAGTCTCTGAAATATCATACTTCCCACAGAAATAAATGTCATTTCTCTTCACCTTTTTTTCTTTAAATCACTAGATTTCAAAACACAATAGAAAATTCTCCTGTCCCAGTTTACCTTAATATACAGTTATTATAATGGTTAAACATTATTCAAAATATCATATACAGTTTATAATACATAATAATTTTGTGTACCCCAGATATTCATGAGGACATCTGTGATGGCAATATTTGAGTAATAATGTTCTAAATTTTATAATACTATGGCAGGATTACGGTATTTATGGTAATGATAGGAAGATAGGAATAATCATCAGACATTTTGCATTTGTATGATGCTTGTTTTTCTCTGTACAGTTCGAGGCTTTCCTTCAGAAGAAGATTTTGAAAAGTATATTAAATATGAAAATCAGTCTGTTCTTGTGCTGGCTGCTATAATATTTGATCATGAATTCAAAAACAGTAATGACAGATTGCCACTTAAGGTAGGAAAGTTTTATCTAAAGACTTTATATTTCAAAGCTTCGGGGGTTTAATGAAATGAAGGTAACATCATGATTTTATAAACGGCAAAAATTATAACTTGCTCAAGATAATAACTGCTGTATATAAGAGCAGGAATTTGAATCTATTAATAGTTCCAACTTATTTTAATACCTATGCTTTTAGTCATCACATTATGCTGATAAGAATAAAACTGGACCTTAAGGTCTTGTGGCTTCCCTGGTAGCTCAGTTGGTAAAGAACCTGCCTGCAGTGCAGGAGACCCCTGTTTGATCCCTGGGTCTGGAAGATCTGCTGGAGAAGGGATAGGCTACCCACTCCACTATTCTTGGGCTTCCCTGGTGGCTCAGCTGGTAAAGAATCTGCCTGCAATGCAGGAGACCTGGGTTCTATCCCTGGGTTGGGAAGATCCCCTGGAGGAGGACATGGTAACCCACTCCAATATTCTGCCCTGAGAATTCCATGGACTGTATAGTCCATGGGGTCGCAAAGAGTTGAACATGACTAAGCTACTCTCACCCACTCTTAAGGTCTTGTATTCAGAAAAATGAAGTAATAGGAACTTTAGTAAGGATATTTATTTTGCCAATCTACCTGGCTAGGTAGATGTTTCCAGTCCTGCAAACTGTGGTTAAGAAAATAATAATATAGATACATAAAAAATATGGGCAGCAATATCTGTTACCTGTTTATATATCTCTGGAATTTCAGATAGTACGTACCTATATATGATATTTAAACTTTTTAGTGTGTTGATTTTAAGTGTAATTCCCATTCTGACTTTGCATGTAAAGTCAAGTTTATAATAAAGCTGTTACTATGTGAACATTAAACAAACGCAAAAGCAGCCCAACTCGTGTCTGGAAATCTTTTGCCTGTGGCAGCTTTAATTACTGGGATTGTGAGCTTTAGAAGGAGTTTCTCTGCCCTCTTGTTAGGACAATTGCCTGCTAAATACCTCTTTTTTTTGCACTTGGTATCATGCTTTAATATATTGTTGCTACATATCCAAACAGGTGATTGCTTTAACTTTGAGAATTCTAATTCTCTCTCTGGTGGCCATGGAAGCTTCTGTAATGCCACTACTAGCTAATTTGCGTGTCCTTTAAATATTTTAAGTTTGATCTTTAAAATAAAGGCAGATACATATACACTGGCAAGGGCTTTCCAGTGGCTCAGAGGTGAAGAATCTGCCTGCAGTGCAGTAGTCACAGGAGTTGCAGGTTCGATCCCTGGGTGGGGAAGATCCCCTGCAGGAGGACATGGCAACCCACCCCAGTATTCTTACCTGGAGAATTCCATGGACAGAGGAGTCTGGTGGACTACAGTTCATTGGGCCACAAAGAGTCAGACACAACTGAAGCTACTTAGCATGCACGCATACACTGGCAGATTCCAATAGGAAAGGCTTCTTTCTTTTGAATAAATTACTTAATTTCTCTTCTAAGTCTCTACTAACAGCTCTTAGGCCTTAGCCAGGTTGCATCGGAATTAGGACACCTGCAGCCACTGAAGAAGACTCTCATAACATTGCTCAAGGTAGAGTGTTTTGAACCTGGTAACTTGGTGTGTCTCTTTACCAGAGAGAGACGTTCTACGTAGGGTTGAGACAAATGATCAAACTATGGTATCTGTGCATAGAGCCAGATCCAGCATTTAAGAGGCAAGTATTTGCCAGGAGAAGGGAAGAAACTCACTTTATTCTTTTCATATATGTCTACTTTATGTTAATTACTGCCTCAAAAAAAGTGCTTGTGCTTATATAACTTCATTGGTATATGTGGATCCCCTGACCCAAATATCAAGTAACTTTGGTACAGTTGCAAACTTCATTTTTGTTGTTGATTCTCTGTGTCTAGCATTTTAAATGTATTCCTGAAAATTTTTCCACCAGGTTATTTTCCCAGATATCTGTTCTCTTTTTCTACACTTTACCAAACAAAATTTCTTATCTCTGCTTCCTGACTTCATGGATAATGTAGACCTACTATACTCCTTTTTTCCTCAACCCGTGGCTCTTATGTAGCTGAACTATATATGTTAGCTGAATTTCCCAGGCAAAAGTTACTCTATTCACATAGATACCACAACAATTCATTAAGAACACAGAAAAGATCAGGTTCCTCTGCTATGTTAAAGACATCAGGGGTGCTCCATTGACTACAGAAGTTTCTTTGCACAGGATACAAGGCCATCGGTGACCTGTTTCTGAATACCCTTCCAGCCCCATTTTTGTCTCTTCTTTCTCTGAAATTTATGTTATAGCAATATTGAACCAGTAGCAGTTCTTTGCATGTACTATGTTATCTCTTGCTCCTCTGCCTTTGGTCACTTTATCCTCTTTTTGAGAGGGAATGTGTTCTCTAGAGGTCCTTCATTTTCTTTGGATAGTTGTCATCCATTGTAGAAAACTCTTGGTGTAAGTGCAAGTGTCCTCTTCCCTCCTCTGTGCTCCCTTAACACTTTTTGAGATCTCTGAGATCAAGGATTGTGTACTAAGATATTTAAGCATGCTGTAACGAGTTAAAACTTTGTTTATAAATGACTGAATTATGTGAATTTTTACCTAGACATAGTGCAGGTGCCTGTTCCTTCTCCCTTTCTCTGTTCTGCTTCCTTGATCGTTGGTGACGGTAATCTTTTGTCTTGTTAAGCTACTCAGATTCTACTATAATTTACCCTTTTAGTTTACTTATCTCTTCAGACACAGTGAATAATTATTTTTTCATTTAATACTTAAAATAGGCAACATTCAGCATTTAAATGTAATCATCCCTCCTCTTCTTCATCTGGGTTTTTCCTTATGTGTCACTCATTATTTTGAAGAGGGAGGTATATTTTTGCCCTGCTGTATTTGGCTAACATGATGGGAAATGAAATAATAGAACTTTCTGAATTTTCACCAGTTGTTGCTGTTATTTAGTCGCTAAGTGGTGACCGACTTTTTAAGACCCCATGGACTATAGCCCACAAGGCTCCTCTGTCTATGGGATTTCCCAGACAAGAATACTGGAGTGAGTTGCAATTTCCTTCTCCAGGGGATCTTCCAACCCAGGGATCATACCTGCATCTCCTACATTAGCAGGTGTATTCTTTACCACTGAGCTACCAGGGAAGACACCAGAGAAATTGTTGTTTAATCACTGAGTCATGTTCACCTCTTTGTGACCCCATGGGCTGGAGCCTGCCAGACATCTCTGCCTTTGGGATTTCCCAGACAAGAATGCTGAAGTGGGTTGCCATTTCTTTCTCCCACCAGGGAAGTAGGCAGGTCAGTTCTCCGTGTAGAAAATTCATTCATAATGATCAAAGAAGGTACCACTACTGTGTCTTTGAAACTCAAATGCAAAAGGCCATGGAGATAAAAGAGGAAACATGTAAATTTAGTCAATTTTAAATTATGACTGTGATTATAGGATGTGAGTCCTGTACTTGTTCCCTGTTGACAGTGATACTGTCGTTTCTCCTCATTTAGAATTCTACATTGCTCCCTTGTCCTCAAAATACAACTTTTAACTTTGTATTTTATGTACCTTTCATGGCTAGTATTTGCTTTTTGATGTTTATTGACTTAAAATATTTGTTTTCTATTATTGTTCATTCTAGGTAAAATATCGTCTGCGTTTCCATTCTATAAAAAACACTCCGTGGTTTACAGAACTTCTCTTTCCAGTAAATCCCTCTCGAGGACCCAGGAACCCGAGTTCCACAGAAGGGGGAAGTCCTGGTGAGCATATCCTTAAGCACACTTAATTATTATTTTGGTTGTCCAGTCTGGCAGTCATTTAACAGTTTTTTTCAACATGTGAGAAATGTGTTTCTTTGTGAATTGTGACAGCAAGTTTTTTAAATTTAGTTTTTATGGTAAAACAAGCATATAGAAAACGTTATATGTTTGGAAAACTCAACAGTGGCCACAGGACTGGAAAAGGTCAGTTTTCATTCCAATCCCAGAGAAAGGCAATGCCAAAGAATGCTCAAACTACCGCACAATTGCACTCATCTCACACGCTAGTAAAATAATGCTTAAAATTCTCCAAGCCAGGCTTCAACAGTATGTGAACCATGAACTTCCAGAAGTTCAACCTGGATTTAGAAAAGGTAGAGGAACCAGAGATCAAATTGTCAACATCTGTTGGATCATTGAAAAAGCAAGAGAGTTCCAGAAAAACATCTACTTCTACTTTATTGACTATGCCAAAGCCTTTGACCGTGTGGATCACAACAAACTCTGGAAAATTCTTAAAGAGATGAGAATACCAGACCACCTTACCTGCCTCTTGGAAAACCTGTATGCAGGTCAAGAAGCAACAGCTAGAACTGGACATGGAACAACAAACTGGTTCCAAATTGGGAAAGGAGTACATCAAGGCTGTATATTGGCACTGTGCTTATTTAACTTATATGCAGAGTACATCATGAGAAACACTGGGCTGGAAGAACCACAAGCTGGAATCAAGATTGCTGGGACAAATATCAATAACTTCAGATATGCAGATGACACCACCCTTATGGTAGAAAGTGAGGAACTAAAGAGCCTCTTGATGAAAGTGAAAGAGGAGAGTGAAAAAGTTGGCTTAAAACTCAACATTCAGAAAACTAAGATCATAGCATCCAGTCCCATCACTTGATGGCAAATAGATGGGGAAACAGTGAAAAACAGTGACAGACTTTATTTTCTTGGGCTCCAAAATCACTGCAGATGGTGACTGCAGCCATGAAATTAAAAGACGCTTACTCCTTGGAAGAAAAGTTATGACCAACCTAGACAGCGTATTGAAAAGCAGAGACATTACTTTGCCAACAACTGTTTGTCTAGTCAAAGCTATTGTTTTTCCAGTGGTCATGTATGGATGTGAGAGTTGGATTATAAAGAAAGCTGAGCGTCAAAGAATTGATGCTTTTGAACTGTGGTGTTGGAGAAGACTCTTAAGAGTCACTTGGACTGCAAAGAGATCAAACCAGTCCATAGTAAAGGAAATCAGTCCTGAATATTCATTGGAAGGACTGATGCTGAAGCTTAAGCTCCAATACTCTGGCCACCTGATGGGAAGAACTGACTCATTTGAAATGACACTTATGCTGGGAAAGATTGAAGGCGGGAAGAGAAGGGGAGGACAGAGAATGAGATGGTTGGATGGCATCACTGACTCAATGGACGTGAGTTTGAACTCTGGGAGTTGGTGATGGACAGGAAGGCCTGGCGTGCCGCAGTCCATGGGGTCGCAGAGTTGGATATGACTGAGTGACTGAACTGAACTGAACTGATACACTTGGAAAGTATCTTTGTATTACCTTCGATCATTTCCTGAACTTTTATCAATGTATATGCATGAATTTATTTAGTCGTTTTTGGTAAATGTTCACTGTGCTGACATAGACATGTCTTCATTTACTAACACTATTTGCATGCTTATGGTTCCTGTATTATTTTGGGGCAGTTATTTTGATGAATGATGTTTCATTATGCAATGGTAGTTTTAAATTGTTTTTAAATTACATAGGTTAACTTTAGGGATAAAAAAACAATAGAAAGTGAATGTGAAGTCTCTCAGTTGTGTCCGACTCTTTGTGACCCCATGGACTGTAGCCTACCAGGCTCCTCAGTCCATGGAATTTTCCAGGCAAGAGTACTGGAGTGGGTTGCCATTTCCTTCTCCAGGGGATCTTCCCAACCCAGGGATCAAACCCGGGTCTCCTGCACTGCAGGCAGATGCTTTACCATCTGAGCCATCAGGGAAGCACCCACCCCGCCAAAACAAACAAACAAACACAAAATAGAGGACTTGAATTAACTAACAATCCTGAGAATTTGTCTTTACTGAATTATTCAGCAGAAGACAAAAGCTATGTGTAGTTTACCATTATCAAGAACATGATGATATATCAGTATGACAGACTACTGTGTAGTGATAAAAAATAATCATCATCAAACCTGATAAATACAGAACCATACGGATAGAATTACGAAAATGTATAATGGTCTGTATAAAAATTAGAATGGCTGTCTAAAAATAAAGAAAGTTAGAGTGGTGGGATTGTGTAGTGTCTTGTCATTTTTATCAAAAACACTGAGTATTTCTCTAACCAATAGTGGCCTTTTTTAAAATTAGTATGCGGGCATCCTAAGTATAGTTGTGAGAGTAGGTTAATTGAAAAGTGCATGATCTTAGTGGGAAAATAGTAGTTTAAAACCAAAAAGAAGCTTTGGTCCCATAAAAACATTTAAATATATGCTATTCCTCAAGGGAGGCTTTCCTTAAAAAATCTACTATAAAGAAAGAAAGTTTAGACAGATTTCACCTATTGAATGATACTGTGTAGCAAATTAATATTAAAAACTGGTATGAAGAGATAGTCTCCTTGTAAATGACATTATAGTATAGTGACTGGGAGTCAAGTGATTTGATGTTTCTTTCTCAGACTCTGTTAGTCAGTACCTTTATGAGTTTAAACACTCTGGATCAAGTTTCTTAAGGTGAAAAATGAGTATTTGGAGTAAGTGATCTTTTAAATCCCCTTCAACAGTGAAAATCTATGGTATTAACTATTAGGATCTGGACCAGTTAAATCAGCTAAGTGGTAGAAGAGATGATCAGAATTAGTTCAGTGAAATTTGAGTGTGATATTTACAAAAATTGTAATAAGAGTATTAAACATGAGATCCATTTTCTTAAGTGTACAACAAAGGTATATTATTGTGTAGCAGATCTCCAGAACTATTTAATCTTGTAAAAATAAAACCCTGCACCAATTAAGCAACAACTCCTCATTTTCCCCTCCTTCCAGCCCTTGGAGACCACCATTCTATTTTATGTTTCTATGACTTTGACTACTCTAGATACTTCATTTAAGTGGAATCATGCATTAATTGTATTTTTGTGCATAATGTCCTCAAGACTTATCCATCTTATAACATATAACAGAATTTTATTCTTTTTCAAGGCTGAATAATATTCCATCATAGGTCATTTCAGTTCAGTTGCTCAGTCGTGTGCAAATCTTTGTGACCCCATGGGCTTTTGCAGCATGCCAGGCTTCCTGTCCATCACCAACTCCTGGAGCTTGCTCAAACTCATGTCCAGAAAGTCAATGATGTCATTCAACCGTCTCATCCTCCATCGTCTCCTCCTCCTGCCTTCAATCTTTCCCAGCATTAGGGTCTTTTTAAATGAATCAGTTCCTCACATCAGGTGGCCAAAATACTGGGGCTTCAGCTTCAGCATCAGTCCTTCCAACGAATATTCAGGACTTACTTCCTTTAGGATTGACTGGTTTGATCTCCTTGCAGTCCAATGGACTCTCAGGAGTCTTCTCCAACACACAGTTCAAAAGCATCAGTTCTTTGGCACTCAGCTTTCTTTATGGTCCAACTCTCACATCCATACATGACTACTGGAAAAACCATAGCTTTGACTAGATGAACTTTTGTTGGCAAAATAATGTCTCTGCTTTTTAATATGCTGTCTAGGTTGGTCACAGCTTTTCTTCCAAGGAGCAAGCATCTTTTAATTTCATAGCTGTTGTTGCCATCTGCAGTGATTTTAGAGCCCAAGAAAATAAAGTCTGTCATTGTTTCCATTGTTTCCCCATCTATTTTCCATGAAGCGATGGGATCAGATGCCATGATCTTAATCTTTTGAATGCTGGGTTTTAAGCCAGCTTTTTCATTCTCCTCTTTCACTTTCATCAAGAGGCTCTTTAGTTCATCTTTGGTTTCTGCCATAAGGGTGGTGTCATCTGCATATCTGAGATTATTAATATTTCTCCTGGCAATCTTGATTCCAGCTTTGCTTCATCCAGCCTGGCATTTTGCATGATTCACTCTGCATAGAAGCTAAATAAGCCTGGTGACAATGTACAGCTTTCACGTACTCCTTTCCCAATTTGGAACCAGTCTATTGTTCCATGTACTGTTCTAACTAATGCTTCTTGACTGAATACAGATTTCTCTGGAGGCAGGTAAAGTGGTCTGGTATTCCCATCTCTTGAAGAATTTTCCACAGTTTGTTGTGAACCACACAGTCAAAGGTTTTGACATAGTCAATAAAGCAGAAGTAGATGTTTTTGTGGAACTCTCTTGCTTTATTGATGATCCAGTGGATGTTGGCAATTTGGTCTCTGGTTCCTCTGCCTTTTCTAAATCCAGCTTGAACTTCTGGAAGTTCATGGTTCACCTACTGTTGAAGCCTGACTTGGAGAATTTTGAGTATTACTTTGCTAGCATGTGAGATGGGTGCAATTGTGTGGTAGTTTGAGCATTTTTTGGCATTGCCTTTCTTTGGGATTGGAATGAAAATTGACCTTTTCCAGTCCTGTGGCCCTTGCTGCGTCTTCCAAATTTGCTGGCATATTGAGTGTAGCACTTTCACAGCACCATCTTTTAGGATTTGAAATAGCTCAACTATTCAAATATAGTTCTTTTCTACTTTTACATTCCAGTCTCCTATGATGAAAAGGACATCGTTTTTTGGTGTTAGTTCTAGAAGGTCTTGTAGGTCATCATAGAACCATTCAACTTCAGCCTGTTTGGCACTGGTGTATATACACACACACACACACACACACACACACACACACACATACCACAGGAATTCCATCACCTCCACTAGCTTTGTTTGTAGTGATGCTTCCTAAATCCCACTTGACTTCACATTCCAGGATGTCTGGCTCTAGGTAGGTGATCACACCATTGTGCTTATATGGGTCAAGATCTTTTTTGTATAGTTTTCTTCTGTGTATTCTTGCCACCTTTTCTTAATATCTTCTGCTTCTTTTATGTCTATACCATTTCTGTCCTTTATTGTGCCCATCTTTGCATGAAATGTTTCCTTGGTGTCTCTAATTTTCTTGAAGAGATCTCTAGTCTTTCCCTTTCTATTCTTTTCCTCTGTTTCTTTGCACTGATCACTTAGGAAGGTTTTCTTATCTCTCCTTGCTATTCTTTGGAACTTTGCATTCAGATGGGTTTATCTTTCCTTTTCTCCTTTGCCTTTTACTTCTCTTTTTTTCTCAGCTATTCATAAGGCCTCCTCAGACAACCATTTTGCCTTTTTGCATTTCTTTTTCTTAGGGATGGTATTAGGGCACCACCTCCTGTACAATATCATGAACCTCTATCCATAGTTCTTTAGGCACTCTATCAGATCTAATCCCCTGAATCTATTTGCACTTCCACTGTATAATTGTAAGGGATTTCATTTAGGTCATACTCTAATGGTCTAGTGGTTTTCCCTACATTCTTCAATTTAAGTCTGAATTTTGCAATAAGAATTTCATGATTTGAGCTATAGTCAGTTCCTGGTCTTGCTTTTGCTGACTCTATAGAACTTCTCCATCTTTGGCTGCAAAGAATATAATTAATCTGATTGAGGTATTGACCATCTGGTAATGTCCATGTGTAGAGTTGTCTCTTGTGTTGTTGGAAGAGGATTTTTGCTGTTATCAGTACATTCTCTTGGCAAAACTCTGTTAGCTTTTGCCCTGCTTCATTTTGTACTCCAAGGCCAAATTTGCCTGTTACTCCAGGTATCTCTTGACTTCCTACTTTTACATTCCAGTCTCCTATGATGAAAAGGACATCGTTTTTTGGTGTTAGTTCTAGAAGGTCTTGTAGGTCATCACAGAACTATTCAACTTCAGCCTGTTTGGCATTGGTGTATACACACACACACACACCCACACACACACACACCACAGTTGGTTTATCCATTTATCTATCAAAGAACATTTAGGTTGCTTTCATCTTTTGGCTATTGTGAATAATGATGCAATGAATATGTGTGTGCAGATATTTCACTGAGATCCTGTTTTCAATTCTTTATATACTCAAATGTAATTATTGGATTTTATGGCAATTATTTGTAATATTTTGAGAAACCTCCATCCTGTTTTCCATTGCAAGTGCACCATTTTATATTTCTACCAGTAGTTCACAAGGATTTCAGTTTCCTTACATCTTCACCAAAATGTGTTATTTTCTCTGTTTTGGTAGTGGCCATCCGACAGGTGTGAGGTGGCATCTTGTGGTTTTGATATGCATTTCCCTGATGACTAGTGAATTTGATTATTTTTTTTCATTTGCTTTTTGTCCCCTTGTATATTTTTTTGAAGAAATATCTGTTCACGTCATTCATATTTTTTAATATGGTTGTTTAGTTGTTGTTGAGTTTTAGATGTTCTTTATATATTCTGAATATTAGCCCTTTATACATTTTATGGTTTATAAATATTTTCCCTCATTTCATTGGTTGCCTTTTCATTCTGTTGATTGTTCCCTTTGCTGTGGAAACATTCTTAAGTGTGATGTAGTCTACTTTGTTTATTTTTGCTGGTCCCATGTGCTTTTGATGTCATGTCTGAGAAATCACCTAATCCAATGTCATGAATAATTTGCACTTTGTTTTCTTCTTTGTGTTTTACAATGTCAGGTCTTGTGTTTAGATATTTGATCCATTTTCATTTAATTTTTGGTATAAGGTACGGATCCAAATTCATTCTTTTGCATGTGGACTTCCAGTTTATCCAACACCATTTCTTTTGAAGAGACTGTATTTTTTTGCCCAATGCCCTTAGCAAAGATCATTTGACCGTATATGAGAGTTTATTTCTGGGTCATCTGTTGTTTTCCATTTGTCTCTATGTCTGTCTTTATGCCAATACCATACTCTTTTGATTACTGTAACTTCCTAATTTATTTTAAAATCAGGATATGTGAGTCCTCCAGCTTAAAAGAACAAGTGTTTTTCTTGCTCAGGATTATTTTGGCTACTCAGAATCTTTTGAAATTTCATATGGATTTTAGGATTTTTGTCTATTTCTACAAAAATGCATTTGGGGTTTTGATAAAGATTATATTGAATCTGTAGATAACTCTTGATTAGTATGAATATTGTCTTCCAACTCATGAGCACAGATGTCTTTTGATTTATTTGTGTCTTCTTTATTAATTTCAGGAATGCTTTGTAGTTTTAAGTGTACAAGTAATTTACCTCTTTGGTTAAGTTTCTTCCTATGTATTTTATTCTTTTCAATGCTATTGTACATGGAATCATGTCATATCTTGTTTTAAAATTCATTTCTATGCATGTGTCCAGTATAGAAAAGTGTATCTGGTGTTTTTCTTTCTGGCTTACTTCACTCTGTATAATAGGCTCC
Source organism: Bos taurus (assembly GCF_002263795.3). Lineage (NCBI taxonomy): Eukaryota > Metazoa > Chordata > Mammalia > Artiodactyla > Bovidae > Bos > Bos taurus. Next base: position 19,161,636 of record NC_037352.1, read on the forward strand.
AGTTTCATCCACCTCATTAGAACTGATTCAAATGTATTCTTTTTAATGGCTGAGTAATACTCCATTGTGTATATGTACCACAGCTTTCTTATCCATTCGTCTCCTGATGAACATCTAGGTTGCTTCCATGTCCTGGCTATTATAAACAGTGCTGTGATGAACATTGGGGTACATGTGTCTCTTTCAATTCTGGTTTCCTTAGTGTGTATGCCCAGCAGTGGGATTGCTGGGTCATAAGGCAGTTCTGTTTCCAGTTTTTTAAGGAATCTCCACACTGTTCTCCATAGTGGCTGTACTAGTTTGCATTCCCACCAACAGTGTAAGAGGGTTCCCTTTTCTCCACACCCTCTCCAGCATTTATTGCTTGTAGACTTTTGGATCGCAGCCATTCTGACTGGCGTGAAATGGTACCTCATTGTGGTTTTGATTTGCATTTCTCTGATAATGAGTGATGTTGAGCATCTTTTCATGTGTTTGTTAGCCATCTGTATGTCTTCTTTAGAGAAATGTATGTTTAGTTCTTTGGCCCATTTTTTGATTGGGTCGCTTATTTTTCTGGAGTTGAGCTGTAGGAGTTGCTTGTATATTTTTGAGATTAGTTCTTTGTCAGTTGCTTCATTTGCTATTATTTTCTCCCATTCTGAAGGCTGTTTTTTCACCTTGCTTATAGTTTCCTTTGTTGTGCAGAAGCTTTTAATTTTAATTAGGTCCCATTTGTTTATTTTTGCTTTTATTTCCAATATTCTGGGTCATGGAGGATCCTGCTGTGATTTATGTCAGAAAGTGTTTTGCCTATGTTCTCCTCTAGGAGTTTTATAGTTTCTGGTCTTACGTTTAGATCTTTAATCCATTTTGAGTTTATACAGTATACTAATGCATATATATGGAATTTAGAAAGATGGTGATGATAACCCTGTATGTGAGACAGCAAAAGAGACACAGATGTATAGAACAATCTTTTGGACTCTGTGGGAGAGGGAGAGGGTGGGACGATTTGGGAGAATGGCACTGAAACGTGTATAATATCATATAAGAAACGAATCGCCAGTGCAGGTTCAATGCAGGATACAGGTTGCTTGGGGCTGGTGCACTGGGATGACCCAGAGGGATGGTACGGGGAGGGAGGTGGGAGGGGGGTTCAGGATGGGGAACACGTGTACACCCATGGCAGATTCATGTTGATGTATGGCAAAACTAATACAATATTGTAAAGTAATTAGCCTCCAATTAAAATAAATAAATTTAAATTAAAAAAATAAAAGTAAAATAATTTTTTTTAAAGAAAAGTATATCTGGTATTTCCTTGAATTCTCATTTCTTTTGACTGATAATATTACATAAACCAACTGTAACATTTGGATGCAAGTATTTTAGTTTGAGGAAAGGTGGTAATGCAATTCCATTCTATTTATTATCTCTTTATATTCCAAACTGTTATAAGTTTTGTGAATTTGCTTTGTTTTATGAGTTAAAAACTTAGAATTACCTGAATTGACTTCTGTGTCTGCCTTGCTGTTTCCTAATATACTGAACTTGGCAATCTTTGTTTTTTCACTTAGATTACTACAAAGGTGGATTCCTGCTTGTGCAGCATGCCTTAGATAAGGCCATCATTGTGTACCATAATGGCAGAGCTGCGGAAATGCTATTTGCAAATGTCAACATTTTTGTTAGCAGATTTCCATACCCTACTTATTATAAAGATAATTTTTTTCTCTCTTTTTTATCTCTCTTCCCTTTAGCAGTTTTACTTATATTTTCTCTAACTGAACTTACTCTTATCAGGACCATTGTTATGGAAAAGGAAACCAGATTAAAGGTAAATTCACTTTCTTTGTTTCATTTTGGGCCTGTGGAACAGATTTATGCACAGATTTGAACTATGTCTATACCTTTGTTACTAGTGAATGATTATAACACAATAGCAATATACAAATATAGATTGGGCATAGAATATATATACTATGTCATTTGTCAACTTGCTGGTGTTTTTCTTTTATCTAAATTCTTGATCTGGCTTGTAATTTTATTGACTATTTGATAAGAATGCTGTGAAGAGAAATCATATATTAAATATCCTAAATCTTCTTTGGAATAAAATGAACAAAAGAGAAATAATCATACAAGCTTATAAATTATATGACCCTAATATATACTTCAATTCCAAGACTTGAGAATCTTTTTAATATCAAGTCAAATCAAGATCATATTATAAAGAGCAGTGGCTCTAAAGTCAGAGAGAAAGCCATTAATTTATCCATCTATCCATTAATGTGCATCCCTGTACTGTAGCCCACCATGCTGCTCTGCCCATGGGATTCTCCAGGCAAGTATACTGGAGTAGGTTGCCATGTATCAGCCTCTGTATCACCCAGGCTTGAAACCTGTCTTATCAGTATACTATAGTACGTGTAGCACCTGAGTACTGCCATTTCCTACCCCTGTAACTTTTGGGTAACCTTCTTAACTTCTCTGGGCCTCATGTGTAAAATGGAGGTAAAAATACTCTTACCACATAGAGTTGTGTGATAATTAAAGAGATCTTAATTGCTAGTACATAGGAAATATTATCGGAGAAGGCAATGGCACCCCACTCCAGTACTCTTGCCTGGAAAATCCCATGGATGGAGGAGCCTGGTAGGCTGCAGTCCATGGGGTCGCGAAGAGTTGGAAATGACTGAGCGACTTCACTTTCACTTTTCACTTTCATGCATCGGAGAAGGAAATGGCAACTCATTCCAGTGTTCTTGCCTGGAGAATTCCAGGGATGGGGAGCCTGGTGGGCTGCCGTCTATGGGGTCACACAGAGTCGGACATGACTGAAGTGACTTAGCAGCAGTAGCAGTAGGAAATATTATGTAGCTATCAGTGGTTAGTTATCTTTCCATTCCCTTTGTTCCCTGTGTGCAGTGTGTGTCAACCAGCATACATTCTGTTCCTTTCCCTCCATTTTTGGAAATGTCATTTTCTACTTCAAGCTCTTGTTAATTTTTAATCATCTAGCCATTTCTCTGACTACCACATAGTTTTCTTTTTTCCTACTTAGTGAATAATCTTGAAATCTATTTTCAACTTTAAACTTCAGCTTACTAATTTTCTCTCTGTGTCTCCAGGACCTGTTACACAAATGTTGATCATGTAGCTTAAATTATTTGTTATTTAATTTTTCATTTAAAAAACTTGAATTAAAATAAATACATACCAATGTGTACAGATCTTTGAAACATGAACACACAACTACTGTTCCACCCAAGTAGTGGTTCCACCCAATACTGCCTGTAATCTGGACACCCCTTTGCATCCCACCTAAATAACTACATCTCTCTTCTCTAAAAATAGTTACTATTTAAATTCTAAAATTGTATATTAGTGTTGCCTGGTTTAAAAACTTTATTTAAATAGAATCATACAACAGCCATTCTTTTGTTTCAGGGGGAGCTATTGATGTTTTCCATATAGATGCAATTTGGCCATTTTCATTATTGTGTGTTATACTTTATGACTGTACCACGATTTGTCACTATTGCTGATGAATATTTAGTTGTTCAAGTATTGGCCTATTACAGTAAGCCAATGTGAATATTTTTTTTTAAATGAAGCTGTAGGTTTATTCAGTAACAGTTGAGAGGCCTCCAATATAATGTTAAATGAAAAAAAGCATATCCTGAAACAATGCAGGTATCATCCCATTTTTGCAAAAAGCATGTGTATCAGAGGAAAAAAAATAGATATATTCTAATATATTAGCAATAGTTTTCCTCTCAGTGAAATATTCCCTTTTATACTTTTTGTATTTTAAATGTATTTATTTATTTTTGAAGGATATGTTTTGGTGAAGATGTGCACATTTTTCTGTCGGATATATACCTAAGATTAAGATTGGTGGAGTATAAAATATACATATTTTCAATCTTGTTAAATAAAGTGAAATTTTTTTCTAAAGTTTGTGCCAATTCATTCTCTTATCAATAATGTAAGAGAGTTACTCTTGTTCCATAAGAATGCCAACAATTAGTGGTATTAGCCTTTTAAACTTTCAGCCATTCTGGAAAGAGTATAGCGGTGAACTCATTGTGCTTTTAATTTAATTTTCCTTGTTAACTAATGATGTTGAACACCTTTTCACATGCTTTTTGGCAACATGGATTTTCTCTTTTGTGAAGTGTGTATTCAAAACTCTTTTCCCCACTTTTCTGTTGGGTTGTGTGTCTTTTCTCATTGACTTTCATTGATTCTTTATATATTTTGGATACAAGTTCTTTATGTCATGTATGTATTGCAAGTATGTTCTCCCAACCTGTAAATTGCTTTAATGGTGTCTTTGACTTGTAAAAGTTCTGAATTTTAATGTAATAAACTCTTTTCCTTTATGATTCCTGCTTTCTGTGGCCAGTCTTTGCTGGCTGAGTTTCCCCACATTCTCTTCCTTGTAGTTCTTTAGACCTTCTTTTTTTCTAATCTTTGCACATAAGCCTCTAAATTTAGGTCAAATCAACTTTTGTTACAACCTATAAGTTGAAATACAATGTTTTCTTTATCATATATTTCATAATAGTTTCTAATTTCTTTGTTAATTTTTTCTTTGACCTATAGGGCATTTATAAAATTTCAAGGACCATTATAAATTTAAAATAGTGTTACAAGTTGCTTTTTAAGGATCAAAAGCTAGCAGTTCGTTAAGATCCTGAGGTATCTTCGTAATAGCAATAGAAGTCATCACTATTAGTTGATGTGGTTGAAATAAAGAAATCTTCACAGATATCAATGAAAGGTATAGGTAATCTTTCCCTAAAGAGGACATACAATTAATATACATCCACATTTACTAAATCATTAACCTCTGTTTTGGAAGCTAGAGAAAATACAATTCTCAGACTATTCTATGAGAAGAATGAAAATGTTTCTTGAATGTTTATAATCTGTATTTTGATCAAAGATCATTCAGCATATTTTGAAGCTCACAATTGTGAACTTAATAAAACATATTGGTTTTTAATGTGTTTATTTTTTTTATTTTATTTTTAAACTTTACATAATTGTATTAGTTTTGCCAAATATCAAAATGAATCCTCCACAGGTATACATGTGTTCCCCATCCTGAACCCTCCTCCCTCCTCCCTCCCCATACCATCCCTCTGGGTCATCCCAGTGCACTAGCCCCAAGCATCCAGTATCGTGTATCGAACCTGGACTGGCAACTCGTTTCATACATGGTATTTTACATGTTTCAACGCCATTCTCCCAAATCTTCCCACCCTCTCCCTCTCCCACAGAGTCCATAAGACTGTTTTATACATCAGTGTCTCTTTTGCTGTCTCGTACACAGGGTTTTTGTTACCATCTTTAACATACTAGGTGCTGGTTTTTTATTTCAGTTTTTTAAAATTTTGTTGAAACATGCTTTATGGACTAGAATATAGCCAATTTTAACAAATGTTCTGTTATCACATGTTCACTGAAAAACAATGTGTGCTGAGAGCTAAAAGGTGCAGTTTTCTGTACATTACATCAATTTTGTTATTCACATTGTTCATATTTATGTTTTATCTATTAGTTGTTATCAGTTATTGTGAGAAGTATATTAAATATCTACCTTTATGTTTATTGATTATTTTTTAATATTTATTTATTTTTAATTGATTGATGATTGGTTTATAATATTGGTTTGATTTCTGTCTTACATCAACATAAATTAACCATAGGTGTACATATGTCCCCTCCTTCTTGAATCTCCCTCCAACCTCCCACCCATTCTCACCCCTCTAAGTTGAGTTGTCTAATTTTTCCTTTTAATTGTCAGTCTTAGCTTTATACATGTTGATGTTACGTGTAGGGGACCCAGTACATGGGGTTTGCTTATTTTCACCTGTTTTGCATGACTGGACTTATTTCTTCATGGAAAGCCTCTCCACCATTGCTATCACCTTGTCTTCTATTAATAACATTGCTGGTTGTTTTAAACTCCCTTCTAAGGAACAGGGTTTGGAATAGCAAATATTATTCCTTCATTGGGAGCTAGTTCTATTCATTTCTGGGCTCAAAGAAAGAGCTTGTGTCATGGAGTGAGGGATCTTTCATCCACGGTGGCTTCATGGAATCTTCACCCAACTCAGAAACTCAGGGAAGTTGTCAACAAGCCAACTGAACTTTGACCATGGAGTGAAGAGTTGGACTATCTTAAGGCCTGATGCTTCCATTTGACTTAATGGAATGATAGCATTTGAATACATTTCTTTTTATCAGCCTGTGGCCGGTGTGCTAAATACATTACATTCAATTTGTTTTCTTTCCTTCACATCTTAATTCTCTCATTCTTGCTATTCTATGAATGAACCTCCTGATAAAGTCTTAGCATGTAAGCTTTGCTTAGGCTGTATTTTTCAGTCCTTCCAGGCTGAAGTACTTTTTTGTTAGATGTGTGTGGATTTCTAATGGTTATCTCTTCCAACTTGTTTAAAGATTTTGTTGTTGTTGTTCAGTTGCTCAACTGTGTCTGACTCTTTGTGACCCAAATAGGCTGCAGTGTGCCAGGCTTCCCTGTCCTTCATCATCTCCCAGAGTTTGCTCAAACACATAGCCATTGAGTCGGTGATTCTATCCAACCATCTCGTCCTCTGTTGTCCACTTCTCTTCATGCCTTCAATTTTTCCCAGTGTCAGGGTCTTTTCCAATGAGTCAGTTTTTCCCATCAGGTGGCCAGAGCATTGGAGCTTCAGCTCCAGCATTAGTCCTTTCAGTGAATATTCAGTTGATTTCCTTTAGGATTGACTTGTTTGATCTCCTTACTGTCCAAGGGACTCTCAAGTGTCTTTTCCAACACCACAGTTCAAAGGTATCAATTTTGGGGCCCTAAGCCTTTTTTATTGTTCAGCTCTCACATATGTACATGGCTACTGGAAAAACCATAACTTTGACTATACACAACTTTGTCAACAGAGTAATGTCTCTGCTTTTTAATATGCTGTCCAGGTTTGTCATAGCTTTTTTTCCAAGGAGCAAGTGGCTTTTAATTTTATGGCTGCAGTCACTGTCCACAGTGATTTTGGAGCCCAAGAGAAAAAAGTCTGTCATTGTTTCCCCATCTATTTGCTATGAAGTGATGGGACAGGATGTCATGATCTTCATTTTGAATGTTGAGTTTTAAGCAAGCTCTTTCACTGTCTTCTTTCACTTTCATCATGAGGCTCTTTATTTCCTCTTCACTTTCTGCCATAAGGGTGGTGTCATCTGCATATCTGAAGTTATTGATATTTCTCCCCAGTCTTGATTCCAGCTGGTGCATCATCCAGCCTGGCTATTCTCATGATGTACTCTGCATATAAGTTAAATAAGCTGGGTGACAATATATAGTCTTGACGTACTCCTTTCCCAATTTGGAACCAGTCCACTGTTACTTGTCTGATTCTAACTGTTGTTTCTTGACCTGCATAGAGGTTTCTCAGGAAGTAGGTCAGGTGGTCTGGTATTCCTACCTCTTTAAGAATTTTCCACAGTTTGTTGTGATAGACACAGTCAAGAACTTCAGTGTAGTAGATGTTCTTCTGGAATTCTCTTCCTTTTCCTATGATCCAATGGATGTTTGCAGTTTGATCTCTGGTTCCTCTGCCTTTTAAAATCCAGCTTGTACATCTGGATGTTCTGGGTTCACATACTGTTGACATAGCTGGAAGGATTTTGAACAATACTTTGCTACCATGTGAAATGAGTGCAGTTGTGCAGTAATTTGAACATTCTTTGACATTTCCCTTATTTGGTATTGAAATAAAAAATGACCTTTTCCAGTCCTGTGGGCACTGCTGAGTTTCCAAATTTGCTGGCATATTGAGCAGCACTTTAACAGCACCATCTTTTAGGATTTGAGATAGCTCAGGTGGAATTTCATCACCTCCACTAGCTTTGTTCATAGTGATGCTTCCTAAGGCCCACTTGACTTCACACTCCAGGATATTTGGTTCTAGGTGAGTGATCACACCATCATGGTTATCTGGGTCATTAAGATCTCTCTTGTATAGTTATTCTGTATATTCTTACCGCCTATTCTTATTATCTTCTGCTTCTCTTAGACCCATACACTTTCTGTCCTTTATAGTGCATCTCTTTGCATGAAATGTTCCTGTGGTGTCTCTAATTTTCTTTAAGAGCTCTCTAGTCTTTCCCATTCTATTGTTTTCCTCTATTTCTTTGCAATGTTCACTTAAAAAGGCTTTCTTATCTCTCCTTGCTATTCTTTGGAACTCTTCATTTAGATGGTTATATCTTTCCTTTTCTCCTTTGTCTTTCACTTCTTTTTTTCAGCTCTTTGTAAGGCCTCCTTGTACAACCATTTTGCCTTTTTACACTTGTTTTTCTTGGGGATGATTTTGATCACTGCATCCTGTACAATGTTATGCACCTCCATCCATAGTTCTTCAGGCACTCTCTCAGATCTAATCCCTTGAATCAATTTGTTACTTTCACTGTATAATCACAAGTAATTTGATTTAGGTCATACCTGAAAGGCCTGGTGGTTTTCTCTATGTTCTTCAATTTAAATCTGCATTTTGCAATAAGGAGTTTATGATCTGACAAACAAGTCATCTCTTGCTCTTGTTTCTGCTAACTGTAGAGATCTTCATCTTCAGCTACAAAAAATATAATCAATCTGATTTCAGTATTGACCATCTGGTGATGTCCATGTAGAGTCATCTCTTGTGTTGTTGGAAAAGGGTGTTTGCTATGACCAGTGCATTCTCTTGGGAAAATTCTGTTAGCCTTTGCCTTGCTTCATTTTGTACTCTAAGGCCAACCCTGCCTGTTACTCCAGGTCTCTTAATGGCCTACTTTTGCATTCCAGTACCCTATAATTAAAAGGACATCTTTTTTGGTGTTAGTTCTAGAAGTTCTTGTTCGTCTTCACAGAACCATTCAACTTCAACTTCTTTGTCATTAGTGGTTGGGTCATAGACTTGGATTACTGTGATATTGAATGGTTGGCCTTGGAAATGAACAGCGATCATTCTGTTGCTTTTGAGATTGCACACAAGTAATCATTTTGATTACTATTTATTCAATTTAACTTTGTTTTCTTATTAGTTGTAATTCTCTAGTAATAAGTTGTGTGATTTTCATGATTGGTTTGGGTTTATATTATTCACATTTGCCATTTTGTCACATTGCTTCTTCACAATATATTGCTATGATTTTTGGTTAAAAAAAACAATTACATGTTTAAAGATATTTGAATAATAAGGTAAAAGATTTTAAGATTTAAAGAGTAAGGAAAAAGATTTTATACTTTCTTCAAAATTGGGCAAGGAGTATGTCAAGGCTGTATGTTGTCACCCTGCTTATGTAATTTATATGCAGCGTACATCATGCAAAATACTGGGCTGGATGAATCACAAGCAGAAATCAAGATTGCCAGAAGAAATATCAATAACCTCAAACATGCAGATGCATGCTTAGTCACCTCAGTGGTATCCGACTCTTTGCGACCCCATGGACCATGGCCTGCCAGGCTCCTCTGTCCATGGGATTCTCCAGGCAAGAATACTGGAGTTGGTTGCCATTTCCTTCTCCAGTGATAAAGTATGAAGCAAGTGAAGTGAGTGAAGTGAAGTCACTCAGACGTGTGACTCTTTGTGACCCCATGGACTGCAGCCCAACAGGCTCCTCCATCCATGGGATTTTCCAGGCAAGAGTACTGGAGTGGGTTGCCATTTCCTTCTCCAGACAAATATGCAGATAATACCCCTCTAAAGGCAAAATGTGAAGAACTAGAATCTCTTGTTGAGGATGAAAGAGGAGAGTGAAACAGCTGGCTTAAAACTCAAGATTTACAAAACTAAGATCATGGCATCCAGTCCCATCACTCCACCGCAAATAGATGGGGAAAAAGTGGAAACAGTGGCATATTTTATTTTCTCAGACTCTAAAATGACTGCAGGTTTTTCCAGTAGTCATGTACAAATTTGAGAGTTGGACCATAAATAAGGCTGAGCACTAAAGAACTGATGCTTTCGAACTGTGATGTTGGAGAAGACTCTTGGACTATAAGGAGATCAAACCAGTCTTTCCTAAAGGAAATCAACCCTGAATATTCATTGAAAGGACTGATACTGAAGCTGAAGCTCCAACAGTTTGGCCTCCTGATGCAAAGAGACGACTCATTTGAAAGTACCCTGCTACTGGGAAAGATTGAGGGCAGGAGGAGTCAGGAACAACAGAGGATGAGATGGTTGGTTGGCATCACTGACTCAATGGACATGAGTTTGAGCAAACTCCAGGAAACAGTGAAGGAGACGGAAACCTGTTGTGCTGCAGTCCATGGGATCACAAAGAGTTGGACACAACTTACCTACTGAACAATAAATGTCATTCTCATTTCTTGTCTTGTTTTTCCCTTGAGCAGGTCCAGATTCGTCTTACATCTTCTTATATATTCCTCTGCCTGATGGATTTCCTTTTTTATTTTTGGTAACGCTTTTCCTCTGTTGATTTATTATTTCAGTTTTTGCATGTTTGGCAAGGTCTTTATTTTGCTATCATTTTTGAAAGATATTTAAATTGTGTTAAGAATTCTAAGATAATGATTTTGCTTGATTACTTTAATATCTGACCTATTGTTGCTTCAAATAAGATGGGTATTTCTGCCCATCTGTACATAATGTATCCTTTTTTAATCTCCTTTTTAAGATTTCTTCTTCTCCTTTTCTTTTTCCCCCTAGTTTTCAGGAATTTGACTATGGTATGCTTTGGTCTGTTTTTTTTCAAGTTTCCTATGCTTGGATTTCCTGGAGCTTTTTGTATCTGTAGATTAGATTTTAAACTTTTTAGTGTAGATTTATAGATTTTAATTTTTTATTTTTTATTTTTTTTGCTGTTTAACAGTGTTACACAAGTTAATAGTTTCTAACAGCACACATTTTTTTTATTTCACACTTTTTATGTGTTGAAGTCAAAGAAGGCTTAGCTGGGTTTTCTGCAAGATTGCAATCAAGGTATTACCCAAGGATATAGACTCACTGGTGCTTTCCAAGTGGCACAGTGGTAAGGAATCTGCCTGCCAATGCAGAAGATGCAAGAGATGTGAGTTCAATCCATGGGTTGGGAAGATTCCCTGGAAAAGAAAATGGCAACCCACTCCAGTATTCTTGTCTGGAAAATTCCATGGACAGAGGAGACTGGTAAGCTATACAGTCCACAGGATTGCAAAGAGTTGGACACAACTGAGCACACACACATGTAAACTCACTGAACCTCAACTAGGAGAAGAATCACTTTTAAGCCAATGGCGCCCCACTCCAGTACTCTTGCCTGGAAAATCCCATGGATGGAGGAGCCTGGTGGGCCGCAGTCCATGGGGTCACTAAGAGTTGGACACAACTGAGCGACTTCACTTTCACTTTTTCACTTTCATGCATTGGAGAAGGAAATGGCAACCCACTCCAGTGTTCTTGCCTGGAGAATCCCAGGGACGGGGGAGCCTGGTGGCTGCCGTTTATGGGGTCGCACAGAGTCGGACACGACTGAAGCGACTTAGCAGCAGCAGCAACAGCAGTTGTTGGTAGAATTCAATTCCTTATGGTTGTAAGACTGAATATCTTAGTTTCTTTTCAGCTGTTGGCCAGATACTACCCTCAATAATTTGCCTCAATAACAAGGTCCTTATAAAATGGCCAACAGCATCAACAAATTTAGCAAAGGAGAGAGCCTCAGAGTGGGACAAGTGCCATAATCCTATGTAACATAATCACAGAAGTGACATTTAATCACTCTTGCCACATTCTGTTGGTTAAAACAAGTTGCATGACCCATTCATACAAGGGGAGTTCACACAGAATTGTGAAAATCAAAGGGTAGAGACATTAGGTTCAACTCTGAAACTGTCATACCTGGGAAGTTTTTAATTGGAAGTCAGACATTGTAAATATTACTTTGTTGAGACTTGGATTTTTCTGTATTCTATATTCCTCAGTTTTATTTTGAGACTGAGTTATGTAATCTGGAAACAATATTGTTCTTTGGGATCTTGCTTTTAAATTTCTAATAGGTAGAACCAGACAGGCATTTATTCCAGGACAGCAGGCAACTCATCTGGGGGCAAGTTTGCTCCCAGAGGACATTTGGTAATGGCTAATATGCAGAGTACATCATGAGAAATGCTGGACTGGAAGAAGCACAAGCTGGAATCAAGATTGCTGGGAGAAATATCAATAACCTCAGATATGCAGATGACACCACCCTTATGGCAGAAAGTGAAGAGGAACTAAAAAGCCTCTTGATGAAGGTGAAAGTGGAGAGTGAAAAAGTTGGCTTAAAGCTCAACATTCAGAAAACTAAGATTTTGGCATCTGGTCCCACCACTTCATGGGAAATAGATGGGGAAACAGTGGAAACAGTGTCAGACTTTATTTTTCTGGGCTCCAAAATCACTGCAGATGGTGACTGCAGCCATGAAATTAAAAGACGCTTACTCCTTGGAAGGAAAGTTATGACCAACCTAGATAGCATATTCAAAAGCAGAGACATTACTTTGCCAACAAAGGTTCGTCTAGTCAAGGCTATGATTTTTCCTGTGGTCATGTATGGATGTGAGAGTTGAACTGTGAAGAAGGCTGAGCACTGAAGAACTGATGCTTTTGAACTGTGGTGTTGGAGAAGGCTCTTGAGAGTCCCTTGGACTGCAAGGAGATCCAACCAGTCCATTCTAAAGGAGATCAGCCCTGGGATGTCTTTGGAAGGAATGATGCTAAAGCTGAAATTCCAGTACTTTGGCCACCTCATGTGAAGAGTTGACTCATTGGAAAAGACTCTGATGCTGGGAGGGATTGGGGGCAAGAGGAGAAGGGGATGACAGAGGATGAGATGTCTGGATGGCATCACTGACTCGATGGATGTGAGTCTGAGTGAACTCCTGGTGTTGGTGACGGACAGGGAGGCCTGGCGTGCTGCGATTCATGGGGTCGCAAAGAATCGAACACGACTGAGCGACTGATCTGATCTGATCTGATCTGAAAGGCATGAATACACTGAGAACTATTGCTACTGGCACCTAGTAAGCTGAGGCCAAGGGTGCTGTTAAACATTCTATAATGCACAATGAGGAATTACTCCAAAATAGAAATACCACTAAGTGAGAAATCCCGATGTATATGAGGCACTTAGGACAATATTTTGCATTGAATATGTTTCCAGTAGTACTGAGGTTAAGAAATGCAGGTCTACGGCTAAATTTGGCTCAGTATTAACACAAAATCCTTATAGATAGTCTACCTGTGACCTATAAATTATGTGGTTTTACTCTTTGGGGAAAACAAGAAATATTTCTAGGCAAATGTGAGCTCTAGATATTTTTCTCTCTAAGTCCTTAAAATGGTTCTTTTCACTACCCTGGGACATTCCTCACACATATATGCTGGTGAATACTAAGAAGTCTTCTATAAGAGCACCTTCCAAAGATCTCTGGAAATCTGTCTCTGATTAACCCCGTTAATTTGGCTATGCAAACTTCAGCCACTTTGTCCTCTCTGGATTCCCAGCCCTATCTTCTCCTGTCAGGGACATTGCTGGATTCTCACTCCAGTTAGCCGGGCAACTAGTTAGCAACTAGCTGGGTGAGCATAGGGCTTATCTCAATGTTTCTCTCCTCTTAGGGATTACTGTCCTTTATCGCCAGGTCTTGGAAATCAAGATGTCTTAAAAATTAACTGTCACTTTACATCAATCATTTTTATTTTTAATTGAAATGTAATTGATATATAACATTTGTATTTGTTTTAGGTATACAACATAATGATTTAATATATGCATGCCTTGTGAAATGATTACCTCAATGAATTTAGGTAATATCCATCACCACATATTAATACAATTTGTGTGTGTGTGGTGAGAACTTTTTGAGATTGCTTTCTTAGCAACTCTCAATATACAATACTGTATTGTTAACTGTTATCATTGTGCTATGCATTAATTCCCAGAACATATTTATCTTGTAACTGGAAATTTGTAACTGTTAACCACCTTCATCCCCGCCACAAACCTCTGGCAAACACCAATCTGTTCTTGACATTTAATATAAGATTTTTTCTCAGATTTCACATGCAAGTGATATCATACAGTGTTTAACTTTCTCTACCTGACTCATTTCCCTAGGCATAACATCCTCAAAGCCCATTCATGTTGTTGTAAATGCAAGAGTTCCTTCTTTTCTATGGCTGTATTATTCCATATTCTCTCTCTCTCTTTGTTTCTAGCTGGAGGGTAAATCTGGTCCCATTTGCCCCAGAAGGCAATGGCACCCCACTCCGATACTCTTGTCTGGCAAATCCCATGGACAGAGGAGCCTGGTGGGCTGCAGTCCATGGGGTCGCACAGAGTCGGGCACGACTGCGCGACTTCACTTTCACTTTTCACTTTCATGCATTGGAGAAGGAAATGGCAACCCACTCCAGTGTTCTTGCCTGGAGAATCCCAGGGAAGGGGGAGCCTGGTGGGCTGCCGTCTATGGGGTCGCACAGAGTCGGACACGACTGAAGCGACTCAGCGGCTACAGCAGCAGCAGCAGCTCAGAAGGGGAAGCACTCCATTTCTCTGAATGTTTTGTTTTGTATTAGATATCTTGTACGAGGGAACAGTAGAGACAGTGTCCTCCTATCTCGGCTAGTTGTTGCCTTACCTGCTACTTTGTTGTTGTGTACTCACTAAGTTGTGTTTGACTCTTTTGTGACCCCATAGACTGTAGCCCACCAGTCTCCTCCGTCCACGGGATTGGGTTGCCATTTCCTTCTTCAGGGGATCTTCCCAACCCAGGGATGGAACCCACATCTCCTGCATTGGCAGGCAGATTCTTTACCACTGAGTCACCAGGGAAGCCCAGCTGCTATTTTAGTCAGTTTCAATACCTTACTGGTTGAAAATACAGGCACTGAATTCCAAATTATTTCTCTTTTAAAATATCATGGCTATTACAGTGCATGGTTAATAAAAACCAAAATGACATGGAAAACATGACTCTCCGTCATAAATCCCTGGGTTACTCACCCAGATGCAAAATCTTTTCAGATTTAGTGTATTTTTCTCCTTCTTTTTCTTTCTCTCAGTGTGTGCATGTGGACACTACACATCTCCACACTAAAGTTTGCCTACCTGTGAGTTTTTGGTGTCGTGTATATTACTTCACTGTCAACTTTCTCGTTTTGATTTTTTGTTGAATCTTGCTTCAAAGGACTATTTTGTCACCAATTCTTAGTAAATCTGTTATTTTAAAGTTTTCCAATCTCTTAATTAATACTTTATTTCCTTATATGGTTCCTTTGCATAATAAAATGTACCTTAATTCACTGCAAGGACATTGGAAAGCAATCAAATATAGTAGGAAACATCTGTTTTTAATCACCTCTGGAAACTAGTACCACTAATTTTGCTTTGTTAAATAGCCGTTTAAATTAAAAAGATCATCTTGTAACAAAATTTTGATCTGCCTTTGTTAAAACTTGAAATATCAAATGTCTGTATCCATTGACTTCTGATGAATTATAGTTTATCAAACTCATTGCTAAAACTGTGAACTCTTTCTTGCTCATAGTTTTATTCAAATTCTAGTATTCATAAATGAGGACACTGAGGCAGAGAGAGGTAAAGGAGCTGGCTTAAGGTCTTTTTATTGCCAAGTGGCAAGTCAGGATTCAAACACAGGGAGTCTGTCTCCAGTCTGTGCTTGTCCAGGGAAAAGTAGCCTCTGAAATAAGAAGCAGCAGCATGATAGAACAGGAGGAGCACAGAGCAGGGGAGTTTGCTGCTGTATAAATTTGTAAAAGCAACTTACCCTCTCTGGGTCTTGTTTTCTGATCTGTAAAATTGGAGGGGTTTGGTTTAAATTAGAGATTTGCAAACTTTTCCTGTATAAGACAGTATAATATTTTAGGTTCTGCAAACCATTTCACAACTATCAACTCTACTGTTGTAGAATGAAAACAGCCACAGACAATACAGAAGTGAATGAGAATGGCTATGTGTCAACAAAACTTTATTTACAAAAATTATGAGGCAGACTGGATTTGGCCCATGGGCTGTAGTTTTCCCTGCTTTCATCTATAATAATATTAAAAGTTATTTACTTTCTCCCATTATGTCCTGAGGCAGAACATCATAACGAGAAAAGTAATCCTAGATTTTATGTTTTCAATTTCTAATTAACTGTTTCTTAGATTAGAACCATAACTGGTAAGTTACTCAAAATTCCAGTTTGGAAATCACAGCATTGACATTCACTAGGTTAAATGATTGTGATCGGGTCATTTGACTATTCTGAGACTTGGTTTCTTTGCAGAATGACAATGATGATATTTAACCTATGTAAGTTTTTATGAGGATTAAGTCAGATAATGTTTGTGAGTGTATTTTGAAAATATCACTTTCACGGTATTTGTTCTGTGTTGACTCTCCCACAGGAGTACCAGTTCATGATAGGGCTCAGTAATGGTATGCTCTGGGCATCTTATTTTGTCACGTTCCTTCTGATGTTTTTAATTATCGTCTGTATACTGTGCGTGGTTTTATTTGTCAAGGCAAGTATCTATTTGAATGCATCACGCTGCAGGGACACTTTGAGAGGGATAAAATAATTGTGGGTGGGAGCTGCATGGGTTTTAGGTTGCAAAAGAATAGATGTGTTTATCATTGACCCTCTGGGGAATTCAGAAGCTGCTCAGTCTATCAGCAGACACAAACCATTGATCCTTTCTGTGGGAACTGAGTTATTTAGTTAAATGTTGCCATTTCACTTGGAGGTACGGAAATGTTTTAAGGCTGTTTTATTTCACCCCCTTGTTTTCCTGTGACATCGCTTCCAGTGTGACTAAACTGGCTTCACAATTGTATTGTAGATCGTACCTGTAGTTGTCCTCCAAAACAGCGACCCATCCCTCATCTTTGTCTTTTTCCTGTGTTTTGTCGTGGCCACCATAACCTTCGGCTTTCTGATTACCACATTCTTCGATAAAAGTGAGTACAAGGCTCCTTCCGTGAAACATTTTAACTGTTTCAATTGACTAAAAGAGGATTTTATATGGTAGTTTCTTCTAAGTTTTAGTTGCCACTTCATATAGAGCCTCTGCTTGCATTCTAAATTTGTCTAAAAATATACATGTCATATAAACGTGAAATGATTTGAGAGGAAGGGCAAAAATTGGTGAAAATTACTATATTAATAGCATAGGATGCATGGGAAAAGAGAATAAAAATCAACATAAGATCACATGTGACAAGAGGATATAAACTAAAATACGGTCATGTGAAAGCATTTATTTATTCATCACTCACTCAGTGAAGTCTTTGGATCACTTATCACATACCTGGAACATTATCAAATATACCAAAAAAAAAAAAAAAGAGAGAGAATTTTCTGCCCTGTTCTCACTTACAAGAGGGATGTGTGAGTGAACAAATTCAAACTAGCCCAGTTAGGGAATTTGTAGAATTGCTTCTCCTGTGGCCATTTTCTATTATTTATTTTAAAAATAAGTAAATTTTGTTTTTCAGAAAACAAACCTTCACCATTTTTTGGCTTTTATATCTATCTTATATGCTAAACAATTAAAATATTGCCTTCTTTCAACCATATAGGGCACAAGTACCATGAAGCAAATGTTTTATGGTAGAGAAATTTGTATTTTTATTGTTTTTAGCAGCAACACCTGTTGGCTTGTTCTTACAAAATAGAGCAAAATAACTACCCTCTACCACAGAGCACAGGAGAGCTATGAGTGGAGAGAATTATGTCAAAGTAAGCCTGAAGATAGTGGCAGTGGCTTAGTCACTAAGTTGTCTCTGACTTTTGCCACCCCACACTCTGTAGCCTGCCAGGAGTCTCTGTCCATGGGATTCCCCAGGCAGGAATACTGGTGTGTGTTGCTTAAATGTGACATGCCAAAGGGTAACATAAAGTAGGCAAATGTCAATGAATGACTTACTTGCCTAAAACAAGTATATCCCTGGATCGGAAAGATCCCCTGGAGAAGGAAATGGTGAGCCATTCCAGTACTCTTGCCTGGGGAATTCCATGGACAGAGGAGCCGGGCAGACTAGAGTCCATGGGATCGCAAAGAGTCAGACACGACTGAGCAACTAGCTTTCATTTTTCATAATACAAACACCCAGATGACTCTCTTTGATGATTTTGTTGTCAGTCTTTTTAATGTATTTTTATAAAATATAATAAGTAAAATTTTGAAATATAAGACTGAGAGTATTTAGAAAGTGACTAAAGCTTTTCCGTTTCAAAAATTCCAAAATAAATGGTAATTAGGTAGGTATATTCTTATGATGTTATGAGGGATGTTGTACTTCTAGAGGTTATTAAGCTAAGTGGTCATAAATAAAAAATAAAAAGGCAAGATTTTATAAATATAAGGATCAATTCTTCTTTAAATAAGTAAATATCCACATCATTGTATAAGAAAGAGCAAATTCCAGAAAAGTTCCTTCCTCATGCTACTCATCTATTCATTCAAGCAAGCAAGCAAAGTATTTATTAAACAACTACTCTCTGTTAAGCACTGCTTAAATGCTGATGATACAGTAGTGAACAACACTGGTAACACAGTGGTGAACAAGGCAGAAAATTCCTCTTCTAGAGTTTACATTTTAGAGCTCTTTTGTAGTAAAATAGGGGTATTTCTACTGCAAAATTTTGTATGTTATGTACTGACCATGTTTTCCATCTTACCTTTCAGCTTCATTGGCTGTTTCTATTGGAGGTTTCCTCTTTTTCCTTACCTTCTTTCCATTTGTAGTGGTCATCACCATGTATGGAATGTTGAGCCGCACGGGGAAGCTGGCTTCCTGTCTCCTTTCAAATATTGCAGTAGCTTTGGGGATTACTACTATAAGCAAGTTGGAAATAAAGGGTGGGTTTTTTCTTTATAAAAGATTTACTTTGATGATTTGATTCCTAGGAAGAAAATGTAGGTGATCTGGGATTGGCAGTATAGTAAGTGGAAAATGGGTAAAAGGAACTTTAGTGTCTCTTAAATATTTTTACTGGTGTGTACTATTTTTATCATAAAAATGATATTTATATACTATATATGTATACAGTATATATAAATTTATACATGAAATATGTACATGTAAATGTATATACAAATGTTTATTTGTTTGTTTTCATGCCTTTATATCAGTGACCTATCTGGGGGAAAATTTTGCTACCTAGGGAATGTTGACAATGTTCAGGGATATTTCTGGTTTCTAATTGTCATAACTGGTGGAGGATTGCTACTGATATCAGTGGGTAGCAGTCAGAGATGCTATTAAACATCCCACAAAGTACAGGACTGCTGCTGATATAATTACCTAGCTCCAAATGTCAATAGCACCAAAGCTGAAGACATTCTGTTCAATATCCATATATTAAAATATATGAGTTCACACTGTTACATCTAGTTTCAATTTAATATCAATTTCCTGGCAGTTCAGTAGTATGGACTCTGCATTTTCACTGCTGAGGGCCTGATTCAATACCTATTTGGGGAACTAATACCCCACAAGTCATGCAGTTCTTCCTACCAAAATAAGTTCTTCCTACCTTTTTCAGTTTCTTGTATTTATTTCCCTTTCCAACCATGAGAAATCTGACCCCCACCATTGTCAGAATAACTACTAAGTTGCTTAATTTTGCAATATTCATAAATGCTTACAGAAATGTTGATCTACTCCACTGTAAAGAACTAATATTTTAAGTAGGGTGATTGCTTGCAAATCTTTTTACATTTAATCTGAGTCTAGGTAGTCAAAGTACTGTGTCCAAAAATTATTTAGATTAGTATTTCTTATTACTTTCAGTGGCTCAGTTGTGTCTGACTCTTTGCAACCCCATGTACTATAGTCCACCAGGCTCCTCTGTTCATGGGATTCTCCAGGCAAGAATCCTGGAGTGGGTTGCCATTTTCTTCTCCAGGTGACCTTCCCGACCCACGGATTGAACCTGGGTCTCCTGCATTGCAGGCAGATTCTTTACCATCTGAGTTACCAGGGAAGTATTACTTTTAGTGTGGTTATGTTATTCTTTTGAAATATGGATATGTACATCTGTTTCTGCCAAATTTTTAATCTCACCATCATTGCTTATTTAATATAAATTTCTAAATATGCAGATATTAACACAGATGTTTAAAAGTAAAATCCTAGAAAATAAAGTATACTACTACTACTACTACTACTACTAAGTCGCGTCAGTCGTGTCCGACTCTGTGCGACCCCATAGACGGCAGCCCACCAGGCTCCTCCATCCTTGGGATTCTCCAGGCAAGAACACTGGAGTGGGTTGCCATTTCCTTCTCCAAAAATAAAGTATACTCAGATAAAAATCATTCCCTCCCCATACCAGTACTTTGCTCCCTTGTAGGTAAGTCTTATTTATTTCTGTTTTATCTTCTCTGTGATTTATATTCTAAGAAGATTAACAATACTGTATATTTTCATATTTATCTCACCATTAAGTAAAATTATTGGTGTAATGTATACACATTTACAATGTGCTTTTCTTCAGCCAACAATATATTCTAGAAATCTTTCCCTATGAACACAGATATATTTATTGTTTTTTACAGATACATGGTGTGGATGTGGCATAGTTCATTCAAACAATCAACTATGCATGAACATTTAGGAGATTTACAATATTTTTAAAAATTAATTTATTTATTTTAATTGGAGGAAAGTTACAATATTGTGATGATTTTTGCCATACATCAACATGAGTCAGCCATGTGTATATGTGTGTCTCCCTATTCTGAACCCCCTCCCAGTTCCCTCCCCAACCTATCCATCTGAGTAGTTGCAGAGCTCTGGCTTTGGGTATCCTGTCTCATGCATTGAACGTCTTTGGTAATCTATTTTACATATGGTAAAATACATGTTTCAATGCTATTCTCTCAAATTATCCCACCCTCACCTTCTCCTACTGAGATCAAGAGTCTGTTCTTTATATTTGTATCTGCTTTGCTGCTCTGCACATTGGGTCGTTGGTACCATCTTTATAAATTCCATATATATGCATTAATATGCAGTATTTGTATTTCTCTTTCTGACTTGCTTCACTCTGTATAACAGGCTACAGTTTCATCAACCTCATTAGAACTGACTCAAATGTGTTCTTTTTTATAGCAGAGTAATATTTCACTGTGTATATGTACCACAACTTCCTTATCCATTCATCTGCCAATGGACATCTAGGTTGCTTCCATGTCCTAGTTATTATAAATAGTGCTGCAATAAACATTGGGGTACATGCGTCTCTTTCACTTCTGGTTTCCTCAAGGTGTCTGCCCAGCAGTGAGATTGCTAGGTCATATTACAGTTCTAGTCCCAGTTTTTAAAGGAATCTCCACACTTTTCTCCATAGTGGTTGTACTAGTTTGCATTCCCATCAACAGTGCAAGAGTGTTCCCTTTTCTCAACACCTTCTCCAGCATTTATGGTTTGTAGACTCTTTGATGATGGCCATTCAAGATGATACCTCATTGTGGTTCTGATTTGAATTTCTCTAAAAATGAGTGAAATTCAGCATCTTTTCATGTGTTTATTAGCATGTCTTCTTTGGAGAAATGTCTGTTTAGTTCTTTTGCCAATTTTTGATTGGGTGGTTTATTTTTCTAGTATTGAGCTTCATGAGTTGTTTGTATATTCTGGAAATTAATTATTTGTTATTTGTTTCATTTGCTATTATTTTCCCCCATTCTGAACTCATTCTATGAGGCCACCATCATCCTGATACCAAAACCAAAGATGCCACACACACACACAAAAAAAAAACTGCACGGCAATATCATTAATGAACATAGATGCAAAAATCCTCAACAAAATTCTAGCAAACAGAATCCAACAACATATTAAAAAGACTATACATCATGATCAGGTGTGCTTTATTCTAGAGATGCAAAGATTCTTCAGTATTCATAAATCAATCAACATGATACACCATATTAACAAATTGAAAGATAAAAGCCATATGATTATCTCAATTGATGCAGATAAAGCCTTTGACAAAATTCAACACCCATTTATGATATACCAGAAAGCAGGCAGAGAAGGGACATACCTCAACATAATAAAAGCCACATACGACAGATCCACAGCAAACATTATCCTCAATGGTGAAAAACTGAAAGCATTTCCTCTACAATCAGGAACAAGACAAGGGTATCCACTCTCACCACTACTATTCAACGTAGTTCTGGAAGCCTTAGCCACAGAAATTAGAGAAAAAAAGGAAATAAAAGGAATCCAGGTTGGAAAAGAAGAATCTCTTATTGTTTGCAGATGACATGATCCTCTATCTAGAAAACCCTAAAAATGCCACCAGAAAATTACTAGACCTAAACAATGAATATAGTAAAGTTGCAGGATATAAAACTAATACACAGAAATCCCTTGCATTCCTATACACTAACAATGAAAAATATAAAGAAAAACTAAGGAATGAATCCCATTCAACATTGCAATGAAAGGAATAAAATATTTAGGAATAAATTTACCTAAAGGAACAAAAGACCAGAAAACTATAAAACATTGATTATATTATATGAAAAAATCAAAGATGACACAAATAGATGGAAAAATATACCATGTTCATGGATTGGAATAATCAGTATAGTGAAAATGAATATAATACCCAAAGCAATCATAGATTCAATGCAAAAGCTATCAAACTAACAATGGTATTTTACACAGAACTAGAACAAATAATTTCACAATTTATATAAAAGCACAAAAGACTCTGAATAGTCAAAGCAATCTTGAGAAATAAGAATGGAACTAGAGGAATTAACCTTCCTGACTTCAGACTATACTACAAAGCTACAGTCATCAAGACAGTATGTTACTGGCAGAAAGACAGAAATATAGATCAGTGGAACCAAATCGAAAGCCCAGAGATAAATCCACTCACCTATGGACACCTTATATTTGAAAGGAGGCAAAAATATATAATGGAGAAAAGACAGTCTCTTCAACAAGTGGGGCTGGGAAAACTGGTCAACTACATGTGAAAGAATGAAACTAGAACACTTTCTAATACCATACACAAAAATAAACTCAAAATGGATTAAAGACCTAAATGCAAGACCAGAAAATATGAAACTCTCAGAGGAAAACATAAGCAGACCACTCTCTGACATAAATCACAGCAAGATCCTCTATGACCACCTCCCAGAATAATGGAAATAAAAACAAAAACAAATAGGACCTAATTAAACTAAAATATTTTGTACAATGAAGAAATTTTAAGCAAGGTGAAAAGACAACCCTCAGAATGGGAGAAAATAATAGCAAAGACTTAATCTCCAAACTATACAAGGAGCTCAAGCAGCTCAATACCAGAAAAGCAAACAACCCAGTCAAGACATGGGCAAAAGAACTAAACAAACATTTCTCCAAAGAAGATATACAGATGGCTAACAAACACATGAAAAGAGGCTCAACATCTCATCATTATAGAAATGTAAATAAAAACTGCAATGAGGTATCATCTCACACGAGTCAGAATGGCTATCATCAAAAAGTTTATAAACAACAAATGCTGGAGAGGGTGTGCAGAAAGGGGGACCCTCTTACATTGTTGGTGGGAATGCAAACTGGTACAGCCACTATGGAGAACAATGTGAAGATTCCTTAAAAAACTGGGAATAGAACTGCCATACAACCTAGTAATTCCACTGCTGGGCATACACCCTGAGGAAACCAGAATTGAAAGAGACACATGTACCCCAGTGGTCATTGCAGCACTATTTACAATAGCTAGGGCATGGAAGCAACCTAGATATCCATTGGCAATGGATGGATAAGGAAGTTGTGTTACATATACAGAGTGGACTATTACTCAGCTATAAAAAGCAATGCATTTTCAGCTCTGATGAGGTGATGAACCTGGGGCCTATTGCTTTTTCAATGATCCAGCGGATGTTGGAACAGTTTTAGATTTATAAAAAATTGAACAGAGAGTACTAACAGTTCCTGTATAGCCTTCAACACACAGTTTCCTTCATCATTATTTTTATGTTGAAGTATAGTTGATTTACAATATTATGTGTTTCAGGTGTACAACACAATGATTCAATATTTTTATAGATTATATTCCATTCCAAGATTTTATAAAATAGTGGCTATATTCACTGTGCTATTTGATGTATCCTGTATTTTATACATAATAGTTTGTACCTCTTAAACCCCAACCCCTTATTCCTCTATCCCCTTCCTTCTCCCCACTGGTAACCACACGTTTTTTCTCTTTAAGCCTGTTTCTGTTTTTGTATACTCATTAGATTGTTTTTAGATTCCATATATAAATGATAACATACAGCATTTGTCTTTCTGACTTATTTCATTATGTATAATACCCTCCAGTCCATCCTGTTGTAGCAAATGGTCAAATTTCATTCTTTTTATGGCTAATATTTCATTACATGTATTATTATGTATACCATTATTTATTCATCTTTAATGGATACTTAGGTTGCTTCCATAGCTTGGCTATTGTAAATAATGCTCCTACAAACATTGGGGCATGTGTATCTTTTCAAATTAGCATTTTTGTTTTCTTTGGCTATATACTCATAAGTGGCATTGATGGATCATATGGTAGTTCTCATTTTAGTTTTTTGAGGAACCTCCATACTGTTTTCCATGCAGGGTGTACCAATTTACATTTCCACCAACAGTGTACTGAAATTCCCTTTTCATATCCTCACCAATATTTGTTATTTGTAGTCTAGCTGTGACCTTTTCTTTTCCACCTAGAGAACTTTCTTTAACATCTGTTATACAGTTGGTACGGAGAAGGCAATGGCACCTCACTCCAGTACTCTTGCCTGGAAAATCCCATGGATGGAGGAGCCTGGTAGGCTGCAGTCCATGGGGTCACTAAGAGTCAGACACAACTGAGCGACTTCGCTTTCACTTTTCACTGTCATGCATTGGAGAAGGAAACGGCAACCCACTCCAGTGTTCTTGCCTGGAGAATCCCAGGGACGGGGGAGCCTGGTGGTTGCCGTCTATGGGGTCACACAGAGTCGGACACGACTGAAGTGACTTAGCATAGCATAGCATAGCATACAGTTGGTTTGATAATGCTGAATTATTTTAGGTTTTGCTTGTAAAGATCTGATTTCTCCATCAAATATGAATGACAGCCTTGTTGGCAAGAGGATTCTTGATAGTAGGTTTTTCACTTTCATTGCTGTTTTTTGATTTGTAATAATCTATGATTTTATTTGCCTTTAAAAGTAGACAAAACTGTTAACTCATAACTCACCTGCCATTTGAACAGAAAACACCATATTCAAATGCATCATTTTCTAGTCTTTGTCACCATCTTCCAGCATTCTATTTTGACAGTTAAATTGAAATGTGCTTTCCATTCCATAGAACTTTTTAAGCATGAATTTTTAAATTTTCTTACAACAAAATCTACAAAAGTATATAATAGCAAATATTAGCTGTATTTAAAATTATTGTTGCTATTATTATTTTTAGCATTCTTCTTAAAGAGATAAGGAAACTGAATGGTTAAGTGAATTGTTTAAAATTCCTCAGTTTATAACAGGAACAGAACACAGTGTTGAATCCACATCCTTTGTTTTAAACATTCAAAATATACTAGTTGGCTATGAAATTGGGGTTAAATGAAATAATAGCACAATACTCATTGTGTTGTGTAACTCTTGTCTTCTGGAAAACTGTAATCTATGTTTCTCAGTGCCACTGTTGACCTAGATAAAGCACATACAACGACTCCAGAAACACTGAAGAAAAACAGGCACAGACAGTAGGCAATAAAATGCAGATGTGCTAACGGCAAAAAGAAATATTTGGAAGAATTACAAGCTAAATTTATTATATAATTATTAATCATATAAAGTTTTCACATTCTAAACAGTGGAATCTTCAAGTAAGATTCAAACTTCAGATCATTTGTGAGAAGGTCAAATAGTAGTTAAAATGAAGTGAATTAGGAGCAGTGGAGTTGTGCTCTTAGGCTAGATGTTTGCTGCCTTGGATAAGTTTAAGCCACTATAGACTAATTTCTTCATTTAAAAAAATTTGTTTATTTAATATAGTTATTTTAGTTGGAGGCTAATTACTTTACAATATTGTAGTGGTTTTTGCCATACAGTGACATGAATCATGCTCAAAATTTTCCAAGCCAGGCTTCAGCAGTACGTGAACCGTGAACTTCCAGATGTTCAAGCTGGTTTTAGAAAAGGCAGAGGAAACAGAGATCAAATTGCCAACACCCACTGGATCATGGAAAAAGCAAAAGAGTTCCAGAAAAACATTTATTTCTGCTTTATTGACTATGCCAAAGCCTTTGACTGTGTGGATCACAATCAACTGTGGAAAATTCTGAAAGAGATGAAAATACCAGACCACCTGACCTGCCTCTTGAGAAATCTGTATGCAGGTCAGGAAGCAACAGTTAGAACTGGACATGGAACAACAGACTGGTTCCAAAATAGGAAAAGGAGTACATCAAGGCTGTATATTGTTACTCCGCTTATTTAACTTATATGCAGAATACATCATGAGAAATGCTGGGCTGGAGGAAGCACAAACTGAAATCAAGATTGCCAGGAGAAATATCAATAATCTCAAATATGCAGATGACACCACCCTTATGGCAGAAAGTGAAGAACTAAAGAGCCTCTTGATGAAAGTGAAAGAGGAGAGTGAAAAAGTTGGCTTAAAGCTCAACATTCATAAAACTAAGACCATGGCATCTGGTCCCATCACTTCATGGGAAATAGTGGAAACAGTGTCAGACTTTATTTTTGGGGGCTCCAAAATCACTGCAGATGGTGATTGCAGCCTTGAAATTAAAAGACACTTACTCCTTGGAAGGAAAGTTATGACCAACCTAGATAGCATATTGAAAAGCAGAGACATTACTTTGTCAACAAAGGTCCATCTAGTCAAGGCAATGGTTTTTCCAATAGTCATGTATGGATGTGAGAGTTGGACTATAAAGAAAGCTGAGCATCGAAGAATTGATGCTTTTGAACTGTGGTGTTTGAGAAAACTCTTGAGAGTCCCTTGGACTACAAGGAAATTCAACCAGTCCATCCTAAAGGAGATCAGTCCTGGGTTCATTGGAAGGACTGATGTTGAAGCTGCAACTCCAATACTTTGGCCACCTGATGCGAAGAGCTGACTCATTTGAAAAGACCCTGAGGCTGGGAAAGATTGAGGGCAGGAGGAGAAGGGGACGACAGAGGATGAGATGGTTGGATGGCATCACCGACTCAATGGACATGGTTTTGGGTGGACTCCAGGAGTTGGTGATAGACAGGGAGGCCTGGCATGCTGCGGTTCATGGGGTCACAAAGAGTTGGACACGACTGAGCGACTGAACTGAACTGACATGAATCAGCCATGGGTGTAATGTGTTGCCCGTCCTGAAACCCCTCCCACTTCCCTCCCCATTCCATCCTTCAGTGTTGTCCCATTGCACCCGCTCTGGGTGCCCTGTTTCATGCATTGAACTTGGACTGGTGATCTGTTTCACATATGATAATATACATGTTTCAATGCTATTCTCTCAAATCATCCCACCCTTGCCTTCTCTCACAGAGTCCAAAAGTCTGTTCTTTATATCTGTGTCTCTTTTGCTGTCTCACATATAAGGTGGTCATTACCATCTTTCTAAATTCCATATATACACGTTAATATACTATATTGGTGTTTTTCTTTCTGACTTACTTCACTCTGTATCATAGACTCCAGTTGGTGGAGCCTATGATACAGTTTCATCCACCTCTCAAACTAATTTAAATGCATTCTTTTTAATAGCTGAGTAATATTCCATATTGTGTGTGTGTATATATATATGTGTGTGTG
Organism: Bos taurus; assembly: GCF_002263795.3. NCBI lineage: Eukaryota > Metazoa > Chordata > Mammalia > Artiodactyla > Bovidae > Bos > Bos taurus. The sequence goes on from NC_037352.1 coordinate 19,189,506, forward strand.
TGTGTGTGTGTGTGTATGTATATGTATGTGTATGTATATGTATTTATACATATATATATACCACAGCTTTCTTATCCATTCATCTGCTTATAGACATCTAGGTTGCTTCCATGTCCTAGTTACTGTAAACTGTGCTGTGATGAACGTTGGAGTCCGCATGTCTCTTTCAGTTCTGGTTTCCTCAGTGTGTACGCCCAGCAGTGGGATGGTAGTGTCGTATGATAAGAATTAGACTAAGAAATATTGTTGTTTTGTTGTTCAGCCACTAAATTGTGTCTGACTCTTTGCAGCTTCATGCACTGAAGGCTCCTCTGTCCTACACTATCGCCTGGAATTTGCTCAAATTCTTGCCCATTGAGTTGGTGATGCTATGTAATCATCTCATCCCAACCACCCCTTCTCCTTTTGCCTTCAGTCTTTCCTAGCATCAAGGTCTTTTCCAATGAGTTGGCTTTTCACATCAGATAGCCAAAGTTTTGGAATTTAAGCTTCAGCATCAGTCCTTCCAAATGAATATTCAGGCTTGATTTCCTTTAGGATTGACTGGTTTGATCTTGCAGTCCAAGAGACTCTCAAGAGTCTTCTCTGCCCCAACAATTCAGAAACATCCATTCTTTGGTACTCAACTTTCTTTATAGGCTAACTCTCACATCCATACATGACTACTGGAAAAACCATAGCTTTGACTATATGGATCTTTGTTGTCAAATTATGTCTGCTTTTTAATACATTGTCTAGATTTGTCATAGCTTTCCTTACAACGAACAAGCCTGTTAATTTCATGGCTGCAGTCACCATCTGCCATGATTTTGAAGCCTAAGAAAATAAAATCTGTCACTGTTTTCAATTTCCCCCCGTCTATTTGCCATGAATGATGGGACCAGATGCCATGATCTTAGTTTTTTGAATATTGAGTTTCAATCCAACTTTTCACTCTTCTCTTTTACCCTCATCAAGAGACTATTTAGTTTCTCTTCACTTTCTGCCATTATAGTGATATCATCTGCATATCTGAGGTTGTTGATATTTCTCCTGGCAACCTTGATTCACAATTTCACTCATCTCACATGCTAGTAACGTAATGCTCAAAATTCTTCAAGTCAGGCTTCAGCAATACATGAACCGTAAAATTCCAGATGTTCAAGCTGGTTTTAGGAAAGGTAGAGGAAACAGAGATCAAACTGCCAACATCCGTTGGATCATCAAAAAAGCAAGAGAGTTCCAGAAAAACATTTATTTCTGCTTTATTGACTATGCCAAAGCCTTTGACTGTGTGGATCACAATCAACTGTGGAAAATTCTGAAAGAGATGAAAATACCAGACCACCTGACCTGCCTCTTGAGAAACCTGTATGCAGGTCAGGAAGCAACAGTTAGAACTGGACATGGAACAACAGACTTATTCCAAATAGGAAAAGGAGTACATCAAAGCTGTATATTGTCACCCTGCTTATGTAACTTATATGCAGAGTACATCATGAGAAATGCTGGGCTGGAGGAAGCACAAGCTGGAATCAAAATTGCTGGGAGGAATATCAATAACCTCAGATATATAGATGAAACCACCCTTATGACAGAAAGTGAAGAAGAACTAAAGAGCCTCTTGATGAAAGTGAAAGAGGAGAGTGAAAAAGCTGGCTTAAAGCTCAACATTCAGAAAACTAAGATCATGGCATCCAGGCCCATCACTTGATGGCAAATAGATGGGGAAACAGTGGAAACAGTGGCTGACTTTATTTTTCTGCGCTCCAAAATCACTGCAGATGATGATTGCAGTCATGAAATTAAAAGACACTTACTCCTTGGAAGGAAGGTTATGACCACCCTCGATAACATATTGAAAAGCAGAGACATTACTTTGTCAACAAAGGTTGGTCTAGTTAAGGCTATGATTTTTCCAGTGGTCATGTACGGATGTGAGAGTGGGACTATAAAGAAAGCTGAGCATTGAAGAATTGATGCTTTTGAACTGTGGTATTGGAGAAAACTCTTGAGAGTCCCTTGGACTGCAAGGAGGTCCAACCAGTCCATCTTAAAGGAGATCAGTCCTGGGTGTTCATTGGAAGGACTGATGCTAAAGCTGCCACTCCAATATTTTGGCTACCTGATGCGAAGAACTGACCCATTTGAAAAGACCCTGATGCTGGGAAAGATTGAGGGCAGGAGGAGAAGGGGACGACAGAGGATGAGATGGTTGGATGGCATCACCGACTCAATGGACATGGATTTGGGTGGACTCTGGGAGTTGGTGATGGACAGGGAGGCCTGGCGTGCTGTGGTTCATGGGGTCGCAAAGAGTCGGACACGACTGAGCGACTGAACTGAACTGAACCTTGATTCCATCCTGTAATTCACCCATCCTGGCATTTCCCATAATGTAATCTACATATATGACAAATAAGCAAGGTGGGAAAATATACAGCCTTGTTGTACTCCTTTCCAATTTTGAACCAGTCAGTTATAAGATTCTAACTGTTGGCTCTTGACCTGCTTACAGATTTCTCAAGATGTGGTCTGATACTCCCACCTCTTTAAGAATTTTCCACAGTTTGTTGTGATCCACAGAATCAAAGCTTTAATATAGTCAGTGAAGCAGAAAGAGATGTTTTTCTGGAATTCTGTTACTTTTTATATGATCCAGTGGATGTTGGTTATTTGATCTATGGCTCCTCTTCCTTTTCTAAACACAGCTTGTATATAAATTGAGATATGGAAGTTCTCAATTAATGTGCTGCTGAAGTCTAGCTTGAAGGATTTTGAGCATAACCTTTATAGCATGTGAAATGAGCACAATTGTATGGTAGCTTGAACATTCTTTGGCATTACTCTTCTTTGGTACTGGAATGAAAACTGACCTTTTCCAGTCTTGTGGCCATTGCTGACCTTTCCAAATTTGCTGACATATTGAGTGCAACACTTTAACAGCATCAAGAATCATCAATGCTCCTTATCTCCAAAGTTTTGTGACTGTTTTTTTCGAAGTTCAATAAACTTCTCAGAGAACGTATCAGAAATGTATCAGAGAATTAGCATTAATACTTCAAGCCCTAATTCCTGAATACCTCTTACTAAATTGTTTAAGCCTCAGTTTCCTCAACTGTAAAATTGGGATGACATTACCATTTTACCACTTTACATATTTCTCTTCTGGCCTTTAGAGTTTGTGCTGAAAAATCATCTGATGTCCTTAAGAACATTCTCTTGTATGTTACTTGTTGCTTTTCCTCGTTGCCTTTAATATTTTCTCCTTGTTTTAATTTTTGTCAACTTGATTACTAAGTGTCTTGGCAAGTTTCCTCCTTGGCATACCCTGCTTGGGACTCTCAGCACTTCCTCATCCTTGAGTATTTTCTTTCCCATGTTAGTGAGGTTTTTGATGATTATCTCTTCAAATATTTTCTCAGTTCCTTTCTCTCCCTCTTCTCCTTCTGTTGTTGTTCAGCAGCTAAGTCCTGTCTGACTGTTTGCGATCCCATGAACTGCAGCACCCTAGGCTTCCCTGTCCTTCACTATCACTTGAAGTTTGCTCAAACTCATGTCCATTGAAGCAGTGATACCATCCAACCATCTCATCCTCTGTCACCCACTTCTCCTCCTGCCCTCAATCTTTCCAAGCATCAGGGTCTTTTCCAGTGAGTTGGCTCTTCACATCAGGTGGCCAAATTATTGGAGCTTCAGCTTCAGCATCAGCATTTGCAATGAATATTCAGGATTGATTTTCTTCAGAATTGACTGGTTTGATGTCCTTTCTGTCCAAGGAATTTTCAAGTGTCTTCTCCAGCACCACAATTCAAAAGCATCAAGTCCTCAGTACTCAGCTTTCTTTATGGTCCAACTCTCATTTCCTCCTCCAGGGGATCTTCCTAACCCAGGGATCAAAGGCATATCTCCTGCATTGGCAGGCGGATTCTTTACCATTGAGCCACGTGGGAAGATCAGAAAGGTCTTAATGACTCGAATAATTATGATGTTGTGGTCACTCACCTAGGCCAGACATCCTGGAGTGTGAAGTCAAGTGGATCTTAAGAAGCATTACTACAAACAAAGCTAGTGGAGGTGATGGAATTCCAGCTGAACTGTTTAAAATCCAAAAGATGATGCTGTTAAAGTGCTGTACTCAATATGTCAGCAAATTTGGAAACTCAGGAATGGCCACAGGACTGGAAGAGGTCAGTTTTCATTTCAATCCCAAAAAAGGGCAATGCCAAAAAATATGCCAATTGCTGTACATTTGCACTCATTTACAGACTAGCAAGGTTATGCCTAAAATCCTTCAAGCGAGGCTTCGGTAGTACGTGCACTGAGAACTTCCAGATGTACAGAGTTTCAAAGAGGCAGAGGAACTAGAAATCAAATTGCCAACATTCATTGGATCATGAAGAGAGTTTCAAAAAAACATCTGCTTCTGCTTCACTGACCACACAAAGCCTTGACTCTGTAGATCACAAAAAGCTGTGGAAAATTCTTAAAGAGATAGCAATACCAAACCACCTTACCCGACTCCTGAGAAATCTGTATGCAGGTCAAGAAGCAAGTTAGAACTGGACATGGAATAACTGATTGGTTCCAAACTGGGAAAGGAGCACGTCAAGTCTGTATATTGTCACCCTGCTTATTCAACTTCTATGCAGAGAGCACCATGCAAAAATGCCAGGCTGGATAAATCACAACCTGGAATCAAGTTTGCAGGGAGAAATATCAACAACCTCAGATATGCAGATGATACCACTTTAATGGCAGAAAGGGAAAAGGAACTTAACAGCCTCTTGATGGAGGTGAAAGAAGAGAATGAAAAGACTGGCTTGAAACTCCATATTAAAAATTATGGCTTCCAGTCCCATCGCTTCATTGCAAATACAAGGGGAGAAAGTGGGAGCAGTGACAGATTTTATTTTGTTGGGCTCTAAAATCACTGTGGATGGTGACTGCAGCCATGAAATTAAAATATGCTTGCTCCTTGAAAGGAAAGATATGAAAATAAAAACCTAGACAGCGTATTGGGATTCCCAGGTGGCATTAGTGATAAAGAACCCTCCTGCCAATGCAGAAGACATAAGAGATTCAATCCCTGGGCTGGAAGATTCCCTGGAGGAGGACATGACAACCCACTCCAGTATTCTTTATTCTTGCCTGGAGAATCCCATGGACAGAGGAGCTTCATGAGCTACAGTTCAGGGTCACAAAGAGTCGGACAAGACTGAGCAATTTCGCATGCACACAGACACCGTATTAAAAAGCAGAGACATCACTTTGCTGACAAAGTTCAGTATAGTCAAAGCTATGGTTTTCCCAGGAGTCATGTACAGATGTGAGAGTTGGACCATAAAGAAGTCTGAGGGCCAAAGAACTGATGCTTTTGAATTGTGGTGCTGTGGAAGAGTCTTGAGATTCCCTTGGACTAAAAGAAATCAACCCTGAATATTCATTGCAAGGACTGTTGCTGAAGCTGAAGCTCCAATACTTAAGCCACCTGATTAGAATAGCCAACTCATTGCAAAATACCCTGATGTTGGGGAATATTGAAGGCAAAAGGAGAAAGGGGCTGTGGAGGATAAGATGGTTAGTTAGTATCACTGATTTAATAGGCATGTGACTGAACAAACTCTGGGAGATAGTTGAGGACAGAGGAGCCTGGCATGCTATAGTCCATGAGGTCACAAAGAGTTAGACCTTAGTGAACAGTGACTAATGATACTGAGCATCTTTTCTTGTGGTTATTGCACAATGGTATAACTTCTTTGAAGAATTATTGCACATTGGTACAACTCCTTTACCCATTTTAAAGTCAGTTTATTTTGTTCAGTTGTAAGAATTTTATATATCCTAGATACAAGCCCTTTATTATATATATGATATTTTCATCTATTTTGCAGGTTGTATTTTCACTTTCTTGATAGTACTTTTTCATAGATAAAGGTTTATATTTTTTATCACATTCAATTTATCTCTTTTTTCATTGTGTATGTTTTGGTATTGTCTGTTTGCCAAGTTGAAAGTCATGAGAATCTGCCCCTGTGTTTTTTGTAACAGTTTTTAAAAAATAGTTTTAGCTATTAGGTTGAATTTTTCAATCTAAGTTACTTTTTTTACATATTGCAAGTTGAGTTCAACTTGCATGTGAATATCCAGTTATCTCAACAGTACTAATGGAAAAGAGACTTTGTTCCCAATTTTTCATAGAAACTTGTAAAAAATAAATTCACCATTACTCACAATTGTATTATATTCTTCTATATATCTATTCTTTGCTAGTACCACACAATTTGGTAGTTTTGAAATTGAGAAGTATAAGTCTTCTAATCTAGTTCTTTATCAAGACTGTTTTGGCTATTCAAGGTCCTTTGCAATTCTGTGTAAATTTTACAGTTTAGCTTTTTTATTTCTGCAAAAAGTGCTATTGATATTTCAAAAAATGTTAGAGCTAATAAACAGATTCAACAAAGTTTCAGGATACAAAGCCAACATACAATAATCAGTGGTATATCTACAAATCTGTAATAATCAAAAAGGAAATGAAGAAAATCATTCCATTTACATTAGAATTAAAAGAATAAAATGCTTATGAATATATTTAAACAAGAAGTGCAACATGTATACTGACTGTTACAAAACATTGCTGAAAGAAATTAAAGAAGACATAGGTAAGTAGGAAAACATCCTGTGTTCAGGGATTGGAAGAGTATTTTGTTAATACCTAAAAGGTATTAGGTTCAATGCAATAGTGAAAGTGTAAGCTGTTCAGTCGTGTTCCACGCTTTGCAACCCCAAGGCTATACAATCCATGGAATTCTCCAGGCCAGAATACTGGAGTGGGTAGCCTTTGCCTTCTCCAGAGGATCTTCCCAACCCAGGGATTGAACCTGGGTCTCCTGCATTGCAGGTGGATATATATGCCTATATATATCAGACAAGACACTGATGCTGATAGCATCAGCATCAGTGTCTTGTCTGATTTTGGGGTGCTTTTTGGTTTTTGGAGGGATTCCTTGGTTTTCTTCATTTCCTTTTTGATTATTACTGATTTGTAGATATACCACTGATTATTGTATGTTGGCTTTGTATCCTGAAATTTTGTTGAATGCTTATTAGCTCTAACATTTCTTTTTTTCATGGAAACTTTTGGATTTTCTGTACATGAGATCTGTGAGTAAAGAATTTTTCTACTTTATATCCAATGAGGTTGCCTTTTATTTCTTTATCTTGCCTTATTTTCATCAATATAATATCAAATATGGTGTTGAATAGAAGTGGAAGAGTGGACATGCTTATTTTGTTCTTGGTCTCTAAGGAAAGCTTTCTGTCCTTCACCACTGAGTGTGATTTTTAGTTGTGGGGTTTTTTTAATAGATGATCTTTTATAGGGGATCTTTGTTTTGATTAACAAAGTGCCCTTTTTAAAATAATTTTGTAGAGATTTAAAAATTTTCAATATTGAAATTGAAGTGTTGGATATTATCAAATACTCTTTCTACATCAGTTAAACATGCCACTTTTTAAATTCTGTTGTTTGTTTTGTAGAAGTATGAGTCACAAAAGTATATATTTTGAAAGTGTGCAACAGTACGACTTGATGATTTTATGTCCATACATGAAATAATAATCATATTCAAGCTAATTAACACATACAACACCATGTGCTGTGCTATGCTTAGTCACTCAGTTTTTTCCAACTCTTTGCGACCCCATGGACAGTAGCCCACCAGGCTCCTCTGTCCATGGGGATTCTCCAGGCAAGAATACTGCAGTGGGTTGCCATGCCCTCCTCAGGGGATCTTCCCAACCCACGGATCGAACCCAGGTCTCCCACAATGCAGGAGGATTCTTTACCATCTGAGCCACCAGGGAAGCCCATGAACACTGGAGTGGGTAGCCTATCCCTTCTCCAGGGGAACTTCCTGAGCCAGGAATTGAATTCGGGTCTCCTGCATTGTAGGCGGAATATTTACCAGCTGAGCTACCATAGTTACTTTGTGTGTGTGTGTTAAGAACACTTAGAACTTTCATGTCGATGTATGGCAAAAACCACTACAGTATTCTAAAATAATTAGCCTCCAATTAAAATAAATTACTTAATTTAAATTTTAAAATAAATAATTACAGTAGGAAAAAAGAACTACTTTCTCAGCAAATTTCAAGCATATTTAAATTATTAACTATATTTACTATATTGTAGCTACACAGAATTTATTCATCGTATAGCTGAAAGCTTGAATCTTTTGACAAACAGCTTTCCATTTCCCCCAAACCACAGCCCTTGGCAAACACTGTTAACATGTAAGTGAGATCACACAATATTTCTCTTTCTGTGTCTGACTTATTTCACTTAATATAATGTGTCCTTCAGATTTATCCATGTTGTTGCAAATGGCAGGATTTCTTTATCTTTGTGGCTGAATAATATTTCATTGTGAATATATATACGACATTTTCTTTATTTGTGTATTGATAGATACTTAGTTTTTATGTCTTGGCTATTTTGAAAAATGCTACAGTAAACATGGGAGTGCAGATACCTCTTAAAAGTTCTGTTTTCTTTTTCTGTGTGTGTGTGTATATATATATATATATATATATATATATATATATACACACACATACTTAGTTGAATCGCTGGAATGTATATTTTAAATTTTTTAGAAACTTTATACTGTTATTCATAGTGACTGTACCAGTTTGTATTGCCACCAACAGTGCACCATGGTCAAGAAAATAATATTTAGGAAAGAAATGTTATTTTAACATAAACAGTAAAATGGACTAAAATGGATAGTGTGCCTACATTAAAATAAGTTCAAGTTCAGTTTATGTATCCTGATATGATTAAATCATGTAAGTAGGAACTTATAGTTCCATATATATTTCCATTGTTTTACTTTGAGTTCTTTAGGATAATTATATATAAGAGCATATAATACAATATACTGAGTCTGCTTCTCTGACATTATTACCTATTAAAACAGCTCAGCAAGTAGTTTTCACCAATAGAATAGTCTAAAGCTGCCTCCAAATTAAACACTGTAGGAGTTTTCAAGGAAATTGTTAGTATGAATGAAGAAACAACATATAGTATGTTTCTCTTGCATTTGACTATACATTTAACCAGCACATTAAAATGTTTACATATAACTCAAAAATACGAAAACAAATAACTCCAAACCACCATGTGACACACAGATCTAACAAAGTATATGTGGTCAGAGATTCCGTAAAATATTTAAAGATGGACTGACTTTCCTTCTATGGAAAATGTAGAAAGCGTTTTGAAAGGCCATTGTTTTCAGAGACTGTTGTTCAATGTATACACTTAAGATACAATATTATAGTGTTATAATAAGAAATCCTGTATTAAGATCAATTCAAATTGGATTTCACAAGTTAGTAAACGCTTTTACAAATGCTTTGACAATGTTATAGAAAATGCATCCTTTTACTTTCCATTTTTATGCAATGTAATTATTTGGTGTTTATACAGTTAAAAATTAAAAGCAGCCAAATATTAAACAACATACATATTAAAATTTGGGGTTGTAGTTTGTGTTTTAAAATAAACAGCTTCCTATTGTTTGCTTCAAGCTCTAATAACAGCATAAAGAGAAGCACATTCAAAATACTAATTTACTTTGATAGCAAAGGATTGTTCTTTGAAGATTAATGAAAGTAGCTGCTGCTGCTGAGCCAGGTCAGTCGTGTCCGACTCTATGCGACCCCATAGACGGCAGCCCACCAGGCTCCCCCGTCCCTGGGATTCTCCAGGCAAGAATACTGGAGTGGGTTTCCATTTCCTTCTCCAATGCATGAAAGTGAAAAGTGAAAGTGAAGTCCCTCAGTCGTGCCCAACTCTTCGCTACCCCATGGACTGTATATCCTACCAGGCTCCTCCGTCCATGGGAGTTTCCAGGCAAGAGTACTGGAGTGGAGTGCCATTGCCTTCTCCAATGAAAGTAAACATGACCCATTAAGTTGAAGTGTACTATTTAAAATACTCAGTAGTTTACATAAAATTTTAAAATGTATTTTTATTACTTTTTCTCTACTGTCTCTTCTTTGCGGTGCATGGGCCTTCTCTAGTTGCAGAGCACAGGCTCTAGAGCATGGGGGCTTCAACAATTGTGGCAAGTGGGCTTCGTTCCTCCCCTCCACGCCCTGCAAAACCTGTGTACCCTACATAGTCTGGCAGATTCTTAACTACTGGACCACCAGGAAAGCCTTAAAATATATTTTTTAAAGAGCTAAACATCTGTATTCACTGATAGCAATGGTATACCTACTTGATGATGACTTGAAACAAAACAAATGCCCATAAGGAAAAAATGCTGTAGTTATTTTTATCTAAATTTACTTTTAGTCCATGGTCTAGAAGCATTTTCTTCTTAATACAATACTCCTTTTCTATAAGGCAGTTCCTGGGAGCTAGACTGCTCTAGGTAATGAGACAGTTAAGGTAAAGAGTAATTGCATGCAGTTTAAATAGATAGTAACTTTTTGCTCTGGTTTAGTGAGCTCCTCTAATCAGTTGTATCTAAAAATAGGCAATTCTTTAAAAGGTTCTAATTTCTTTATTATCTGCAATCTTTGGAAATTAATAGTATAAAACTACACAATTAGCAAATGTATTGAAATCTGTGTACAAATTACTTCTAATTTCAAGGTCTCATGTGATAGTGGTTTTTTTTTTTTTAAGTTGCTCCAAAAATAGTTATATACAATTTTATTTTCTTTAAAGGGAACTGCCCATTTTAAATTACATCTGCATCATACCTTAATTTCATAATAGTTTATTTAACAGGTCTTAGTCATGGACTTTTCTAAGATGAGGTTTTATATTTCCCTCCCATAGCTCCTGGTTGTCAGAAAGCCCATGTTTTCCGTTATTGAAGGAGTTTGGTCCTGCTGATGTTAGTGTTTGTCTAATATTTTCTCCCATTTTTAATTTTAGGAGGTATTTCCTCTGGTTTGCTCTCTTCATCTTCTTTAAAAGCTGCTGCTACCGAAAGGATTTATTGGAGCAAGAGCTGAAACAGCTTTGTTAGTTCAGGCATACATGACACAAGTCTCATAAACAAGTTGATGCTTGCTTTCTCTGTTGTCTGACTACCAAATCCAAACTTGCAGATCTTTATAAGCACTGTTGAGAAATGAAGTTTCTCCTTCAGCTCATTGCTTCTCAGCACTTCTCAACTGGCACTTTGTCCCATTGCTCCAGAGGCTTTAGCTAGCTGTGGGTTCTCAGGCTTTTCTCCCTCCTTCCTGCCCATCATTTTCCCCACCACAGCCATGCCAAGGACTCTAGCATTTCTTTTTGATTCTTTCTTATCCATCTCTCTACATTATCAGTCTATGCTTGCATGCTGTGTACTTTTTCCATTAAAGGCCTTATCACGTTAATTATGGTTTCAAATAGTCCTGGTTTATTTTTTAATTAATTGATTAATTTTAATTGGAGGCTACTTACAATATTGTAGTGGTTTTTTCCATACATTGACATGAATCAGCCATGGGTGTACATGTGCTCCCCATCCTGAACCCCCCTCCCAACTCCCTCCCCATCCCATCCCTCAGGGTCATCCCAGTGCACCTGCCCTGAGCACCCTGTCTCATGCATCGAACCTGGACTGGCGATCTGTTTCACATATGATAATATACATGTTTCAGTGCTGTAATAGACCTGGCTTAATATTTCCAACATTTTGCATATCAGAGTCTGATTCTGAAGCTGTTTAGTTTCTTCAATCTGTGTTTTTTTCCCTTTAGTATGCTGTATAAATTTTTGTTCAAATGTGTACATGAGGGTCTAGGGAAAAGGAAATATAATAAATAGGATATTAGTGACATAGAGGTAAGGTGTAGTGGGGAGAGAAAGGATTTCATAGTGCTATGATTGGGCTTTAGTCTTTCGATGAGCTTATGTTGCTGGTCTATGAAATCATCAGTGCTTCTCGGTTTTTTCCTCTTTAGAAAAGACAAGATGACTAGAGCAGGTTGGACTTTTCCTTCCCCTAGGCAGGTTATGCTCTGGTAAAATACTTTCTCATGAATCAGGCCTAATTAAGAATAGAATGCTCTGGCACATTTCAAAATGGTTCCTTCTTCCCTTCTTCCATGATTCCTGGAAGCATGAGGGGAGTTTTCTCGTATATTTGCCATGAGAAACTGATAAGGATCTTGGAGGTAAATGGACAGAAACATGAATTCACAAGTTCCTTATGACTTGAACACCCCTGGACTTCTTAATTCTTTAGACTTGTCCTAGTAAGGCCCCAGCAATTTGTTAATTATAGTTTAGGATTTTCTACTGTAGTACTGGATCTTTTAGAGATTCTGTTTAGAGTTTCTACTCCATTAAATTATATTCTCTGTATTTGCCTATCTGCCTCTCCAGTTTTAGGGACAGTGTGTAGCCCTGTGACCTCACTTATTTGATCGATCTAAGAAGAGTTATAGACTTTTCAGTTCAGCTTCCTACTTGTTACGATGGAGTGGTGACTTCTAAGTTCTTTTTCCAAACCAGAAACTGGAAGCTGAACCTTGTTTTTTTATATTGATGAATACCTTTCCAGTTTTATATATCTTGATGGTTATTTTGATGGAAATCAGCATGAGAGAGAATGGAGAGATAGGACCACCATCTCAAGCAATAGGTCTGCTTATTGCTTTGAGTCTTATGTTATGGACTTCTGATGATTGTTTATTTTTCTTTCAGTCACCTACCAACATTTCAGTCAACATGTTTGGCTCTAGGCAGAGACCCCTTTCTGGAGAAGGAAATGGCAACCCACTCCAGTGTTCTTGCCTGGAGAATCCCAGGGATGGGGGAGCCTGGTGGGCTGTCGTCTCTGGGGTCGCACAGAGTCAGACACGACTGAAGCGACTTAGCAGCAGCAGCAGCAGCAGCAGAGACCCCTTTCACTACTATGTCATTATCTTTTTGAGCAACCTAAAAATTAAAGACTCTAAAAGTAGTAAGTAGTATCTATTGCTAAAGAATATCAGTGCACTTTTCTTCATTGTTTAATTATAAAGCTGATGAGTAATTTTGTTTTAGTCACATTTGGGTACCTGAAGTAACTATCTCCTATTATATTTCAGAATATGGTGCTAAGTGGAATAACTTCTTGTCACGTGTGAGCCCAGATGATGAACTCACTCTTGCTCATATTATGGGAATGCTTTTGTTTGACGCCTTTTTATATGGCCTTCTGGCCTGGTATATAGATGCTGTCTTTCCAGGAAAGTATGGTGTGCCCAAGCCATGGTATTTCTTTATGCAGGTAAGTTCTAATTATTTCTGTTACTGAGAGAAACTCAAGTTCTTATATACTGAGTTTATTGAAGACTGAACATTATTTAATTTTAACACCATCCACACAGTCTTATGATACTAATACAGCTTTAATTCCTTCTCAACTAAAGCCGTTACGAGTTAATTTTGTAACATGTATAATAGAATTAAATGGTTTTTTATTAAAAATCTGTATCTGAAGGAATGTGTGGTAAGGTCCTTAGACCCTAGTGAGGAGATTATAAATTATGTCAGATATCTGGTTACCATTATATGCTTTTTTCCTACTATTAATCCAAATTACTTAGAATCAAAGCCAACTCATTTGAAAAGCCAATGGCACCCCACTCCAGTACTCTTGCCTGGAAAATCCATGGATGGAGGAGCCTGGAAGGCTGCAGTCCATGGGGTCGCTGAGGGTCGGACACAACTGAGCGACTTCACTTTCACTTTTCACTTTCAGGCATTGGAGAAGGAAATGGCAACCCACTCCAGTGTTCTTGCCTGGAGAATCCCAGGGACGGAGGAGCCTGGTGGGCTGCCTCTATGGGGTTGCACAGAGTCAGACACGACTGAAGTGACTTAGCAGCAGCGTGTTACATATATATATGTATATGTATATGTATATATATATATATATATGTATATACGTATATATATATATAATTCGGATGGAGGAGCCTGGTAGGCTACAGTCCACGGGGTTGCAAAGAGTTGGACTATCACTATATATAATTCCATGGACAGAGGACCTGGTGGGGTCACAAAGAGTTGGACAAGACTGAGCTAATAACTTTAACTTTCTTTTTTTTTTTAATTATTTTATTTTATTTATTTATTTTTAATTTAATTTTATTTGTTTTATTTTATTTATTTTTTTATAAACTTTACAATATTGTATTGGTTCTGCCATATATAAAAATGAATCTGCCACAGGCATACAGGTGTTCCCCATCCTGAACCCTCCTCCCTCCTCCCTCCCCATACCATCCCTCTGGGTCGTCCCAGTGCACCAGCCGCAAGCATCCAGTATCGTGCATCGAACCTGGACTGGCGACTCATTTCATATATGATATTATACATATTTCAATGCCATTCTCCCAAATCATCTCACCCTTTCCCTCTCCCACAGAGTCCAAAAGACTGTTATATATATCAGTGTCTCTTTTGCTGTCTCATACACAGGGTTATTGTTACCATCTTTCTAAATTCCATATATATGCGTTAGTATACTGTATTGGTGTTTTTCTTTCTGGCTTACTTCACTCTGTATAATAGGCTCCACTTTAACTTTCATATACACACATATATATATATACACACATACACACACACACACACATACACACATCTAATTGCTGATCTCTTAATTTCAAATACATTTTAAAAATCCTGCATTGTATTCTCCTCCCCTCATGATTACTGATTTTGATATTATATTTTACATCTAATTATCTTCTGTATCTTTTATCTGCTTATTGTGGATAATCTTATGGGAGTTTTCTTGAGTGTTATGCTTTGCTTTTCCTATGCTGCTTTTAATACTGTCTATCTTTAATTTTGTCATTTTAATTACAATGTGTTTTGGTGTGTTCCTCTTTGAATTCATCCTGTATGAGATTCTCTGCACTTACTGGTTTTGGATAACTGTTTCTTTTCCCAGGTTAGGGAATTTTTTAGCTATTATGTCTCCAGATATGTTTATACCCTTTCTCTCTCTTCTCCTTCAGGGACCCCTATAATGTGAATACTGGTATGCTTGATATCGTCTCAGAAGTTTCGTTAACTGTCTGCATTGCCTTTCATTCTTTTCTTTTGTTAAGCATCAATGATTTCTGATACTCTGTCTTATTGCTACTCAGCTTATTGACCTTCTTCTCCATATGATTTAGTCTACTGTTGATTCTTTCTAGTGTATTTTTCATTTCAGTTTTTGTGTTCTTCATCTGTGTTTGGTAGCTCTTTATATTTTCTAATTCTTTGTTGAAAGTTTCTAACTTCTCTCTGTGTGCATCCATTCTTCTCTTTCATTTTTTGATGACCTTTGCGGTCATTACTCTAAAATTTTTCTCAGGTAGATTGTCTATTGCCTCTTCACCTAGTTCTTCTGGGTTTTTATATTGTCTCTTCATTTGGAACATATTCCTCTGTTAGAAAATTTTCCCTGACTTGCTGTTTTTATGTCTGTGTACTTGATATATTAATTACATTTGTCAACATTGGAGAAGTGGCCTTGAAGGAGAAGTCTAATGCACCCCAGCAGCACACTCACCTTTCATTACCAGAGCTATACGTTCTAGATGTGCCCCCTATTTAGGCTATGTGGGTCCTTCTGTTGTGGTGGGCTGATTACCATGGGTAATCTGGCAGGCTTTGTTAGCCTTGGTCTGGTTGGTTGCCAGGCCCTTCCTTGTGTAAGACCTGTTGAACACTAGTTTCTGGGGCCAGGTCATGGGGTGGCTGGATTCTGCACCCTGTGGAGCCCTGGGCCTGTTACTGGTTCACTGATAAGTGGAGTTGGGGTCCAGAAGATCCTGAGGCTGTTGCCGCCACACTGTTGGGTGAGGCCAGGCCCTAGAGCTAGTGATGGTTCATTAGTAGGCAGAGTTAGATCCTATGGTTTGGCTGTAGGACCCAGGGATCCCAGAGTTACTATTGGACTGTTGGTGACTGGGACTGGTTCCTGACACAGCTGTCTGTGGGATCTGGCATGTCTCAAAGCTTTGTTGACCTGTTACTGGGCACAGGGCCCAGCCAGTCCTAGGGCGGGTGCTGGCCTGTTGGTAGCTGGGCTCGGACAACAGGCTGTGGGGCTTTGGTTTTCCTGTGGTTAGTATCCATCCACTGCTGGGTGAGACTATTCCCAAGGCCAGAGCAGGATCACTGGTGGGCAGAGATAGGGATTCTGGGGCTGATGGCTACCCACTTGTGAGTGCACCAGGGCCCAGCTGCATGGTTCTGGGGGTCCTGCTTGTAGTGCCTGCACATTGATGGGTGGGGCCAGGTCCTGGGCCCCTAGCTGGGAAGGGACATACTGCTGGTGCTGTGGGCTCAGAAGGTCTGAAGGTAGACCATCTGCTGCCTAGTTGATTCCTACAGGCTGTTGGGCAAGGGCATGGCCGGGCCCTAAGGCTAATCAGCTAGAAGGAGGATTCCAAAATGGTGCTTGCCAGCAAGTGTCCATGTGGTACAATAAGCTCTCCCAAATGGCTGCCACCAGTGTCTGTATCCACAAGGTGGGCTGTAGTGGCCTCATGCCTTTCCAGGGGTCTCTCCAAGATTAGCAGACCCAATAGCATTACCCAGGCATCTTTCAAATTACTGCTTCTTCTCTGGGTCCTGGAGAGGGTGATATTTTTTGTGTGCCCTCTAAAAGTAAAGTGTCTATTTCTCCTAGCCTCCTAAGACTTCTGAAAGTGAGCCCCACTGGCCTTCAAAACCAAACATTCTAGGAGTTATTTTCTAGGAATATACCATAATGGAACAGAATATGAAAAAGAATACATATATTAAAGTGCTTTTATGATAGCAGTTTTGAACTCACAAATTCATTGAAAGGGTCTTGGCAATCTTTAAGGATCTTTAGACCACATGTCCAAATAAGGAGACTGACTCAAAATGATAGAATGCTTTTTGCTGAGCCATATTAAAGTGACATTTTAAATAGCATATTTTGTAGTTATTCTGTAGGAATTAAAATTATAGGCTATTTGTTTCCAAATTTCACTTCAAGTTATCTGTTGCAACCCATCTCAAAACTGAAGTGAAATGAGTCAAAATGTTTTCAAGTTTAGGAACATTTTATTTTTCATTCACATGATAGATTCTGTTTTTCTTCTTTTCTTAGAAAGGCTACTGGCTTGGAAAGGCTACAAGCATTAGGAAAAAGGAAGATATGCCTGTTACTAATACAGTTCAAAATGCTTACTTTGAAGAAGAACCTGTTGGTTTGATTGCTGGTATCAGGATTCAACATTTGTACAAGGTATTATTTACAGGTCTCTTTTCCCCTGTACTATTGAAAAGTAATTTACAACACATAGTAAATTAATTTTCTATTGCAAAGAGCTGACTCATTGGAAAAGACTCTGATGCTGGGAAAGATTGAAGGCAAAAGGAGAAGATGGTGGCAGAGGATAAGATGGTTAGATAGCATCACCAACTCAATGGGCATGAATTTGAGCAGACTCTGGGAGATAGTGAAGGAGAGGGAAGCCTGGCGTGCTGCAGTCCATATGGTTGCAGAGTCAGACACAATTTAGAAACTGAACAATTAAAATAACAAATGTTTGTCACTGGCAGTAACCCTACTCCCATATGATGTTAATAAAAGGTTATAGTCAGCAGACTCATTATTTAATGAGACAAAATGAAAATTTATGCAAATAAAATAAAAATCCATGTTTTCCTCTATTTACTTCTGAATAGCATTCGGCTTTGTATAGACGATAACTGTGTCTGCTACAATTCTTCCATCATAAGAGTTAATTTTTCATTGGAACTGTGAAAATTTTGTTATGTAAATATAAATTTCTGTTCACCACTCTGGCTTTACTTATTCTACAAGTTATATATTAGGCCATTTGTTTACACTATCCTCTTTCAAAGTATTCTGCAAGGACATGTTCTTAAACATATCAGTTTATCTGGATAAACTGCAGGCATGTATCATTCAGGTAACCCATATATCTGCTGGCATTCTCTTGGGCCTCAAGGAGATATTTCAGCTTAACTTGAACCTCTAATCTCACAATTTTTGGAAACTCAGATATCTCTTCAAAATTTCTGCTAATCATTTATGGGTATTAGGAAGAGGATAGGACCTTTTATCCTATTATGGTTTTCTCTGCCTCTAGCACATTACATTATGACTCTGTATCACATCACTGTAGATGTAAAACTGTCTTTTCATTGTATTTTCTCAGGAAGTCCATTCAAATCACAATTTTGTGATTTGTGATTTATGATTTATGATGGGTTTATATTAACAGCCACATGAGCCATTCACCACCCATATCCTTTCTCATCGCTGTTTTCACTTCTCCACCAAGATTGTCCCTGAGGGCTTCCTCTAATTTGTGTAGTAGTTCATATTTTCTTAGCTTTTCCCCCCAGACTTGCATACCCAGACTTATGAGTACTAGCAGAACCTAGGACTTTCTATGTACTATTTATTTATTTATTCAGAAGTTCAACAAGTAGTTTCTTAGCACCTATTATGTTATAGAAACTGATTGGTATTGGAAATATAGTTGTAAAATATTCAGATAAAATCTCCCTTTTAAAGGGAATATAAGTAAACAGTTAGGGGTACGCCTGCCTCCAAAGAAGGACTTCCCTGATGGCTCAGATGGTAAAACGTCTGTCTACAATGGGAGACCTGGGTTCGATCCCTGGGTTGGGAAGATCCCCTGGAGAAGGAAATGGCAATCCACTCCAGTACTATTGCCTGGGAAATCCCATGGACAGAGGAGCCTGGTAGGCTACAGTCCATGGGGTCATCACAAAGAGTCAGACACAATGAGCGACTTCACTTTCACTTTCACTTTCTGCCTCCAAGTAGGATGGGAAAGTTCTTGGTAGCCCGACACTCAAACTTAAAACAGTAGAAGAAACCAGATAAATTATATTTATCAGACAACTGCAGAAGCTGTAAGGACTAGATTATTTTCAATTCCGAAGAATAAGCAATACTTTTAAGCTGACCTTAGAAATACTGGCCATTTTCTCCCTTGTAGCTGTTTTCTAACTGGGGACAGAATCAATCCTTGCACCCTCTACTCCAAATAAGAACTCTACTGAAATAAAGAGGCACTTGAGCCTTTTGGTGGTTATAGTTGGCTGGCATGACATTTTGGAAGCATGAAGAGGTCCCATGTGATCAATTTTCCCTTTGAGATATTTAAACTGATGTAAAGAGCTTTAAGTGGGATTCTGGGAAACCAGATCAAGGATTCTAAAAGGCAGCATGAAATCTGTAAACCTGTGAAGCTCAGAAGCCAAAGTCACACTAGAGGAAAAGCACACAATTGGCCTCCCCACCCCAGACACCTGGCATATTTAGAGTTGTAGCAAGTAGAAAGTAAAGAACTATATTCAAAACTATAAAGGACAGAACAGAATCTCCTTTACCTGCAAGATATTCCATCAGAAGTTTAAGAGGATCAGTCTTACAGAGTAAGAATGAACTAGGATAGCCCAAATCTTTCTAAACTTCTGATCAGTTTTTCACTCCACTGAATTCCAGGTTAGATGTAATTGATCACCTCTTTCCCTTATCTATTTAAACAAGAAAAGGGGTTACTTTCAGATGGAAGATGACTGGAGCCTCCTTGGTTATTTTATACAAAATGCATAACACAAATAAAGAATTACTAGACATGTGAAGAGGTGCAAGATAGTGACCAGTAACTAAGAATAGGAACATACCATGGAAGCAGACACACGGATTATCTAGAAATAGGAGTTAGCAGAGAAAGATTTTATAAGAACTGTGAATACTGAAATAAAGAACATATTAAAAGACTGATATTCTCATCTGAATGGCTAAAATAAAAACATTTGACAATAGTATTTGTAGCAAGGATATGGAAAAAGGTTATATTTCTAGCAATACAAATCAATATAACAACTTTGGAAACCTATGTGTCAGTGTATCATTCAAAGCTGAGCTAGGAAACAGAAATTATTCTCCAGTAATACAGAAATTTTAGTGCAAAGAACTTAGTAATAAAGACAGGTAAAAATACTGATAGAAATAAATCAAACTTTGAAGAATATAGAAATAGTAGATTAGAGAGTAGTCACTACCTTTAAGGCTCAGGAGCAGCCCTCACTGGAAGAACAAACTTGGAAAAGTTTCTTCCTCTATACCAAGGATGAGATCAAACTTACTTTACTGAGGGCTATGGTTCTGTGGCTGCGTGAATGGTAAGAAGTCTGCCAATGGTAAGAGGTACCATAGGCTATGTCTGGCAACTGGAAAAACCTCATACTGGGTGACAGAGAAACATGCCAGGAAACTTCTTGCTTGTGTCCTGGAAAGAGAAGCCACGGGATGTGGTAATGATGAGGATTGCTGAGGTGCTAGTGCTACCTTCTATGAAGCCACTACTGAGTCAATGGTGAAGTCTGACTGGAAGTCTTAGGAAGACTGAAGGGATAATGGTAAGACTCCGAAAAGATGATTATATTATGTATTATAGAATGTATTGCATCATGAGGGAAACAAGATGATTGGATAATAACTTGGACATACAACAAGAATGAGAAGTAATTTTGATGGAATAGTGAAGGAAAGCCTCTCTGTGAAGGTAATTTTTGTGTTGGAATCTGAAAGATGTGGATGAATCAGGGAGTTGAAAAATGAAAGACAAAAGATTAAAACAGAATATTAAATCCAAGTTCTGAGGTGGAAAAAACATTGTCATTATATTTGAAGAAGCAAACAAAGAAAAAATGGTTGAAACAAGTTTGAAGAGATAGAAGCCAGATCAGGAAGGAACCGTTCAGTTCAGTTCAGTCGCTCAGTCGTGTCCAACTCTGCGATCCCATGAATTGCAGCACACCGGCCTCCCTGTCCATCACCAACTCCCGGAGTTCACTGAGACTCACGTCCATCGAG
This sequence comes from Bos taurus, assembly GCF_002263795.3. Lineage (NCBI taxonomy): Eukaryota > Metazoa > Chordata > Mammalia > Artiodactyla > Bovidae > Bos > Bos taurus. The sequence continues at coordinate 19,210,409 of NC_037352.1, forward strand.
TCAGTGATGCCATCCAGCCATCTCATCCCCTGTCATCCCCTTCTCCTCCTGCCCTCAATCCCTCCCAGCATCAGAGTCTTTTCCAGTGAGTCAACTCTTCGCATGAGGTGGCCAAAGTACTGGAGTTTCAGCTTTAGCATCATTCCTTCCAAAGACATCCCAGGGCTGATCTCCTTCAGAATGGACTGGTTGGATCTCTTTGCAGTCCAAGGGACTCTCAAGAGTCTTCTCCAACACCACAGTTCAAAAGCATCAATTCTTCAGTGCTCAGCCTTCTTCACAGTCCAACTCTCACATCCATACATGACCACAGGAAAAACCATAGCCTTGACCAGATGGACCTTTGTTGGCAAAGTAATGTCTCTGCTTTTGAATATGCTATCTAGGTTGGTCATAACTTTCCTTCCAAGGAGTAAGCTGTTAGGTCACAGTAAAGTTCAATAAACTTTGGACTTGAAAAATAGTTGGAAGTCACTAAAGGAGTATGATTGCTATAAGGACATAATCTGATTTATGCTTTGAAAATATTATCTGACTGTGGTGTGGAGAATTACTGTGAGGAGGATGAATAAGGAAGTTTCTGTAATCATAACAGCTTGGACTAGGGTGGTGTCAGGGAATTTGAGAGAGAAGTGAACAGTTTAAGACTGTTTTCTGTAATTAGAACTGTAAAGAGTGCAGCAGGTTGAGGGAAAAGGAGGAAACTCTTTTGATTTGGGTTTCTGACTTGAACAATTGAGTGGATAGTGGTGATATTTAGTGATATGGAAAAGACTGGAGAGGAATTACAGTTTTTTTAATTTAAAAGTGGAAGCTTGAGGAAATTAACAGATCTCGTTTGGATATAAGTTTGAAGTACCATTTAAACAAACATTCAGGTGAGATATCAGTTTTAGAAGTCTAGAGTTTAGACAAATTTAAAGCCTGATATGCATTTGAAATTTATCAGCAGAGAGATGACATTTAAAACAAATATCAAGATGAAGGCTTAAGGAGAAAATGTAGATACGATGCACTTTAATTATAATGTATTATTACTTTTCCATTACTCTCTATATTTGTCCTTTTCTCACCATCTGTTCAAGTTAGCAGAAAGGGTTTAAGAGATGAATTCTAAAACGAATATGTTTGATTCCCACCTCTTCCATGTATTTTTTATTTCTTAAAATATCCAAGCTTAATTTTCTTCATGTGCAATGTGGGGGATGGTAGCTGCCATATAGATTTGCTTTACGGGTTAATTGTGAGATGTGGTGTATAAAACCAAACAGTGCTTGGGACATAGTAGATATTTAGAAGAGTTCATTCTCTTCCTTTACCAACTACTTCTCCCTCTCTACCATTACTTGTAGCTACTGGTCTTTGCAAAATAACCAGTTTTTGTCCCTGTGGTTTCGAACATATTTCTCTAATAAATATTTAACCTTACTCTTTCTGTTATCATTACCTAACTCCTTGGATAATTTAACTTTATCTTCCACCATGGTCCTGGGAAGACTGAATTTCCTATTATCAATAAATGAAATGATGTTATCTTAATTTTACCTACCTGCTCTCACTCTACTTGATATCCTAATCTGCAAAGGTCAAGGAAGCAAGTAGATATGATTTTTCTCATTCATGAAAGTTGATTTTTTCTTTCAATTAGGGATAGACTGTAAATATATTTTATTTTTAGAACAGTTTTATAGAAAATGAGAAGATAGTACAGGTCCCCATGTATTTATTTATTTTCAATATTTTCTGTTATTAACATATTAATATGGTACATGTGTTACAATTAAAAACAAATGTGAAATGATAGAATGGTGTCGGCATCACAGCAGCGTAAGTTGCTTTGTCTTTCTCCTTCAGTCTACAACCAGTAAAATATCCATAACTCAACAAAGTTGCTTCTGTGCAACAGACACGGTTGCCAGAGAATTCCATACATCTGTACAATGGTATAAAGTGGACTAGGAACACATGGAGGTGGTGGCAAGAGGGAGCAGTGGAGGAAGTGTCTGCAATCCCAGACCCCTGGCTGAGCCCACAGCTCCAGAGAACCCAGAAGCCGCAGGAGAGGCAGCTCATACAAACCAAGTCTCCTGGTTAAATGGCACCTCTGGCCACAGTAGACCAGGCAGAAGCAGCAGCTGGGCCTGTGACACCATCCCTTTAGCCATGGAAGCTCCCATGACTCTGCCTGCCCCCAAACTCAATCACCCCAGATGTGGCAAAGGCACCTGTGACACCGGCTCCCTCTCCACCTTTGCCACCCCCATCCCCCGAAATGGAGCCTGCAACCCAGGAGACCTTAGACTTAGCAGAGGTGTGTGACATCTTGGTGTCACAGGCACTTTTAATTTTTCTATGTCTTTGTGTTTAAACTGAAATTCTTTTATTTATGTATTTATTTTTATTATTTTTTAAATTATTTTTTGGAGAAGGCCCTGGCACCCCACTCCAGTACTCTTGCCTGGAAACTCCCATGGACGGAGGAGCCTGGTAGGCTGCAGTCCATGGGGTCATGAGAGTCGGACACGACTGAGTGACTTCGCTTTCACTTTTCACTTTCATGCATTGGAGAAGGAAATGGCAACCCACTCCAGTGTTCTTGCCTGGAGAATCCCAGGGACGGGGGAGCCTAGTGGGCTGCCGTCTATGGGGTCGTACAGAGTCAGACACGACTGAAGTGACTTAGCAGCATTTTTATTATTTTTGCTGTGCTGGATCTCCATTGCTGTGCATAGGTTTTCTCTTGTTGTGAAAAGAGTGGCTACCCTTCATTGTGGTGCACAGGCTTCTCATTGCAGTGGTTTCTCTTATTGCAGGGCACAGACTCTAGGGCATGCAGGTTTCAGTAGTTCTAGCACGTAGGCTCAGTTGTTGCAGCTCACAGGCTCCAGAGCACAGGCTTAGTAGTTGTGGGGCAAGGGCTCAGTTGTCCCTGGCACATGGGATCTTCCCAGATCAGGGATGAACCAGTGTCCCTTGCATTGCAAGGCAGATTCTTAATCACTGAACCAGCAGGGAAGCCCCCAAAGTGGAATTCTTGTAGGCAATATGTAGTTCCATCTTTTTAAAAATGCAGTCTCTTAATTGGTGCATTTAGATCATTATTATCTAAAGTTATTATTAATATAGGTGAATTAATATTAACCAATATTATTTAAATGAGTCTTCCATCATAGCTCAGTCAGTAAAGAATCTGCCTGCAATGCAGTATTCCTCCAGCAACTCAGGAGACCTGGGTTCTATTCCTAGGTCCTGGAGAAGGATATGGCAACCCACTACAATATTCTTGCTTGGGAAATCCCATGGGCAAAGGAGCCTGGTGTAACAGGCTACAGTCCATGGAGTCACAAGAGTTGGACATGACTTAGTGACTAAACCACGATCAATATTTAATATTAATATCTATAATTAAGAGTACAGGTGGCACACTGGTAGAGGATCCGCCTTCCAGTGCAGGAGGTGCAAGAGTCTGATCCCTGAGTGGGGAAGATCCTGTGGAGTAGGAAATGGCAACATGTCCAGTGTTCTTGCCTGGAAAATTCCATAGACAGAGAAGCCTGTAGAAACCAGCTACAGTCCATGGGGTCAAAAGAGTCCAACATGACTCAGCGTTTGAGCATCACCAACTGTAACTTTCTTATGTTTATTACACTTGTTCTTTGTTACCTGTTTTATCCTCTCCTCCTTTTCTGCCTGTCAGTGGCTTATAGAGAAGTCTTAGGTAATTTAATCCTTATTCCTGTTAAGATTCTCCTCTGATCTCTGGTTTATTTCAAGTGAAGTGAAATGAAATCGTTCAGTCATGTCTGACTTTTTGTGAACCCATGGACTATACAGTCCATGGGCCAGTATACTGGAGTGGGTAGCCTTTCCCTTCTCCAGAGGATCTTCCCAACCCAGGGATTGAACATAGGTCTCCCACGTGGCAGGTGGATTCTTTACCAACTGAGCCACAAGGGAAGCCCTAGGTTGGCTTGTCAGGAGTGGGATTCAAACCCATGCCTCCAGGGGAGACTGAGACCTGAATGTAGGGCCTTAGACCACTCGGCCGTGGCTTATTTCAAGATATTTTTATTTTTCAAGATTTTTATTATTTGGTTTTCAACAAATACATGCTTCAGTCTAGATCTGTGTGTGTGTGGTCTTTATCCTGCTGAATTTCCTTTGAGCTTCCTAGAACTATAGTTTGGTATCTATCATTCATCTGGAAAATTCTCAGTCATCATTTCCTCGAACATATCTTCTGGTTCTTTCTCCCTTTCTTCTCCTTCTGGCAATCCCATTATATTATACATAGACAACACCTTTTGTAACTGTCCAACAGTTGTTGGAGATTCTGTTCTGATCATTTTCATTCTTTTTTCTTCTTATTTCAATTTGAGATGTTGCTATTGTTGTGTTTTCAAGCTTACTGTGTCTTCTTTTCTCAGCCATGTCCAGTCCACTAGTGAGCTCATCAGAAGTGTTCTTCACTTCTGTCACATTGTTATTGCTCTTTAACATTTCCTTTTGATTCTGCATTAAAGTTTCTTTCTGCTTACATTATACATTTATTTTTCATGTTGTTCCTTAAAACCTAGAGGCATTTGTATATTAATCATATTTATTTTTCTATAGTATTTTTATTGAAGTATAGTTGATTTACAATGTTGTATTAATTTCTGCTGTATAGCAAAGTGATTCAAATTCTTTTCTATAATGGTTTATCATGGGATATTGAATACAATTTCCTGCACTATGCAGTAACACCTTGTTATTTATCTACTCTATGAATAATAGAGTCTAGTCAAGGCTATGGTTTTTCCAGTGGTCATGTATGGATGTAAAAGTTAGACTGTGAAGAAAGCTGAGTGCTGAAGAATTGATGTTTTTGAACTGTGGTGTTGGAGAAGACTCTTGAGAGTCCCTTGGACTGCAAGGAGATCCAACCAGTCCATTCTAAAGGAGATCAGTCCTGGTGTTCTTTGGAAGGACTGATGCTAAAGCTGAAACTCCAATACTATGGCCACCTGATGCGAAGAATTGACTCACTGGAAAAGACTCTGATGCTGGGAGGGATTGGGGGCAGGAGGAGAAGAGGACGACAGAGGATGAGATGGCTGGATGGCATCACTGATTTGATGGACATGAATTTGAGTAAACTCTGGGGGTTGGCAATGGACAAGGAGGCCTGGAGTGCTGCTGTCCATAGGGTCACAAAGAGTCAGACACTACTGAGTGGCTGAACTGAACTGAACTGGGGGTCTGTTTCTGTTTTGTAAATACTTTTGTGTCATAATTTAGATTACAAATATAGGTGATATGATATATTTGCCTTTCTCTTCACTTAGTATGATAATCTCTAGGTCCATCCGTGTTGTTTCAAATGGCATTATTTCATTCTTTTTATGGTTTAGTAATATTCTATGGTGTATGTGTACCACATCATCTTTGTCTATTCATATGTCGATGGACATTTATGTTGTTTCCATGTCTTGGCTATTGGGAATATCGCTACCATGAAGATAGGGTTGCATGCAACTTTTTGAATTACATACTGTGTTGAATAGAAGTGGTGAGCGTGGGATTTTAACAAAAAGTTTTCAGTTTTCACAGCTGAGTATCATATTGGATGTTGGTGTGTCATAAATAACTTTTATTATGTTGAGACATGTTCCCTCAATACCTACTTTGGTAAGAGTTTTTTTTTTTTTTTTAATCATGAACAGATGTTGAATTTTATTGAATGCCTTTTTCTGCAGCTATTGAGATGATCTTGTGGTTTTTGATTTATCTTGATGTGGTGGATCACACTGATGGATTTGCATGTGTTGACCCATCCTTGTGAACTAGCCATGACTTCAACTTGGTTGTGGTATGGGATCTTTTTTATAATGTGCTGTTGAACTTAATAGCCAACATTTTGACAATTTTCGCATCAATATTCATCAAAAATATTGTTCTGCAATCTTTTCTGGTAGTGTCTGTGTCTGGTTTTGGTATCAGGGTAATGGTGTCTTTACAGAATGTGTTTGAAAGTATTTTCTCTTCTTCAGTCTTTTGGAAGAGTTTGAGAAAAATTGGTAGAAGTTCTTTGTATGTTTGGTGGAATTTGCCTGTGAAGCCATCAGGCTCTGGACTTTTGTTTGTAGGGAGTTTTTTTTTTTTTTTTTTAATGGATACTATTTTACTTTTAGTGATTGATCCATCCAAGTTATCTAATTCTTCTTGATTCAGCCCTTCAACTTTGAACAGCTGCATGTTTCTAAAAAGTCCATTTCTTCTAGGCTGTTGAATTTATTGGCATATAATTTTTCATATTATTGTCTTATGGTATTTTGTATTTCTGTGATATCAGTTGTGATTTCTTCTCTTTAATTTCTAATTATATTTATTGGATATTCTCTTTTCCTTTCTTGATGAGACTGTACAGAGATTTATCAATTTTGTTTACCCTTTATTGGTTTTATTGAATTTCTTCTAGTGTTTTTAAAATTAATTTATTTTAATTGGAGGATAATTAGTTTACAATATTGTGATGGTTTTTGCCATACATTGATATGAATCGGCCATAGGTATACATGTGTCTCCTCCATCTTGAACACCCTCCCACTTCCCTCCTTACCCTGTTCCTCCAGGTTGTCACAGATCACCAGATTTGGGTGTCTTGCTTCATATATCAAACTTGCACTGCTTATCTATTTTATATATGGTAATGTATATGTTTCAATGCTATTTTCTCAAATCATCCCACTCTCTCCTTCTCCCACTGAGTCCAAAAGTCTCTTCTTTACATCTGTGTCTCCTTTGCTGCCCTGCACGTAGGACCATCGGAACCATTTTTCTAGACTCCATATATATGTGCTAATATATGGCATTGCTCTTGCTCTTTCTGACTTAAAATGGACACAAATGCATTCTTTTTTATAGCTGAGTAATATTCCATTGTATATATGTATCCACAACTTCTTTATCCACTCATCTGCCAAGGGACATCTAGGGTGCTTCCATGTCCTAGCTATTGTAAATAGTGCTGCAATGGACACTGGGGTACATGTGTTTTTTTTTTCAATTCTGGTTTCCTTGGGGTATATGCCCAGTAGTGGGATTTCTGGGTCACATGGTAGTTTTATTTCTAGTATTTTAAGGAATCTCCATACCATTCTCCATAGTGTTTGTATCAGTTTTTATTCCCACCAACAGTGTAAGAGGTTTTCCTTTTCACCATACCCTCTCCAGCATTTATTGTTTGTAGACTTTTTGATGATGGCCATTCTGACTGGTGAGATACCTCACTGTGGTTTTCATTTGCATTTCTATATTAATGAGTGACATTGAGCATCTTTTCATGTGTTTATTAGCCATTTATATGTCTTCTTTGTAGAAATGTCTGTTTAGGTCTTCTGCTCACTTTTTGATTGAATTGTTCATTTTTATAATATTGAGCTTCATGGAACATTTGTATATTTTGGAGGTTAATTCTTTGTCAGTTATTTTGTTTGCTGTCATTTTCTCCCATTCCCAACTTCAGCCTATACTACAAAGCTATAGTCATCAAGACAGTATGGTACTGGCACACAAATAGAAATATAGATCAATGGAACAAAATAGAAATCCCAGAGATAAATCCACACAGCTATGGACACCTTATCTTTGACAAAGGAGGCAAAAATATACAGTGGAAAAAAGATAATCTCTTCAGCAAGTGGTGACAGGAAAACTGAACTGGTCAATTGCATGTAAAAGAATGAAATTGCAACTCTTTGTAACACCATACATAAAAATAAGTTCAAAGTAGATTAAAGACCTAAATGTAAGGCCAGAAACTATAAAACTCTTAGAGGAAAACATAGAATACTTTTTGACATAAATCACAACAAGATCCTCTAAGACCCACCTCCCAGAGTAATAAAAATAAAAACAAAAATAAGCAACTGGACCTAATTTAAATCAAAAGCTTCCAGTGTTTTTTTAAATCTCTATTTGTTTTCTTTCTGATCTTTATTATCTTCTTCCTTCTGCTTACTTTACGTTTGTTTGTTCTTTTTCTAATTCTTCTAGGTGGTGGCTTAAGTTGTTTATTTGAGATTTTTATTATTGTTTTAGAAAGGCTTGTATCACTATAAACATCCCTCTAAGAACTACTTTTGCTGCATCCCATTGATTCTTATGGCTGTGTCTTCATTGCCTTTTGTCTCAAGGTATTTTTAAGTTTGCTCTTGGATTTCATTACTGACTCACTTTTAAAAACATTTTTGGATAACTTTTATTTACTAAAATGTGCATATTTTCAAGGAGAGGGTCCAGTACTTTAGAAACTGCAGCAAAGCCTTATCTGTGTATTACACATATCTAATGGCCTCCCTCAGAGAAGGCAGTGGCACCCCACTCCAGCACTCTTGCCTGGCAAATTCCATGGACGAAGGAGCCTGGTAGGCTGCAGTCCATGGGGTCACGAAGAGTTGGACACGACTGAGCAATGTCCCTTTCACTTTTAACTTTCATGCATTGGAGAAGGAAATGGCAACCCACTCCAGTGTTCTTGCCTGGAGAATCCCAGGGACAGGGGAGCCTGGTGGGCTGCCGTCTATGGGGTTGCACAGAGTCAGACACGACTGAAGTGACTTAGCAACAGCAGCAGCAGCAACGGCCTCCCTAGAGGAGATTTTCGCAGTGGTTACATATGGTCATGAGAGATGGATTGTAAACAAGACAGGATGCCAAAGAATTGATGTCTTTGAACTGTGGGGCTGGGGAAGACTTCTGAAAGTCTCTTGGACAGCAACGAGATCAAACCAGTCAATCTTGAGAGATCAACCCTGAATATTCACTGGAAGGACTGATGCTGAAGCTTAAGCTCCAGTATTTTGGTCATCTGATGTGAATAGGCAATTCATTGGAAAAGTCCTTGATACTGGGAGAGGTTGAGGGCAGAAGGAGAAAAGGGTGTCAGAGGAAGAGATGGCTGGATGGCATCACCAGTGCAATGAACATGAACATTTGTCTCTTGGGCAAACTCTGGGAGATGATGAGGGACAGGGAGGCCTGGTGTGCTGCAGTCCATGTAGTCACAATGAGTTGGATGCGACTGGGTGACTGAACAACAACAACAATGGCCTCCCTGACTCAGCCAGAGGTCTCTACATACATGCAAAGGTATTTTTCCTGGCTTAATAGCATTCATGTATTTGTTTTGTCTAATGTACCTCCTTCTAAAAGAAATTGAAGTGTTCTCTATATAATAATGTGTGTGCATGTGTGTGTGTGTATGGTTTTAATTACTATCTATATGATGGAATCTCAAATTTATCCAATTCAAATCTCTCCTTTGGGCTCTAAACTTTAGACTCCCAAGTATCCAAACAGGATGCTGGCAAATTCTCAGAGATAAATTGATACAATTAATCCAGTACAAATCTAAAGACTACATGTCTGTATTATTATATCAATATTATATGTTATTTTAAAATAAAACTCTGATGTACATTCTTTCTTACTATAATGCAAAAATGCCAATAAGAATTATTTTGTAATTATCTCCAGTTCCTCAGTTAGAAAATTCATTTCTTTAATAATTTTTATTTCTTTAGTGTTATAAATGTATTTAAAAGGTAATGTTAAATCTAGTAAAAGAATATGAATTATAAAAGTATTTTGAGGTACTTATTTTTGATCATATATTTTTGTTTTTAGATTAATAATAACCAAAATATACTTCTTCACTGTATTTTGCAAATGTGCATCATTGCAAATAAAGCTGATACATGGAAATAGGAATTTATACATAATACCTGTTAATATTTAAATATTTTATTTACAGAAAGATTATTTATTTTGAAAGTAACTCATAAATATCTAATTGCAAATGAAAGTTTTCCAATATATAAAAAAATGCTTTTTAATTGATTATATTAAGTAGACAATGACAGAAAAATGGAAAGATATACCATGTTCTTGGATTGGAAGCATCAATATTGTCAAAATGATTATATTACCCAAAGCAATCTACAGATTCAATGAAGTCCCTATCAAATTACAATGACATTATTCACAAAAAAAAAAAAAAAATCTTAAAATTTGTATGGTAACATAAAAGATCCTGAATAGCTAAAGCAATCTTGAAAAAGGAATACATATGGAAGAAACAGGCTCCCTGACTTCAGACTATACCACAAAACTATAATCTTCAAAATAGTATGTTACTGGCACAAAACAGAAATGTAGATTAATGGAACTGGGTAGAAAACCCCTAAATAAACCTGCACACACTATGGTCAGTTAATCTATAACAAATGAGGTAAGACTAAACAATGAAGGAACTCTACAGCTACGTGCAAAACAAATGAACTTAGAACATTTTTTAACACCATACCCAAAAATAAACCCAAAATGTATTAAAGATAAATATAAAACTATAAAACCCTTAGAGGAAAACAGGCGGAACACTCTTTGACAAAAATGCAGTGATATCTCTTCTGAGCTGTCTCCTAGAATAATGGAAAGGAAAACAAAAAGAAACAAATGGGCCTAATTAAACTCAATAGCTTTTGCACAGCAAAGGAAACCATAAAAAAAGAAAAACAACCCACAGAATGGGAGAAAATATTTGCAAATGATATGACCAAAGGGATTAGTCTCCAAAATCTACAATGAAGCTCAAGATTTTAAAAAATCAAAAAATGGGCAGAAAACCTAACTAGAAATTGCTATAAAGAAAACATAGAAGGCTAGGAGCCACATGGAAAAATGCTCAACCTTGCTAATAATTAGAGAAATGGAAATCAAAATTATAATGAGGTATCACTTCATACCTGTTGGAATGGCTATCATCAAAATATCAGCAAAAAAATAAACATTAAAGAAGGTATGGAGAAAAGAGAACCTTTCTACAATGTTGAAAGGCATGTAAATTGGTAGGGCCACTATAGAGAACAATATGGGGAGGTTCCTTAGAGATGGAGCTGCAATGTGGTCCAGAGGCAAAACTCCTGGGCATATATCCAGAGTAAAACATGGTTCAAAAAAATACATACACCCCCATGTTCATTGCAATGCTGTTTACAATAGCCTAGATATGGAAACAACCTAAATAACCATTAACAGAGGAATGATAAAAGACATGGTAGTACATATATACAATGGAATATTGCTCAGCCATTAAAAAGAATGAAATAATGTCTTTGGCAGCAACATGGATGAAACCCGGAGATTATCATACTCAGTTCAGTTCAGTTCAGTTCAGTTGCTCAGTCGTGTCCAACTCTTTGTGACCTCATGGACTGCAGCACGCCAGACCTCCCTGTCCATCGCCAACTCCCAGAGTTTACTCAAACTCATGTCCATTGAGTCAGTGATGCCATCCAACCATCTCATCCTCTGTCGTCCCCTTCTCCTCCCACCTTCAATCTTTCCAAGCATCAGGGTCTTTTCAAATGAGTCAGTTCTTCGCATCAGGTGGCCAAAATATTGGAGTTTCCGCTTCACCATCCATCCTTCCAATGAATATTCAGGACTGATTTCCTTTAGGATGGACTGGTTGGATCTTCTTGCAGTCCAAGGGACTCTCAAGAGTCTCCTCCAACACCACAGTTCAAAAGCATCAGTTCTTCAATGCTCAGCCTTCTTTATAGTCCAACTCTCACATCCATACATGACTACTGGAAAAACCATGTCTTTGACTAGACGGACCTTGTTGACAAAGTGAAGCTAAGTGAAACAAGTCAGGTGAAGACACATATAATATGATAGTATTTATACAGAGAATCTTAAAACATGATACAAATAAACATATTTACAAAACAGAACAGATTCACAGACTTAGAGAATGAACTTATGGTTACTGGGGAAAGGATTGGGAGGAGGGATAGACTGAGAGTTTGGAATTGACATGTATATACTATAACCAAGAAAGACCTACTCTATAGCACATGGGATGCTGCTCAATATTCTGTAATAAATGGGAAAAGAATTAGAAAATGAACAGATACATGTGTGTATATATATATATATATATATATATACACACACATATATATATATAACTGAATCACTTTGCTGTACACCTGAATTTAACATAGTATTGTTCATCAACTATGCTCCAATATAAAATAGAAATTAAAAAATCTACAGCAAAATAGTTAACAATCTCTATCAATAAACTTAAATAAATGTATTTTAATCCTTTGATTAATGTTTCAATTTTAAAAATCTATTTTGGAGATATAATTTTAAAATACAGGGATTTATACACAAAAAAATCACTGCAATGCTATCAAATAAAATTTTAAATTTTTTTCCTTAGTAAGAGAAATATAAAGTAAATTAAGATCATTACTGTATTATACAATAATTTGTAAAAGCTAAATACACATATAAAGAATATAGAGAGAAATGAGAAAATTCTAAAAGTTTAGAGAAAATACAGAATAGAAAATTGTGTGCGTGTATGTGTGTAGTCTCATTGAGGAAAATTGCAAACTTTTCTACAAAATTACTATGAACAAAAATTGTTAAAAGAGCCCTTGGGTGGAATACAGGTGACTTTTATTTCCTTATTTATAAGATTCACTGATTTTTTAGTAACATGTTGTTTAGTCTCCATGTAATCATTTTTTTTTCTTATTTCTTTTCTGTGGTAGGTTTCTAGTTTCATGCCATTGTAATCTGAAAAGACAGCTGAAATAATTTCTGTATTCTTAAATTTGTTGAGATTCATCTTGTGTCCTTTATGTGGTCAGTCCTAGAGACGGTTCCATGTGCACTTGGAAAGAATGTGTATTCTGGTTTTTTTAATGTAATACCCTATATATATCAAGAAGACTTAACTGTTCTATTGTATCATTTAATTTCTCTGTTGTGTTATTGATCTTCTGTTTACAAAATCTGTCCACTGATGTGAGTTGGGTGTTAAAATCTTGCACTCAGTCATGTCTGGCTCTTTGCAACCCAATGGACTGTAGACAGCTTGGCTCCTCTGTCCATGGAATTTCCCAGGCAAAATCACTGGAGTGGGTTGCCCTTTTCTACTTCAGGGAATCTTCCCAACCCAAAGACTGAACCCATATGTCTTGAGTGTCTGGCATTGGCAGGCAGCTTCTCTACCGCTGCACCACCATCATATCTGTTAGTGTTTGTTTTATGTATTTGGATGCAAAATGATTCAGTTATACCCCTAAAATGTGCATATTTGTTGATGAGTATAATACACTCTTCTTGCATTTATTCTTTTATAATATTCTTTTGTATTTTTCTTTATGGCCTTTGTTTTAAGGTCTATTTTTTCTCATATGAGTACTGTTACACCCACTTTCCTCTAATTTCCATTTGAATGAAATGTCTTTTTCATCTTCTCACTTTCAGCCTAAGTCTGTCTTTCGCACTGAATATTCTCTTCTAGGCAGCTAGACTCGTGTGTGTGTTTTTAATCCAATCTTCCACTCTATGTCTTTGGAGCATTTAAGCCATTGACATAAGGTAATTATCAATAAATATGTATATATTGCCATTTTAAACCTAATTTTCCAGTTGATTCTGTGTTTCTTTGTTGATTTCTTCTTTGTTCCTTTCTTTTTCTTTTTGTTCTTCCTTTTGTTGTTTGATTAGTTCCTTTTGTATTATGCTTGTGTTCTCTTATTTTCTGTTTTTTTGTGAAACTATTGTATGTTTGTGATTATCTTGTTTTTCATGTATGTTAACATTTTCCTATATCTAACTGCTTTAGACTGATTTTCTTATAGGCTCAAATGCATTGTAAAAAAATATCTGCATTTTGCTATTCTCCTTCACACTTTTTGGCTTTGTTGTCTTCTTTTACATCTTCATATTTACCCTTTTGCTGTTCACTGCTTTCACAAAAAATTTTTATTTTTTATTTTTTTTAAAATCTGTATACTGGTTTATTTAAGTAATTTCCTTTTCAATTCTCATTTTCTCTTTTCTATGGATTCTTATTTCTTATCTATTTAGAAAATATCTTTCAATATTTCCTTTATGATAGGTTTCATTTTAGTTTAGTTCTTTCAGTTTTTCCTGTCTCAGAAATTCTTTATCTCTCTTTCTATTCTAAATGATAATCTTTCTGGAAAGAGTTTCTTATGTTGCAGATTTTTCTCTTTCAAAATTGTGAATGTATCTTGCTACTCCCTTTTGGCCTGCAACATTCCAATACAGAAACCAGCTGATTGCCTTAAGGAGATTTCCTTGCAATCAAATTTTGTTTTTCTCTCCTTGCCTTCAGCATCCTTTCTTTACATTTAACTTTTGCTTCCCTGGTGGCTCAGACAGTAAAGAATCTGCTTGCAATTCAGGAGACCTGGGTTTGATCCCTGGGTTGGGAAGATCTCCTGGAGAAGGGAATGGCAACCCACTCCAGTATTCTTGCCTGGAGAATTCCATGGACAGAACAGCCTGGTGGGCTATAGTTTATGGGGTTGCAAAGAACTGGATATGATTGAGCAACTAACACTTTGACTTTCTTTCTTTGCCACTTTATAGTATGTCTGGTGTAAGTCTTTTTGGGTTCATATTGTCTGAAACTCTCTACACTTACTGTATCTGAATATGTGTTTCCTTCTTTTTTTTTTTTTTTTTTTTTTCGCTTTTCTTGTTTTTTTGCTTCCCTAGTAGTTCAGCTGGGAAAGAGTCTGCCTGCAAGGCAGTAGACCTGGGTTCGATCCTGGAGTTGGGAAGATCCCCTGGAGAAAGGAAAGGCTACCCACTCCAGTATTCTGGCCTGGAGAATCCCATGGACTGTATAGTCCATGGTAGGGGCGGGGGGGGGGGCGGTCACAAAGAGTCGGACATGACTGAGCAACTTTCACTTCACTTCACTTCTTTAGGTTTGGAAAGTTTTCAGTCATAATTCCTTCAAGTACATTTTTTGATCTCCTTTACTTTTTCTTCTTTTGTTGGAATTTATTCACCACTTATTCATTTTGTATTATTCAATCTTCTGTTCATTGTTTCTAGCTCAGCTTTTGCCTCAGCAAATGAGATTTCTAATTTTTCTTGGTTCTTTATAGTTTCTAGATTCTTTATATAATAATCTGAATTTTTATTGATATCCTTTCATTGTCTCCTTTTTGCACTCTGTGTCTATCAGGCTGAAGATGTCTGTTCCATTGTTTGTTCTTTTAGGGGAGTTGTCTTGGTTGTCTTGTCCTGAACCCCCCTCCCAGCTCCCTCCCCATACCCTCCCTCTGGGTCATCCCAGTGCACCAGCTCCAAGCTTCCTGTATCCTGCATCGAACCTGGACTGGTGATTCGTTTCTTATATGATATTATGCATGTTTTAATGCCATTCTCCCAAATCATCCCCCACCCCCGCCCCGCCACAGAGTCCAAAAGACTGTTCTATACATCTGTGTCTCTTTTGCTGTCTCGCATACAGGGTTGTTGTTACCATCTTTCTAAATTCCATATATATGCGTTAGTATACTGTATTGGTGTTTTTCTTTCTGGCTTACTTCACTCTGTATAATGGGCTCCAGTTTCATCCACCTCATTAGAACTGATTCAAATGTATTCTTTTTAATGGCTGAGTAATACTCCATTGTGTATATGTACCACAGCTTTCTTATCCATTCATCTGCTGATGGACATCTAGGTTGCTTCCGTGTCCTGGCTATTATAAACAGTGCTACAATGAACATTGGGGTACACGTGTCTTGGTCTTTTATCTGGGAGTTGTTCCTCTACTTCTTCTTTTTATCTATGTTTCTCTTACTTTTTGAGTTTGGGAGAAACAATTATCTACCATGGTCTTAGAGGGCTATTTGATGTGGTAGCATCCCTGTATAGCCTGAACGGCTTTGATATTGCTGATGCCAATGCTGTTTTTAGTATGGATGACTGCTGCTTCTTTCCTCAGTGTGTCCTGGCTTTTATCCCTTTGATATGTGATGTGACTGGTCTTACGGTGATCAGAACCTGCCCTGCATGTTAAGCAGTGCCTCCTCTCTTCCCTGTGGCTGTCACAGCCGTAGCAGGGGCATGGTCTGCACCTTAGGTTTTGGACTAGGAACCCCTCATCTGTTTCTGAGCTGCACTGTGAAATAGGTGGTATTGCAGTGCTCCCACTGGGAGAGGAGCCACCAAGTATTCCTCCACCAGAGCCGTCCTTTAGGGATGGCACTCTGTTGTGTCATCGGTCACCCATAGTGCAGGGTCACACGGTACACTGTTTCAGCACTGCTCTCAGCCCTGCCTCAACCATGGAAAAGCTGGCAATTTGCTCTAGTGTCCTTCAGGCATTGTTTTTTACAAGGCAACCAGTGGGGATCCACTGGATTAATGACTGATAAATTTTAGTAGATGAGGCAGAGGGAGCTGTGGGTAAAGAAATCCCAAGCTTCTGCCTTGTACATCAGATAGATAATGGTGTAACTTACTCAGAAAAGGAATATAGCAGGAGGAATACATTTTCAGATGAGTGAAAGTGAAGGTCAGTCAATAGTGTCTGACTCTTTGCGACCCCTTGGACTATAGAGTCCATGGAATTCTGCAGGCCAGAATACTGGAGTGGATAGACTTTCCCTTCTCCAGGGGATCTTCCCAACCCAGGGATCGAACCCAGGGCTCCCACACTGCAGGCAAATTCTTCACCAGCAGTGCCACAAAAGCTGAAGTTCTATGAAGACCTACAAGAGCTTCTGGAACTAACACTCGAAAAAAGATATCCTTTTCATCATAGGGGACTGGAATGCAAAAGTAGGAAGTCAAGATATACCTGGAGTAATAGGCAAGTTTGGCCTTGGAATACAAAATGAAGCAGGGCAAAGGCTAATAGAGTTTTGCCAAGAGAAAGTACTGATCATAGCAAACACCCTCTTCCAACAACACGAGAGATGGCTCTACACATGGACATCACCAGATGGTCAATACCAAAATAAGATTGATTATATTCTTTTCAGCTGAAAATGGAGAAGCTCTATAGAGTCAGCCTTGCAAAATTCAGACTTAAGCTGAAAAAAGTAGGGAAAACCACTAGATGATTCAGGTATGACCTAAATCAAATACCTTACAATTACACAGTGGAAATGACAAATAGATTCAAGGGATATCATCTGATAGACAGAGTGCCTAAAGAATTATGGACGGAGGTTCATAAGGTTGTACAGGAGGTGGTGATTAAGACCATATCCAAGAAAAAAAAAAGAAAAGGCAAAATGGCTGTCTGAGGAGGCCTTACAAATAGCTGAGAAAAGAAGGAAAAGGAGAAAAGGAAAGATATACCCATGTGAATGCAGAGTTCCAAAGAATAGCAAGGAGAAATAAGAAAGCCTTCCTTGTGATCAATGCAAAGAAATAGAGGAAAACAATAGAATGGGAAAGAATAGAGATCTCTTAGAACATTAGAGATACCAAGGAAACATTTCATGAAAAGATGGGCACATTTAAGGATAGAAATGGTATGAATCTAACAGAAGCAGAAGATACTAAGAACAGGTGGCAAGAAGGCACAGAACTATACAAAAGGGATCTTAATAACCTGGATAGCCACAGTGGTGTGATCACGCACCTAGAGACAGACATCCTGGAATGCAAAATCAGGTGGGCCTTAGGAAGCATCACTACAAACAAAGCTACTGGAGGTGATGGAATTGTAGTCGAGATATTTCAAATCCTAAAAGATGATGCTGTGAAAGTGCTGTACTCAATATGTCAGCAAATTTGGAAAACTCAGCAGTGGCCACAGGACTGGAAAAAGTCAGTTTTAATCCCAATCCCAAAGAAAGGCAATGCCAAAGAATGTTCAAACTACCACACAACGGCACTCATCTCACATGCCAGCAAAGTAATGCTCAAAATTCTCCAAGCAAGGCTTCAACAGTATGTGAAGCAAGAACTTCCAGATGTTCAATCTGGATTTAAAAAAGGCAGAGGAACCAGAGATCAAATTTCCAGCATCTGTTGTATCATAGAAAAAGCAAAAGCATTCCAGAAAAATATCTGCTTTATTGACTATGCCAAAGCCTTTGACTGTGTGGATCACAACAAACTGTGGAACGTTCTTAAAGAGATGAGAATACCAGACCACCTTACCTGCCTCCTGAGAAATCTGCATGTAGGTCAAGAAGCAACAGTTAGAACTGGACATGGAACAACAGACTGGTTCCAAATTGAGAAAGGAGTACATCAAGGCTGTATGTTGCTATCCTGCTTATTTAACTTATATGCAGAGTACATCATGGTAAATGCTGGGCTGGGTGAAGCACAAGCTGGAATCAAGATTTCCAGGAGAAGTATCAATAACCTCAGTTATGCAGATGACACCACCCTTATGGCAGAAAGCAAAGAAGAATTAAAGAGCCTCTTGATAAAAGTGAAAGAGGAGAGTGAAAAAGCTGATTTAAAACTCAACATTCAAAAAACTAAGATCATGGCATCCAGTCCCATCACTTCATGGGAAATAGATGGGGAAACAATGGAAACAGTGGCAGACTTTATTTTCTTGGGCTCCGAAATCACTGCAGATAGTGACTGCAGCCATGAAATTGAAAGAAGCTTGCTTCTTGGAAGAAAAGCTATGACCAACCTAGACAGCATATTAAGAAGCAGAGACATTACTTTGCAGACAAAGATCCATCTAGTCAAAGCTGTGGTTTCTCCAGTAGTCGTGTATGGATGTGAGAGTTGGACTATTAAGATAACTGAGTACCAAAGAATTGATGCTTTTGAGCTGTGGTGTTGAAGAAGACTCTTGAGAGTCCCTTGGACTGCAAGGAGATCCAACCAGTCTATCCTAAAGGAATCAGTCCTGAATATTCTTTGGAAGGACTGATGCTGAGGCTGAAGCTGCAATATTTTGGTCCTGTGATGCAAAGAACTGACTCATTTGAAAAGATGCTGATGCTGGGAAAGATTGAAAAGAGGAGAAGGGGACAACAGAGGATGAGATGATTGGATGGCATCACCGATTCGATGGACATGAGTGTGAGCAAGCTCTGGGAGTTGGTGATGGACAGGGAAGCCTGGCGTGCCATAGTCCATGGGGTTGCAAAGAGTTTGACACAACTGAGCGACTGAACTAATTAGTAGAGTTTGAAGTGCTTATAGGACAACCACATATAACGACTTTTTGCAGTAAGTTTAGAAATTTAGCAGAAAGACATTGACTGGAGCAGATTGTAATATATCAGCTTCATGACAGTAAATGGATCAAAGTGGGACTCCACAAAATTGTTCAGAAAAAGTCTTATGGACCTACTTTGAACTTCTATCCACATTTTGCTTCCAGATATAATTGTTCATGATTTTTTTCTTTTATACTTTGATTTTACCTTTTGAGATTAATGGTCTCTTATTTTCTTATTCTATAGATAATTGATATAAATGCATACCCTTTATAAGTAATAGTAATAGATATAAGGTTTGTGGGTTTTTTTTTCTTTTCACAGGAATTCACATTGCAAAATATGACTGTACTAGCAGTTCAAGACTTGTCTTTGAATTTATATGAAGGGCAAATCACTGTCCTTCTCGGTCATAATGGAGCAGGGAAGACTACTACATTATCTATCCTCACAGGTAAATATTCATGGTTACTTTTGACACAGATACTGTGGATTAAGCTTTGAAGCTTTTGTGTACTCTTCTTGACATTGACATTGTTACTTAAATGATACATATGGCTGTTTATTAATCTGCTCTCTTTACAAAGTATAAATCATTTATTATTAAGCTTAAAAATCAATGTTTGTTTTTGTTTCTCAGGCGCATCCCACTTCTCACTTTGTAGTGCACCATCGTCATTGGTCAATGCAAAGACTAGAGAGCCTTTCTACTTTCACTTATTTATTCTTTTAAATTTCCTTTTATATTACTTTCCTCTGTTCCCTTGTCCCTTCATAGGAAACCATTCTAATTTGTTTGATGTACATTGTTTCATTGTATAATGTGTATTATATATTCTTATGAATATACTTTTATATTTAATAAGAAAATTTCTACTTACATCCAAGTTGAAAGATTTTCAGTGACCACCCTTACACCCACTGCCTAGATTTTACCATTTTACCATTTTATATATTTGTCACAGATCTATTGATCCCATTTTTATGCATCTGAAAATTAATTTTAGATATTAAGGTGCTTCTTAATAAATAATTTAGAATGCATATCATTAACTAGAATTTTTGGGGGGAATAAAATTTTAATTAAAAAATGCTTAAATTTTAAGCATTCATTTGCTGCATTTTGACATATGCATACCTCTGAATAATCCTGTTGCCTATTAAGATAGATGACTTCACTATTATCCCAGAAAGTGTTCTCATTACTCAAGTGATTCACAAAATTACAGATGAGGCAAAACTTTACTCATATCATTAGTATACATTAATATGCCAGATATTTGGGTGAAAACTAAGAATGCAGTGTTGAGCAAAAAGTCCTCGCTTTCAAAGATCTTATAGTTGAGCAAGGATTTGATGAGTAAATAGGAATTTTATAACATCTCAAGAAGTTAAAAATAAAGCTTGAGTGTTGGGTGTTGTTCTGTCACCTTGATCTAACACTGCGGGCAAGGTCTATGAGCAAAGGGGAAATAAAATCTAATTTGAGATTGGTACAAGGTGTAATGAATCATGAAAGAAAGGGGAGATGTGTATTCTAAGGATATTCAGGGCCAGGAAGTAAGAAAGTAGGGAATATTATATGGCTAGAGAACAGAGAGAGAGAGAGAATAGGAATGACCAAAATGATACCAGAGTGTCAAGTGAAAGGTTGGAGCAAGGATGAATTTCCCAGTTTAGGTCAACTGTAAGTAGCCTTATCTGTGAGGAAAGAAATGATGGAAAACAACAATTCTTTGTTAACTTCTATCTTTGAAATACTTCTGAAACTTAAAGCTCTTAATCATTACTTCCTAATTAATTCCACATAATTATTAGAGAATATTGTTCTTGTTGTCTTCAGTATAATATCAACTGCCACTTATTAAATAATTTTATATATTTCATCTTAGAACATATTCCATGCTTTACATTTTGTGACAGTGGTCCCCGAAGATAACGGTCTCCTTCCCATGTGTTCTGGCCAGGTCTATGCCCAACATGTAGTGTGGAGAAGCTGATGTATTGGGCACAGACCTGGCCAGAAAGACAACAACAAATCCCTGGGGTCTCCTTGGTGTGGTGGGCTGCTCCAGCCAAGTGGCTTCCACTTTCTGCCTGGGAGGAAAAAGGTAGGGCCCTGACCCTTGTGAGGAGGCAGGGCAGTGAAGTGGTCTGTCTCTTTCTCACTGAAAAGTCAAGCATGGTTCAATTCACAACTTCAGCAGACCTTGTTTAATTAGTTTTTGTTTACTTACCAAAAAAAAAAGATACCCACAAAACCAAATCATAAATGACGAAATAAATCCTAAATAAAAAATGGATTTGCTCCACAATATTTCTTAGGAAGATCAAGAATCAGCAATCCAGGTACCCTGAAGGTCCCAAGTGTCATGGGCAAGTAGGGTTTTTCCTGGTAAGACGGATCCATGCATGGGGTTGGATAGTTCTGTGCCAAGAAGCTTGTTGGGGTGTGTGACACCTGGGCTATATATATATATATATATATATATATATATATATATAAAATGAGATAATCCTGGTTTATCTGGCTGAATCCTAAATGAAATCTCTAGTGTCCTCATAAGTAAAAGACAGAGGGAGATTTTAGATAGGCAGAAGAATGGAAGACAAGAAGAGAGTAGGCAATGTGATGTTGGACCCAGATAACTGGAGTGTTGCTTCACAGGATAAGAAATATTAGCAGCCACCATAATCTGAAAAAGACAAGAAATGGATTTTTCCCTCAGAGTCTCTGTTGAGGGTGAGGCCCTGCTGACACCTCAGTTTCACCCCAGTGATACTGATTTCAGACTTCCAGTCTCCAGAATTGTAATGGAATATATTTCTTTTGTTTTAACACTAACTCTGTGGTAATTTGCTACAGCAGCCATTGGAAACCAATGCATTCGATATCTCAGAACCTATATTATGTACTTCCTAATGTGTATATGCGCATTCCCTTTTCCTTACCAGGAATGCCTAAACCACCACTTGCCTTTTGAAATTTTCTACTCATTCATAAAGATTCAGCTCAAAAGCTACTTCCTGATCACATCAACCAGAATTAATCACCCTTACCTCTGTTTGGTAACTATGTCCCAAAGGATTAGAGTAATTTCTTACACAGTAAGTTTTCAGTAAATACTTGCAGAATGAATTAATTGTAGCATGTATCACAGTTGTTGAGACACCTGTTTCCTCAATTAAAAGTAGCTTGAAGCCCAAGGGTTATGTCTTGTAATTTTTTGAATGATAATTTTTAGTTGAGGCAAAATTCATATAACATAAAATTATTCAATTTAAAGTTTCCAGCTTAGTAGCATGTGGTACTTTTACAATATTGTGCAACTACACAGTGGAGTGGCAAGTATATTCAAGGGATTAGATCTGGTAGACAAAGAGCCTGAAGAACTATGGATGGACATTTTTAATATTGTACAGGATGCAGTGACCAAAATCATTCCAAACAAAAAGAAATGCAAGAAAGCAAAGTGGTTGTCTGAATAAGCTTTAAAAATAGCTGAGGAAAAAGAGAAGCAAAGATAAAGAGAAAAGGGAAAGACCTACCCAACTAAATAGAGATTCAGAGAATAGCAAGGAGAGATAACAAGGCCTTCTGAAATGAACAATGCAAAGAAGTGGAGGAAAACAATAGAACGGGAAAGACTATAGATCTCTTGAAGAAAATTGGAGGTATCAAGGGAACATTTCATGCAAGGATAGGCATGATAAAGGACATAAATAGTGAGGAACTAACAAGAGCAGAAGAGGTTAAGAAGAGTTGGCAAGAATACACATAGGAACTCTACAAGAAAGGTCTTAATGATCCTGATAACCATAGTGGTGTGGTTAATCACCTAGAGCCAGACATCCTGGAGTGTGAAGTGGACCTTAGGAAGCATTACCATGAATAAACCAATGGAAGTGATGGAATTCCATCTGAGCTATTTAAAATCCTAGAAGATGATGCTGTTAAAGTGCTGCTTTCAATATGCCAGCAAATTTGGAAAAGTCAGCAGTGATCACAGGACTGGAAAAGGTCATTTTCATTCTAATCGCAAAGAAAGACAATGCCAGAGAATGTTCGAACTACAGTACAGTTGCGCTCATTTCATAGGCTAGTAAAGTTATGCTCAAAATCTTTCCAGCTAGACTTCAGCAGTACATGAATTGAAAACTTACACATATGCAAGCTTATTTCAAAGATGCAGAGGAACCATAAATCAAATTGCCAATATCCGTTGGATCATGGAGAAAGTAAGGGGGTTCAAGAAAAACATCTACTTCTGCTACAGTGACTACGCTAAAGACTTTGTGTGGATCACAAAAAACTGTGCAAAGTTCTTAAAGTGATGTGAGTACCAGATCACACTATCTTTCTCCTGAGAATCCTGTATGTGGGTCAAGAAGCAACAGTTAGAACTGGACATAGAACAAATGACTGGTTCAAAGTTGGGGAGGGAATATAACAAGTCTGTATATTGCCACCCTGCTTATTTAACTTCTATGAAGAGTACATCATGCAAAATGCCAGGTTGGGTGAATCACAAGCTGGTAAGATTATACTGTGGTTTGCCTATGTTGTCAAACAGACAGTAGCATAGAACCCTGAAACAGAAAATTCTTCAAAGTATTTTTTATTACTCAATTAATATTTTTATACTCATTAGAAACCAGAATGCATAGATTTTTTAAAAAGTTTTCCCCATTACCAGAAGGTGCCAGGTCACTTTCTTTGTAAGAGGTACTCATAATTCTTTCAAATAGTCTACAAATAGACTATTAAGGAGGTGCTAATGAACAGTGTATTCTCAGGTTCTCTCACTGAAACTAAGTTTCTGTCATGTCTTATGCTTAATTCTAGGTCTCTATCGTCCTACCAGTGGAAAGGTGTATATTAGTGGATATGATATCTCGAAAGATATGGTTCAAGTCAGGAAAAGCTTGGGCTTGTGCCCCCAGGATGACATATTGTTCCATCACTTGACAGTCTCAGAACATCTCTATTTCTACTGTGTGGTGAGCCAGAGATATATTCTTTTTTTCCACTCTTTTCATATGCTTCAGGCAGTGTGACAAAGAACCAACATCTTTATCTTTATGTAGTGGAAATTCATTTTTTGGAGACATTGTTCCTTAACTATAAAGGGGGGCAAAGAGAAGGAAAAGCTCATGTCTAAATAACTCTGTAAGAAAAATCCTGATGAAAGAATTTTTCTAAGGACAAAGTTGGAAGCACCATGTAAACTCTGGCTTCTCTTTTAGATAAAAGGAGTACCTCCAGAAATACAATCTAAAGAAATTAACAAAATGCTGATATCTTTTGGCCTGATAGAAAAGCATGATGCCCTTGCAAAGTCACTGAGTGGAGGAATGAAGCGTAAACTCTCCATTATTATAGCACTTATAGGAGGCTCCAAGGTAAAGAACCACTAACATGGGTCCCTACCCCAGCTAATATATAAAACTGAGCTGACACAAACCTATGAGCTGATATGAATCTAACTCTCTAGAAAGTGAAAGTGAAGTCGCTCAGTCATGTCCGACTCTTTGCGACCTGTGAACTGTAGCCCACCAAGCTTCTCCGTCCATGGGATTCTCCAGGCAAGAATACTGGAGTGGGCTACCCATCAGAGGGTATTTCCATCATTGATCCAGTTTATATAATACGGTTATGGGGTTTTAATTTATTGTTAATTTTTCAAAGTTCTTAATATAGTCTAGATTATGTATTTTAGCTTGCATATGTCCCCCATGTAAAATAGTAAGTTATCACATAAAGAGCATAACATGAATTAAATATGATCATGGAACTGTTCTTCTGATCTGTAGGTGGTGATACTTGATGAGCCAACATCTGGCATGGACCCAGTCTCAAGGAGATTCACCTGGGATGTCCTTCAGAAGCATAAAGAGAATCGTACCGTCTTATTGACAACCCACCACATGGATGAAGCTGATGTCCTGGGTGACCGTATAGCTATCATGGCGAAGGGTACTCTGCAGTGCTGTGGCTCTACAATTTTCCTGAAAAAAGTTTATGGTCTGTCTCCCTTTGATCACTGTTTGGATGCTAATGCCTGAATAACATTCTCTAACATAATTTTATTATCATTTTTGTTCCTCTACACAGAACTTCTTGTGTCCTATTGCATTAAATCTAAACTATTTAAATTGGCTATTTGTAATTTATCTATCTATCCCTATTATTTTTCATTATGATACGATGAGTATATTCTAACTTAGAAAACTCATTCTTTTATTGATCTCAAAAAAGTCATGTTTCTTTCTCTCACCTGGCTTCCACTGAAGTTAGTTTTTGTTGGAATGAAGTAATGCTTCCAAGGTATTTGGTTCATAGACTGATAACTTGTAGGGGAGAAAGTGAGTGACTCAGTATCTCTGACCCTTTTTTCTCTATTGCCAAATCAGCATCATTCCCCTCTGGTGTAATTAGCTAAATATCTTCTAGTTTATTTTTATGAAATCATCTTGAAATGTGGTAGTTGATCAATAGGAATTTATTGAATAGGATATGAATGAATAGTGAAATAAAACAATCTTGATTTTAATAAGAATATACTCTGATTAATCAGTAAGACTAGTACATTAAAAATGAGCCATAATATCATATGTAACTGAGTTCCGATATTACAAGGTTCAAACCAGTAAGTGTATCAGGGCTTCAGAATTGGAGCATACAAATCAATGAGAATAGTTAAGACTGACATTATTCCATTAATCATTAATTTGGTGTTTGAATTCATTCATTCAACTCATATTTATTTTGAGTGAGTTACATTTAATGTTTACACACATTTATCTCATCTCCTCTTCATAACCTCACCATTTTTATGGAGCAGAAAACTGCTGCTTATTCTGAAGTCTGAGTCAATCATGCAGTTAAGTGGCAGAGTTTTGGACCTGGGTTCTTCGAACAACAAAGCCCTTGTTTTGCACTCTAAGATGTGACCATTTTCCCTTTACTCTATCTCAAAGAGGATATTGAGTTGAGTTTTAAGCAGTATATTTGGTTAATATCAGAAATAAAGGGACTCATACTTTTAAATGTTTTTTCACTTGCAGATGGGAACATATAAGTTAATATTCCTATAGCAGATTAATTGTAGGAACAAAATTAATTAACCTAAGTATATTAATGCTTTTAGTTATTGACCTTAAAAAGGCAATGAAGGAAAGAACACCTCTATTTTAGAAAACGATATAAGTAAGTAATAAAAGTATGAGGATAAAAATGCACCTTTTTTCCCCTGGGACAAAGAAGAAGTCAGCTGGCATCAACAGTCTGGGGGAGAATCAGTGAGAAATTAAGTTTGATGGACAGGACATTGAAAACAGCAAGAGTGGTTTGCATTTGATGTGTGAATGCATGTATAAGACAAATTTTGAAATATGAAATTCAGAAGCCCCATTCAAGAATATAATAGAAAGATAGCCTAAAGTAATGAATGCTAAAATAAGAATATGAAAGGTAAAATAATTATGTGTGTCTATACTCCGGTGGCCCAGACAGTAAAGTGTCTGTCTACAATGTGAGAGACCTGGGTTCGATCCCTGGGTTGAGAAGATTCTCTGGAGAAGGAAATGGCAACCCACTCCAGTACTCTTGCCTTGAAAATCCCATGGACAGAGGAGCTTGGTGCAGGCTACTATCCATGGGGTCGCAAAGAGTCAGGCACGACTGAGCAACTTCACTTTCACTTTCATATACATAAATGTGTGTGTGGATGGATGGATGGATATGTAAAATCCTAAAAGGGTCGGAGACACTTGGTGACAATAGTCTGTGTAGCCCATTGTCACATAATGAAGGGAAGACTTCCTAGTACAGTGAGGTGAAATTTTGAAGTTTTCATTCATTAATATGGGGAAGTAAAAGTTTCCACTTTAATGGCATGTACCTGAAATGTGATCATTGAACATTAAGTATGGAAAGAATGACAGAAGGAAGGAAATTTTTAAATATATAAAACAATAGAAAAATGTTTAAACTTTTTCTTTTGTATTGGAGTATAAGTGATTAACAACGTTAAGATATTTTCAAGTGAACAACGAAGGGATGCAGGCATACATATACATGAGTCCATTCTCCTCCCAACTCTCAGCCCATAAAAATTAACAGGTTTAAATTTTAGTAAAAATATGAAACCAGTAAATCTCAAAAATTAAAGATCACTTGCTCTTAAACACAGTATTGATGCCTTGTAAAAATGAAATTTTAAACAAGCAAGATCCTGTGCTTTCTGTTGGTAGAGTATATTTATGTGTTTGATTGGGGCAGATTGCATTTAAAAAATTTTGACCTTTTAAATGGACTTTTTCAGGTGTGGGATACCACTTAATTATTGTAAAGGATCATCACTGTGATGTTAAAGAAATCTCCGAACTGATTAAATATCACATACCAGAAGCCAGATTGGAGAACAATGTTGCAGCTGAATTATCGTTTGTCCTACCCAAGGAGTACACAGACAGGTATGGATCCAGAGAATGTTAGATAATAGTTTGGGGTTATAAGAAATCAATATTACTTTTTAAAGTTTCCCCTGACTTGACAAATAGATTGTGTGCAGCTGTCATTTGACAAGTAATGGTAAAAAAAAAAAAAAAAAGAAAAGAAAAAAAATTACTTCCTAAAGATTTCAC
Source organism: Bos taurus (assembly GCF_002263795.3). NCBI lineage: Eukaryota > Metazoa > Chordata > Mammalia > Artiodactyla > Bovidae > Bos > Bos taurus. Next base: position 19,238,107 of record NC_037352.1, read on the forward strand.
TGTCTGCACAGAGGGAAGTCATATAATTTGGCTTGCATTTAGTTTGTCTTGGTATCTTTATTTCTATTTCTTACAGTCTGGTGTTAAGTAGTGACAAGAAATGATAAGCTATTTGCACAAACTTTGTTCAACTGATTTGCTGAGATTATAAGAAAAAAGTGGCCTATGTGGCAGACCTTGCATTCAGAAGCCCTAGAAACTACAGGAAACAGGCAATTTGACCATAACAGTTAAGCAAGCTAGTTACCAAAAGGAGAAAGAAAATATTAATTGTACTTGGGATGTTTATCTTGATTAGGGGAAGAGGAAAATAAGAATATTTATGATAAACTTCCAGGGACTATGCCAGTTTCATCTTCTTTCAAGTTGTAGTTAGCAGCTTGATATTATCTTGAAGCAAACTAATTGGCATTCTCAAAAGAAGATGAATAGAGGGGGACTTCTTCAACTTTCTAATGAACAAAATCCTAACAGCCTACATCATACATAATGGTGAGAAACTCAAAGCTTTCCCGTTAAGATCAGGAACAAGGAAAGGAAGTCCTTTCTCTCCACTGCTTTCAACATCATGCTGGAAGTCCTAGCTAATGCAATAACACGAGACAAAGAAATGTACATACATTAGGAAGAAAGGAATAAAACTCTTTGCAGATAATACAATCATCTTTTGCATACCGCCCAAAAGAATTTACCAAAACAAACAAACAAACAAAAAATCCTTCTAGAACTAGTAAGTGATTGTAGCAAGGTCGCAGGATACAAATTTGATATAAAAGTCAATAACTTTTCTATATATCAACAATTAGCAAATATAGTTTAAAATTACAAGCACAATGCTATTTACATTAGTATTGCCCAAAGCAAAATAGTTAGGTATAAAGTTAATAAAATACATACAAGTTTGATATGAGTAAAACTCCAAAATTCTAATGAATGAAATCAAGATGCTAAATAAATGTGAAGATAGTCCATTTTTACGAATAGGAAGACTCAATACTGTCAAGGAGTCAGTTCTTCCTAACTTGATCTATAGGTTCAATGTAATTCTAGTCAAAATTTCTGTAAGTTATTTTGTGGGTATCAACAAACTGATCCCAAAGTTTATAAAAAGTTTATTCAAATTAATCAACACAATATTGAAAGAAAAGAATAAAGTTAGAAGACTGACAGAAACCAACTCTAAGACTTACTATAAAACTACTATAATCAAGATGGTGTAGTATTAGTGAAAGAATAGAAAAATAGAACAACAGAACAAAGCAGAGAACCCAGAAATATATATATATAGTCACCTGGTCTTTGACAGGGAAGGAAAAGCAATGGAGAAAAGATATTTTCAACAAATGGTGATGGAATGAACAATCAGACATCCACATGCAAAGAAAATAACCTAGACACTTAAAATGGGTGATAAGCCTAAAATTCAAACAAAAAACTATAAATCTCCTAGAAGATAACATAGGACGAAAACTAGCTGACCTTAGGTATGGCAATGACATTTAAATTACAGCACCAATAGCACTTTTCATGACAGGAATAACTGAAAAGCTAGACTTCAGTGAAATTATATTTTTGTTCTGTGTTTGGCAATATCAAGGGAATTAGAAGACAAGACACAGAATGGAAGAAAATATTTGCAAAAAACACATTTAATAAAAAAGTTACACAGCATATACAAAGAACTAGAAAAAGCAAGGGAATTCCTGTTTTTTACTTCTGCTTTATTGACTGCACCAAAGCCTTTGACTGTGTGGATCACAATAAACTGTGGAACAATGTTAAAGAGATGGGAATACCAGACCAACTTACCTGCCTCCTGAGAAATCTATATGCAGGTCAAGAAGCAACAATTAGAACCTGACGTAGAACAGCAGACTGGTTCCAAATTGGGAAAGTACATCAAGGCTGTATATTGTCACTCTGCTTATTTAACTTATATGCAGAGTAATTACATGAAATTACATGAAATGCTGGGCTGGAAGAAGCACAAGCTGGAATCAAGATTGCCAGGAAAAAAATCAATAACCTCAGGGATGCCGATGACACCACCCTTATGGCAGAAAGCAAAGAGGAAGTGAAGAGCCTCTTGATGAAAGTGAAAGAGGAGAGTGAAAAAGCTGGCTTAAAACTCAACATTCAAAAAACTAAGATCATGGCCTCTGGTCCCATCACTTCATGGCAAATAGATGGGGAAACAATGGAAACAGTGACAGACTTTATCTTTTTGGCTCCAAAATCACTGCAGATGGTGATTGCAGCCATGAAATTAAAAGATGCTTCCTCCTTGGAATAAAAGCTATGATCAACCTAGACAGCATATTAAAAAGCAGAGACATTTCATTGCCAACAAAGGTCCATCTAGTCAAAGCTATGTCTTTTCCAGCAATCATGGAAAAGTAGTCACAGCCATAGGCTGTGAGAGTTGGTCCATAAAGAAAACTGAGCATTGAAGAACTGATGCTTTTGAACTGTGATGTTGGAGTGTTTTAAGGTCTTCATAGAGCCATTCAACTTCAGCCTCTTCAGCTGAAATAGTTGGGACATAGACTTGGATTACTGTGATACTGAATGGTCTACCTTAAGTTTGACTAGCTCCCATTTGCTCATTTTGTTTCTATTTATTTTCTCTTTGGAGACAGACTAAGAATATCTGGCTATGATTCATGTTAGAAAAAAAAAATTCACATTCATATGAAATTATGATGTCATGTCTTATATCTATGTATAAACCATTTCAAGTTTATTTTTTTATATGATGTGAAGGAGTGTTCTGATTTTATTGATTTGCATGTAGCTGTCCAGTATTCTCAACACCATATGTTGATGAAACTCTCTTTTCTCCATTGTATATTCTTGCTCCCTTTATCATAATTGACTCTATTCTGTTGCATTAATCTACATGTCTGTTATTGTGCCAATACCATGCTGTTTTGATTACTGTAGCTTAGTTATGTCTGAAGTATAGAATGGTTATGCCTTCAGCTTTGTTCTTATTTTCTTGGGATTTCTTTGTCAATTTTGTATGTTTTGTGGTTCCATACAAATGTTAAGATTATTCTGGTTGTGAAAAGTATCATCAGCATTTTGATAGGAATTGCATTAATCTGTAGATTCCTTTGGGTAGTATGGCCATTTTAAGAATATTAATTCTTCAAATCAAAAACATGTAATAGTTTTCCATTTTTTGGAATCTTCTTGGATTTCCTTTATCAATGTTTTATAGTTTTCAGTGTATAGATCTTTCACATTCTTTATTAAGCTATTTCCTAGATTTTAGGGTTAGACTTTTAAATGGAATGGCTTTTTCCTCTTCTTTCTGATATTTACTTATTGGCTTAATGAAATCAAAGGATTTCTGTATATTCATCTTGTATCCTGCTACCTTGCTGAATTCTTTTATTAGTTCTAAAAATTTTATGTGGAGACTCTATGTTTCTCTTTATAGTGTATCATGTCATCTATCAATAGTTCCATTTTACTTCTCCCTTCCAATGGGGTTGTATTTCATTTTCTTTTCCTGTTTGATTGCTGCAGCTACTACTTCTAATACCATGTTGAATAGAATGGTGAGAATGGGCATCCTTGTCTTTTTCCCGAATTTAGTGAAGAAGTTTTCTGCTTTTTAGCATAGAATATTATGTTGACAGTGGGTTTGTCATAAATGGCTTTTACTTTGTTGAGACATGTTCCCTCTATATCCACTTTGGTGAAAGTTCTTATCATGAATGGATGTTGAATTTTATGAAAAGCTCTTTATGAGTCTACTGAGATGACCATGTATTTTTGTCTTTCCTTTTGTTAATGTGGTGTATCACATTGATTTGTGTGTGTTGAACCATCCTTGTGAACCTTGGAATTGTCCAACTGATCATTATGTTTGATTCTTTTTATGTACTGTTACATTCAGTTTGCAATATTTTATAGAGGATATTTGCATTTATATTCATCAAAGATATTGACTTGTACTTGTCAAATGTGTAGGTATAGTCTCTTTGTCTCTTTTGGGTAATAGAGTGACAGTGGCTTCATGGAAATAATTTTGCAGTGTTCCTTCCTCTTCAATTTTTTGGAATAATTAAAGCAGGATGGTGTAAGCTCTTTTTATATGTTTTGTGGAATTCTGCAGTGAAGGCATCTGGTCCTGGACCATTGTTTTTAAATTACATATTCAGTTTCATTTCTAATGATTGGTCTGCTCAAATTTTCTGTTTCTTCTTGACTCAGTTTTGGCAGGCTGTATATTGCTACAAGGGCTTCCAATGTGGCTCAGTGGTAAAGAATCCACCTGCCAATGCATGAGATGCAGGCTTGATCCCTAGATTGGGAAGGTCCCCTGGAGAAGGAAATGGCATCCCACTGGTATTCTTGTCTGGAAAATCCCATGGACAGAGGAGCTTGGAGGGCTACAGTCCATAGGGTTGTAAAAGAGTCGGATATGACTTAGCAGCTATGCAACAAGAACAACATATTTCTATAAACTTGTCCCTTTGTTCTAGATCATCTAATTTGTTGCCAAATAACTATTTGTAATATACACTTAAAAATGTTTTTGTATTTCTATGGTATCAGTTTTTACTTCTCCTCTTTCATTTCTTATTTTGTTTATTTCAATCCTCCCTCTTTTCTTCTTGGTGAGATCTGCCAGAAGTTTATCAATTTTGTTTATCTTTTCAAACAAGCAATTCTTGGATTTATTGATTTTTTTATATGTTTAATCTCTATTCTATTTCCTTTCTCTCTCTTTTTTTTTTTTTTGCATTGATTGATTTTATTTTTAAACTTTACATAATTGTATTAGTTTTGCCAAATATCAAAATGAATCCGCCACAGGCATACGTGTGTTCCCCATCCTGAACCTTCCTCCCTCCTCCCTCCCCATACCATCCCTCTGGGTCGTCCCAGTGCACCAGCCCCAAGCATCCAGCACCGTGCATCGAACCTGGACTGGCAACTTGTTTCTTACACGATATTTTACATGTTTCAATGTCACTCTCTCAAATCCTCCCACCCTCTCCCTCCCCCACAGAGTCCACAAGACTGTTATATACATCAGTGTCTCTTCCGCCGTCCCATACACCAGGTTATTTCTACCATCTTTCTAAATTCCATATATATGCGTTAGTATACTGTATTGGTGTTTTTCCTTCTGGCTTACTTCACTCTGTATAATAGGCTCCAGTTTCATCCACCTCATTAGAACTGATTCAAATGTTTTCTTTTTAATGGCTGAGTAATACTCCATTGTGTATGTGTACCAAAGCTTTCTTATCCATTCATCTGCTGATGGACATCTAGGTTGCTTCCATGTCCTGGCTATTATAAACAGTGATGCGATGAACATTGGGGTACACGTGTCTCTTTCCCTTCTGGTTTCCTCAGTGTGTATGCCCAGCAGTGGGATTGCTGGATCATAAGGCAGTTCTATTTCCAGTTTTTTAAGGAATCTCCACACTGTTCCCCATAGTGGCTGTACTAGTTTGCATTCCCACCAACAGTGTAAGAGGGTTCCCTTTTCTCCACACCCTCTCCAGCATTTATTGCTTGTAGACTTTTGGATCGCAGCCATTCTGACTGGCGTGAAATGGTACCTCATTGTGGTTTTGATTTGCATTTCTCTGATAATGAGTGATGTTGAGCATCTTTTCATGTGTTTGTTAGCCATCTGTATGTCTTCTTTGGAGAAATGTCTATTTAGTTCTTTGGCCCATTTTTTGATTGGGTCATTTATTTTTCTGGAGTTGAGCTGTAGGAGTTGCTTGTATATTTTTGAGATTAGTTGTTTGTCAGTTGCTTCATTTGCTATTATTTTCTCCCATTCTGAAGGCTGTCTTTTCACCTTGCTAATAGTTTCCTTTGATGTGCAGAAGCTTTTAAGGTTAATTAGGTCCCATTTGTTTATTTTTGCTTTTATTTCCAATATTCTGGGAGGTGGGTCATAGAGGATCCTGCTGTGATGTATGTCAGAGAGTGTTTTGCCTATATTCTCCTCTAGGAGTTTTATAGTTTCTGGTCTTACGTTTAGATCTTTAATCCATTTTGAGTTTATTTTTGTGTATGGTGTTAGAAAGTGGTCTAGTTTCATTCTTTTACAAGTGGTTAACCAGATTTCCCAGCACCACTTGTTAAAGAGATTGTCTTAATCCATTGTATATTCTTGCCTCCTTTGTCAAAGATAAGGTGTCCATATGTGTGTGGATTTATCTCTGGGCTTTCTATTTTGTTCCATTGATCTATATTTCTGTCTTTGTGCCAGTACCATACTGTCTTGATAACTGTGGCTTTGTAGTAGAGCCTGAAGTCAGGTAGGTTGATTCCTCCAGTTCCATTCTTCTTAAGATCGCTTTGGCTATTCGAGGTTTTTTTTGTATTTCCATACAAATTGTGAAATTATTTGTTCTAGCTCTGTGAAGAATACTGTTGGTAGCTTGATAGGGATTGCATTGAATCTATAAATTGCTTTGGGTAGTATACTCATTTTCACTATATTGATTCTTCTAATCCATGAACATGGTATATTTCTCCATCTATTAGTGTCCTCTTTGATTTCTTTCACCAGTGTTTTATAGTTTTCTATATATAGGTGTTTAGTTTCTTTAAGTAGATATATTCCTAAGTATTTTATTCTTTCCGTTGCAATGGTGAATGGAATTGTTTCCTTAATTTCTCTTTCTGTTTTCTCATTATTAGTGTATAGGAATGCAAGGGATTTCTGTGTGTTGATTTTATATCCTGCAACTTTACTATAGTCATTGATTATTTCTAGGAATTTTCTGGTGGAGTCTTTAGGGTTTTCTATGTAGAGGATCATGTCATCTGCAAATAGTGAGAGTTTTACTTCTTCTTTTCCAATTTGGATTCCTTTTATTTCTTTTTCTGCTCTGATTGCTGTGGCCAAAACTTCCAAAACTATGTTGAATAGTAATGGTGAAAGTGGGCACCCTTGTCTTGTTCCTGACTTTAGAGGAAATGCTTTCAATTTTTCACCATTGAGGATAATGTTTGCTGTGGGTTTGTCATATATAGCTTTTATTATGTTGAGGTATGTTCCTTCTATTCCTGCTTTCTGGAGAGTTCTTATCATAAATGGATGTTGACTTTTGTCAAAGGCTTTCTCTGCATCTATTGAGATAATCATATGGTTTTTATTTTTCAATTTGTTAATGTGGTGTATTACATTGATTGATTTGCAGATATTGAAGAATCCTTGCATCCCTGGGATAAAGCCCACTTGGTCATGGTGTATGATCTTTTTAATGTGTTGTTGGATTCTGATTGCTAGAATTTTGTTAAGGATTTTTGCATCTATGTTCATCAGTGATATTGGCCTGTAGTTTTCTTTTTTTGTGGGATCTTTGTCAGGTTTTGGTATTAGGGTGATGGTGGCCTCATAGAATGAGTTTGGAAGTTTACCTTCCTCTGCAATTTTCTGGAAGAGTTTGAGCAGGATAGGTGTTAGCTCTTCTCTAAATTTTTGGTAGAATTCAGCTGTGAAGCCATCTGGACCTGGGTTTTTGTTTGCTGGAAGATTTTTGATTACAGTTTCAATTTCCGTGCTTGTGATGGGTCTGTTAAGATTTTCTATTTCTTCCTGGTCCAGTTTTGGAAAGTTGTACTTTTCTAAGAATTTGTCCATTTCTTCCACGTTGTCCATTTTATTGGCATATAATTGCTGATAGTAGTCTCTTATGATCCTTTGTATTTCTGTGTTGTCTGTTGTGATCTCTCCATTTTCAGTTCTAATTTTATTGATTTGATTTTTCTCCCTTTGTTTCTTGATGAGTCTGGCTAATGGTTTGTCAATTTTATTTATCCTTTCAAAGAACCAGCTTTTGGCTTTGTTGATTTTTGCTATGGTCTCTTTTGTTTCTTTTGCATTTATTTCTGCCCTAATTTTTAAGATTTCTTTCCTTCTGCTAACCCTGGGGTTCTTCATTTCTTCCTTTTCTAGTTGCTTTAGGTGTAGAGTTAGGTTATTTACTTGACTTTTTTCTTGTTTCTTGAGGTATGCCTGTATTGCTATGAACTTTCCCCTTAGGACTGCTTTTACAGTGTCCCACAGGTTTTGGGTTGTTGTGTTTTCATTTTCATTCGTTTCTATGCAAATTTTGATTTCTTTTTTGATTTCTTCTGTGATTTGTTGGTTATTCAGCAGCGTGTTGTTCAGCCTCCATATGTTGGAATTTTTAGTATTTTTTCTCCTGTTATTGAGATCTAATCTTACTGCATTTTGGTCAGAAAAGATGCTTGGAATGATTTCAATCTTTTTGAATTTACCAAGGCTAGATTTATGACCCAGGATGTGATCTATCCTGGAGAAGGTTCCATGTGCACTTGAGAAAAAGGTGAAATTCATTGTTTGGGGATGAAATGTCCTATAGATATCAATTAGGTCTAACTGGTCTATTGTATCGTTTAAAGTTTGTGTTTCCTTGTTAATTTTCTGTTTAGTTGATCTATCCATAGGTGTGAGTGGGGTATTAAAGTCTCCCACTATTATTGTGTTATTGTTAATTTCTCCTTTCATACCTGTTAGCATTTGCCTTACGTATTGTGGTGGTCCCGTGTTGGGTGCATATATATTTATAATTGTTGTATCTTCTTCTTGGATTGATCCTTTGATCATTATGTAGTGACCTTCTTTGTCTCTTTTCACAGCCTTTGTTTTAAAGTCTATTTTGTCTGATATGAGTATTGCTACTCCTGCTTTCTTTTGGTCCCTATTTGCATGGAAAATCTTTTTTCCAGCCCTTCACTTTCAGTCTGTATGTGTCCCCTGTTTTGAGGTGGGTCTCTTGTAGACAGCATATGTAGGGGTCTTGTTTTTGTATCCATTCAGCCAGTCTTTGTCTTTTGGTTGGGGCATTCAACCCATTTACATTTAAGGCAATTATTGATAAGTATGATCCCGTTGCCATTTACTTTATTGTTTTGGGTTCGAATTTATACACCCTTTTTGTGTTTCCTGTCTAGAGAATATCCTTTAGTATTTGTTGGAGAGCTGGTTTGGTGGTGCTGAATTCTCTCAGTTTTTGCTTGTCTGTAAAGCTTTTGATTTCTCCTTCATATTTGAATGAGATCCTTGCTGGGTACAATAATCTGGGCTTAGGGTTATTTTCTTTCATCACTTTAAGTATGTCTTGCCATTCCCTCCTGGCTTGGAGAGTTTCTATTGAAAGATCAGCTGTTATCCTTGTGGGAATTCCCTTGTGTGTTATTTGTTGTTTTTCCCTTGCTGCTTTTAATATTTGTTCTTTGTGTTTGATCTTTGTTAATTTGATTAATATGTGTCTTGGGGTGTTTCGCCTTGGGTTTATCCTGTTTGGGACTCTCTGGGTTTCTTGGACTTGAGTGATTATTTCCTTCCCCATTTTAGGGAAGTTTTCAACTATTATCTCCTCAAGTATTTTTTCATTGTCTTTCTTTTTGTCTTCTTCTTCTGGGACCCCTATGATTCGAATGTTGTAGCGTTTAATACTGTCCTGGAGGTCTCTGAGATTGTCCTCATTTCTTTTAATTCGTTTTTCTTTTTTACTCTCAGATTCACTTATTTCTACCATTCTATCTTCTAATTCACTAATCCTATCTTCTGCCTCTGTTATTCTACTATTTGTTGCCTCCAGAGTGTTTTTGATTTCATTAATTGCATTATTCATTATATATTGACTCTTTTTTATTTCTTCTAGGTCCTTGTTAAACCTTTCTTGCATCTTCTCAATCCTTGTCTCCAGGCTATTAATCTGTAATTCCGTTTTGATTTCAAGACTTTGGATCAATTTCACTATCATTATTTGGAATTCTTTATCAGATAGATTCCCTATCTCTTCCTCTTTTGTTTGGTTTGGTGGGCATTTATCCTGTTCCTTTACCTGCTGGTTATTCCTCTGTCTCTTCATCTTGTTTAAATTGCTGAGTTTGGGGTGTCCTTTCTGTATTCTGGCAGTTTGTGGAGTTCTCTTTATTGTGGCATTTCCTCAGTGTGTGTGGGTTTGTATAGGTGGCTTGTCAAGGTTTCCTGGTTAGGGAAGCTTGTGTCGGTGTTCTGGTGGGTGGAGCTGGATTTCTTCTCTCTGGAGTGCAATGAAGTGTCCAGTAATGAGTTATGAGATGTCTATGGTTTTGGGGTGACTTTGGGCAGCCTATATCTTGGAGCTCAGGGCTGTGTTCCTGTGTTGCTGGAGAATTTGCTTGGTATGTGTTGCCCTGGAACTTTTTGGCCCTTGCATGGTGCTCGGTTTCAGTGTAGGTATGGAGGCGTTTGATGAGCTTCTGTCAATTAATGTTCCCTGAAGTCAGGAGTTCCCTGGAGTTAGGGTTTGGACTTAAGCCTCCTGCTTCCAGTTATCGTCTTATTTTTACAGTAGTCTCAAAACTTCTCCTTCTATACAGCACCCTTGATAAAACATCTAGGTTAAAGATGAAAAGTTTCTCTACCGTGAGGGCCACCCAGAGAGGTTCACAGCATTACATGGAGAAGAGAAGAGGGAGGAGGGAGTTAGAGGTGACCCGAATGAGATGAGGTGGAATCAATAGAGGAGGGAGCGGGCTAGCCAGTAATCACTTCCTTATGTGCACTCCACAATTGGACCGCTCAGAGATGTTCACAGAATTATACAGAGAAGAGAAGAAGGAGGAAGGAGACAGAGGTGTCCAGGAGGATAAAAGTGGGAATGAAAAGGAGGGAGACAGATCCAGCCAGTAATCAGTTCCCTTAGTGTTCTCTACCGTCCGGAACACACAGAAATTCACAGAGTTGCATAAAGTAGAGAGGGGTTAAGGAGGAGATACAGGTGACCTGGTGGAGAAAAAGGAGAGTCCAAAGAGTAAGAGAGCAGTCAAGCCAGTAATCTCGCTCCCTAGTGAAAAATGGGTACTGAAGATTGGGTTCTTAAAGGTACAAAATTGGTAACAAATACATAAAAGCAAAAATTAAAAATCTAGAGTAGAGTTTGGAATTTCAAAAATACAATGTTAAAGAAAAGAAGAAGGAAAAGAGAGAGAAAAAAACAAACAAACAAAGTCACAAAAATTATAAAGAAAATATAGGTACAAAATTGATAGCAAATACCAAAAAGCAAAAGTTAAAAATCTAGAGTAGAGTCTGGAATTTCAAAAATACAATGTTAAAAAAAAGAAGAAGAAAAAGAAAGAGAGGGAAAAAAAAAATCAAACCAAGTTGCAAAAATTATAAAGAAAATATAAGTACAAAATTGATAACAAATACCAAAAAGCAAAAGTTAAAAATCTAGAGTCTGGAATTTCAAAAATACAATGTTAAAAGAAAAGAAGAAGAAAAAGAAAGAGAGAAAAAAACAAACAAAAACAAACCAAGTTGCAAAAATTATGAAGAAAATATAGGTACAAAATTGATAACAAATACCAAAAAGCTAAAATTAAAAATCTAGAGTAGAGTTTGGAACTTCAAAAATACAATGTTAAAGAAAAGAAGAAAAAAAAACAAGGTCACAAAAATTATAAAAAATATATATATGAAGTTTGCTTTTTAAAAAAAAATAGGGTCTTTTTTTTTTTTGCAAAGTAATAGTAGGTTATAAAAGTGAAAATTAAAGGAATAATAGAGGACTTAAAATTTTTTTAAAAAATTGAAAAAAAAAAAAGAATGATCGTAAAAATAGTAAAAATATATCTATGATTTTCTCTGGTTTTGTTTTGAGTATTGTGGGGTCAGTTCATTTTCGGCTAGTTCCTTGGTCCGACTTATATTTCTCAAGATCTATAGGCCCTTTCCTATGTATTCAGTTCTAACCACAGGATTTTAATCTATTGCCTGTAACTTCCAAGGCGGTTCCCTCTGTTATAGCTTCTTCTGTTTGCTGGTCTCTTCAGTGTCTGGTTTCCGCCCTAACACAAAGGGTACGGTGGTGGACACTTTTTTTTTTTTTTTTTTTTTTTTTTAGGCTCATTTGGTCAGTCACGCTGTGGGGAGGGAGGGACACTGCAAACAAATAACCCTGGCGTGCTTCCAGTGCCTCAGCCGCACTGGGTCTGACCCCGCTCACGGCGCGTGTAGCCTCCCTGCCCACACTGCTCAGGCTCTAGGCTGCTCCGCTGCGAACCATCCGTGGCCGGCCCTGGGCTGCTTGCACCTCCCAGGTCTAAGCCGCTCAGGTTCAGGCACTCGGGTAGTCCTCAGAGGCGCAAACTCGGTTGGGCCTACGTTTTGTGCCCTTCTCAGGTCCGAGCAGCTCAGGCGATGAGGTGTTTGGCGAGCGTGATTGCTGTGACTTAGCGCCTCCCGGCCACTTGGTTATCTAGGTGTACAACTAGCGCACCTTCTCAGGCGGATGTTGACTGTCCAGACCCCCAAGAAGTTTTAGTTAGCAAAGAAGCCTGCTTACAGTTTTGTAGATAATGTCTCTGTGGGGCTGTGATTGCCCCCTTCCGGCTCTGGCTGCATGTCACCAGAGGGGGACGGTCTGTAGCCGGCTATCTCTGTACAGTCCTTTGTTTCATGCGCGGACCTGGTGGTGTCTTAGGTTAGGGCTGGCTTTTCGTGTGGTAGATATCCCACAGTCTGGTTTGCTAGCCCAAATTATTTCGCTCAGATAGCGCTCGAGGTATTCAGGCCAGATCCTTGTGATGCAGCCCGCTGCCACGCCTCCCTGCCCAGCCCCCGCTTGCTAATGGTGGATGCAGGCGTCTGTGCTGCTTCTCTGCTGGGGGAGTTACCATAGGGCTCCTAATCTGTGGGTTTTAATTGTTTATTTATTTTTCCTCCCTGTTATGTTGCCCTCTGTGCTTCCAAGGCTCGGCACAGATTCGGCAGTGAGAAGGTTTCCTGGTGTTTGGAAACTTCTCTCTTTTTAAGACTCCCTTCCCAGGACGGAGCTCCATCCCTCCCTCTTTTGTCTCTTTTTTTGTCTTATATATTTTTTCCTACCTCCTTTCGAAGACATGGGTTGCTTTTCTGGGTGCCTAATGTCCTCTGCCGGCATTCAGAAGTTGTTTTGTGGAATTTACTCGGAGTTTAAATGTTCTTTTGATGAATTTGTGGGGGAGAAAGTGTTCTCCCCATCCTACTCCTCCGCCATCTTCTAGTCCATTGACTTTAATTATTGATAGGTATGTACTTACAGCCATTTAAATCCTTCTTTTCCAGTTGTTTTTATAGTTTTTTTTTGTTCATATTGTCTTCTTTTTGTTTTTATCTTTTTTGGTTTGATAATTTTCTTCTGTAATATGATTGAGTTCCTTTCTTTTTGGTTTTTGTGAATCTAATGTATATCATTGATTTGTGGTTACCATCAAAATCAAGTATGTTGATCTACAATTGTATCTACTTGCTTTAAACTATCATTTAAAATAAAATGCATTCTAAAAGATACATGTTTTTCTACTCCCCTCCTCCAGATTTTATCATTTATGTCCTATTTTCATGTTTGTCTTTTTATTGCTAATTGTAGTTATAATTCATTTAAAATTTTTGGAATTTTGTTTATTTTTTAACCTATACTTTGGTTTACTTTAGTAATCTTCATTCTTTTTATTTGTTTGCCTTTATTATTGTGATTGTTTTTTCCTGTAGATTCTTGTTTATCTTTATTTACAGAAGACTTTTCAATATTTCTTTTATTGTATGTTTAGTATTGCTGAGATTTCTTAGTTTCTGATTGTGAAGAGGAACTAAAAAGCCTCTTGATGAAAGTGAAAGAGGAGAGTCAAAAAGTTGGCTTAAAGCTCAACATTCAGAAAACTAAGATCATGGCATCTAGTCCCATCACTTCATCGGAAATAGATGGGGAAACAGTGGTAACAGTGGCATACTTTATTTTTGGGGGCTCCAAAATCATGGCAGATGGTAATTGCAGCCATGAAATTAAAAGACGCTTATTCCTTGGAAGGAAAGTTATGACCAACCTAGATAGCATATCCAAAAGCAGAGACATTACTTTGCCAACAAAGGTTCGTCTAGTCAAGGCTATGGTTTTTCCAGTGGTCATGTATGGATGTGAGAGTTGGACTGTGAAGAAAGCTGAGTGCCAAAGAACTGATGCTTTTGAACTGTGGTGTTGGAAAAAACTCTTGAGAGTCCCTTGGACTGCAAGGAGATCCAACCAGTCCATTCTAAAGGAGATCAGTCCTGGGTGTTCTTTGGGAGGAATGGTGCTAAAGCTGAAACTCCAGTACTTTGGCCACCTCATGTAAAGAGTTGATTCATTGGGAAAGACTCTGATGCTGGGAGGGATTGGGGGCAGGAGGAGAAGGAGACAACAGAGGATGAGATGGCTGGATGGCATCACCAACTCGATGGACGTGAGTCTGAGTGAACTCCGGGAGTTGGTGATGGACAGGGAGGCCTGGTGTGCTGCAGTTCATGGGGTCGCAAAGAGTTGGACACGACTGAGCAACTGAACTGAAGGAATTTTTTATCTTTTCTTCTATTCTAAATGATAATCTTTTGGGGTATCTTAAGTTGCAGGGTTTTCTATTTCAGGTCTTTGATTATATCATGCCACTCCCTTCTGGTCTGCAAAGTTTCTGTAAAAATATCAACCAAGAGCTTCATGGAGTCTCCCTTGTAGATGATTCTTAATTTTCTCTTGCTGCCTTTAGAATTTTCTCCTTATCTTTTGCTTTTGCCATTTTAAATATGATATGTCTCAATGTGAGTGTTTTGGGATTCATCTTTTTGCAACACTGTGCTTCCTGTACCTGGATGTGTGTTTTTTTATTTAGGTTTGAGAATTTTTTAGCCATAATTTCTTCAAGTACATTTTTAGTACCCATGTCTCTTTTCTTCTTCTGGAACGCCTATTATGCACAGGCTGGCATAATTTTTATCATCCCATAGATATTATATGTTGCTTTAACATTTTTTATTAGTCTGTCTTCTGCTGATTGGGTGACTTCAATCATTGTCTCTCCTGAATCACGTATTCCTTCTTCTGTGTTATTTTGTGAATATTCATTGCTTCTAGATTGGTTTTTATTTAAGCAGTTGAATTGTTTATTTTGGATTGGTTCACTTTTATATTTTCCAGTTCTTTTTTATAGTGATCTGCATTTGTATCAATAGTTTTTCTTAATTTGGTTAGAATTTTTATTACTTCTTTTTGATTTTAGTTGACTGGTGAACACTGTTGCATTATTTGTTCTTTCAGGGTATTTCTCATTTTCTTTTTAATTGGAAGTAGTTCCTCTGACTTTATTTTATTTGACTTTCTCATCTCTATGAATTTATGAGAAACAGTTACCTACTGTGAACTTGAGGTATTCTTGCCAGGAAAATCCCATAGACAGAGGAGTCAGGTGGGCTATGATCCATGGGGTCACAAAAAGCTGGATACGACTGAAACAACTGAGTATAGCACATACAGCACACTTAGAACTTCAAGGGTTGTTCTTATATGGGAGTATACTTGTGCAAACTGTGTGTGTCCAATATTTTTGTGTTAGTACTGGTTTTGGTATGTATACTGAGCCCAGTGTGCTGGCATTTATCTCCTTGATATGGGGTGTGGTTGGTGTTGGGAGATTTAAAGTCTATGCAAGATGTAAGGTGGGGTTTCAGTTGTTGTATTTGAAGTCCTGAGGGTCAGGTTTGATATGGCTCCATTGAGTGTGAGCTCTGCCCTAAATAAGGTGCTTGTTGAAGCATGTGCGGCCCATGAGATCACAGAGGCTCTATGTGATACCTATCCATTCCATTTGTTGTGTTCCTCTCAGATCTAATACAAGGCTGTGACTGGGTATTGGGACATTGTGGCTGTATGAGTTGAGGTGGCTGTGCTTTCACCTGATCTGGACTGCCTCTGTGGCATACTTTTCTCAGGACCTCCCTGCACCACATCTCATTATAAGCTGAACTGGAGTGCCCTCACTGGGAGACAAACTACTATGTACTCCTAGGCAATGGCAATGTTTGTTGCCATTTCACTTGATTCACACCCCCAGGCTTTCTGGGCTGTCTCTGCAGACTATATTAGTTCCTCTCCCAGGGCCTGTCTGCCTGAGATTTAGCACTTATCACTGCAAGCTCCTGTGATACTGCCCTCTATGCACATTGACAATATCCCCCATTGCCACATCTGCTGACAAAGGCCTCCACAGCTTGGCCTGTTTCACATCCCAAGCACTCTGGTCAGTTTCTGCAGAGCTAGACTGGGTCTCTGCCCAGAACTTGAACAAGGCTGTGGTGTGGAGTGAGCAGGGTCAGTTGTTTCTCCCTTCAAATTGTAAAGTGCAATGAGGCAGCAGCCTCCAGTGCAAGGCTATTTCTGCCTTGATTGTCAGCAAGCCAACATGTATACACTCGTAGGGAGCTAGGCATCTCTAGCCCATCTATCTCTCTTAGCAGTTTGTCCATCTGGTAAGGGGCCCCATTTCCTCCACAGGACTGATATGCCCAGACTTTTTACTCCTCAGGGAAAGGGTCTGTCTGGCTGTGTCGATTTTCTCCTTACAGATTGCTCCCAGGGGCAAAGATGCTGACTTAATGCCTTTTTTCCATCCTACCTGGTTACATGGAGATCTTTCTTGCAGCTTTGGTTGCAAGCATTGTTTGACTGGAGTTCTGCCAGTTTCTAGTTAATTTTTTTGAGAATTGTTTCACCTGTATGTATATTTTTGATGTGTTTGTGGGGAAATGTGACTGCCACATCCTCCTACCCTGCCATTTCAATATCTCAATTGAATTTTGTTGTTGTCGTTCAGTTGCTAAGTTGTGTCTCACTCTGAAACCCCACGGACTATAGCACACCAACCTCCTCTGTCCTGCACTATTTCCTGGAGTTTGCTCAAATTCATGTCCATTGACTTGGTGATGCTATCTAACCATCCCATCCTCTGCTTCCCCCTTCTCCTTTTGCCTTCAGTCTTTCCCACCATCAGGGTCTTTTCCAATGAGTTGGACTTCACATCAAGTAGTCAAAATATTTGAGCTTCTAATATTTTAATTTACTACATTTTAAATCATAAAAAGGATAATGCTAATAATAATGCTTGACTGAGTCATTATAAATTTTTGTTTTCTTCCTCAGACTTATAGGGGCTTGAGTCTGCTATTATATCTATTTCAACAAATGTACAAAGACCACAAAACTGTTCTCAAGTCTTTCTCTATATAATTACATTTAAGAGTTGCATTTGGGAGAAGGCAATGGCACCCCACTCCAGTACTCTTGCCTGGAAAATCCCATGGATGGAGGAGCATGGAAGGCTGCAGTCCATGGGGTTGCTGAGGGTCGGACACGACTGAGCGACTTCATTTTCACTCTTCACTTTCATGCATTGGAGAAGGAAATGGCAACCCACCCCAGTGTTACTGCATGGAGAATCCCAGGGATGGGGGAGCCTGGTGGGCTGCCATCTATGGGGTCACACAGAGTCAGACACGACTGAAGTGACTTAGCAGCAGCAAGAGTTGCATTTACTATGTATTGCTTAAGATTTTGCTGTGTGGGAAAAAATCATGGAGATTTCTCAAAAAGTGAAAAATAAAACTACCGTACATGATCCAGCAATCTCTTATTCAATCTCTTATTCAAAAGAATTGAAGTCAGGATCTCAGAGGAACACCTGTACTCCCATGCTCATTGAAGCATTATTCACAATAGGCAAGCTACGAAAACAACCTAAATGTCCACCTACAAATGAATAAAGAGAAAATAAATGTATATACAATGGAATATAATTCAACTTTAAAAAAGAAGTAAATCCTATCTTTTGTGACAGTATGAATGGATGGACCTAGAGGACATTATGCTAATTAATATAAAACAGACACACAACATCAAACACTGTATGATCTCACTTGTATCATGGAATCTAAAATGGTCAAATTCATAGCAGCAGAGAGTAGAATTGTGGTTGCCAGAGCTGATGAATGGAGGAGGAGAAAACTGGGAGTTGATGTTCAGTTTATCCAAAATTTTGGTTTATGCAAGATAAATAAGTTTTGGAGATCAACTATATGGCATAGTGCCTACATATAACAATATTGCATACTTAATATTTATTGACTATGCCAAAGCCTTTGACTGTCTGGATCACTATAAACTGTGGAGAATTCTGAAAGAGATGGGAATACCAGACCACCTGATCTGCCTCTTGAGAAATCTGTATGCAAGTCAGGAAGCAACAGTTAGAACTGGACATGGAACAACAGACTGGTTCCAAATAGGAAAAGGAGTTCGTCAAGGCTGTATATTGTCACCCTGCTTATGTAACTTATATGCAGAGTACATCATGAGAAATGCTGGCCTGGAAGAAGCACAAGCTGGAATCAAGATTGCCAGGAGAAATATCAATAACCTCAGATATGCAGATGACATCACCCTTATGGCAGAAAGTGAAGAGGAACTAAAAAGCCTCTTGATGAAAGTGAAAGAGGAGAGTGAAAACGTTGGCTTAAAGCTCAACATTCAGAAAACTAAGATCATGGCATCTGGTCCCATCACTTCATGGGAGATAGATGGGGAAACAGTGGAAACAGTGTCAGACTATTTTGGGGGGCTCCAAAATCACTGCAGATGGTGATTGCAGCCATGAAATTAAAAGATGTTTACTCCTTGGAAGGAAAGTTATGACAAACCTAGATAGCATATTCAAAAGCAGAGACATTATTTTGCCAACAAAAGTCCGTCTAGTCAAGGCTATGGTTTTTCCAGTGGTCATGTATGGATGTGAGAGTTGGACTGTGAAGAAAGCTGAGTGCCAAAGAATTGATGCTTTTGAACAGTGGTGTTGGAGAAGACTCTTGAGAGTCCCTTGGACTGCAAGGAGATCCAACCAGTCCATTCTGAAGGAGATCAGCCCTGGGATGTCTTTGGAAGGAATGATGCTAAAGCTGAAACTCTAGTACTTTGGCCACGTCATGCGAAGAGTTGACTCATTGGAAAAGATTCTGATGCTGGGAGGGATTGAGGGCAGGAGGAGAAGGGGATGACAGAGGATGAGATGGCTGGATGGCATCACAGACTCAATGGACACGAGTTTGGGTGAACTCTGGGAGTTGGTGATGGACAGGGAGACCTGGCATGCTGCAATTCATGGGGTTGCGAAGAGTTGGACATGACTGAGTGACTGAACTGAACTGAACTGAATATTTACACTAAGAGGATATATCTCAGATTATGCATTTTTACCACAAAAATAAAAAATAATAAAAAGGATGGGAGGAAATTATGGAGGTGATGGGTATGTCTATGGCTTTGGTGGTGATAGTTTCATACATGTATATTCCAGGAATATTCTACATTCCTGATTTATCACCAACCATGGAAACTATGATAAGCATTGCAGTGAAGGATAAGCTACATTTTCCCCCACTGTTGAAGGTAACAAAAATATTAATGTGAAAATCACCTTCCGAGTACTAGCTCCTTCTCCTTCTCCTAGGTTTAAAGCTCTATTTACTGAAATGGAAGACAGACAGGAAGAGCTGGGTATTGCTAGCTTTGGTATCTCCATCACTACCATGGAAGAGGTTTTCATTAGGTAAGTAATGATGCATGGGAGCAAGAGAGCAGAAAAAAAAAATTTCTTGGAAATCAGATTTCATTTTGAAAGCAAGACCCATCATGTGTGGAGCTAGAATAATTGAAGTAGTAATGGATTGTTAGCTATGGTTGTCTTCATAATCACAAACGTATCAGTTTACATACCTTGCTCGCCTGATGTGCTGAGGCTGCTGTGACTCATGGAACTAGAGTGAGAATATCAGTTCAGAGAATTAGGAATCAGGATACTCAATGCAAAAAAGTGAGACTATGAAACTGCACAAAAAACTAAATCCAGGTACTGAATACCCAGGGCAGAGGAATATTTCATAAGATTATTAGAAACTTTGGGATTACAATTGAATGTCTGTGTATTTTGTGTGTAGAATTGTTAGTACTGGCCTAGAGCAGAGAGAGAAGACAGAAGAAGCAAGAACTGCAATCTCATAGCTTCCCGAATGAAAACCACAATCACAGAAAACTAATGAAAATGACCACATGGATTTTTTTTATCATAGGGGACTGAAATGTAAAAGCAGGAAGTCAAGAAGTACCTGGAGTAACAGGCAAGTTTGGCCTTGGAGTACAAAATGAAGAAGAGCAAAAGCTAACAGAATTTTGCCAAAAGAACAAACTGGTCACAGCAAGCATTCTCTTCCAACAACACAAGCGATGACTCCACACGTGGATATCACTAGGTGGTTAATATTGAAATCAGATGGATTATCTACTTTGCAGCAGAAGATGGAGAAATTATATACAGTCAGCAAAAATAAGACTGGGAGCTGACTCTGGATCAGATCATTATTGCAAAATTCAAGCTTAAATTGAAGAAAGTAAGGAAAATCAAAGACTATTCAGGTATGACCTAAACCAAATCACTTATGATTACAGTGAAGGTGACAAATAGATTTAAGGGATTAGATCTGGTAGGCAGAGTACCTGAAGAACAATGGACGGAGGTTTGTGACATTGTACAGGAGGAGGTGACCAAAACCATCCCAAAGAAAAAGAAATGCAAGAAGACAAAGTGGTTTTCTGAGGAGGGCTTATAAATAGCTGAGAAAAGAATAGAAATGAAAGACAAAGGAGAAAGGGAAAGACACCTAACTGAATGTGGTATTCCAAAGAATTGCAAGGAAAGATAAGAAAGTCTTCTTAAGTGAACATCGCAAAGAAAGAGAGGAAAACAATAGAATGGGAACGACTAGAGATCTCTTCAGAAAATTAGAGATACCAAGGGGAAATTTTCATGCAAAAATGGTCACAATAAAAGACAGAAACAGAAGCAGAACAAATTAAGAAGAGGTGGCAAGAATATACAGTAAATATACAAAAAAGGTCTTAATGACTTGAATAATCATTTTGGTGTGGTCACTCACCTAGAGTCAGACATCCCGGAGTGTGAAGTAAAGTCGATCTTAGGAAGCATTACCTCGAACAAAGCTAGTGGAATTGATGGAAAATCCTAAAAGATGGTGCTGTTATAGTGCTGCACTCAATATGCCAGCAAATCTGGAAAAGTCAGCAGTTGCCACAGGACTGGAAAAGGTCAGTTTTCATTCCAATCCAAAAGAAAGGCAATGCCACAGAATGCTCAAACTATCGCACAATTGTTCTCATCTCACATGCTAGCAAAGTAATGCTCAAAATTCTCCAAGTCAGACTTTAACAGTATGTGAACCATGAACTTCCAGATGTCCAAGCTGGGTTTACAAAAGGCAGAGGAACCAGAGATCAAATTGCCAACATCTATTGGATCATAGAAAAAACAAGAGAGTTCCAGAAAAACATCTACTTCTGCTTTATTGACTATGCCAAAACCTTTGACTGTGTGGATCACAACAAACTATGGAAAATTCTTAAAGAGATGGGAATACCAGATGACCTTACCTGTCTCCTGAGAAACCAGTATGCAAGTCAAGCAACAGTAAAAACAAGACATGGAAAAACAGGCTGGTTCCAAATTGGGAAAGGAGTACATCAAGGCTGTATATTGTCACTCTGCTTATATAACTTATATGCAGAGTACATGATGCAAAATGCTGGGCTGGATGAAGCACAAGCTGGAATCAAGATTTCCAGGAGAATTATCAATAACCTCAGATATGCAGATAACACCACCCTTATGGCAGAAAGTGAAGAACTAAAGAACCTCTTTAGTTTAATATTTCTGAAATAAGCTTAGAAGCATTATGAAAATAAAACTGCTGTATATTATTAATATCAGTCTTTACAGAGTTAACAACTTCTAGCCAGTGATTTTTTAAAAATTTTGACTCAATTTTTGAAAATTTTACGATGAACTATGTATTTAGAAACCACCATTCTGGTTAAAATAATTTTCTTTTTCTATGCGTGTAGGGTCAGTCAATCGAATAATCAGATTTTGCAGACCCTAAAAAATGAAGATGAAAGTGAAGACACAAATCAGAATATGAATGTCCCTAGAAATTTTGAGAGATCATATGCTTCCTCCAACTTGAATGAGCGCTCTAATATTACATTAAATACTGGGGTGAGCAACTTCACTAAGAATATAATATTTGTATATATTTATATGGAATAAAAATTATAATATTTCATTTTAATATTGAATTAAAAGTAGAGTTTGAGTTCTTAGCCAAAGAAATTGAGGTAAGGAGTAGTATGTAAATCAGTTCAGTTTTTTAATTCAAAAGTAAAATATGATAGTAGGAATTAGATTTTTACTCTTCCCATTATTCTTCAGAGTCACTTATCACAGTTTTGAATTGTTAGTCCACTCAGAGTTGAGAAAGTTTTTTATAAAACTTATCACTATTCATGTACATAAAACTATTTAAATTTATGAATTGAAATGAATTGATATTTCCTAGTGAACTATTTCGGAGAAGGCAACGGCACCCCACTCCAGTACTCTTGCCTGGAAAATCCCATGGACGGAGGAGCCTGGTAGGCTGCAGTTCATGGGGTCGTGAAGAGTCGGACACGACTGAGCGACTTTACTTTCACTTTTCACTTTCATGCATTGAAGAAGGAGATGACAACCCACTCCAGTGTTCTTGCCTGGAGAATCCCAGGGACGGGGAAGCCTGGTAGGCTGCCGTCTATGGGGTCGCACAGAGAGTCGGACACGACTGAAGCGACTTAGCAGCAGCAGCAGCAGTGAACTATTTACTTCCAATTCAGTATCTTTCTTCATTACCATGGGAAATTTTATTGGACTGACAAGCATTTCTTTCCCTGTTCTCTTAACTAAATACTCTCTATAGTGTTCCCCAAAAACACGAGGGATTCTGATGTGGAAGATATATTTCTCAGAGTTGCCCATAAGCATACTTTCACTGAAGGGGCTGATGAGACAGTTGTGAACCAGAGTTAATATTGTACAACTAGCTCGTGGAATTCTGAACCAGAGAGAACTGGAATTCCTGCTCTATTCACTAGTTATTTGACTTTAAACAAATTATTTAACATATCTGTGCTTTAATTTAATTCTCTGTGAGACATTTTAATGAGTTAACACCAAGTAAAATATGACCTTTGGAATGTTTGCCATGAATTGGATACTTTAAAATATAATTTTCCTCTTCTCCCTGCTTGCACATTTCTGCTATATCACTCTTCCTTATTTCCCCCTTCTTATAAAGATGCAGACAATGAAAGATTTGTAGAATAGTGTAGAAAAATTGATTCTTATATTAATATATTCTGTCATCCTAGAAATATATCTAATAACCCATCTTTTAAAAGTCAGAAAACAATGTGAGAAAGAATCCTTCTTAACTTTACCTTATTTCCAGTCAGTGACAACATCTAAATGCTAGTTGTTTCATTCAGAAAATACTGATCGATGGGACTTCTCTGGTGGTCATTGGCTAAGAATTTGGAAATATTACGATTTAATATTGGCTAAGAAAGATAGATGTGATGTTGCTCTGGTCAGAGACACTATGAATGTGTTAGTGATCCTTTTGAGGTTTTCAGTGTAATTAGATGGACGCATTAATCCTTGCATTCAACACATATACAAATAAGAAGTCTTGTTTGTCACCTAGTCAGTGAACTATGGTTATGTCCTTTCTGTTCAAGGGTATATTTATAAACTTATATACATCCTCTATCATAAGACTAAAAATATTAATGAATTTCATGAAATGTTGTGACCATTGTGAGGCTGTAATGCCATCTTCTGTCCTTCTGTCTTGTCAGTGGGCTCTTTACAGTCAGCAGTTCTTTGCCATGTTCATGAAAAGAGCAATGTTCTCTTGGCGCAACTGGAATTTGATCTTGCTGCAGATACTAGCACTCCTGGGTATTTTTTATTTTTTGATGAGCGATGTGGAGCTTTCAATAGGTGAAGAAGATCTTGACAGAGAAATGGATCTGGAACAATATGGTCAAACAATTGTACCCTTCTCAATTTCTGGAAATTCTGAGTTTACTACGAATTTCGTAAAAAATCTTGAGATCTTGCTAAAGGCTAAGAAACAGAAACTTCACGAAGTAAAAGGTAAGCCTCTTTCCAAAAAAAAAGACTGCTAGTAGATAAAGACCTGATTGTGTTCTTCCAAAAAAAGGTCTTAACTGGAATATTTAGTTACTTGCTATTTTTTTTTTTCTGATAGTCTCATAAAGACAACTAAACCAGATGCAAGAACAATCAGTTGAAATTATTGGCTACAAAAGTTAATTATTAATGGAAGTGCTGGAGTATGGGTCATCTACCAGCCATTTCCTACACCTTCCAAGTGAAAGTGAGTGAGAGTCGCTCAGTTGTGTCCGACTCTTTGTGACCCTATGGACTACACAGTCCATGGAATTCTCTAGGCCAGAATACTGGAATGGATAGCCTTTCACTTCTCCAGGGGGTCTTCCCAACCCAGGGATCAAACCCAGGTCTCCTGCATTGCAGGCAGATACTTTACCAACTGAGCTGTCAAGGAAGCCCTCACCTTCTAAGGAATGGACTCAAGTACCAGAATATTTTCTTTTGTGAAATGTAGCACAGAATTTCACATAAAACCAGTCTTACAGTGTGGTATGATGGTCCTAAATCCTGAAAGACTCCTCATAAGGTATGTATCTAGATTGGCCATATCTAAAAATGGGTAAACAGGTATGGCTGAAAGCTTTATGGGCAGGCTACTCAAAACTTATTTACATGTAAAGTAGTAATAGTAACTTATTATATGTACCGAACACATACTTTTGGCAAGAACTTTTCTAAGTATTTGCATTGTCTATTTCTATAACAATAATATGTGCTAAAGTTGGGGACACTAAGGTTTGGAGATGTTAAGTGAGCCACTCCATTTCATGCATCTAGTATGTATTAGAGCAAGGATTAGATTTTAAGGGATTGTAATATTAACTCACACTACACTAGATCATCCCAGTAAGAGGTAAGTCTGTCCTTTTACAGGATTGACCATTTCCTTCCAGGTAATTCATTTGTGTTTCCTTCATCTGCTATCTGGTTAACAGTGTTACTTCATGTTAATATATAACCTATGCAGTTCAGCAGGTTTATCTTTTAGGTTCTATTGTGAGAGGTGAAAGTGCATTCAGAGATGTTGGTTAATTCTACCGTTATCTTGATTGTATGTTGATAAACATCATAGGTTGGGTGGCATAAAGCCTGTCAGTAAATCATACATGTTTTTCTCCTCCATTACTGGATGACTAAATGAACACTTATTAATCAAAAATGACACAGTTGTTTAGAAGAGAAGAGGGAAGAGAGAGAGAAAATGAATTTACCTGATTTAAAATGTTGTTCTTTTTCACTACATTATATTTTTGATACAAAAATTAAAAGACTATATTTCAGAGATACATTAATAAGAATCAAATTAAATCTACCTTCTTGTTAGTCCTTTTACCATCTTTCTGTGCTGTGGTTAGTCACTCAGTCATGTCCAACTCTTTGTGACCCCATGGACTGTAGCCTGCCATGCT
Organism: Bos taurus; assembly: GCF_002263795.3. Taxonomy (NCBI): domain Eukaryota; kingdom Metazoa; phylum Chordata; class Mammalia; order Artiodactyla; family Bovidae; genus Bos; species Bos taurus. The sequence goes on from NC_037352.1 coordinate 19,263,507, forward strand.
CCTCTGTCCATGGGGATTCTCCAGGCAAGAATACTGAAGTGGGTTGCCATGCCCTTCTCCAGGGGATCTTCCCAACCCAGGGATTGAACCTAGGTCTCCCATACTGCAGGCAGATTCTTTACTGCCTGAACCACTGGAGAAGCCCTAGCATCTTGCTGTTGTCTTAATTAAAAATTATTTGAGCAGCTCTTTGAGAAAATTAGTAGGCTAAGAAGCCTCAAATTCTTGTTCTACATACACAAAAATAAACTCAAAATGGATTAAAGATCTCAACGTAAGACCAGAAACTATAAAACTCCTAGAGGAGAACATAGGCAAAACACTCTCCGACATAAATCACAGCAGGATACTCTATGACCCACCTCCCAGAATATTGGAAATAAAAGCAAAAATAAACAAATTGGACCTAATTTAAAATTAAAAGCTTCTGCACAACAAAGGAAACTATAAGCGAGGTGAAAAGACAGCCTTCAGAACCGGAGAAAATAATATCAAACAAAGCAACTGACAAAGAACTAATCTCAAAAATATAGAAGCAACTCCTGCAGCTCAATACCAGAAAAATAAACGACCCAATCAAAAAATGGGCCAAAGAACTAAACAGACATTTCTCCAAAGAAGACATACAGATGGCTAACAAACACATGAAAAGATGCTCAACATCACTCATTATCAGAGAAATGCAAATCAAAACCGCAGTGAGGTACCATTTCACGCCAGTGAGAATGGCTGCAATCCAAAAGTCTACAAACAATAAATGCTGGAGAGGGTGTGGAGAAAAGGGAATAAACACTCTTACACTGTTGGTGGGAATGCAAACTAGTACAGTCACTATGGGGAACAGTGTGGAGATTCCTTAAAAAACTGGAAATAGAACTGCCTTATGATCCAGCAATCCCACTGCTGGGCATACACACTGAGGAAACCAGAATTGAAAGAGACACGTGTACCCCAATGTTCATTGCAGTATTGTTTATAATAGCCCCATGGAAGCAACCTAGATGTCCATCAGCAGATGAATGGATAAGAAAGCTGTGGTACATATACACAATGGAGTATTACTCAGCCATATATAGTGAAGAGATGAAGGAAAAACATATACATAGGCCCAGGGGATACATATGCCCAGAAATGTTCTGAGAAAAATTAAACCTTTATGTCAGACAGATTAGTAAATTCTCTCTCTGCTGAGATACAATCTGCAAAGACTAGCAACTTTTTTCAAATCCAAGATGTCAAAAAAAAAAAAAAATCACACGCTATACAAATAAACAGAAACATGCTCCATTCAACCAACTCTAAAGAAACACAAGCTTTGGATTTATGGGGCAAAGACTTTAACTCTCTTAAATATGTTCACTGCTGCTGCTGCTGCTGATAAGTCACTTCAGTCGTGTCCAACTCTGTGCGACCCCATAGATGGCAGCCCACCAGGCTTCCCCTTCCCTGGGATTCTCCAGACAAGAATACTGGAGTGGGTTGCCATTTCCTTCTCCAATGCATGAAAGTGAAAGTGAAGTTGCTCAGTCGTGTCCGACTCTTCACGACCCCATGGACTGCAGCCTACCAGGCTCCTCCGTCCGTGAGTTTTTCTAGGCAAAAGTACTGGAGTGGGGTGTCATTGCCTTCTCCGAAATATGTTCACTAAGTTAAAAGAAACATGAGCAAAATACTGAAGTAAGTCAAGAAAGCCCTATATGGTAAGAATATCAACAAAGACAAATTTTTAAAAGAACCAAACAAAAATTCTGAAGCTAAAAAATACAAAACTGAATTGAAAACTTCACCATAGGAATTCATCAACAGACTTGAGCAGGAAGACGAACAGTCAGCAAATGTGAAGACATACTATTTGAAGCTCTTGAGTTTGAGGAGCAGAAAAAGGGTGGGGGGAAAGGAGAAAACTGAACAGAATCTAATGAAATTATCATACAATATAAAACAAACCAAGCTACACATTCTGAAAATCCTAGAGGCAAAAAAGAAAGGGATAGAGAACTTACTTGAAAAAGCAAAGCTGAAAATTTTCCAAAGTTGAGAAAAAACTTGGATACGCTAATACAAGCAGCTCAATGGACTCCATGTAGGACAATCAGAGAGACATCCACAGTGAGACACATTATAATCAAACTGTTGAAAAACAAAGAATCTTGAAAGCAACAAGAGAAAAACAACCATGTACAAGAGATCCTTAATGAGATTATCAGAAATTTTCTCAGTTAAACCCTTGCGGGTCAGAAGGCAGTGAGATGATATATTTAATGAAAGCTTAAAAAATGGTCAACCAAGAAGTCTATATTTAGTAAAACTGCACTTCAAAAATTGAGATATTCAGAGATAAAAACTGAGGGAGTTCATTATGAAATCTACCCTAAAAGAAAATTTAAAGATTCTTCTTCAAAGTGATATGAAAGGACACTGGACAGTAACTCAAAGCCATATGAAAATAAAAATTCTAGAGTAAAGCTAAATACATGGATAAAAGTAAAAACAAATATTATTACAATTTTGGTTTATAATCATACCTTTTTTTTTTTAACAGGATTTGAAAGACAAAAGAATAAAAAGTAACTGTAATCGCTAAAATCTGGTGTTAAAAGTAAAGTTCAATGCTGCAAAGAATAATATTGCATAGGAACCTGGGATGTTAGGTCCATGAATCAAGGTAAACTGGGTGTTGTCAAGCAGGAGATGGCAAAAGTGAACATCAACATCTTAGGAATCAGTGAACTAAAATGGGCGTGAATGGGTAAATTTAATTCAGTTGACTGTTATATCTACTATTGTGGGCAAGAATCCCTAAGAAATGGAGGAGCCCTCATAGCCAACAAAAGAGTCCAAAATGCAGTACTTCGGTGCAGTCTCAAAGACATCAGAATGATCTTGGTTTCATTTCCAAGACAAACCATTCAATATTATAGTAATCCAAATATATGCCCCAAAAACTAATGTCAAAGAAGCTAAAGTTGAATGATTCTATGAAGAACTAAAAGACCCTCTAGAATTAACACCAAAAAGGATTCCTTTTCATCATAGGGGTTTGGGATGCAAAACGAAGAAGTTAAGAGATAACTGGAGTAACAGGTAAGTTTGGCCTTGGAATACAAAATGAGGTAGAGCAAAGTCTGACAGAGTTTTGTGAAGAGAAATGCACTGGTCATAGCAAGCACTCTCTTTCAACAAAACAAGAGACAACTCTACATACAGACATCACCAGATGGTCAAAACTGAAATTAGACTGATTATATTCTTTGCAGCTGAAGACGGAGAAGCTCTATGCAGTCAGCAAAAACAAGACCTGGAGCTGACTGTGGCTCAGAGCATCAGCTACTTATTGAAAAATTCAGACTTAAATTGAAGAAAGTAGGGAAAACCACTAGTCCATTCAGGTATGACCTCAATCAGATCCCTATGGTTATACAGTGAAGATGATGAATATATTCAACAAATTAGAAATGGTAGACAGAGTACTTTAAGAACTATAGGTGAAGGTTTGTAACACTATACAGGAACTGGTGACACCACTAAGGAAAAGAAATTCAGCAAGGCACAATGGTTGTCTGAGGAGGCCTTACAAATAGCTGAGAATAGAAGAGAAGTGAAGCAAAGGAGAAAAGGAAAGATACGCCCAACTGAATGCAGGGTTCCAGAGGATAGCAAGAAGAGATAAGAAAGCCTTCTTAAGTGAACAATGCAAAGAAATAGAGAAAAGCAATAGAATGGGAAGGACTAGAGATCTCTTTAAGTAAATTGGAGATATCAGTGGAGCAGTTCATGCAAAGATGAACACAATAAAAGACAGAAATGGCAAGGACCTAAGAGAAGCAGAAGAGATTAAGAAGAAGTGAAAAGAATACACAGAAGACCTATAAAAAAAAGGGGGGGGTCTTAATAACCTGGATAACAATGATGGCTCACTAACCTAGAGCCAGACATCCTGGAGCGTGGAGTCAAGGGACCTTAGGTAGCATCACTATGAACAAAGCTAGTGGAGGTGATGGAATTCTAGCTGAGCTATTTAAAATCCTAAAAGATGATGGTGTCAAAGTGTTGCACTCAATATGTCAGAAAATTTGGAAAACTCAGCAATGGCCAAAGGACTGAAAAAGGTCAGTTTTCATTCCAATCCCAAAGAAAGTCAATGCCAAAGAATATTCAAACTACCATACAATTGTGCTCATTTCACACGCTATAAGCTAATGCCCAAAATCCTTCAAGCTGGGCTTCAACAGTTCGTGAACCAAGAAATTCCAGATGTACAAGCTGGATTTAGAAAAGGCAAAGGAACCAAAGATCAAATTGCCAACATCCACTGGATCATAGGAAAAGCAGGGTAGTTCCAAAAAGCATCTACTTCTGCTTCATTGACTACACTAAGCCTTTGACTGTGTGGGTCACAATAAATTGTGAAAAATTCTTTAAAAATAGGAATACCATACCACTTTACCTGTCTCTTGAGAAACCTGTATGCAGGAAAGAAGCAACAGTTAGAACCAGACATGAAACAATACACTGATTCAAATTTAGAAAAGTTATACATCAAGGCTGTATATTGTTACCCTGCTTATTTAACTTATATGCAGAGTACATTGTGCAAAATGCCAAACTTTATTCCACAAGCTGGAATCAAGATTACTGGGAGAAATATCAACAACCTCAGACATGCATATTATAGCACTCTAATTGCAGAAAGTTAAGAGTAACTAATAAGGGTGAAAGAGGAGAGTGAAAAAACTGGCTTAAAATTAAGCAATTGACTAAGATTGCGGCATCCTGTCCCATCACATTATGGCAAATAGAGGGAGAAAAAGTGGAAGCAGTGGCAGATTTTAATTTATTGGGCAAGGAAACATATATGTTGTAAGTGAGAGGATAAGAAAAGATACTCCACGCAAATAGTAAGCAAAAGAGAGCAGAATGAGCTGCACCAATATCAGGTAAAGTAGACTCTAAACCAAAAAGTGTTATAAGACTAAGACACAAAGAGGATGTAATATAAAAGGATATCTATAGCAATTATAAACATAGCACCAAATATCCTAAATATGTGAGGCAAACATTGACACAATGGAGAAATAAACACTATACAATAATAATCAGAAACTTCAGTATCATATTTTTAAACAGTAAATAGAACACTAAGACAGAAGAGCCACAAGGACAGAGAGACCATGAACAATGCCATAAACCAACTAGACTTAACAGACATAAAAGGACACTTCCCTCAACAAAAGCAGAATACACATTTTTCTTGCATGCACAAGAAAGATTCTTTAGGATAGACCATATGCTAGGCCACAGAATAAATCTTAATAAACTTAAAAAATGGAAATCCTACAAAGTATGCTTTCTGATCACAAATGAATGAAACTAGATAAGAATAGCAGGAAGAAAACTGGAAAATAACAAATGTGGAAATGCAAAAAATAATGTTCAACTACCATTAGGTCAAATAAGAAATAACAAGAGAAATTAGAAAATGTTAATACTTTGAGACAAATGAAAATGAAAATATATCACATTAAGGAATGTGGCAAAAGCAGTGTGAGATGCTTATATTAAAAGAAGAAAACTGACAACCTAGAAGGACGGGATGGAGCTGGGGGTGGGAGGGAGGCTCATGAGGGAGGGGACATATGTATACATTTTGCTGATTTGCATTGTTGTACAGCAGAAACCAACAGAACATTGTCAAGCAGTTATCTTCGAATTAAAAATAAATTAAAAAAAAGAACACTATCAAAGCAACCACCTAACTTTACAACTTAAGAAACTAGAAAAAGAAGAATAACTAAACCCAAGGCTAACAGGAAGAATAAATAATAAAAACTAGGGCAGATATGAATGAAATAAAGAATAGAAACACAATAGAGAAAATGAACAAAATTGAGTTGTTTCTTTGAAAAGATCAATATATTTGAGAAAAATTTACAGAGTGACAAGGATAAAAGAGAAGACTCAAATTACTAAACCAGAAATGAAAGAGGGAATACGATTGCTGATTTTACATAGGAGAACCTAGATGAAATCGACAAAGTCCAAGAGATGCACAAAACTGAATCATGAAGAAATATAAAATCAAATAAGTCCTATAAAAAGTAAGGTAATTGAATCAGTAATTAAAAAAAAAAAAAAAAAAAAAACTCCCAACAAAGAGCAGTCAGGGCCAGATGACTTCACAGGTGAATTTTTCCAAATATTTAGAAAAGAATTAATATCAAGTTTTCTCAATCTCTTCTAAAATATTGTAAAAGACAGAACACTTTCAAATGCATTCAGTAAGGCCAGCATTACCCTGACACAAAAGCCAAAGACATTATAAGAAAACTGCAGACCAATATCCCTAGTAAATGTCAATGCAAAACTCAGTAACAAAATACTATCAAACAAGGCAAAAGCACCTTAAAAGGATTATTCACAATGACCAAGTGGGATTTATTCCTAGAATGGAAGGATGGTTGAACACATGAAAATTAGTCCATGTAATATGTTGTATTAACAGAATGAAAGAAAAAAAAAAAGAACCTGCATGATCATGAGAAAATATAATTCACAGAATGATAATTATTTTATGATAGAAAATGCTCAAACAAATCAGAAGGAAACTACCTTAACATAATAAATACATTTGTATCAAAAGCCCACAGCTAAAATCATGGTCAATATTGAAGCACTGAGAGATTTTCCTCTAAGATCGAAACTAAATGAAGATACTTGCTTTTACATTTCTGTTCAACATAATTCTAGGAGTGCTAGCTACAGAATTTAAGCAGGAAAGAGACAAAAAGACATCCAAATTGGAAAGTGATAAGTTCAAATTACCTCTGTTCTCAACATGATCTTATATACAAAATATCCTAAATTCCCACAAAAAAACATGAGTTTATCAATTCAGAAAAGTTGCAAAGTACAAAATCAACACACAAGAATTAGTTGCATTTCTATACATAACAGTGAACAATCCAAAAACAAAAATAAGAAAAACATTTCATTTACAACAGCATCAAAAGACTAAAATACTATGAGCAAGGCAAAAAAACAACCCTCATAATGGGAGAAAATAATAGCAAATGAAACAACTGACAAAAGATTAATGTCCAAAATATACAAGCAGCTCATACAACTCAATGCCAGAAAAACAAACAACCCAGTCAAAAAGTGGGGAAAAGACCTAAACAGACATTTCTCCAAAGAGGACACAGATGGCTAACAAACACATGAAAAGATGCTCAACATCACTCATTATTACAGAAATGTAAATCAAAACTACAATGAGATATCACCTCACACTGGTCAGAATGGCCATCAACAAAAAGTCTGCAAACAATAAATGCTGGAGAGGGTGTGGAGAAAAGGGAAACTTTTTGCACCGTTGGTAGGAATGTTAATTGATATAGCCACTATGGAAGATGGTATGGAGATTCCTTTAAAAACTAGGAATAAAACCACCATATGACACAGCAATCCCACTCCTAGGCATATCCCCTGAGGAAACCAAAATTGAAAAAGACACATGTATCCCTTTATTCATTGCAGCACTATTTACATTAGCTAGAACATGGAAGAAACCTAGATGTCCATCAACAGATGAATGGATAAAGAAATTGTGGTACATATACACAATGGAATATTACTCAGCCATAAAAAGAAACACATTTGAATCATTTCCAATGAGGTGGATGAACCTAGAGCCTATTATACAGAGTGAAGTATGTCAGAAAGAGAAAGATAAATATTGTATACTAACGCATATATGCGGAATCTAGAAAGATGATACCGAAGAATTTATTTGCAGGCCAGCAATGGAGAAACAATGGCACCCCACTCCAGTATTCTTGCCTGGAAAATCCCATGGACGGAGGAGCCTGGTGGGCTGCAGTCCATGGGGTCGCTAAGAGTCAGACATGACTGAGCAACTTCACTTTCACCTTTCACTTTCATGCTTTGGAGAAGGAAATGGCAACCCACTCCAGTGTTCTTGCCTGGATAATCTCCCAGGGACAGGGGAGTCTGGTGGGCTGCCATCTTTGTGGTCACACAGAGTCGGACATGACTGAAGCGACTTAGCAGCAGCAGCAGCAGCAGCAGCAATGGAGAAACAGACATAGAGAACAGGCTTACAGACATGGGGAGAGGGTGAGGTGTATGGCGAGAGTAACATGGAAACTTACATTAGCATATGTAAAATAGAGAGCCAACGGGAATTTGTTTATGTCTCAGGAAACTCACAGGGGCTCTATCAACCTAAAGGGATAGGATGGGGAGGAAGATGGGAGGGAGGGAATATATGTATACCTATGGTTATTCATGTGTTTTGACAGAAAACAGCAAAATCCTGTAAAGCAATTATCCTTCAATTTAAAAAATAAATAAATAAAATACATTTTCTTACCAAAAAAGGAATAAAATACTTAAGAATAAAATTAACCCAAGAGATGAAAGACATGTATAATGACAAACCTTGCTGAAAGAAATTAAAGAAGATACAAATAAATGAAAAGATACCCTATATTCATAGATCAGCAGATTTAATGTTGCTAAGGTGTCAATACTCCCCCCAAAACATTCAGATTCAGTGCTGGCCCTAGTAAAATCCAAGTTATTTAAAGAAAGAAGGAGAACAGAAAAATCAATCCTAAAATTCTTATTGAATCTCAAAAGACCTGAACAGAAAGTCTACTTTTCCCATAGTTATTGAGCTATAACTGACAAATGATGTTTTGTATGTTCAAAGTATACAGTGTGATGATTTGATATACATACATATTGCAAAATTACTGCTGCAAAAGGTTTGTTAAGAAATCCCTAACCTCATTGAGTTACAATTTTTCATCGTGTGGTTATAACTTTAAAGGTCGGCTCTGCAGTAGTATACAACACAATATTGTTAACTATAGTTACTATGCTGTGCATTGGATTCCAGAACTTATACCCGGAAATTTGTAGCCTGTGACATACATCTCCCCATTTCTCCCACCTCCCAGTCCAGGACCGGAAACTACCATTTCTCTCTATAAATAGATAGACATAAATCATTATTCATTAATCTGTTGATACACAATTAGGTTGTTTCCATGTCTTGCATATCGTTAATAATGCTGTGGTGAACATGGGGAGGGGTGCAGCTATTTCTTCAAGACAGTGATTTTATTTCCTTTGGATATATACTCAGAAGTGTATATATCTACCATAGTAATATATCTTCCATAGTAATAATCATACGGTAGTTATCTTTTTAACTTTTAGAGGAACTTCCATAGTGTTTTACATCGTGGCTATACCACTTTATATTGCTACCAATGGTATACAAAGGTTCTCTTTTTTTCACATTCTTGTCAGGACTTACCCCTTGTCTTTTATATGATAGCCATTCTAACAGATGTTAGGTGATAGTTTACTGTGGTTTTGACTTATATCTCCCTGATGACTAGTGATGTTGAGCACATTTTCATATGCCTGTTGGCCGTGTATGCCTTCTTTGGAAAACTATCTGTTTTGGTACTTTGCGTATTTTTAAACTGAGTTAGTATTATTCTTCTATTGAGTTGTATGAATTCCTTTTATATTTGGTATTTTAGCTCTTCATCAGATACATAGTTTGTGAATAATTTCTCCCATTCCTTAGATGGCTTTTTGTTTTGTTGATTGTTTCCTTTGCTGTGTAGGAGTTTTTTAGTTTGATGTATTCTCACTTGTTTATTTTTGGTTTTGTTAATTGTGATTATGGTGTCATATCCAAAGTACCAATATAAAGAAGAATGTTGGGGAGGGTTTCCCTGTTTTCTTTTAGGCATTTTATAACTTCAACTTATTTTTAAATCCTTAAACAGCTTTGAGTTGATTTTGTGAATGTTGCAAAATAGGGGTCCAGATTCATTCTGCATGTGGATAACTAGTTTTCCCAACACCGTTTATTGAGGGCCTTTTTCCCATTGAATATTCTTGGCTCCCTTGTTAATTATTACTTGAACATATATTCAAAGGTTTACATTTTTATGAAATACAAGTTTTCAACCTTTCATTGTTGAGTATGATGATGTCTTGGATTTGTGTTCTTAACGTATGCCCTTTATTGTTGTGGTATATTCCTTCTACAAAATTGCTGAACATTTCATCATGAAAGGATGCTGTATTTCATTAAATGTTTTTTCTTTCATCTGTTTAGTCCTTGGCAAACACTGTGTGTGTGTGTGTGTGTGTGTGTGTGTGTGTGTGTGTGTGCGTGTGTGTGTGTTGGGGGTACTCAGTGGTTGTAATGGCTATTGGAGTCCTAAGCAGTGCCTCCTGTGAAACAGTTAGGAATCAGATCAGGCAGCCATGGAGTCTAGAGCATACACTTGGCTGTAGGTGCCACCTGCAACTGCCTATGTAGTGAAGGACAGTTGTGGACACGTGCAGAGTGATGGTGGCCAAGGAAGGTAGCAGGGGATGTGAACGACGATGGGCTCATTGGAACCTGTGGAATCCCTAGCTGTCAGCATGTTCTTCTATGGTGGCACACTCTCAACTTGGATATGCAGTCTACAGTGGAAGCTAGTGACAGGGGTTGAATTAGGGGCAGACAAGTGCACTGCTGGAGAGACTAGCTACAAGTGGGTTTGGTGGTACTGGCCTGTGACAGACAGCAGGGCCTGATCAAGTCAACAAGAAACAAAAGGGGCCTTGACTGTCCAATCTGTTGTTCAGTGAGTCAGTCATGTCTGACTCTGCGACCTCATGGACTGCAGCACAAAAGGCTCTCCTGTCCTTCAGTCTCTCCCAGAGTTTGCTCAAATGCATGTTCATTGAATTGGTGATGCCATCCAACCATCTCATCCACTGTCATCCCCTTTACCTCCTGCCTTCAATTTTTCCCAGCATCAGAATCTTCTCTAATGAGTTTGCTCTTTGCATCAGATGGCCAAAGTATTGGAGCTTCAGCTTCAGCATCAGTCCATACAAAAAAAAAAAATTAGGATTTATCTCCTTTAGGATCAGCTGGTTTGATTTCCCTGCAGTCCAAGGAGCTCTCAACAGTCTTCTCTAGCACCACAGTTCAAAAACATCAATTATTTGGCACTCAGCCTCCTTTATGGTTCAACTCTCATACCCGTAAACGATTACTAGAAAAGCCATAGCCTTGACTATACAGACATTTGTTAGCAAAGTAATATCTCAGCTTTTCAATTGTCTAAATATGCCATAGTTTTTCTTCAATATCAAATGTCTTAGTTTCATGGCTTCAGTTTCTGTCTGCAGTGATTTTGGAGCTCAAGAAAATAAAGTCTGTCACTGTTTCCATTTTTCCCCATCTATTTGCCAAGAAGTGATGGGACTGGATGCCATGATCTTAGGTTTTTGCATGTTGAGTTTTAAGCCAGCTTTTTCACTCTCCTCTTTCACTTTCACCAAGAGGCTCTTTAGTTCCTCTTCGCTTTCTGCCAATAAGATGGTGTCATCTGCATATCTGAGGTTATTGATATTTGTCACAGCAATCTTGATTCCCACTTGAGTTTCATTAAGCCAGCATTTTGCATGATGTAACTACATAGAAGTTAAATAAGCAGGGTGACAACATATAGCCTTGATGTACTCCTTTCCCAATGTTGAACCAGTTCATTGTTCCATGTCTGGCTCTAACTATTGCTTCTTGACCTGCATGCAGGTTTCTCAGGAGGCAGGTAGGGTGGTCTGGTATTTCCATCATTTTAAGAATTTTCCAGTTTGATGTGATCCACCCAATCAAAGGCTTTAGCATAGTCAATGAGACAGAAGTAGATGTTTTTCTGGAATTTCCTTGCTTTTCCTATGATCCAATGGATATTGACAATTTGATCTCTGGTTCCTCTGCCTTTTTGAAATCAAGCTTTGAAATCTGGAATTTCTCAGTTCACACACTATTGAAGCATAGTTTGTAGGATTTTAGATATTACCTAGATAGCATGTGATATGAGTGCAGTTGTGCAGTATTGTTAATATTCTTTCTCATTGCCCATTTTTGGGACTGGAATGAAAATTGACCTTTTCCAGTCCTTTGGCTGAGTTTTCCAAATTTTCTGACATATTGAATGCAGCACTTTAACCGTGTCATCTTTTAGGATTTGAAATAGCTCAGCTGGAATTCTTTCACCTCCACTAGCTTTGTTCATAATAATGCTTCCTAATGCCCACTTGGCTGCAGCCATGAAATTAAGACGCTTACTCCTTGGAAGGAAAGTTATGACCAACCTAGATAGCATATTCAAAAGCAGAGACATTACTTTGCCAACAAAGGTTCGTCTAGTCCAGGCTATGGTTTTCCCTGGGGTCATGTATGGATGTGAGAGTTGGACTGTGAAGAAAGCTGAGCGCCGAAGAATTGATGCCTTTGAACTGTGGTGTTGGAGAAGACTCTTGAGAGTCCCTTGGACTGCAAGGAGATCCAACCAGTCCATTCTGAAGGAGATCAGCCTTGGGATTTCTTTGGAAGGAATGAGGCTAAAGCTGGAACTCCAGTACTTTGGCCACCTCATGCGAAGAGTTGACTCACTGGAAAAGACTCTGATGCTGGGAGGGATTGGGGGCAGGAGGAGAAGGGGACAACAGAAGACGAGATGGCTGGATGGCATCACTGACTCGATGGATGTGAGTCTGGGTGAACTCCAGGTATTGGTGATGGACAGGGAGGCCTGGCATGCTGCGATTCATGGGGTCACAAAGAGTCAGACACAACTGAGCAACTGAACTGAACTGAACTGAATGCCCACTTGACTTCACACTCTAGGATGTTTGCCTCTAGTTGAGTGATCACTCCATCATGATTATCTAGGTCATTTAGACTTTTTTTTTTTTTTTATTGTTCTTCTGTGTATTTTTGCCACCTCTTCTTAATATCTTCTGCTTCTATTAGGTTCTTATCGTCCTTTCCTTTATTCTGCCCATCCTTGCATGAACTGTTCTCTTGTCTCTAATTTTTGTGAGGAGATCTGTAGTCTTCCCCCATTGTATTGTTTTCCTCTATTTCTTTGTGTTGTTCATTTAGAAAGGCTTTCTTATCTCTCCTTGCTTTCCTTTGGAACTCTGTATTCAGGTGAGTGTATCTTTCCTTTTCTCCTTTCCCTTTCACTTCTCTTATTTTCTCAGCTATTTGTAAGGCCACCTTAGACAACCATTGTCCCTTTTTGCATGTCGTTTTCTTGGGGATGGTTTTGATCCATGCCTCTTGTACAATGTTACGAACATCCATTCAGAGTTCTTCTGGCACTCTGCCTATCAGATCTAATCCTCTGAATCTATTTGTCACTTCCACTGAATAATCATAAGGGATTTGATTTACATAATAACTGAATGGCTTTGTGGTTTTCCCTACTTTATTCAATTTAAGTCTAAATTTTGCAATAAAGAGTTCATGATCTGAGCCACAGTCAGTTCCCAGTCTTGTTTTTGCTAACTGTATAGAGCTTCTCCTTCTTTGGCTGCAAAGAATATAATCAATATGATTTTGATACTGACCATCTGGTGATGTCCATGTATAGAGTAATCTCTTGAGTTGCTGGAAGAAGATGTTTTCTATGACCAGTGTATTCTCTTGGCAAAACTCTGTTAGTCTTTGCCCTGCTTTATTTTGTACTCCAAGGCCAAACTTACCTATTACTCCAGGTATCTGTTGACTTCCTACTTTTGCATCTTAGACTCCTATGATGCAAAGGACATCTTATTTTTTGATCTTAGTTCTAGAAGGTCTTGTAGGTCTTCATAGAACTTGTCAACTTTAGCTTCTTTGGCATTAGTGGTTGGGGCATGGACTTGGTTCACTGTGATATTGAATGGTTTTCTTTGGTAACAAACAGATATTATTCTGTCATTTCTGAGATTGCATCCAAGTACTTCATTTTGGACTCTTTTGTTGACTATGAGGGCTACTCCATTTCTTCTAAGCATTTCTTGCCCACAGTAGTAGATATAATGGTCATCTGAATTAAATTCACCCAATCCTGTCTGCTTTAGTTCACTAATTCCTAAAATGTCAATGTGCACTCTTGCCATCTCCTGTCTGAACACTTCCAATTTACCTTGATTCACAGACCTAACATTCCAGGTTCCTATGCAATACTGTCCTTGAAAGCTTTGGATTTTACTTTCACCACCAGACACATCCACAACTGGGCATCATTTCTTCTTTGGCTCAGCTTCTTCATTCCTTCTGAAGCTATTTTTCTCCTTTTCTCCAGTAGCATATTGGACACCTAGTGACCTGGGGGTAGGAGGGGTTTATCCTCCAGTGTCATATCTTTTTGCCTCTTCATACTGTTCATGGAGTTGTCAAGGCAAGAATGCTGAAGTGGTTTGCCATTCCCTTATCCAGTAAATGGTCCATATGTTTACCCTTGATTGCACACTACCTGCTCCCCTTGTGTTGGCACTACAGTGGGGGCCAAAGAAGAGAATGAAGCTGGTGTCATGTAGATACATAGCTGGAGAGGCTAGCCCTGAGCAAGAGCACGGAGTTGAGTTTGTTATTGGCCAGAGGGTCTTTGCTAGAGTCTTGCACTCATACCTCTGTAGAAGCTTGAGCAGGCTACTATCATAGCTTTCTGATTCTGGTGGGGTTGGGGATGGTTTCACATAGCTGGTGTCTCACACACAGTGGTAGAGAGGACCTCTGATGGATATTGATGTGGCATGAAACTCCAGTAGGGCAGGGTACAGGAAAGCACAGAGGGACTGACGTGGCTGTCATTAACAAATGTAAATATGCAAATGTGTGGAGATCTGAAGTGATTTGAAGGGTATTCTGTGGCTGTTACTTTTCCCTGCTTTCTTCAATTTAAGTCTGAATTTTGCAATAAGGAGCTCATGATCTGAGCCACAGTCAGCTCCTGATCTTGTTTTTGCTGTGTCTAAAGAGCTTCTCCATCTTCAGCTGCAAAGAATATAATCAGTCTGATTTTGATATTGACCATCTGGTGATGTCCATGTTTTGAGTCATCTCTTGTGTTGTTGGAAGAGGGTGTTTGTTATGATCAGTGTGTTCTTTTGTCAAAACTCTGTTAGACTTTGCTCTGCTTCATTTTGTACTCTAAAGCTAAACTTTTCTGTTACTCCAGGTATCTCTTTAGCTCCTACTTTTGCATTCCAGTCCCCTATGATGAAAGGACATTTCTTTTGGTGTCAGTTCCAGGGCGTCTTGTAGATCTTTATAAAACCATTCAACTTAACTTCTTTGGCATTACTGGTTGGGGCATAGTCTTAGATTACTCAATATTGAATGGTTTGCTTGAAAACAAATAGAGATCATTCTGTCGTTTTTCAGATTGCATCCAAGGACTGCATTTTGGACTCTTTCATTGACTATTAGGGCAACTCTATTTCTTCTAAGCATTTCTTGCCCACAGTAGTAGATATAATGATCATCTGTATTAAATTCACCTAATTTCACCCACTTTAGTCTATTGATTCCTAAAATGTTGATGTTCATTCTTGCCATCTCCTATTTGACCACTTCCAGTTTACCTTGATTCATGGACCTAACATTCCAGGTTCCTGTGCAATATTGTCCTTGACAGCATTGGATTTTACTTTCACCACTAGACACATCCACAACTGGGCATCATTTCTGCTTTGACTCAGCCTCTTCATTCCTTTTGGAGCTACTTCTCCAATTTTCTCCAGTATTATATTGGACACCTAGTGACTTTAGAGGTTTATCTTTCAGTTTCATATCTTTTTTCCCTTTCATACTGTTCATGGGGTCCTCAGGCTTCCCTAGTAGCTCAGCTGATGAATCCACCTGCAATGCTAGAGACCCCAGTTCGAGTCCTGAGTTGGGAAGATCCACTGGAAAAGGGCTAGGTTACCCACTCCAGTATTCTTGGGCTTCCTTGGTAGCTCAGTTGGTAAAGAATCTGCCTGTAATACAGGAGACCTGGATTCAATCCCTGGGTTGAGAAGGTCCCCTAGAGAAGGGAACGGCTACCTACTTCAGTATTCTGGCCTGGAGAATTCCATGGACTGTTTAGTCCATGGGGTCACAAAGAGTCAGACATGACTGAGAGATTTTCACTTTCACTTTCATGGGGTTCTAAAAGGAAGAGTGCTGAAGTGGTTTGCAAAATTCAGACTTAAATTGAAGAAAGTAGAGAAAACCACTAGGTCATTTAGGTATGACCTAAATTAAATCCCTTATGATTATACAGTGGGAGTGACAAAGATCCAAGGGATTATATCTGATAGAGTGCCTGAAGAGCTATGGACAAAGGTTTGTAACACTGTACAGGAGGCAGTGACCAAAACCATCTCCATGAATAAGAAATGCAACAAGGCATGGTGGATTTCTGAGGAGGCCTTACAAATAGCTGAGAATAGAAGAGAAGCAAAAGGCAAAGGAGAACAAAAGGATGTATGCAAAGTTCCAGAGGATAGCAAGGAGAGATAAGAAAGCCTTCTTAAGTGAACAATGTAAAGACATTGAGCAAAAAAAATAGAATGGGAAAGGCTAAAGATCTCCTCAAGAAATTAGAGATACCAAGGAAACATTTCATGCAAATATGGGCACTATTATGGACAGAAATGGTACAGACCTAACAGAAGCGGAAGATATTAAAGAGAGGTGGCAAGAATACACAGAAGAACTGTATAACAAAAGGTCTTAATGACCCGGATAGCAACAATGGTATGGTAACTCACCTAGAGTCAGATATCTTGGAGTATGAAGTTAAGCGGACCTTAGGAAGCATTACTATGAACAAAGCTAGTGGAGGTGGTGGAATTCTAGATGAACTAAAGTGCTGCACTCAATATGTCAGAAATTTTGGAAAACTCAGCAGTGGCCAAAGGACTGGAAAAGATCAATTTTCTTTCCAATCCCCAAAGAAGGGCAATGCCAAAGAATTTTCACACTACTGCACAATTGCTCTCATTTCATATGCTAGCAAGGTCGTCCTCAACATCCTTCAAGCTGGGCTTCAACAGTACGTAAACAGATTTTTCAGATGTAGAAGCTAGATTTCAAAAAGGCAGAGGAACCAGAGATCAAATTGCCAACATCCGTTGGATCATAAAATAAACAAGAGATTTCAAAAAAACTGCTCCTGCTTCATTGACTATGCTTAAGCTTTTGACTATATGGATCACAACAAATTGTGGAAAATTCTCAAAGAGTTGGGAATACCAGACCACCTTACCTGCCTCCTGAGAAACCTGTATTCAGGTCAAGAAGCAAAAGTTAGAAATGAATATGAAACAGTGAACTGGTTCACCATTGGGAAAGGAGTATGTTAAGGCTGTATGTTGTCACCCTGCTTATTTAACTTCTATACAGAGTATGTCATGTGAAGTGCTGGACTGGGTGAAGCTTACGTTGGAATCAAGATTGTCGGGAGAAATATTGATAACCTCAGATATGCAGACGAGACCACCCTTATGGCAGAAAGGGAAGAGGAGCTAAGGAGCCTCTTGATTAGTATGAAAACGGAGAGTGAAAAAGATGGCTTAAAACTCAACATTCAAAACTCTAAGATCATGTCATCCAGTACCATCACTTGATGGCAGATAGATGGGGAAACAATGGAAACAGAGACAGACTTTATTTTGGGGGGCTCCAAAATCACTGCAGACGGTGACTCCAGCTATGTAATTAAAAGACGCTCATTCTTTGTAAGAAAGGCTCTGAAAAAGTGGAGACATCGCTTTGCCCACAAAGATCCATATAGTGAAAGCTATGGTTTTTCCAGTCATCATGTACAGACATAAGAGTTGGACTGTAAAAAAGACTGAGCACCAAAGAATTGATGCTTTTGAACTGTGGTGCTGGAGAAAACTCTTGAGAGTCACCTGAACAGCAAGGAGATCAAACCAGTCAATCCTAAAGGAAGTCAACCCTGCATATCTGTTGGAAGGACTGATGCCGAAGCTCCAATACTTTGGCCACCTGATGTGAAGACTCATTGAAAAAGACTAATGCTGGGAAAGATCGAGGGCAGAAGGTGAAGGGGACAACAGAAGGTGAGATGGTTGCATGCCATCATCAACTTAATAGACATGAATTTGGGCAAACTCTGTGAGATAGTGAAGGACAGGGAAGCCTGGCATGCTGCAGACCATGGGGTGGCAACGAGTTGGACATGACTGAAAGAGTGAACAAAACAGGAACAAAATATGACTGTTGAGTTGCCAGTGGCAAAAGCTGCTCTTTTCTGCCTAGCAGTTCTCTGAACCACAGTGGCTTTGGTGTATGTGCTTTTCTTCCTTGTCCATAGCCTGGTCAATAAGTCTCAGCTTTACTGAGTCTGTGTGAAGTGAAACTGAAGTGGAAATTTCACCCAGTGTGATACAAGTCTGGAGAAGCTGGTCCCCCACCCTACTCTTCCTTGCCTGCCAGGAGGAACTCTTACTAGCTGGGGTTTTCCTTTCTGCTTCTGAATAATGTCAGCTTGTGGAGTGTAATAAGGTAGGGAAATGAAATTGTCTTCCTCTGTTCTTGTGTAATTATTCTCAGATTTCTGTTATGGTGTTATGGTGTTTGTATACGGTGTTCTTAAGTGAGTGCTATAGTTCACCTGGACCTGCTTTTATTCATAGGTGATAATACATTAATCTTTGTGAGGTGACAGTGAAGGTGGATTTTCCTAAGTTGCCATTTTTTTTCCTAATACACTGCTTTCTTTCTTGAACAAAATATTCACTGTTTATACAATTCTTAGTTAACAGTTTTTCTTTCTCCTTCATCCCTTTGAAGATATTATCACATTCATTTCTGGGCCCCACAGAAGTTTGTGTTTATTCATATTCTTGTTTCCACCGAAAGTATTGTCATTTTTCTTTGATATTTTTAAGGAAGTCCCCTTTATATTTGCTGTTCAATCCTTAGATTTGATATATTTTAAAATAGTTTGTTATCTTCATCATGCATGGAAATTGATAAAGCTTTTTAAAAAATTCACAAGTTTGTCTTTCATCAAGTTCAAGAAATTATCACACATTATTTTTTGAAATATATTTCCTGTTGCATTTTAGTTCTCATTTTTTTAAGAAGCTCAGTTACATGTGTATTAGGGTTTTTATATTGTCTAACAAGTCCCCAGGGCCCAATTTATTTAAAAAATTTTTCTTTCTTTTCTTTGGTTAATTCTATTGGTATGTCTTATGGTTGTTGTACAGTGTATTAAGGGTTTCCCTGATAGCTCTGTTGGTAAATAATCTGCCTGCAATGCAGGAGACCCCAGTTCAATTCCTGGGTCAGGAAGATCCACTGGAGAAGGGATAGGCTACCCACTCCAGTATTCTTGGGCTTCCCTGGTGACTCAGCTGGTAAAGAATCCACCTGCAATGTGGGAGACCTGATTTTGATCCCTGGGTTGGGAAGATCCTCTGGAGAAGGGAAAGGCCTACTCCAGTATTCTGGCCTGGAGAATTCCATGAACTGTACAATTCATGGAATCACAAAGAGTGGGACACAACTGAACGACTTTCACATTCACAGTGTATTCAAAAGCAGAGACATCACTTTGCCTGAAACAAAAACTTGAATAGGCAAAGCTATGATTTTTCGAGTTGTAATGTACATATGTGATAGTTGGACCATAAAGAAGGCTGAGTACTGAAGAATTTCAAATTGTGGTGTTGGAGAAGACTTTTGAGAGTCCATTGGACAGCAAGAAGATAAAACCAGTCAAACCTAAAGAAAGTCAACCCTGAATATTCATTGGAAGGACTAATGCTGACACTGATACTCCAATAACTTTGGCCACCTGATGCAAAGAGCCAACTCATTGGAAAAACCTTGATGCTGGGAAAGATTGAGGGCAAGAGGAGAAGGGGGTGACAGAGGATGAGATGGTTCAGTGGCATCACCACCTCAAGGGACATGAGTTTGAGCAAACTCTGGGAGATAATGAAAGACAGGGAAGCCTGATGTGCTGCAGTTCATGGGGTTCCAAAGACTTGGACACCACTGAGTGACTGAACAACAACAAGATTATTGTTTCTCTCTTTTGTCATCTCTGTTTCTCTAACAGCATCTAGTGAAAAGTTCCCCCCACCACCACCACGATATATTATATTTCCTTTAGTTCTAGAATTCCCCAAT
The DNA here is from genome assembly GCF_002263795.3 of Bos taurus. Classification (NCBI taxonomy): domain Eukaryota; kingdom Metazoa; phylum Chordata; class Mammalia; order Artiodactyla; family Bovidae; genus Bos; species Bos taurus. Next base: position 19,283,551 of record NC_037352.1, read on the forward strand.
TTTTCATTTTAATATATTTTATGTATTACAAACATTTATTTTATCATCGAGAGTATTTACAGGTGTTTTAAAATCTCATTGTGCTAATTCCAACATCTGGATAATCTTAGGTTTAGTTTCTGTTAATTGTCTTTTCTTTCAACAGTGTTTCTTTTTCCCCCATTGATTGTTTTATCTGAATTTTCTAAAATAAAATTTAATTGGAGGATGATTGCTTTACAATGCTGTGTTGTTTTCTGCTGCATAACAGATTAACATGAGTTAATCATAATTATATATCTATATTTCCTCCCTTTTTAAAAACCCCTCCCTGCTCCCATCCACCTCCTTTTAGGTCATCACAGAGTGCTCTTTGGGATCCCTATTTTACACAATAATGTATATATATCAATGCTAATTTCTCAATTCGTTCTACTCCCTCCTTCTCATGCAGTGTACACAAACTGCTGCCTATGTCTGCATCTCCATTTCTTCTCTTCAAATAGGTTTACTAGTACTATTTTTCTAGATTTCATATATATCTGTTAATATATGATGTTTGTTTTTCTCTTTCTGACTTACTTCACTCATATAATTGGTTCTAGGTTCATCCACTTTACTACAGCTGGCTCTGATTTATTCCTTTATACAGCTGAATAATATTCCATTGTGTGTGTGTGTGTGTGTGTGTGTGTATACACATATATATACTGTATCTTTTTATTCATTCATCTGTTGATGGATATCTAGGTTGGTTCCATGTCCTGGCTATTGTAAAGAGTGCAGCAATGAACATTGGGGTACATGTGTCTTTTTGAATTATGGTTTTCTCAGGGTATAGCCCAGTAATGGGATTGCTCAGTCATGGTGGTTTTATTCCTAGTTTGTTAAGGAATCTCCGTACTGTTCTCCATAGTGACTGTATCAATTTACATTTCCACCAATAGTGTAGTAGGATTCTCTTTTGTCCACATCCTCTCCAGCATTTTGCACAGCAAAGGAAACAATAAGCAAGATGAAAAAGACAACCCTCAGAATGGGAGAAAATAAGCTTCAAATGAAGCAACAGACAAAGGATTAATCTCCAAAATATATAAGTAGCTCATACAGCTCAGTATTACAAAAACAGCCCAATCAAAAACTGAACAGAGGACCTAAGCAGACATTTCTCCAAAGAAGACTTCAGATCAGATCAGATCAGATCAGTCGCTCAGTCATGTCCAACTCTTTGCGACCCCATGAATCACAGCACACCAGGCCTCCCTGTCCATCACCAACTCCCGGAGTTCACTCAGACTCACGTCCATCGAGTCAGTGATGCCATCCAGCCATCTCATCCCCTGTCATCCCCTTCTCCTCTTGCTCCCAATCCCTCCCAGCATCAGAGTCTTTTCCAATGAGTCAACTCTTCGCATGAGGTGGCCAAAGTACTGGAGTTTCAGCTTTAGCATCATTCCTTCCAAAGAAATCCCAGGGCTGATCTCCTTCAGAATGGACTGGTTGGATCTCCTTGCAGTCCAAGGGACTCTCAAGAGTCTTCTCCAACACCACAGTTCAAAAGCATCAATTCTTTGGCGCTCAGCCTTCTTCACAGTCCAACTCTCACATCCATACATGACCACAGGAAAAACCATAGCCTTGACTAGATGGACCTTTGTTGGCAAAGTAATGTCTCTGCTTTTGAATATGCTATCTAGGTTTGTCATAACTTTCCTTACAAGGAGTAAGCGTCTTTTAATTTCATGGCTGCAGGTCAATAAACATATAAAGGATGCTCAAAATCAGTCATTATTGTTGTTTTTGTTGTTCAGAAGATAAATTGTGTCTGATTCTTTGAGACCACGTGAACTGCAGCATGCCAGGCTCTTCTGTCCTCCACTATCTCCTGAAGTTCTCATATTCATGTCTATTGAGTGGATGATGCTATCTAACCATCTCATCCTCTGTCACTTCTTTCTCCTTTTCCCTTCAATTTTTCCCAGCATCAGGGTCTTCTCTAATGAGTCGGTTCTTAGCATCAGGTGGCCAAAGTATTGGGCTCAGCTTCAGCAACAGTCCTTCCCAATGAATATTCAGAATCATTTTCCTTTAGGGCTGACTGATTTTTATCTCTTTGCAGTCTAACAGACTCTCAAGAGTCTTCTCTAGCACCACAATTTGAAAGCATCTATTCTTCAGTATTCAACTTTCTTTATGGTCCAACTCTCACATTCCTACATGACTACTAGAAAAACCATAGTTTTGAGTATACAGACTTTTGTTGTCAAAGTGATGTCTCTGCTTTTTAATACACAAGGTTTGTCATAGCTTTCCTTCCAACGAGCAAGTGTCTTTTAATTTCATGGCTGCAGTTCCCATCCACATTGATTTTGGAGACCAAGAAAATAAAATATGTCCCTGCTTCCATTTTTTCCCTTTCTACTTACCATGAAGTAATGGGACCAGAAGCCATGATCTCAGGTTTTTAATGGTGAGTCTCTAGTCAATTTTTTCTCTCTTCTCTTTCACCCTCATCAAGAAGCTCTTTGGTTCCTCCTCACTTTCTGCCATTAGAGTGGCATCATCTGCATACCTGAGGTTGCTATTTCTCCTGGCAATCTTGATTGCAGTTTGTGATTCAACCCAGTCCGGCACTTCACATGATGTACTCTACATATGATTTAAATAAGCAGGGTGGCAATGTACAGACTTGACATTCTCCTTTCCCAATTTGAAACCAATCGGTTTTCCCATGTCTGGTTCTGTTGCTTCTTTACCAGCATACAAGTTTATTCAGTTCAGTTCATTTCAGTCACTCAGTCGTGTCTGACTCTCTGCAACCCCATGGAGTGCAGCACACCAGGCCTCCCTGTCCATCACCAACTCCCGGATTTTACCCAAACTCATGTCCATTGAGTCGGTGATGCACTCCAACCATCTCATCCTCTGTCGTCCCCTTCTCCTCCTGCTCTCAAGCTTTCCCAGCATCGGAGTCTTTCCAATGAGTCAGCTCTTCACATCAGGTGGCCAAAGTATTGGAGTTGCAGCTTCAACATCAGTCCTTCCAATGAACACCCAGGACTGATCTCCTTTAGGATGGACTGATTAGATCTCCTTGCAGTCCAAGGGACTCTCAAGAGTCTTCTCCAACACCACAGTTCAAAAGCATCAATTCTTCGGCGCTCAGCTTTCTTTATAGTCCAACTCACACATCCATACATGACTACTGGAAAAACCATAGCCTTGACTAGACAGACCTTTGTTGACAAAGTAATGTCTCTACTTTTTAATATGCTGTCTAGGTTGGTCATAACTTTCCTTACAAGGAGTAAGCGTCTTTTAATTTCATGGCTGCATTCACCATCTGCAGTGATTTTGGAGCCCAAAAATAATAATAAAGAAAAGAAAAAAATTTTTCATGTGATTACACTACTTTCTTGCTCCAGTCACAATGTCTACTCAGAATCTAGGAATATCTTTCAAGCTGTTGTGGGCAGTGTGGAGTTAGTTCAGTGTCAGATATTCCCTTGTTCTGGCTTGTACTTTTCCCCAAAGTCTACAGTTGCCCCTGAAGTGAACAGTCTCAGTTTGATTTCAGGATTTAATCTGTTACACCTGCCACTTCTGGAGTGGTTCTGTTGCAGGAACGCAGACCCCTTCCAGGGCCCGAAACTGGGCTCTTGTCTAACACTTGGAAATGAATTGTCCAAGGAGACACATGTGCTGACAAAGCAAGAGATTTTATTGGGAAAGGGCACCCGAGTGGAGAGCAGTAGGGTGGAGAGTCCCTTGGACTGCAAGGATTGGGGGCAGAACTGCTCTGCCGCGTGGCTCACAGTCTCGGGTTTATGGTAATGGGATTAGTTTCCGGGTGGTCTTTGGCCAATCATTCTAATTCAGAGTCTTTCCTGGTGGCACACACATCACGCAGCGATGATGGATGCTAGCGAGAGGGATTCTGGGAAGTGGACAGACACGCGGTGTCTCCTTTAGACCTTTCCCAAACTGTTCCTGTTGGTGGTGGCTTATTAGTTCCGTATTCCTTATCATGATCTCCTGTCATAAAACAACTCATGCAAATGGTTACTATGGTGCCTGGCCAGGGTGGGTGGTTTCAATCAGTGTGCTTCCCCTAACAGTTCCCCCATCTTTTCTTTGCTTAGGTTGGCTTCCTCTGCTTGCAAGTCTTTCTTCAGTGTCTGATCTCTGCCCTGACACAAGGGGTTGAAAGTGGCCTCTTATTCAGGCTCCCTTACTCAGTTGTGCTGTGGAGATGGAGAGACCCTACAAATGCCACTGTGCTGACATGTGTGGGGAGTGCTCATGGTTGTTGGGGCACATGGGGTTGCCACAGTCCAAGGTGGCACGCACTTCCCAGGTCCAAGCCGCTCAGGCTCCTGGGTGCACCACAAGGGCACAGTCCCAAGTAGGCCATGCATCTCCTCAGGGCCATTTTAGTTTGCTGATTCCTAGAATGTCGATATTCACTCTTGCCATCTCCTGTTTGACCACTTCCAATTTGCCTTGATTCATGGACCTGACATTCCAGGTTCCTATGCAATATTGCTCTTTACAGCATCAGACCTTGCTTTTATCACCAGTCACATCCACAGCTGGGTATTGTTTTTGCTTTGGCTCCATCCCTTCATTCTTTCTGGAGTTATTTCTCCACTGATCTCCCAGTAGCATATTGGGCACCTACCGACCTGGGGAGTTCCTCTTTCAGTATCCTATCATTTTGCCTTTTTATACTGTTCATGGGGTTCTCAAGGCAAGAATACTGAAGTGGTTTGCCATTCCCTTCTCCAGTGGACCACATTCTATCAGACCTCTCCACCATGTTCACTCTAATTGATGCTTTTGAACTGTGGTGTTGGAGAAGACTCTTGAGAGTCCCTTGGACTGCAAGGAGATCCAACCAGTCCATTCCAAATGAGATCAGCCCTGGGATTTCTTTGGAAGGAATGATGCTAAAGCTGAAACTCCAGTACTTTGGCCACCTCATGCAAAGAGTTGACTCATTGGAAAAAACTCTGATGCTGGGAGGGATTGGGGGCAGGAGGAAAAGGGGACAACAGAGGATGAGATGGCTGGATGGCATCACTGACTCGATGGATGTGAGTCTGTGTGAACTCCGGGAGTTGGTGATGGACAGGGAGCTGGTGTGCTGCGATTCATGGGATCGCAAAGAGTCGGACACGACTGGGCGACTGAACTGAAGTGAACTGAACTGAAAACAAACATTTCCATAAGAAAAAAGCATTGATTAGTTCAAGGTTTGAGAAAAGTTAAGTTCAGGTGGAACCAGGTGTCATCATGGCAACACAGAATTTTAAAAGAAACCTCTTTTTAATTTGTATAGAGAAGGGGAAAAAAATCTAACACTTGTAGTTTGTTTCCTCTTGCAGCTTAAGAGAGAAGTAAAAAATGTCTGACACTTGCAGCCTGTTTCCTCCATTTGGAGACCCCCTACTCTTCCTGCCTGCTACCCTCTCATTGAATTCTGTTTACTAGTGTTTTGTTGAGGATATCTGCCTCTATATTCATCAGTGATATTGGTCTGTAACTTTATTTTTGTGTGGTACTTTGTCTGGTTTTGGTATCAGGGTGATAGTGGCCTCATAGAATGAGTTTGGGAGTGTTCTTCCATCTGCAATTTTTTTGGAAGAGTTTTAGCAGGATAAGTGTTATCTCTTCTCTAAATATTTGATAGAATTTTCCTATGAATGCATCTGTCCCTGGGCTTTTGTTGATTTCTTTGTTTGAAGATTTTTTAATCACAGTTTCAATTTCAGTGCTTGTGATTGGTCTGTATATATTTTCTTTTCTTCCTAGTTCAATCTTGGAAGATTGTGTCTTTGTAAGAATTTGTCCATTTTTTCCAGGTTGTCCCTTTTATAGGAATATTATTACTTATAACAGACTTTCACGATCTTTGTATTTCTGTGGTGTCAGTTTTCACTTCTATTTTCATTTCTACTTTATTGATTTGAGACTTCTTTTTTTTTTTTTTCTTGATGAGTCTGAATAACAGTTTATCAATTTTGTTTATCTCCTTAAAGAATCAACTTTTAGTTTTAATAATCTTTGCTATTTTTTTTCAGCAGTTCTTTTTCCATTTATTTCTACTCTGTTCATAATTTCTTTCCTTCTATTAACTTCAGATTTTGTTTGTTCTTCTTTCTCTGATTGCTTTTGTTGTAAGGTTAGGTTGTTTATTTGAGATTTTTCTTGTTTCTTCAAGTGCGATTGTAATACTATAAGCATCCCTCTTTCTTATATCCCATAGGCTTGGGTTCATTATGTTTTTGTTGTCACTTGTTTCTAGGTACTTTTTATATTTTCTCTTTGATTTCTTCAGTGACCTGTTGGTTATTTACTAGTATACTGTTTAGTCCTCATGTGTTTGTGTTTTTGAGGCTTTTTATTCTGTAATTGATATATAATATCATAGTATTGTGGTCAGAAAAGATGATTGATATGATTTCAATGTTCTTAAATTTACCAAGGCTCACCTTCTGACTCAGCATGTGGTCAATCTTGGAGAATGTTCCATTTGCACTTGAGAAGAAACTGTATTCTGCTTTTGGATGGAATGTCTTGTAAATATGAATTAAGTCCCTCTAGGCTCACCCTTATGGCAGAAAGTGAAGAAGAACTAAAGAGCCTCTTGATGAAAGTGAAAGAGGAGAGTGAAAACGTTGGCTTAAAGCTCAACATTCAGAAAACTAAGATCATGGCATCCGGTCCCATCACTTCATGGCAAATAGATGGGAAACAGTGGAAACAGTAGCTGACTATTTTTCTGGGCTTCAAAATCACTGCAGATGGTGATTGCCATGAAATTAAAAGATGCTTACTCCCTGGAAGGAAAGTTATGACCAATCTAGACAGCAAATTAAAAAACAGAGACATTACTTTGCCAACAAAGGTCCATCTAGTCAAGGCTATGGTTTTTCCAACGGTCATGTATAGATGTGAGAGTTGGACTATAAAGAAAGCTGAGAGCAGAAGAATTGATGCTTGTAAACTGTGGTGTTGGAGAAGATTCTTGAGAGTCCCTTGGACTGCAAGTAGATGCAACCAGTCCATCCTAAAGGAGATCAGTCCTGGGTATTCATTGGTAGGACTGATTTTTAAGCTGCAACTCCAATACTTTGGCCACCTGATGCCAAGAGCTGACTCATTTGAAAAGACCCTGATGCTGGAAAAGATTGAGGAGGACGACAGAGGTTGAGATGGTTGGATGGCATCACCAACCTGATGGACCTGGCTTTGGGTGAACTCCAGGGGTTGGTGATGGACAGGGAGGCCTGGCGTGCTGTGGTTCATGGGTCGCAAAGGGTTGGACATGACTGAGTGACTGAACTGAACTGAACTGAGGCTTATCTATCATTTTAAGGCTTGTGTTTTCCTATCCATTTTCTGTCTGAATGATCTGTTCATTGATGAAAGTGGGGTGTTAAAGTTCCCCACTATTATCATATTACTGTCAACTTCTCCCTTTATCTTTTTTAATATTTGCCTTATATATTGAGGTGCTCATATGCTGGGTGCATATATATTTATAATGTCTTCTTGAATTGATCCTACAACCATTGTGCAGTGTCCTTCTTTGTCTCTTATAATAGTCTGATTTAGTCTATTTTGTCTGATATGAGTATTGCTATTCCAAATTTCTTTTGATTTCCATTTGCATAGTATACCGTCTCCCACCCCCTTACTTTCAGTCTGTATGTGTCCCTAGGTGTGAAGTGGGTTTCATGTAGAGAGGATATATATGGGCTTTGATTTTATGTATCCACCCAGTCAGTCTATGTCTTTTGGTTGGTGCATTTAATTTATTTACTTTTAAGGTAATTATCAGTATATATATATTCCTATGACCATTTTCTTAATTGTTCTGGGTTTGTTTTGTAGATCTTTTCTTTTTCTTGTGTTTCCTGCTTAGAGAAGTTCCTTTAGCATTTGTTATAAAGATGTTTTGGTGGTGCTGAATTCTCTTAGTTTTTAATTGCTGGTAAAGTTTTGATTTCTCTGTCAAATCTGAATGAGATCCTCCCTGGGCACAGTATTCTTGGTTGTAGGTTTATCTATTTCATCACTCTAAGTGTATCATGCCCCTCACTTATGGCTTGCAAAGTTTCTGCTGAAAAATCAGCTGATGACCTCATGGAAGTTTCCTTGGATGTTATTTGTCATTTTTCTCTTCAGTTCAGTTCAGCCGCTCAGTCGTGTCTGACTCTTTGTGACCCCATGAATCGCAGCTCGCCAGGCCTCCCTGTCCATCACCAACTCCCAGAGTTCACTCAAATTCATGTCCATTGAGTCAGTGATGCCATCCAGCCATCTCATCCTCTGTTGTTCCCTTCTCCTCCTGCCCCCAATCCCTCCCAGCATCAGGGTCTTTTCCAATGAGTCAACTCTTTGCATCAGGTGGCCAAAGTAACGCAGTTTCAGCTTTAGCATCAGTCCTTCCAATGAACACCCAGGGCTGATCTCCTGTAGAATGGACTGGTTGGATCTCCTTGCAGTCCAAGGGACTCTCAAGAGTCTTCTCCAACACCACTGTTCAAAAGCATCAATTCTTTGGCACTCAGCTTTCTTCACAGTCCAACTCTCACATCCATACATGACCACTGGAAAAACCATAGCCTTGATTGGATGGACCTTTGTTGGCAAAGTAATGTCTCTGCTTTTGAATATGCTATCTAGGTTGGTCTTAACTTTCCTTCCAAGGAGTAAGCATCTTTTAATTTCATGGCTGCAGTCACCATCTGCAGTGATTTTGGAGCCCCCAAAAAATAAAGTCTGACACTCTATTGTTTTAAATATTTTATCTTTGTCTTTAATTTTTGCCAGTTGGATTTCTATGTGTCTCTGTGTATTCCTCCTTGGTTTTATCCAGCCTGGAACTCTTTGCACTTCCTGCAATTGGTTGACAGTTCCCTTTCCCATGTTATGAAATTTTTCAACTATTATCTTTTCAAATATTTTCTTGGTTGTTTTTTCTTTTTTTTTCCTCTCACTCTTTTCCTTCCAGGATCCCTATACTGTGATTGTTGGTTCATTTACTACTGTCCCAGAAGTTTCTTAGGCTATCTTCATTTTTTTTTTTTCATTCTTTTTTCTTCATTGTGTTCCATGATAATGATTTACACCTTCTGTTTTCCAGTTCACTTATTCATTCTTCTGCTTCAGTTATTCTGTTATTGATTCTTTCTAGTGTATTTTTCATTTCAGTTATTGTATTTTCCATCTCTGTTTGTTTGCTATTTAGTTCTTCTAGGTGTTTGTTAAACATTTCTTGCATCTTCTCCATTATTTTTCCAAGGTCCTGGATCATCTTCACTATCATTATTCTGAATCCTCTTTTCTGGGAGTTTGCCTATCTCCACTTCATTTGTCATTTTTCTGGGCTTTTGTCTTGTGCCTTCAACTGGGACACGATTCTCTGCCTTTTCATTTTGTGTAACTTTTTGTGATTGCAGTTTCGATTCTGGAGGCTGCTGGATTGTAGACCTTGCTTCTGCTATCTACCCTTTGGTGGATGAGGTTATTTAAGAGGCTTGTGCAAACTTCCTGATGGGAGAGACTGGTGGTGGGTAGAACTGGGTCTTTCTCTGGTCAGCAGGGCCATGCTCAGTAAAACTTTAATCAATTTTTTTGCTGATGGGTGGGGCTGCACTCCTTCCCTGTTTGTGTAGCCTGTGGTGACCCAGCTCTGGAGTCTATAGGTTCTATGGAAGGGCCAATGGCAACCTCCAAGGGGGGCTCACATGAAGGGATACTTCTTAGAAGTGCTGCTGCCAGTACTTTTGTCTCCACAGTGAGCCACTACTGCCCGATATCTCTGCAAAAGACCCTGCAACAGTAGTGGGTAGGTCTGGTTCAGCCACCTCTGGGGTCACTGCTCCTTTCCTCTGTGTCCTGGTGTGCATGAGATTTTGTGTGTGCCCTCCAAGACTGGGGTCTCTGTAGAAGTCTCGCAATGAAATCTTCCTGGTCTTCAAAGTCAGATTCTCTGGGGATTTCTAGTCCCTTTGCTGGATATCCAGACTGGGAAGCTTGATATGGGGCTCAGAACGTTCACAATAGTGGGTGACCATCTGTGGTATTATTGTTCTCCAGTTTATGCATTGCCTATCCAGCAGGTATATGATTTCATTTTATCATGATTGCACTCCTCCTACCATTTTGTTGTGGCTTCTTTGTCTTTGGATGTGGAGTATCTTTATTCTGTTGTTGTTGGGTTCCAGCATATTCCTGTCTATGGTTGTTCAACAGTTAATTGCAATTTCAGTGCTCTTGCAGGAGGAGATGAGTGCACATGTGTCCACTTCACCATCTCGAACCAGTCCTCAAAAAGGGATGTTCTTGAATCTTGCCTTGTTTTTATAGAATTATTTTATAGGCTTATATCCTCCCTCATTGTCAGGACATTTATCACAGCTATCAGCCTGCTTTCTAATTAAAGCCCTCCAGGTCCTGCTGACATTGCAGGTCACTGATCTCCATGTCAGGGAACTTTCCCCAATGCAGGGCAGAGGTCCTGCTCCAAATTATGATTATTTTAACCCTTATATTTGGTGTGTTTTTACTACTTTTTTCTCTTGATCACATTTACAATATCTGGTGACTTTTAGTGAATGCTGGACATTATGTTAAAATACTAAAGTCTATGGAGGATTAAGCTAAGATTATCCTTCTGAGTGGCTTTATTTATTAATTTGCTCAGTTATATTCAGGATAGCTGACTTTAATAGGATTGAAGGGATATAATATTGATTTAGTCTTATAAGACCTGATCTATTGTATTTATCTTTACTCTTAGCATATAACCTCTTAAATGTACCTGTTGAAAGACTGAGAGTATTTCCCAGATCTCTCTGTTCTTAGTGAGCCTTGAACTCTAGTTTTTCTCCCGGAATGAGATTTTTTTTTTCCTCCCTGATTCTTTACTTATTTCCCTCAACATTTTAAGGATCATTTTATCTTCAGTTTGTTAACCTTTCACCTTTTAGTCTTGGAAATCAAGAAATGATTTTTTTGTGGAAGCAGCATAAAGCAAGCTTCTCATTTTCTTTTCAGCTACTAAAACAAGAGCCATCCAGAATGTTCTGTACAAAAGCCACATGGTATATATTTTAGGCATTATAGTCCACATACAGTCTCTGTGTTCTCCTTCTTCCTTGTCCTCTTTCTTCCTCCTCCTTGTCCCCCTCCCTCCATCTCCACCTCTTCCTTCCCTCCACATCCCTCTTCTTTTTTTCCTCTCTTTCTTCTTTCTTCTTCTCTACCTTCATCTTTTTCTATATTATTTTTCATCAATTAAAAATGTAAAAATAATTCTTAGCTTATGGACCATAAAAAAAAGCTTCATGTCTGATATGGCCCATGCTCTGAGACTGAGTATAAGGCTCACTTCTATCAGCTTCTCTATCTTGAATTTTTATACTGTGACTTCTTAGATAAGCTTGAAATATCTGTTTTTTATTCTAAGCATCATGAAACATCTGTAAGTTCTTATTAACTGTAGTCTTTTCCTCACTTTCAGCTATGCTTCTCGACCTTCTATTTCTACAACTGTAAGAAGGGAAAAGTAGTATAAAACTTTTGACTAGGTGAGTTTTCTTTTTCTCTCAGGTCTTTGTATTTCCAAAGCTAGTTGCTTTGCTAATTTTCTGATTCATTCAACCACATTTGTTTTATAAACACAAAATTTTTCAGGCTTTCTGGTTTTTCTTAATAATGATTTGTTTTTCTTAATCGTCAATGTTAGAAGTAGAAGTCCCTGCAAATAAGACATACAGATGGACAAAAGGCACATGAAAAGATGCTTAACATCACTAATTATTAGAGAAAGGCAAATCAAAATTGCCATGAGATATCACATCAGTTCAGTTCAATGGCTCAGTCATGTCCAACTCTTTGCAACCCCATGAATTGCAGCACACCCAGCCTCCTTGTCCATCACGAACACCCAGGTTCACCCAAACTCATGTCCTTCGAGTCGGTGATGCCATCCAGCCATCTCATCCTCTGTCGTCCCCCTCTCCTCCTGCCCCCAATCCCTCCCAGCATCAGAGTCTTTTCCAATGAGTCAACTCTTCTCATCAGGTGGCCAAAGTACTGGAGTTTCAGCTTTAGCATCAGTACTTCCAAAGAACACCCAGGACTGATCTCCTTTAGAATGGACTGGTTGGATCTCCTTGCAGTCCAAGGGACTCAAGAGTCTTCTCCAACACCACAGTTCAAAACCATCAATTCTTGGTGCTCAGCTTTCTTCACAGTCCAACTCTCACATCCATACATGACTACTGGAAAAACCATAGCCTTGAATAGATGGACCTTTGTTGGCAAAGTAATGTCTCTGCTTTTGAATATGCTATCTAGGTTGGTCATAACTTTCCTTCCAAGGAGTAAGTGTCTTTTAATTTCATGGCTGCAATCACCATCTACAGTGATTTTTGAGCCCCCCAAAATAAAGTATGCCACTGTTTCCAATGCTTCCCCATCTATTTCCTGTGAAGTGATGGGACCAGATGCCATGATCTTCATTTTCTGAATGTTGAGCTTTAAGCCAAATTTTTCACTCTCCTCTTTCACTTTCAAGAGGCTTTTGAGTTCCTCTTCACTTTCTGCCATAAGGGTGGTATCATCTGCATATCTGAGGTTATTGATATTTCTTCCAGCAATCGTGATTCCAGCTTGTGCTTCTTCCAGCCCAGTGTTTCTCATGATGTACTCTGCATAGAAGTTACATAAACAGGGTGACAATATACAGCCTTGATATCCTCTTTTTCCTATTTGGAACTAGTTTGTTGTTCCTTGTCCAGTTCCAACTGTTGCTTCCTGACCTGCATATAGGTTTCTCAAGAGGCGGGTCAGGTGCTCTGGTATTCCCATCTCTTTCAGAATTTTCACAGTTTATTCTGATCCACACAGTCAAAGGCTTTGGCATAGGCAATAAAGCAGGAATAGATGTTTTTCTGGAACTCTCTTGCTTTTTCGATGATCCAGCAGATGTTGGCAATTTGATCTCTGGTTCCTCTGCCTTTTCTAAAACCAGCTTGAAACTGGTTTTTGCTGAAGCCTGGCTTGGAGAATTTTGAGCATTACTTTACTAGCGTGTGAGATGAGTGCAATTGTGCGGTAGTTTGAGCATTCTTTGGCATTGCCTTTCTTTGGGATTGGAATGAAAACTGACCTTTTCCAGTCCTGTGGCCACTGCTGAGTTTTCCAAATGTGCTGGCATATTGAGTGCAGCACTTTCACAGCATCATCTTTCAGGATCTGAAATAGCTCAACTGGAATTCCGTCACCTCCACTAGCTTTGTTCATAGTGATGCTTCCTAAGGCCCACTTGACTTCACATTCCAGGATGTCTGGCTCTAGGTGAGTGATCACACCATCGTGATTATCTGGGTCATTAAGATGTTTTTTTGTACAGTTCTTCTGTGTATTCTTGCCATCTCTTCTTAATATCTTCTGCTTCTGTTAGGTCCATACCATTTCTGTCCTTTATCGAGCCCATCTTTGCATGAAATGTTCCCTTGGCATATCTAATTTTCTTGAAGAGATCTCTAGTCTTTCCCATTCTGTTGTTTTCCTCTATTTCTTTGCATTAATCACTGAGGAAGACTTTCTTATCTCTCCTTGCTATTCTTTGGAACTCTGCATTCAGATGCTTATATCTTTCCTTTTCTCCTTTGCTTTTCACTTCTCTTCTTTTCACAGCTATTTGTAAGTCCTCCCCAGACAGTCATTTTGCTGTTTTTGCATTTCTTTTCCATGGGGATGGTCTTGATCCCTGTCTCCTGTACAATGTCACGAACCTCCATCCATAGTTCATCAGGCACTCTATCTATCAGATCTAGTCCCTTAAATCTATTTCTCACTTCCACTGCATAATCATAAGGGATTTGATTTAGATCATACCTGAATGGTCTAGTGGTTTTCCCTACTTTCTTCAATTTCAGACTGAATTTGACAATAAGGAGTTCATGATATGAGCCACAGTCAGCTCCCGTTCTTGTTTTTGCTGACTGTATAGAGATTCTCCATCTTCAGCTGCAAAGAATATAGTCAATCTGACTTAGGTGTTGACCATCTGGTGGTGTTTGCTATGATGAGTGTGTTCTCATGGCAAAACTCTATTAGCCTTTCCCTGCTTTATTCCGTATTCCAACGCCAAATTTTCCTGTTACTCCAGGTGTTTCTTGACTTCCTACTTTTGCATTCCAGTCCCATATAATGAAAAAGGCATCTTTTTGAGGTGTTAGTTTTAAAAGGTCTTGTAGGTCTTCATAGAACTGTTTAACGTCAGGTTCCTCAGCATTACTGGTTGGGGCATAGACTTAGATTACTGTGGTATTGAATGGCTTGCCTTGGAAACGAACAGAGATCATTCTGTCATTTTTGAGATTGCATCAAAGTATTGAATTTTGGACTCTTTTGTTGACCATGATGGCTACTCCATTTCTTCTAAGGGATTCCTGCCCACAGTAGTAGATATAATGGTCATCTAAGTTAAATTCACCCATTCCAGTCCATTTTAGTTCGCTGATTCGTTGACGTTCAATCTTGCCATCTCCTGTTTGACCACTTCCAATTTGCCTTGATTCATGGACCTAACATTCCAGGTTCTTATGCAATATTACTCTTTACAGCATTGGACCTTGCTTCTATCATCAGTCACATCCACAACTGGGTATTGTTTTTTCTTTGGCTCCATCCCTTCATTCTTTCTGGAGTTATTTCTCCACTGATCTCCAGTAGCATATTGGGCACCTACCGACCTGGGGAGTTCCTCTTTCAGTATCCTATCATTTTGACTTTTCATACTGTTCATGGGGTTCTCAAGGCAAGAATACTGAAGTGGTTTGCCATTCCCTTCTCCAGTGGACCACATTCTGTCAGACTTATCTACCATGACCCGCCCATTGGATGGCCCTGACGGCATGGCTTAGTTTCGTTGAGTTAGACAAGGCTGTGGTCCATGTGATTAGATTGACTAGTTTTCTGTGATTATGGTTTCAGTGTGTCTGCCCTCTGATGCCCTCACAACATCTACCATCTTACTTGGGTTTCTCTTACCTTGGATGTGGGGTATCTCTTCACGGCTGCTCCAGCAAAGCGCAGCTGCTGCTCCTTACCTTGGACGAGGGGTATCTCCTCACTGGCCACCCCAGAAAGACAGAAACGATTGGAGGTAACAGAAGCCAAAGTTATTAAGAAGAGGTGGCAAGAATACACAGAAATACTGTACAAAAAGATCTTAATGGCCCAGATAACCACGATGGTGTGATTACTTGCCTAGGGTCAAACATTCTGGAGTGTGAAGTCAAGTCGGTCTTAGGAAGAATCACTATGAACAAAGCTAGTGGACATGATGGAATGACAGCTGAGTTATTTCAAATCCTAAAAGATGATGCTGTTAAAGTGTTGAATTCAATACACTAGCAAATTTGGAAAACTCAGAAGTGGACATAGGACTGGAAAAGTCTGTTTTCACTCCAATCTCAAAGAAAGGCAATGCAAAAGAATGTTCAAACTACCACACAGTTGGAGTTATTTCACATGCTAGGAAGGTCATACTCAAAATTCTCCAATCTAGGCATCAACAGTACATAAACCGAGAACTTCCGGATGTACAACCTGGATTTAGAAAAGGCAGAAGAACCAGAGATCAAATTGCCAACATCTGCTGGATCATAGAAAAGGCAAGATAATTCTAGAAAACCATTGACTTTTGCTTCATTGAGTATGCTAAAGCCTTTGACGGTGTGGATCACAACAAACTGTGGAAAATTCTTAAAGAGATAGGAATACTGGACCACCTTACCTGCCTCCTGAGAAAACTGTATGCAGGTCAAGAAGCAACAGTTAGAATCGAACATGGAACAACGGACCGATTCAAAATTGGGAAAAGAGTACATCTAGGCTGTATATTATCACCCTGTTTATTTAACTTATATGTAGAGTGCATTATGAGAAATGCCCACCTGGATGAAGCACAAGCTGGAATTAAGATTTCTAGGAGAAATATCTATAACCTCAGATATGCAGATGACACCCCCCCCTTACGGCAGAAAGAAAAGAGGAACTAAAGAGCCTTTTGATGAAAATTAAAGAGGAGAGTGAAAAATCTGGCTTAAAACTCAGCATTCAAAAAACTAAGATCGTGGCATCCAGTCCCATCACTTCATGGCAAATAGATGAGAAAACAATAGAAACAGTGACAGACTATTTTTTTGGATTCCAAAATCACTACAGATGGTGACTGCAACCATTAAATTAAAAGACACTTGCTCCTTGGAAGGAAAGCTATGGCAAACCTAGAGAGCATATTCAAAAGCAGAGACATCACTTTGCAGACAAACATCCATATAGTGAAAGCCATGATTTTTCCAGTAGCCATGCACGGATGTGAGAGTTGTACCATGAAAATGGCTGAGCACCAAAGAACTGATGGATTTGAACTGTGGTGCTGGAGAAGACTCTTGAGAGTCCCTTGGACTGCAAGGATATCAAACCAGTCAATCCTAAAGGAAATCAACCCTCCATATTTATTGAAAGGACTGATGCTAAAGTTCCAATACTTTGGCCACCTTATGCTAAGAGCTGACTCACTAGAAAAGACCCTGATGCCAGGAAAGATTGAAGACAGGAGGAGAAGGGGACAACAATAGAATGAGATGGTTGGATGGCATCACCTACTCAATGGAGATGAGTTTGAGCAAGCTCCAGGAGATGGTGAAGGACAGAGAAGCCTGGCATGCTACATCCATGGGGTTGCAAAGAGATGGACACAACTGAGTGACTGAACAATAACAACAGCCACTATGGAGAACAGTACAGAGGTTCCTTAAAACACTAAAAATAGAGCTACCATTTGACCCTGAAATCCCACTGTTGGGCATATACCAAGAGAAAAACATGTTTCACAAGGATACATGCACTCCTATATTCGTTGCAGCACTATTTACAATGGCCAAGACATGGAAGCAACCGAAATGTTGCTTCAGCAGAGGAATAGATAAAGAAGATGTGGTGGATATATACAGCAGAATATTACTCAGCCATTAAAAAAGTATGAAATAATTCCATTTGCAGCAACATGGATGAATCTAGAGATTGTCATACTGAGTGAAGTCAGAGAAAGAGAAATATCATATAACATCCTTTATATGCAGAATCTAAAAAGAAATGATATAAATGAATTTATTTACAAAACAAAGACAGACTCGTAGACTTAGAGAATGAACTTACTCCTCCATGGGGAAGAATGGGGAGAAGAGATAGTTAGGGAGTTTAGGATTTACATGTACACTCTGCTATATTTAAAATGGATAACCAGCAAGATCCTACTATAGATCACAGGGAACTCTGCTCACTGTTATGTGGCAGTCTGGATGGGAAGGGAGTTTGGGGGAGAATGTATACATGTATATGTATGGCTGAATCCCTTTTTTGCCCACCTGAAATTGTCACAACATTATTAATACATTCCAATGTAAAATAAAAAGTTTAAAATGCAAAAAATAAAGAAGTGGAAGTCCTTACAAATCAGTTTCGGGACTGACAGTTTGAAGGAAGAAAAGAAGTTTGAGAGAATTAATACCGAGTATTAATTAATGTATTTCACATTTTCTCAGTGAAATTTAGCTAAAATGTGTGAGGTGTATGTGGACTGTTAACAGAATAAAGATTTTTCTATGTATTTTTATTTTTTAATTAAATATAGTTGATTTACAATATTGTGTTAGGTTCAGGTGTATAGCAAAGTGATTCTTTTCTGTTATAGGTTATTGCATGATAGTGGATATATTTTTCTGTGCCATATCTTTGTTTCTTGTTTTTTAATATTTCATAGTGTGTATCTCTTAATCACATACTCCTAGTTTATTCCTCCCCCTTTCTTCTTTGGTAGCCATAGGTTTTTTTTTTTTGTTTGTTTTTTCCTATGTGTCTGTTTCTGTTTTGCAAGTTCATTTGTAGTATTTTTTAGATTTTGTATATAAGTGATATCATAGTATTTACTTTTGTCTGACTTCATTTAGTATGATAATCACTAGGTCCACCCATGTTACTGTAAATGGCATTATTTCATTCTTTTTATGGCTGAATGATAAAGGATTAATATTCTTTATCCATTTATTTGTTGATGGACACTTAGGTTTCTTCTGTGCCTTGGCTATTAAAAATAACACTGCTATTTACATTCAGTTCAGTTCAGTTCAGCCGCTCAGCCATGTCTGACTCTTTGCAACCCCATGAACCACAGCAAGCCAGGCCTCCCTGTCCATCACCAACTCCCGGAGTCCACCCAAATCCATGTCCTTCGAGTCGATGATGCCATCCAACCATCTCATCCTCTATCGTCCCCTTCTCCTCCTGCCCTCAATCTTTCACAGCATCAGGGTCTTTTCCAATGAGTCAGCTCTTCTCATCAGGTGGCTAAAGTATTGGAGTTGCAGCATCAACATCAGTCCTTCCAATGAACACCCAGGGCTGATCTCCTTTAGGATGGACTGGTTGGATCTCCTTGCAGTCCAAGGGACTCTCATGAGTCTTCTCCAACACCACAGTTCAAAACCATCAGTTCTTCCGCGCTCAGCTTTCTTTATAGTCCAACTCTCACATCCATACATGACTACTGAAAAAAAACATAGCCTTGACTAGATGGACCTTTGTGGACAAAGTAATGTCTCTGCTTTTTAATATGCTGTCTAAGTTGGTCATAACTTTCCTTCCAAGGAGTAAGCATCTTTTAATTTCATGGCTGCAACCACCATCTGCAGTGATTTTGGAGCCCCCCAAAATAAAGTCTGACACTGTTTCCACTGTTTCCCCATCTATCTGCCATGAAGTGATGGGACCGGATGCCATGGTCTTAGTTTTCCAAACATTGGGTGCATTTATCTTTTTAAAATAGAGTTTTCATCTTTTCTGAATATATGCCTAGAAATGGAATTGCTGGATCATATGGCAACTCTATTTTTAATTTTTAAAGGAACTTTCTTACTATATTCCATAATGGCTACATCAATCTACTTATACCCTCTTCAGCATTTATTGGAGAAGAAAATGGCAACCCACTCCAGGATTCTTGCCTGGAGAATCCCATGGACAGTGGAGCCTTACAGGCTATAGTCCAGGGGGTCACAAAGAGTTGGACACAACTTAGTGATTAAACCACCACCTCCAGCATTTACTATTTGTAAACTTTTTGAAGAATAAAATTCTTAAGTTAAATGCTCAAAGCTTGTCAGAGCTATTGTGGGAATGGGAAAAAAAATATTAGGCAAATAAAATTATTTGGTTCGCCCTCTCTAAAATCCATAGTTAATGATCTGTATTGCGTGCTGAACCCATGGTCAGTATTATGTTCTCATTCCAGGTGATCTGAAGACCTATTTGGTGGATAGTCAAAAATGTATTTACTCGTGCATTATTGCATTTTCCATTGAGGTTAATGGAAATGAAAATACAGTTAACTTTTGGTTCAACGATGAGGCATACCATTCATCACCATTATCTCTGGCTGTATTAGACAATGTCATTTTTATGTCACTTTCTGGCCCTGATGCTTCCATTACAGTCGTCAACAAACCTCAGCCTGTACGTTCTGCTTCTAGTGGACCTAAATATTCGTATGTATACTTTTTTCATTGAACTTAAACTTTAAGCTTTAAATAGATCCCTTCTTCCCTTTCCAACCAAGTGTTTTGTTAAAGGTTAACTTTAAAAGTTAATTGAAATAGTGAAATAGCTGCTAATAATAAATATAATGTATAATAATAATTAAAGTTATTGTTAGAAATTAATGTTTCCCACTTTATTGCTTTACCAATGTGTCTGCTTTATTCGTTCTTTTGTAGAATGATGACAGGAACACAAATAGCCTTAAATTTGTATTTTGGTGTGAGTATTCTTGTCAGTGGCTTTTGTCTCCTGACAGTGAATGAGAGAGTCACTAAAGCGAAGCACATTCAGTTTTTGAGTGGGGTGTATGCCCTTAATTTCTGGCTCTCTGCTCTGCTGTGGGACTTCCTCATCTTCTTCATTTCCTGTTGCTTACTATTGGTGAGTGTCAGACCAAGTATTTTAAGAGTTCATTCTCTGTTAAACACCAGAGGATTCTTATATGGCTAATATTAATTTAAATATACATCTCTCAAGAAAGATAAAAATTCTTTGGCTCATTATGTCAGAGAATCCTTTGTTGAATGCATCTCATAGTGAAATTTTTCTATTTTCTATTACTTTTTAATAAAAGATTACTGTCTGCTGACACATAAAGGTGTCTCTTGATCTGGCTTCTTATGTGCTTGCTCTTTCATATGTAGTCAGCCCAAAGCTTCTACAATTATTGAAGGATATAATATACACACTAGAAGACCAGTCCCATATTGAACAAAACAAATACTTTAAAATTATTTTCCTTCTGGTCCTGGTGTTTTCCCATCTTATTATCTGTTGTAATTATTTGTTATAAAAGAGATCCTTATGCTCAATTTTTACAGTTTCCCTCAAGAGATTTTTAAATTTTATGCCATCAACTGTTTAAATTTTATGTTTCTGTTTTTGAATATTTGAATGTGGAATAGATAATGAAGAGCTATTGAAACTTTTATTACTAAAAGCAAAATTAGGAGGATTTTTGGTCTGTTTATGCTTGTTGCTTTCATCTCTCTTTATACCTGGTGTCTTTCTTCTCCACAGCTAAATTTCTATCCTATGAGAAGGTCAATGAGCCACTGCTGTGAAAGTTAAAACAAACCTGTTTGTTTCTTTTAAGAGAGATGTACTGGCTGTAGAGTTGGAATGCTGTAACTTTTGGTTCTGAGGAAGAGCTAAGCTACTACACGTTAGAAAAGTCAAAGGATTAGAGGCTTAAGGTGGTATGGAGAGCTCCAGGGTAGAGAGGAAAGCCTGATGTTTTTCTCTTTGTCATATGCACTACTGTAGCCAAGGGGCTCAATGCTACCCTCCTCTCATGGTTTGCCAGATAGCCACTTACCAACTTTTTGAGGCTACTAGTAATTTTTGCTACTACATGAACTAACTGGGGGAGCTAATGCAGATATTACCTCATGTGCCATGATTTCCCTTCTCCATTCGCTACCAAAACTTACTCCTCACCCTATGCATACATTGCACAAATTCTAAAACTTATTTATTTTAAAAAATTTCTGATTGCTTTAGCTACATTCCACAGCTATAATATATTATTTTATAAATCACTAATTTCCAAATATTTTCTAATTTCTAAAATACCTTTGAACTGTGAGATTTTCTAGAAATGTATGATTTGATTTCTAGGCAGTTTGAAAATATATTCATAGCTTAATACCACTTTTATTGGAGATTATATGAATATTTTCAATCATTTGAAATATATTGAATATATATATTGAATATATCATGAAATATATATTCATGATCCAGCATGTGGTAAAATTTTATAAATATTTTATATGTACTTGATAAGAAAATATACTTGTGATTTCCAAAGGGGAAATTTTTTCCAAAGGTGTAATTGTTTTTCAGGCTAGCAATCTAGTTTGGTCCATTCTAAGAAGTTTGGGCTTATGGCATCATCTTATTTTTTTCCTATTTAAATAATCTATTTTTGTTTCCTCTTTCTCCCTTTTTTCTGCTCTCTATTAACTTGTGTTAATGCTTCTTTTAGCAACTGCCTTAAAAATTAACACACACATTTGGTTAATTACAAGCTATTGCTTTTACCACTTCCCTAACAGTGGTAAGATCTTGTAGCCTTATCATTTCAATGACTCCCTCTGACTTTTTGCATTACTATAAGACATTTTCATTTCTACATACCCAAAAGGTATTATCACTTTTTATTCATAGAGTTTTTTTATTGCTCTGCATTTTTATTCTGAAATTTTATATGACGTCAGTTTTCTCTTCCTGAAGAATTTCTTATGATAGTTTCTTTAGGAAAGTTATGGTGACAAAAAAGCTTAGATTTTATTTGCATGGAAATTATTTCATTTTCTTTACCTTTTGAAGAATATTTTCCTGAATTTCCTCCTCCTATATTTTAATAATATTCCAATGTCTCATGGCTTGCTTCCATCAGTTTTTAAGAAGTCAGTTTTGGTGTTTTTACTATTACTACTCTTTGGAATGTAATATATCTTTTTTCCCCACTGATTTTTAAAAAGATTTCTCATTTTTACTTAGACTTTTATCTTTATTACTATATTTATTGCTATACTGGGGTTTTTTTGGCATTTACCCTGTTTGGAGTGCTCAGAGCTTCCTGAATCAAAAGTTTGGTGAGAATTAATTGTTTAAAATAACCTTACACAACCTCTGAGAAACAGTCTTAGACCTATAGCAGTTGCTCTTTAGGAGAATCCCAAAAAAGGAAAAGTCACATTCAAAATAGTAGGAAATTTTATTGCATTTTGACTGGCCCTTGACTCAGCACCTTCCTCCTGCAGCATCATCTTGGTCTATTGGAGATGGCAATCCAGTTGCTAGTTATCTCCCTCAAAGTGAAGGAAGTAGAACATAACTTTATTTACAACATTCTGACCTGTCTTGAGAATGTTAAAAGAATTGGTCTCTGTCTAGCCTAACTTGAATCTCAGATGGAAAGGGATGAAGGAGGGATGGATTGGGAGTTTGGAATTAGCAGGTGCAGACTATTATATGAGAATGGATAAACAACAAAGTCATACTGTATAGCACAGGGAACTATATTCAATATCTTGTAATAAACCATAATGAAAAAGAATATTGAAAAGTACATATATTTATGTATAACTGAATTACCCTGCTGTATAGCAGAAATTAACACTGCATTGTAAATCAACTATATTTCAATTTTTAAAAATGTATTGGGATTTCCCTGGTGGTCCAGTGATTAAGAATCTGCCTTGCAATGCAGGGGATGCAGGTTCAATCCCTGGTTGGGGAACTAAGACCCCACATGTTGTGGAACAACTAAGTATGTGCTACAACTACTGAGCCCATGCACGACCAGAGAGTCTGTGCACCACAACCAAAGAATCTGCATGACACAACAGAGCCAAATAAATAATAAGTATTAAAAACTGTATTAAATATGCTCAAAGACCTAAAGGAAAATACAAAGAACCAAAGAAAATTAGGAAAGTGATATATGAGCAAAATAAGAATAATAACAAACAGAAACTGTAATAATAAACCAAACAAATTCTGGAGCTAAAATATATAATAACTGGTTGAGAAAAACCCTGAAGGATTTCAACAGAAGGTTGAACAAGCAGGATAAAGAATTAGCAAGCTTTAAGAAAAATTAAATTACCAAGTCAAAAGAGCAGGAGGAAAAAATAATGGCAAAAAGTAAATCAGGCCTCAGAGAATTATGGAGTTCCATCAGCTGGATCAATTACACATTATGGGAGTCCCAGGGAGAAAAGAGAGAAAGAACAGGTGAAAAGATATTATTTAAAGAAATAATGTCTGAAAACTTCCCAAATTTGATGAAGGACATGAATCAAAAACCCCAAGAATCTCAAAAAATAGCATGTAAGAAATAACCAAACAAGACCCATACTGAGAAACATGATAATTACACTGCTGAAATTCAAAGACAAGGAGAGGATATTCCAAGTGAGAAGTAACTCCCTGTGTGTCCTGAATAATATTAATAAATAATATTACTAATCAGTTTCTTAATAAAGATTTTAGAGGTCAGAAAGCAGTGGAATGACCTATTGAAAATATTGAAAGAAAAAAGTGTCACTGAAGAATTCTATATCCAGCAAGCTGTTTTTCTAAAACAAGGAAGAAATTAAAACATTTTCAGATAAATGAAAGCTGAGGGACAACTAGGAACTCCAAGATCAAGGGTTCTGATTGATTTGTTTCCTAGTGAGAACTCTCTTCATGGCTTGCAGATGGCCACCTTCTCACTATGTCCATACATGGGAGGGAGGGAGAGAGTGGTCTTTCTTCTTCTAAGGACACTATCCCATCATGGAAGCCCCACACTCATGACCTCATCTAAATCTAATTACATCCCAAATACAATCACATTGGGACTTAGGGCTTAAAGATATAAGCTGGCAATATGAGGGGGGAGACATAGCGTTCATCCATAACACTAAATGAAATTTTGTTTGCCACTCCACTTTTCTACAAGTTTTAAAAGACAAATGTATAAAAATAGTTACAAATCCATATTAGTGGTTTACAATGTATAAAAATGTAAGTTGTAATATGAATAACAAAGAGTTGGAAGGAGTTGTATAGTAGTAGAACTTTTATATGTTATTAAAGTTAGGATGGTATCAATTCAAACTGGATTATTATAACTTTAGTATGTTATATGTAACTCATGATACAAAGGAAATAGCTATAGAATACACACAAAAGTAAAAGACAAGGGATTCAAAACATGTCAACAGAAGAAAACTGAATTAAAAATAAGACAATAACAGAGAAACTGAGGGACAAAAATGAATTACTTAAAAAATAGCAAAAGTAAGCAAAAATAGCAAAAGTAAGCAAAATGACAAAAGTAAGCCTTTATCAGTAATTATTTTAAATTTAGATGGATTAAACTGCCCAATCAAAAAGTGCATATGAAAAATTGATTAAGATAAATGATTTAACTATATGTTGTCTAAAAAAGACTCATTTAGATCTAATGAATAAAAGAAAGAAAGAGCTGAAAGTGAAAAAGTGGGAAAAGATATTCTATGCAAATAGTAAACAAAAGGGACCTGAAGTAGGTATACCAATATCAGACAAAATAGGCTTTATGTTCAACAGTATTGAAAGAAATAAAAAGGGTAGTGTCTAGTGATAAAAGGAGAAAATCACCCTAAATAGCTAAAACAATTTTGAAAAAGAAGAACAAAGTTGTAGTACTCACTCTTCCTAATTTCAAATCTTACTACAAAGCTACTATAATCAAAAGAATCTGGTACTAGTATATAAACCAATGGGACAGAAATAAAACCCAGAAGTAAACTCTTTCATATATGATCAAACGATTTCTGACAAGAGTTCCAAGACTATTTAATGGGTGCAGAAGAGCCTTGCAACAAATGATGGTGGGAAAATTGCATATTCGCATACAAAAGAATGAAATTGGATCCTTATCTTAAACTGTATACAAAACTTAAGTTCAAATGGATAAAGTTCTAAATGTAAGAGCTAATACTGTAAGATTTTTTAAAGAAAACAAAGGGGGAAAATCTTATAACATTGGATTGGCAGCGGTTTCTTGGATGTAATGGCAAAAGCACAAGCAGAAGAAAGAAAAAGATAAATTAATCGGACTTCATGAAAACTAAGAAAACACATAAATCAAAGGGCATTGTCAACAGAGTGAAAAGGCAATCCACAATATGGAAGAAAATATTTAACATTTTATACCTGCTAAGGAATTAATACCCAGAATATATAAGGAATTCCCCAAAATTAACAATAACTCCAACAAACCCAATTCAAAAATGAGCTAGAGCTTGAGTAGACATTTCTGCAAAGAAGGCCAATAAGAGCATGCAAAGATGCTTGACATCAGTAATCTTTAAGGGAATGCAAACCCAAAGCAGTAATGAGATACTCCTTTGTACCTATTCAGATGACTACTATCAAAAAGAGAAAATGACAAGTGTTAGGAAGGATGTGGAGAAACTACAACACTGTGCACTGATTGTGGGAATCTAAAATGGTAAAGTGAAGTGACGTCGCTCAGTCGTGTCCGACGCTTGAAGCTACTGTGGAAAACAGCTTGGCACTTCCTCAAAAAAATAAACAGCATTACCATATGAGTTAGCATTTCCACTAACAGTGGAATTCCAAAAGAATTGAAAGCAGGAATTTGAAAACATTTGTACATCATTGTTCATAGCAACATTATTCACAATAGCCAACTAGTAGAACCAACTCACATGTTCACTGATGAAAACATGGATAAATAAATATGATATATACATACAATGGAATATTACTCAATCTTTAGAAGTACTAAAATTATCGTACATGTGCAAGCAATTGAATTCATTCTATATCACTTGAAAGTCTGCTCTGATAGAAACAAAGTTGTCATGTCCATAATACCCAAATATTTTCACTAATGTTATATTTGCTTTTTGTTGCTTTTTCTATTACCATTGAAAATTTGCTACCAATCACGTAGTAGATCTTATCAATATAACATTGCTGTTCACGTCTCAAATATCCTGTTATGTAATCATTTATAGTTCAAAATAGATAACCCTAGAATATTTGGCAAAACCACAATTAATAACTTACAAGATGCAGACCTCTGGAAACTTGTTTTCCTTAATAATTCTGTAGGTTCTCTCTTTCCTTACAGAATCCCCTTATAGATCCTTATAGATTCCTTATAACTTTGGACTTCCTTGTTTGCTTCTCAACTGAGTGGCTGAGATAGGAAGAGGAGGGTTAGGAATACAGTAGAGTCAAGAGGCAGAATCTAAAAATAGAAAATTGTGAAAAGTAGGTCCCTTAACATCACAGCTTACAGCTGCCAGAATTAAAACCTTAACAAAAGTTTTCTTACTAGGAATATAACTTCTGGAAATATTGAGAGTGAGTTTGTTTGGGGTTGGGTGAAGAGGCAGAAAGAATATACTTTGATCTTGTTCAAGAACAAAATGAAACTATTCCAAGTAGATAAAAGCAAGTAGAAAGTAAAATAAAGGGGTTCTTCTCACTGATAAGGAAAACATGGAAGTACCTCACTGCCATGATCACAGATCAAATTATTTGATTCATAAATAGCTCTGCATTCTAACAAAGAAAGATTTATCCTTCTCTGGGTTTATTGACTTGTGTTCTCATGTATTATATTGCATAGTTTTCTTCAGTTTGACTTTATTTCTGTATTCTGTGTCTCAGGTGGTGTTCACGTTCTCTGACTTGAAGATATTGGTCACAGGTTACCGCCTTCTGGATACTTTGTTCATCTTCATGGTGTTTGGCTGGGCTGTCATTCCCTTCATGTACCTGATAAGTTTCCTGTTTTCTAGTCATACCAGTGCCTACGCCAAGCTCGTCATATTTAACTACTGTGCAGGGATTTTTGGTGCAGTAGCAGATGTAACTATATCCTCAATTCAGGGTAAGGACTTAAAACAATTTCCCCTTTTCCACAGGAATAGTTATGGAGGAATTGGCTTAAAGAATGGAACATTGCAAAGTTGTTTGCTTTGGGGTTTCTGGGGAAGTTTTATGCTAGTGTTAATAACCATATTAAGTGTCACTAAAATTATACGAATTGTGTTGTGTACAATGCAAAACAAATTATGACACTGATATTTTTGCTAACCCAATCCTCTTCCTTCAGGCTTATTTTGCATGGCATTTGCAGAATATTTATCTCTTTATTTTCCTCTTGATTTTGAGATTAAGGAGAAATTGACTGGACTGGCAAAGATATCACATAGGAATTTCTTAGGAGATAGAATGTTGGCATGCCTTTATTAAATCACTCTACAAACATTACTGTGATCTGTTTTAAGTAATCCAGCTATCCTTGGATTTGCAGAGACTGAGAAGAATAAGCTTCCAATCCATTATTGACCTTAGATCATGCCCTCCCATGAAATAATTAATTCCCTGAGCTAGCTGAAGATCTATTATAATATTCATTGTATACCTATTCAAGGGGGAATATTAAGCCATGTGAGAAATTATTGATTTCTGAATAGCAGACTAAGAAACATATAAGAGGATACTTAATCACATTGCTATTAATTAGTCTGTATTTGTTACTGTAGTAAGTTACCACAAAATTAGTGAATTGTGCAGATTTATTATCTTACAGCTTTTAAACAAATAAGTCTCATTGGGTAAAATCAAACTATCTGCAAGGTTGCATCCACTTTGGGGAGGTTTAGGGGAGAATTTGTTTCCTTGCTTAGAGTTGTTGGCAGAAATTCAGTTCCTTTATATTATAGTCCTGAAAAATGTTTTTTTTCTAAAATGGATTTTTTCCTTTATTAAGAAAAGAAGAGCTCACCAGTGAAAGATCTCATCTCACACTTGGAGTTTTCTTTGTGGGAAGTTTTGTTGTTAATTATAAATTTATTTTCTTCTTGAGACAGGGCTATTAAGATTTCTTATACCTCCTTGTGGAACTTTTGAGAGGTCATCTTTTTCGAAGAACTTTTGCATTTCATCTAAGTATCTAAAACTATTGGCATAAAGTTATTCATAACATTTCCTTATGATTCTTTAAGGTCTGTTTGTAAGTATTGATAACTGCTCATTCATTCCTAGTATTCTATATTCATTCACACTCTCCCACCCTTTCTGTCCTATCAATATTTGCCACTTTTTTTTGCCTTTTCAAAGTGTTGCCTTTTGGTTTTATTAATGTTGTGTGTTTTTATGTCCTGCTTTATGAATTTCTGTTCTTATATTTATTTTCCTTTTTTTTTTCTGTTACCTTGGATTAAACTGGCTAGGCTTATTCTACCTTTGTAAGACCAATTATTACATGATTTTAAACCTCTCTTCTTTGGGATATATGAGCACTTAAAGCTATAAAGTTTCTTCTAGGTACTAATTTAGTTGTATCCCACACATTTAGATATGTTGTATTTTCAGTATCATTGCGTTAGGAATATTTTATAACTTTTCTTGTAATTTCTACTTTAACCAAATGTTCAATGGCTTTCTAGGATTTTTTGTGATCATTTTTTTAAAATTTATTTTGTACTAAAATTGATCTCAGTTCATAGTTCAGTCTTTTAAATGTAATTATACTCTAGGACAACTTCTCTGCTTAATCACTATTGGTCTGAAGTACAGAAAATGTTCATGTCCCATTCAAGGCAGTTCTAAAAGCCCCTAAAATATTAGATTTTTATTAGAATACCCTGGTGAACTATCTCAGAGCTGTTACTCAGTATGCCTACATATGACATGTGACACAAAATGATTATAAAATATATACTAACCTGACTTCCTATAGTAATAAGGTGTACTCTAAGAAATATTTCTAGGATAGTTGGTTTAGCATGATTTCTATTCAGTTTCATAGTGCTATAACTTTATAGGGTCATTTGTTTTCTCAGGGACAATGACCTGCTTATTAATATTCTCTGAGGAGAGTTATACACAATTTAAAGAGTGCCAAAATGCAAAATAATATTCAGTCATTATAAATTCAGTATTCTGATACTCAAAGTCTTATTATACATTTGCTTAAAATGAGAGGAGATTAAGAGGTAGTCTTTGAGCAAAATAAGAAGAAATTATGGTGAACCAAACAAATTAAAATCATAATAAATGAAATGAAAAAAAATTCATGGGAAGGTTTCAAAACAGATTTAATCAGGCCAATTCTGTGAACTTGGAGACAGG
Source organism: Bos taurus (assembly GCF_002263795.3). Taxonomy (NCBI): domain Eukaryota; kingdom Metazoa; phylum Chordata; class Mammalia; order Artiodactyla; family Bovidae; genus Bos; species Bos taurus. The sequence continues at coordinate 19,312,882 of NC_037352.1, forward strand.
ACAATTGAGTCTAAGGAAAAGACAGAAAAAATAGTGAAGAAAAGTGAATAAAGTCTAAGGGATTGCTAGGACACCATTAGGGAGATTTTATATATATATTGTCCCAGAGGAGACAAAAAGAGAAAAGGAGGCAAGAACAATATTTCAAGAAATAATAGTCAATAATATCCCAAATTTGATAAAAGATATGAATCTACAAACACAAGAAATTCAGCAGTCTCCATCTAGAATGAATTTAGAGATCCTCATGAAGACACATTGTAATCAGTCTAGAAAGACAAAAAGGGTGACCTTGAAAACATCATGAAAGAATTAACTCACCAAGTTCAAAGAGTTCTTGATAAAATTGTGGATTTCCCTTTAAAAACCATGGAAAACAGAAAATTGTGGAATTAAAAAAAAAAAACAAACAAACAAACAGAAACCTTATCTATCAAGAATTCCATATCCAGCAAATCTGTCCTTTAAAAATGTAGAGAAAATAAGAGCCTCCCAGATTTTAAAAAAAGGCAGGTAGGTACATTACCACTCAACTTGTATTACAAGAAGTGTTAAAAGGAGTCATTCTGGATGAAATAAAATTATGCTATAACATAACTTGAAGTTGTATGAAGAAATAAAGACCTTCAATAAAGGTAACTAGGTAAAGAAATATGAAATCAAGATTATTCTATTTTTCTTTTGTAACTTTACACCTTGAGAAATGAGTAAAATAAGAGAAAACTAAAGCCAAAGGCAGCAGAAGGAAGAAAATAATAAAGATTAGAGATAAAAGAAACAGGGAAACTAAATGGAAATTCTTTGAAAAGAGCAACAAAATTTAAGAACTACAGCTAGATTGTCTAAGGAAAAAGAGAGAAGGAAATAACTACAATCAGAAATGAATGTGAGGAATTTACGTTTGATTTTCCAGAAATAAAAAGTTGTACAAGACAAAAATTAGATAACTGAGATGAAATGGAAAAATTCATAAGAGCACAAAAATAACCTAAACTGACTGAAGAAGAATTAGAAAATCTCAGTAGACCTCTAACAAATAAAAAGATTAAAAGAAGAATGAAAAATCTCACAACAAAAAGAAGCCCAGGATCAGATGGTTTAACTGGTAAGTTCTATCAAACTTTATAAGTAACATGAATTTTCCTAAAACTTTTTAAAAATAGAATATGAGAGAACAATTCCTAACTCATTTTATGAGGAAACCATTTTCCTATAGCAAAGGCAGATAAAGATATCACAAGAAAAAATAATTAGAAACAAATACCTTTTGTGAATATATGTGCAAAAGTCTCTGGGAAAGCAGTAGCAAACAAAACCAACAGCAATTTAAATGATTACACCATGACCAAGTGGAATTACACCAGAAATGCAAGGAAATTTCAACAAAACAAAATCAAATCATTCATTGCCAAAATAATGGGGAAAAAATCCCACATGATCATCCCAACTGATTCATAAAAGACATTTGACAAAATTCAGTGTGCTTATATGGTAATACACCCAGATAATTATGATTTTCTCAGAATGACAAAGGGTATTTATGTAAAAACTACAGGTATACTCAATGGTAAAAGACTGAAAGTTTTCCTTCTAAAATCATAAATAAGACAAGAATGCTCCCTTTCACCATGGCTATTCAACATTGAGTTGTAATTGTAGCCAGAGAAATTGGATGAGAAATAAAAATTTTTAAACATGTAAGTTGGAGAGAACTAAAACTGTCTCTTTTCACAGATAGAGTGATTTTTATAGGGAAAAGCCCAAAGAACCATCAAGATGGTTACTATAGCTAATGAAAAAACTAGCAAATTTTCAGATTACAGGATTAACACATAAAAATCAACTTTGTTTCTATACACCAGCAATAAAAAATTTGAAAATGAATTAAAGAAAGAAATTTCATTTGTAATAGCATCTGAAATAATTAAATACCTAGGAAAAATTCCAACCAAGGATATGAAAACTTGTGCTGAGAACTGTAAAACTTTGCTGGGAAAAATTAAACAAAACCTAAATAAATGGGAAAATATCTATCTTCATAGATTAGAAGACTTAACAATGTTAAGATAATACTACCTAAAACAGTCTACAGATTCAACACAAATTCTATACAATTCCAACATCCTTTTTCACAGAAATGAAAAAAATCCTAAAATTCATGTGAAATTAGAATGGGCTCAGGGCTTTCCTGGTGGTTCACATGGTAAAGAATCTGCCAGCAATGTTGGAGACCTGGGTTTAGTCCCTGAGTCAGGAAGATCCCCTAGAGAAGGCAACTCACTTCAATATTCTTGCCTGGAGAATCCCATGGACAGAGGAGCCTAACAGGCTACAGTCCATAGGGTCACAAAGAGTTGGACCCGACTGAAATGACTTAGCACACAAAATGAACAGAACAATGTAGAAAAACAATAAAGTTGGAATTCTATGTTTCTTGATCTTGAAGCTTTTTACAAAGTTACAGAGTATTTTGGGTCAAGATGGCAAAATAGGAGGATCTGGGGTTTGCCTCTATCCACAAATACATCAAGAATACATCTACAAGTGAAATAATTTGCACAGAGTACCTACTGAACATTATTAGAGAACCTCAGACACCTAATAACTGGGAAAGATCCCCTAATAACCTGGTAGGATGAAAAAGAGGAAAACAAGGTAAAGAGGAAATAGAATGGGACATGCACCCCTTGGGGTTGCTAAAGGAGATGGTGTTACTGCCCATAGGAAAGCCCCCTCACTAGTGGTAAGATCAGATGAAATAGAAGGGAAGATTCAGGGGCTACCAGAGGAAAGTGCAGCAGCAAGCCCATGTCAGACAGGTCAGAGTGAGACTCACTCAAATGGTATGTGCCACAGCCCTTTACGCCCCAGCCTGAGACAAGTATCCACTGGTGCTGGTGGGGAATGGATGCTGAAGCATGGAATTTGGAGAGCAGATGTAGGGAGAGGACTGCTGTTGGCTGCATAGAGACAGTCTGAGGGGATTGGAGTGAGGACCTATGCAGCTGGGAATGCTTCTGGAGGAAGCATAGACTGCCATGGAAGCAAGGCACCATTGTTGAGTGGCACATGCAGAAAGGGCAGCCATTATGGCCTCTCTCCCCATACACCAGTCCCTGCCTCTGCAGGCACTGAGAGGGGCTCCTGCCAGAGTGAGCACATGCCCCAGGGGTTGCTACCATGTCACTCTTATGTTTGAGCAAGCCCCCATGCTCCAGTCCACCACCACCTCCTGCCAGACCCTGCCACTGTAGGCTGTAGAGGGGGCTCTGACCTAAGCAAGAAGACAAGTAAGCCTCAGTTAGTCACAGCCTTCATCACCCCCTCTCACCTGGGTGGGGAGCAGATGTTGGAGGGTGACCCACATGCAGAGATGTGACCAAAACCAAAGCTGAGCTCTTGGGGCTGTGTGACTTAAGGAAGCAGGATTAAAATCTCTCCATACAGCTGTGAAAGTCACAGATTAAACACCCATGATTGGTTTTTTAAATATAACACCTGTGGAACGTCTGAATGGAAAATGAGTGCTCTCACATCAGATATGGGTCTAGCTTTAGTAGTTGTGGTCTTTGTGGACACATACATGTGGGAGTTGGTCTAGGTCAGAGTCTGAGCTCCCCAAACAGCAGCAGTCCCCAAACTTTTGGGAAGCAGAGAACAGTATTGAGGAAGACAATGTTTTTGGGGTAGGGGAATGGTGCAGGCAGTAATACAAGTAATGGGGAGTTGAAGATGAAGCTTCACACACTTGCCCACCTCTTACCTATATCTATGCATCCTGCTTCCTAACAGGTCACAGACTAGTAGTGGTCCATGGTCTAGACCTACAAAGAGGTCTTGGAGGGCCTCTTATGAGGGTAGAATTTGGCTGTGGCTTGCTCACCTGGCTCAAAATTGGGAAAGGAGTACATCAAGGCTGTATATTTTCACCCTGCTAATTCAACTTATATGCAGTTTATATCATGCAAAATGCCTGACTGGATGAAGCACAAGCTGGAATCAAGATTCCTGGAAGAAATATCAATAACCTCAGATATGCAGATGACACCACCCTTATGGCAGAAAGCAAAGAGGAACTAAAGAGCCTCTTGATGAAGGTGAAAAAGGAGAGTGAAAAGGCTGGCTTAAAACTCAACATTCAAAGAACTAAGTTTATGGCAACTGGTCCCATTACTTCATGGCATATAGATGGACAAACAATGGAAACAGTTACAGGTTATTTTGTTCAGCTCCAAAATCACTGTGGATGGTGACTACAGCCATGAAATTAAAAGACACTTGCTCCTTGGAAGAAAAGCTATGACAAACCTAGACAGTGTATTAAAAAGTAGAGACATTACGTTGCCAACAAAGGTCCATATAGTCAAAGCTATCGTTTTTCCAGTACTCACGTATGGATGTGAGAGTTGGACCATAAAGAAGGCCGAGCATTGAAAAATTGATACTTTTGAACTGTGGTGCTGGATAAAACTCTTGGGAGTCCCTTGAACAGCAAGGAGATCAAACCAGTCAATCCTAAAAGAAATCAACTCTGAATATTCCTTGGAAGGACTGACACTGAAGCTGAAGCGCCAATACTTTGGCCACTGATGTGAAGACCTGATTCATTGGAAAAGACCCTGATGCTAGGGAAGATTAAAAGGAAAGGAGAAAGGGATGACAGAAGATGAGATGGTTGGATTGCATCACCAATTCAATAGACCTGAATTTGAGCAAACTCTGAGAGATAGTGAAGGACAGAGAAGCCTGGTGTGTTGCAGTCCATGGGTGGCAAAGAGTCAGACATGACTGAGGGTCTGAACAACAACAACCCTTTGGGGGCAAGGGCATTGATAGCAGAGGCCCCAAGGAATGATCGCTCTTGTTGTTATTGCTCTATTTATTTTTTACTTTTACTTATTTCTATTTTTTCATATATTTTGTGTTTCTATTTTATTTTGCTTTTTGTTCTGTTTCTGTCTTTTGTTTCTTTGTGTTTTGGGGTTTTTTTTTTTTTAGGTTTGTTTTTTCTGGGTTTTTGTTGTTGTTTGTTTGGATTTTGGTTTTTTGCTCTTGGTTTTATTCTGTTTTGGTCTCATGGTCTTTGTATGTTTGGTTGTTTTCTTGTTTCTTTGTGGTCTTTGTTTTTATTTGGTTTTATTTTTATTGCTTGTCTTGATTTATATTTGTTTCCTTTTGTTGGCTCAGTATGACTTGCAGGGTCTTGGTTACCCATTGAGGGGTTTAACCTGAGGCCTTGTGGTGAAGTGCAAAGTCCTGGCTGCAGGACCCACCAGGTAATTCATGCCTCTGGAGAGTATTGATTGGCATGACCTCTCTCAGAGGTCCTCATCTTGGCATCAAGATCTGGTTGCACCCAACTGTCGGCAAACTCCAGTGCCAGAACACCTAAGGCCAAACAACCAGCATAACAGGAACACAGCCCCACCTTCAGCATACAAGTTGACTAAAGTAGTACTAAGCTCACAAACACCCCAAACACATCCCCTGACATGGCCCTGCCCACCAGAGAATTAAGACCCAGCTCTACCTACCAGAAGGCATGCACTAGTTCCTTCCAACAGAAAGCCTACACAAACCCCTCGATTGCACTCACCCACTAGGGGGCAGACAGTAGAAACTGGAGCAACTATGACTCCGCAGACTCCAGAAAAGAAGCAAAAAACACAGTAAGTTAGACAAAATGAGATGGCAAAGAAATACGTGGCAGACAAAGGAGCAATGTAAAAATCCGCAAGACCAACTAAATGAAAAGGAGCTAGGAAATCTACCTGAAAAATAATTCAGAATGATGATAGTAAATTTGATCCAAGATGTTGAAAATAGAATAGAGGCACAGATGGAGAAGATACAAGAAATGATTAACAAGGACCTAGAAAAGCTACAGAACTCCAATTTAAAAACAAACTGTGATGAACAATGCAATAACTAAGATACAAAATACTCTGAAAAGAATCAATTGAATAACTGGATCAGAAGAATGGATATGTGAGCTGGCAAATAGAGTGGTGGAAATTACTGCATGGAACTAAACAAAGAAGAAAGAATATGAAGAAAAGAGGACAGTCTTAGAGACCTCTGGAATAATACTAAAAGCACGAACATTCAAACTATGGGGGTCTCAAAAGAAGAAGAGTAAGAGAAAGGAGCACACAGAATATTTGAAAAGATTATAGTCAAAAACTTGCCTGACATGGAAAAGAAAGTTAACACCCACCTCCAGGAAGCACAGAGAGTACCATACAGGATAAACCCAAGGAGAAACACACTGAGACACATATTAAACTAACAAAAATTAAATATAAAAAATTAAAATCAGCAAGGGAAAAGCAACAAATAACATACAAGGGAAGCCTCATAAGGTTATCAGCTGATACTTCAGCAGAAATTTTGCAGGCCAGAAGGGAATGGCAGGATATACCTAAAGTGATAAATGTGAAAAACTTAAAACCAAGAATATTCTACTTAGCAACGCTTCTAGTAGATTTGGATTTGATGGAGAAATAAAAAACTTCATAGACAAGCAAAAGCGAAGAGAATTCGGCATCATCAAACCAGTTTTACAGCAAATGCTAAATGGACTTATCTAGGTAGAAAACATAAGTCAGTCAGTGAGTCAGTTCAGTCGCTCGGTCATGTCTGACTTTTTGCGACCCCATGGGCTGCAGTGCACCAGCCTCCCTGTCCATCACCAACTCACAGAGTTTACTCAAACTCATGTCCATTGAGTTGGTGATGCCATCCAATCATCTCATCCTCTGTCATCCCCTTCTCCTCCTGCCTTCAATCTTTCCCAGCATCATGGTCTTTTCAAATGAGTCAGTTCTTCACACCAGATGGCCAAAGTGTACTATTGGAATTTCAGCTTCAGCATCAGTCCTTCCAGTGAATATTCAGAACTGATTTCCTTTAGGATGGACTGGTCAGATCTCAGACCATGAACTCGTTATTGCCAAATTCAGACTTAAATTGAAGAAAGTAGGGAAAACCACTAGACCACTTAGGTATAACCTAAATCAAATCCCTTACAAATATACAGTGGAAGTGACAAATAGGTTCAAGGGATTCGATCTGATAGAGTGCCTGAAGAACTATGGACAGAAGTTTGTGACATTGTACAGGAGGCAGGGATCAAGACCATCCCTAAGAAAAAGAAATGTAAAAAGGCAAAATGATTGTCTAAGGAGGCCTTACAAATAGCTGTGAAAAGAAGAGAAGTGAAAGGCAAAGGAGAAAAAGAAAGATATACCCATTTGAATACAGAGTTCCAAAGAATAGCAAGGAGAGATAAGAAAGCCTTTCTCAGTGATCAGTGCAAAGAAATAGAGTAAAACAACAGAATGGGAAAGACTAGAGATCTCTTCAATAAAATTAGAGATATCAAGGGAACATTTCATGCAAAGATGGGCACAATAAAGGAAAACCTAAGAGAAGAACACAAATAGGAAGGTAAGAGAAAAGACCTACAAAAACAAACCCAAAACAATTGAGAAAATGGTAATAGGAACTTGCATATTGATAATTACCTTAAATGTGAATGAATTAAGTATCCCAACCAAATGACAGAGACTAGCTGAATGGATACAAAAGCAAAAGCTGTGTATATGCTACCTTGAAGAGACCTACTTCAGTTTTAGGGACACATACAGACTGAAATTGAGGGGACAGGTAAAGATATTCCATGAAATTGGAAAAAAAAAAAAAAAACCTGGAGCAACATTACTCATATCAGACAAAAGAAACTTTGAGATAAAGACTGTTACCAGAGAAAAGGATTGACACTATATAATGAGCAAGGGAACACAAGAAGATACAGCAATTATAAATAAATATGCAGCTCACTGTTAAAGAATCTATCTGCCATGACAGGAGACACAGGTTCAATCCTTGGGTAGGGAAGATCCCCTAAAGAAGAAAATGGCAACGTGTTCCAGTATTCTTGCCTGGAAAATCCTATGGACAGAGGAGCCTGGCAGGTTATAGTCCATAGGGTTGCCAAAGAGTTGGATGTAACTTAGTAACTAAACACCAACAACAAATATACATTCATCCAACATAGGAGCATCTCACTATATAAGGCAAATGCTAACAGCTGTAAAAGGGAAAATCAACAGTAACACAATAATAGTGTGGCACTTTAACACCCCATTTATACTAATGGACAGATCATCCAGACAGAAATTTAATGAGGAGACACAAGCCTTCAGCTAAATATTAAACCAGATAGACTCATTAATATTTATAGGATATTCTATCTGTAAACAGAAGGATACACTTTCTTCTCAACTGCACAAGGAACAATATTCAGGATAAACCACATCTTGGGTCACAAATCAAGTGTAATAAATTTAAGAAAATTGAAGTCGTTTCAAGCATCTTTTTTGACTGCAATACATGAGATTAGAAATCAATTACAGGGGGAAAAATCTGTAAAAAACACAAACACATGAATAGAAAATAATATTTTACTAAATAATCAATGGATCACTGAAGAAATCAAAGAGGAAATAAAAAATATCTAGAGACAAATGACAACAAAAACACAGTTATCCAAATCCTTTGGGACACAACAAAAGCAGTTCTAAGAGGGAAGTGCATGGCAATACAACCTTATCAGAAAATAAGAAAAATCTCAAATAAATAACCTGAGCTTACATCTAAAGCAACTAGAGAAATAAGAATGTATAAAACCCCAAGTTAGCAGAAGGAAAGAAATCATAAAGATCTCAACAGAAATAAATGAAATAGAGATGATGAAAACAATAGTGAAGATCAATGAAAGTAAAAGCTGGTTCTTTGAAAAGATAAACAAAATTGAGAAACCTTTAGAAAGAAAAAAAGGGATAGGATTCAAATCAATGAAATTAGAAATGGAAAAGAAGCTACAAGAGATACCACAGAAATAACAAAGATCATAAGCGACTACTACCAGCAACTATATGACAATAAAGTGGACAACCTAGGATAAGTGGACAAATTCTTAGAAAGATACACCTTCTAAGATTGAACAAGGATGAAATAGAAAATATGAACAGATCAATAATAGGTATAGAAATTGAAAATGTGATTAAACTTCTTCCAACAAACAAAAGTAGACAAGATTGTTTCACAGGAGAATTAACACCTATCCTTTGAAGCTCTTTCAAAAAATTGTATAGGAAGTAATATTAACAGGATCATTCTACAAGGCCAATACCACGATGAGACCAAAATCAGACAAAGATACTACAAAAAAAAAATAGGCTAATATCACTGATAAATATAGATGAAAAATTTTTCAACAAAAAAGTAGCAAATAGAATCCAACAGCACATGAAAAGGATCATACACCATGATCAAGTGGACTTGATCTTAGGAATGCAAGTATTTTTTATTATATGCAAATGAATCAATGTGATACACCATATTAACAAATTTAAAAATAAAAAAAAACACTCAATAGATGCAGAAAAAGCTTTTATCAAAATTCAAAGCTCATTAATGATAAAATCTCTCCAGGAAGTGGGTTTGGAGGGAACTTGCTGCTACTGCTAAGTCACTTCAGTCGTGTCCAACTCTGTGCGACCCCATAGACAGCAGCCCACCAGGCTCCCCCGTCCCTGGGGTTCTCCAGGCAAGAACACTGGAGTGGGGTGCCATTGCCTTCTCCAATGCATGAAAGTGAAAAGTCAAAGTGAAGTCGCTTAGTTGTGTCCAACTCTTAGAGACCCCATGGACTGCCGCCTAACAGGCTCCTCCGCCCATGGGATTTTCCAGACAAGAGTACTGGAGTGGGGTGCCATTGCCTTCTCCGTGGAGGGAACTTAGCTAAACATAATAAGGGATATACAGGACAAATGCACAGCAAACATCATTCCCCATGGTGAAAAACTGAAAGTATTTTCTCTAACATCAGGAATAAGACAAGGATGTTCACTCTAAGCACTATATTCAACATAGTACTGGAAGTCCTAGACAAGGCAATCAAAGAATAAAAATAAATAAAAGCAATACAAATTAGAAAAGGAGTATTTGTCTTTCTCTTTCTGACTTGCTTCACTCTGTATAATAGGTTCCATGTTCATCCACCTCATTAGAACTGACTCAAATGTGTTCTCTTTTTATAGCTGAGTAACATTTCATTGTGTATATGTACCACAACTTCCTTATCCATTCATAAGCCAATGGACATCTAGGTTGCTTCCATGTCCTAGCTATTGTAAATAGTGCTCTGATGAACATTGGGGTACATGTCTCTTTCAGTTCTGGTTTCCTCACATTGTATGCCCCACAGTGGGATTGCTAGGTTGTACGGAAGTTCCAAAGAATAGCAAGGAGAGATAAGAAAGCCTTCCTCAGTGATCAAATGAAAATAAAGAGAGGAAAACAACAGAATAGGAAAGAATAGAGATCTGTTCTTCAAGAAAATTAGAGATACCAAGGAAACATTTCATGCAAAGATGGGCACAATAAAGGACAGAAATGGTATGGACCTAACAGAAGCAGAAGATATTAAAAAGAGGTGGCAAGAATACACAGAAGAACTATACAAAAAAGATCTTCATGACCCAGATAACCACGATCGTATGATCACTCACCTAGAGCCAGACATCCTGGAATGGGAAGTCAAGTGGGCCTTAGGAAACATCACTACGAACAAACCTAGTGGAGGTGATGGAATCCCAGCTGAGCTATTTCAAATCCTAAAAGATGATGCTGTTGAAGGGCTCCCCTCAATATGCCAGAAAATTTGGGAAACTTAGCAGTGGTCACAGGATTGGAAAAGGTCAGTTTTCATTCCAATCCCAAAGAAAATCAATACCAAAGAAAGTTCAAGCTCCTGCCCAATTGCATTCATCTCACAAGCTAGAAAAGTAATGCTCAAAATTCTCCAAGCCAGGCTTCAGCAGTATGTGAACTTAGAACTTCCAGATATTCAATCTGGATTTAGAAAAGGCAGAGAAACCAGAGATCAAATTGCCAACATCCATTGTTTCATCAAAAAAGCAAAAAAGTTCCAAAAAATATCTACATTGTTCTATTGACTACGTCAAACCTTTGACTGTGTGGATCACAACAAACTGTGAAAAATCCTTAAAGGGATATGAAAACCAGACAACCTTACCTGCCTCCTGAGAAATCTGTATGCAGCTCAAGAAGCAATAATTAGAACTGGACATGGCTCAATGGACTGGTTCCAAGTTGAAAAGGAGTATGTCAAGGCTGTATATTGTCACTCTGCTTATATAACTTATATGCAGAGTACATGATGTGAAATGTCGAGCTGGATGAAGCACAAGCTGGAATCAAGATTGCCAGGAGAAATATCAATAACCTCAGATATACAGATGACACCACACTTACGGCAAAAAGTGAATAGGAACTAAAGAGCCTCCTGATGAAAATGAAAAAGGAGAGTGAAAAAACCAGCTTAAAACTCAACATTCAAAAAACTAAGATCATGGCATCCAGTCCTATCACTTCATGACAAATAGATGGGGTAACAATGGAAACAGTGAAACACTTTAGTTTCTTGGCTCCAAAATCACTGCAGATGGTGACTGCAGCCATGAAATTAAAAGATGCTTGCTCCTTGAAAGAAAAGTTATGACCAACCTAGACAGCATATTAAAAAGCACAGATATTACTTTGCCAACAAAGATCCATCTAATCAAAGCTATGGTTTTCCAGTAGTCATGTATGGATGTGAGAGTTGGACCACAAAGAAAGCTGAGTGCCAAAGAATTGATGCTTTTGAACTGAGGTATTGGAGAACACTCTTGAGAGTCCCTTGGACTGCAAGGAGATCTAACCAATCAATCCTAAAGGAAATCAGTCCTGAATATTCACTGGAAGGACTGATGCTGAAGCTGAAACTCCATTACTTTGGCCACCTGATGCAAAGAACTGACTCATTGGAAAAAACCCTGATTCTGGGAAAGATTGAAGGCAGGAGGAGAAGGTGACGACAGAGGATGAGATAGTCGGATGGCATCACGACTCGATGGACATGAGCTTGAGCAAGCTCCAGGCATTGGTGATGGACAGGGAATCCTGGTGTGCTGCAATCCATGGGATCACAAAGAGTCGGACACCACTGAGCAACTGAACTGAACTGATGGCAGTTCTATATCCAATTTTTAAAGGAATCTCCACACTGTTCTCCATAGTAGTTGTACCAATTTGCATTCCCACCAACAGTGTTAGAGGGTTCCCTTTTCTCCACACCCATTATAGCATTTGTAGACTTTTTGATTATGGCCATTCTAACTGGTGTGAGATGATACCTCATTGTGGTGTTCATTTGCATTTCCCTAATGGGTGATGTTGAGCATCTTTTTTGCCTGTATGTCTTCTTTGGAGAAATGTTTGTTTAGGTCTTCTGTTCACTTTTGATTGGATTTTTCATTTTTTCTATTGAGCTGCATGAGCTGCTTGTATATTTTGGAGATTAATTCTGTGTCAGTTGTTTCATTTGCCATTATTTTCTCCCATTCTGAGGGTTGTCTTTTCATTTTCACCTTCCTTATATTTTCCTTCATTGTGCAAAAGTTTTAAGTTTATTTAGGTCTCATTTGTTTATTTTTGTTTTTATTTCCATTAGTCTGACAGGTGGGTTTAGAGGATCTTGCTGTGATTTATGTCAGAGAATGTTCTGCCTGTGTTTTCCTCTAAGTGTTTTATAGTTCCTGGCCTTCCATTTTGATCTTTAATTCATTTTTATTTGTGTGTGTGTGTGTGTGAATGGTATTAGAAAGTGTTCTAATTTCATTATTTTACATGTAGTTGACCAGTTTTCCCAACGCCACTAATACTGTATATTAACACATTATATGGAATTTAGAAACATGGTACCAATGATCCTACATGCAGGGCAGCAAAGGAGACATAAATGTAAAGAACAGGCTTTTGGACTCAGTGGGAGAAGGCAAGAATGGGATTATTTGAGAGAATAGCATTGAAACATGTATATTACCATATGTAAAACAGATGACCAGTGCAAGTTTGATGCATGAAGCAGGGCACCCAAAGCTGGTGCTCTGGGACAACCCAGGGGGTCAGGGTGGGAAAGGAGGTGGGAGCGGGGTTCAGGTTAGTGGGGGCACATGTATACTTGTGGCCAATTCATGTTGATGTATGGCCAAAACCATCACAATATTGTAAAGTAATTATCCTAACAATAACCCTGTGTACGAGACAGCAAAAGAGACACTGATGTATAGAACAGTCTTATGTGGGAGAGGGAGAGGGTGGGAAGATTTGGGAGAATGGCATTGAAACATGTAAAATACCATGTATGAAACGAGAAAAAAAATAAAATAAAATAAATAATTTTTTTAAAAAAATAAGTAAAACTGTCACTGCAGATAACAGCATACTATACATAGAAAACCCTAAAGAGACCACCATGAAACTACTAGATCTTATCAGTGAACTTGGTATATTTGCAGTATACAAAATTAATAAACATAAATCTCTTGTACTCCTATACACTAAAAATGAAAGACCAGAAAGAGAAATCAAGGAACCGATTCCATTTACCATAGCATCAAGAAGAATAGAACACCTGAATAAATAACTTACCTAAGGAGATAAAAGACCAGTATGTATAAAACTGTGACATTGATGAAAGAAATAAAAGATGACACAAACTGATGGGGAGATATGCCATGTTCTTGGATTGGAAGAACTAATATTGTGAATATAACTATAATACCCAAAGCAATCTGCAGATACAATACAATCCCTAGCATATTTCCAGGGGTGTTTGGCACAAAATAACTTAAAAATTTTTTACAATTTGTATGGAAAAACAAACAAACAGAAAAAAACCAAATAGCTAAAGCAACCCTGAGAAAGAAAAATGGAGCTGGAGGAATCACATCCCTTGACTTCAGACTGTACTGCAATGTTATGGTCATCAAAACAGCATGCTGGTTTGATCTCCTTGCTGTCCAAGAGATTCTCAAGAGTCTTCCTCAGCACCACAGTTTATAAGCATCAATTCTTTGGCACTCAGCCTTCTTTATGGTCCAACTCTAACACTGTACATGAATGCTGGGAAAACTATAGCTTTGACTATACAGACCTTTGACAGCAAAGCGGTGTCTCTGCTTTTTAATACACTGTCTACATTTGTCATAGTTTTTCTTCCAAGGAGCAAGCATCTTTTAATTTCATGGCTGCAGTCCGCCATCCACAGTGATTTTGGAGCCCAAGAAAATAAAATCTGTCACTATTTTCATTTTTTCCCCATCTATTTGCCATGAAGTGATGGGACTGGATGCCATGATCTTAATTTTTTGAATGTTGGATTTTAAGCCAGCTTTTTTACTCTCCTCTTTCATTCTCATCAAGGGGCTCTTTAGTTCCTCTTCACTTCCTTCCATTAAAGTGGTATCATCTGCACATCTGAGGTTGTTATAAAATGTAAATTGTCCCATAAACCATTAAAAAATTAAGTTATTAATTAAAAGTCTTCCTACAAGGAAAATATTAGGCCCATATTGAAGTTTTATGAAACATTCAAAAATGGAATTCTAATTTAATGCAGACCCTTCTAGAGAATAAAGAGGGGGAAAACAGCTTTTCTACCCATTATATGAAAATAGTGTAAGTTTGACAACATAAATGGAAAAGAATAGAAGAAAGGAACATTATAAGATAAAATTACTCATAAATACAGATGCAATATTTTAAACAAAATGCTGGAAACTGAATTCAGTAAACTGTAGAAAAGGTAACTCACTTTGACCAAACTAGATTTTTCCTAGTAAGGACAGCAAGGAGATTAAACCAGTCAATCCTAAGGAATATCACCCTTGAGTATTAATTGGAAGGACTGATACTGAACTGAAGCTCCAATACTATGGCTACCCGATCTGAAGACCCAATACTTGGGAAGATTGAAGGCAGAAGAAGGGGATGAGAGAGGATGAGATGGTTGAATGGCATCACTGATTCAGTAGACATGAGTTTTAGCAAACTCTGGGAGATAGTGAAGGACAGGGAAGCCTGGTGTTCTGCAACTGAGCACATGAACAACAGCAAAAACAATGCAAATGATATACTCTAAATGATAGACTCAGAAAGTATATTAATATAATTCACAATATTAATAAATTAATGAATAAAATATAGATATATGCAAAAATATCATTTAAACATCCAACAATGATTCATTATAACTTTTCTTAATAGCAAAGTAAATATTTCCATAACCTCATAAAAGGAATTTGCAAAAAAAAATGAATATCATACCCAATGCTAAATCATTAAAATGTTCCCTGAAAATCAACATGACATCTAATGTCTTGATTAGTGCAGTAATAGATACAAATTTTAAAAAAAATAGAAAGAAATTAAATTGTCATTACTCAGACATGACGTAAAAGTCAAAGTATTATTATTAGTGACATTGAGAATGTATAAAGAGGAAAACCAAAACGGCAGACAGCAATTCTGCTTTTCTCTAGATCCTAGAAAAGGTCTGTTCAGTCATTATGCACAGAATAGCTGCAGTGATTGTTTATCATTTGTGCCCAATCTGGCTGGTTGATAGTCTACTCTTGCTGATTAGTACACATGCTGAGCTGGAAGATAAATATTTTAAAACATTATCCATTACAGCATATTTTTCTGTTTTTTTCTTTTTTCTCACCTCCCTCAAATGGTATCTTTCAACAGTTAACGGGTGAGGAATCATACTACTTTTCTTTATCTGGGAAGATTTTCCTCTGCTCCCTAAAGGTGTACTATATGGAGCAAGACTAATACTTCAGTATATTACATTAGCCACTTATATTTTTATTGAAGTATAAGGGATTTACAATATGCTGGTTACAGGTGAACAGCATAGTGATTCAGTATTTTTGCAGATCATACTCCATTATAGGTTATTAGAAGATAATGGATATAATTCTCTGTGCTCTAGAGTATGTTATTGTTGCTTGTCTCTTATATATGTAGTAGTTTGGTATTTGTTAATACCATAAACCTCGTTTGTCTCTCCTCTTTTCCTTCTGCACTTTGGTAACTACAAGTTTGTTTTCTGTATCCATGAATCTGTTTTTCTTTTGCATATACATTAATTTGTGTTATTTTTCAAATTCCACATATGAGATATATACTGTAGTATTTGTTTTTTTCTGACATTTCACTAACTGAATATTATCAAGGTCCATTCATGTTGCTGCAAATGGCAGAATTCCATTCCTTTTATGACTGAGATATATAACAATTCCTCTGCTGATGAGTGTTTGGGTTGCCTCTATATCTTGGTTATTGTAACTACTGTTGTCTTGAATGTTGGGGTGCATGCATCTTTTTGAATTAGTGTTTTCTTTTTTTTCTGGATATATACCAGAGAGAGGAATTACTGGATCATACCATAGTTTCATTTGAAGTTTCTTGAGGAGCTTCTACACTGTTTTCCACAGTGGCTGCACCGATTTACATTCCCTCCAACAAGGTACAAGGGTTCCCTTCTTCCATATTATCACCATTTATTTGTAGACCTTGATGACAGTCATTCTGACCCATGTGAGGTGACATCTCGTTGTTGTTTAGGTTTGAATGTCTCTAGTTATTAGCAATGTTGAACATCTTTTCAAGTGTCTGTTACCATCTGTATGTCTTCTTTGGAAAAATGTCTATTCAGATCTCCTGCCCATTTTTTTTAATTGAGTTGCTTGTTTTGGGGGATACTGAGTTGAATGAGCTGCTTTTTATATTTTGGATATTAACCCCTTGTCCATTACATCATTTGTAAATATTTTCTCCCATTCCGTAGGCTGTATTTTCACTTTGTTGATGGTTTCCTTTTCTGTGAAAAATATTTTAAGTTTAACTAGATCTTATTTATTTTTTTATTTCTTTTGTCTCAGGGGTCTGATCCAAGAAAGTACCACAGTGATTCATGTCATAATGTTCAGCATATGTTCTCTTCTAAGAGTTTTATGGTTTCAGATCTTGCATTTAGGTCTTTAAACCATTTGTGGTTTTATTTTTGTATATTGTGTGAGGGAATGTATTAATTTCACTGTTTAATTTGTGAATGTCCAGTTTTCTCAATACCACTTGTTGAAGAAACTATCTTTTCTCTTTTGTTCATTCTTGCCTCCTTTGTTGCAGATTAATTGACTGTATGTGCATGGGCTTATTTCTGGGCTTCTTGCCTGTTTTTGTGCCAGTATCACACTGTTTTGATTAGTGTAATTTTGTGGTATAGTCTGAAGTCTGGGAGGGTTATATCTCCAGATTTACTCTTTTATCTCAAAATTGGTTAGGCAACTTGAGATCTTAGTGGTTCCATATGAATTTTAGAATTATTTGTTCTTGTTTTGTGGAAACTGACATTTGATAAGGATTGCACTAAATCTGTAGATTGCTTTGGGTAGTACAACTATATTAATAATATTAATTATTCTAATCCCAGAGCAGGTGATGTCTTTTCATTTCTTTAAATAATTTTTGATTCCCTTTATCAATGTTTTATAGTTTTCAGAGTAGCCTGTTTAAAATCACATAAAAAAATTATAAGGAGTAAATATAACCAAGGAGAAATGACACTTACTACTTTTAGCATGAAATGACACTTACTACTTTTAGCATGCTTTCTTGCTTGGAGAATTTCATGGAGAGAGGAGCCTGGCAGGCTACATTCTATGGGATTGTAAAGAGTCAGACACAACTGAGTGACTAACACTTTCCCGTTTTTCAATACTAAAGTGGCCAGTCAATGTCCAGAATTATTTCTGGCCATCATATTATGTGGGTCTAAACTAATTTTTATCCGCTTTGAACATGCTTGGTGTGACTTAACCACTTGGGAAATTTACATCCTAAGAACCTCATTTATCCTCTATCATCTTTGCTCATCACCTCTCTCTTGTCAGTATCTTACAAATATTTTTTGCTCAGACATATTTTATCCTCATTCCCAATTATCTGAACTCAATCTTGAAGTCTTAATATCTTAACTACTTTTATATTTACTCATGTATGTTCATCAACTATTACACTTATGGGCTTCCCTGGTAGCTCAGCTGGTAAAGAATCCGCCTGCAATGCAAGAGACCCCAGTTTGATTCCTGGGTCAGGAAAATCCCTTGGAGAAGGATAGGCTACCCACTCCAGTATTCTTGGGCTTCCCTTGTGGCTCAGTCAATAAAGAATCTGCCTGCAATTGCAGGAGATCTGGGTTCAATCCCTGGATTGGGAAGATCCCCTGGAGAAAGGCACGCCTACCCACTTCAGTATTCTTGCCTGCAGAATCCCCATGGACAGAGGAGCCTGGTGGGCTGCAGTCCATGGGGTTGCAAAGAGTGGTCACTAAGCACACAGCACGTTATACATATTAATTTAATATTTAGAGAAATCTCAGTTGTAGGGCTTCCCTTGTGGCTCAGATGTTAAGGAATCTGTCTGCAATGCAGGAGATCTGGGTTTGATCCCTGAGTTGGAAAGATCCTCTGGAGAAGAGAATTGCTACCCATTCCAGTATTCTTGCCTGGAGAATTCCATGGACAGAGGAGCCTGCTGGGCTCCAGTCCACAGGATCAAAAAGAATTGGACATGACTGAGCAACTAAGCGTGAACACACAGTTAGCTTTAAGTTTGGTTCTTTGAAAATATACCTCCTTTCAACTTTTAAAATGTTCCTCTATCTCTTTCTCATTGTTGAGTATGAGGCTAATTTCTCATTATGACTATTTTTATTGATCATATAGGATAAGAGACATGAGAAATAATCAATATGAGTTTACTGTTCACATCAAGTGACAGAAGAGAGATAATATGGACGTCAGCTTTCCCAAAAGGATTTTCCAGTTTTGTAATTACCATCACAAACTACACTACAAGATATCAGAGACAGTATACTTAGTGGCAAGAGATTTACAAGGATAATATTATGGCTTTGTAATTTTCTCAGTTTAGTTTGATCAACTTAGGGAGATTTTGCTTTCCTGGGACAGTTCATTTCATATAAATCATGCTAATGTTATTATCTTTTTAAACACAGGTGAAGAAGCTGCTTCTAAAAGCCTCCTGCTTAATGCAATGATGGTGTTACCTATACATAATTTTGGGATGAGCATCAGCCGGCATTATGATATCCAGCACACAAAATTTGCATGTACCTCAAAGGAAAAGGTTTCTTCCGTTATGAATTGTAGTAAAGCAGGTAAGTATCTTGGGCTACCCAAGGCTCATCAGAGTTAAAACTAGTCAATTAATTATTGCATGTGAATAGCGACATTATTTTGAATCTTTACAGTTATTCAAGTTTTGTGCTATTCTCTCTTTGGACTAAAGCTTATACAAAATTGAATAACTTATTCTATTATACAGCTTGTACAAGTTAGAGCTAAGATTCACTACTCATATGCATAATGCATTTTTCTCATGAGAAATGATAGCCATGGATGAATGCATTAAGAAAATGGGGTGTATATGTAATGGAATATTATTTATCCACAAATGAGGAGGAAATCTTGCCATTTGAGACATTACAGATATACCTTGAAAGCATTATGCCTAGTGAAATAAGTCAAACAGAGAAAGATGAATATCATATTATTTCACTTACATGTGGAGTCTTTAAAAAAAACTCATGAATAACAAACTGATGGTTGCAAGAGGTGGAGGATGTGAGGTTGGGCAAAATGGGAGAAGGGATTTAAAAGGTACAAACTTCCAGTTATAAAATAAATAACTCATGGGGATGTAATGTACAGAATGATAAATATAGATATTTATACTGAATTGTATAATTGAAAGTTACTAAGAGAGTATATATTAAAAGTTCTCATCACACACAAAAAAGCAAAAGTATGTGTAGTGATGGATATTAATAAGTCTTATCGTGGTGATCATTTCTCAACATATACAAATATCAAATTATTATGTTATATACCTGAAACTAATGTTATATATTAATTATATCTCAATTCTAAAAATACTGAAGAAATTCATGCCAAGAGATATCATAATTAAACTTTGAAAACTAGAGAAAAGCAGCTATACAAAAAAATGATACCTTATCCATAAAGGCAAAACAATTCCTCTCATTTATAGATTTCTCATCAGAGAGCATAAACACCAAAAGAAGCAGCACATTATTTTCAAGTAAATAAAAAACTGTCTACTCAAAACTTCATATAGGTAGGAAATAACTTTCAAGAATGAAGGGGAAATCAAGACATTTTCAGATGAAGAATATATAAATTTGTCACCTCTAGAAGTCCTGAAAGAATGGCTCTAGAGATTCTGTAAACATAAATGATTGAAGAAAGAATTTTGAAGCATCAAGAAAAAACAGTGAAAAAAATAAAAATATGGTGGACACTATATCTGCTCTTGAGTTTTCTCAAGTTTGGTGGTTAAAGCAAAAATGGTAACAGTGTATGATAATGTTCTCAGTGTATATAGTGGGGATATTTAAGACGGTAATAAATGGGGGTGTTAAAGAGATATAAATCACGGAAATGTTTTTTACACTTCACTCAGACTGGTAAAAAGAAGAACATCATGATTCTGAAAGTTATGTATGCATAAAGTAATGTCTCGAGTGATAACTACAAAAAGTATGTCCAGTGATAAATGGGCTTCCCACTTGACGTTAGTGGTAAAGAACCCACCTGCCAATGCATGAGACTTAAGAGATTCAGGTTTGATCCCTGGGTCAGGAAGATCTCCTGGATGAGGACATCACCACCCACTCCAGTATTCTTGCCTGGAGAATCTTCACGGACAGAGGAGCTTGGCAGGCTACACTCCACAAGGTCACAAAGAGTCAGGCAAGATGGAAATGACTCAGCAGACATGCACGCATGTACAATTATAAACTAGAAGGAAAGAGCGAAAGAAAGGAAGAAAGTAAAAGAGAAAAGAAAAAATATGACGCAGTTGAAGTTTAAAACTGGGTGAAAAATATTGCTTGTTATATAGATATTTTCAGTTTCTAAAAATTCAATGAGTCCTATACTTAGGTGGATTTCCATGTATGTATATCATATATTAATATGAAGTTTTTTAAAAGTAAAAAAGAAATTTGATCTTTACTGCTTTTATGAATCTACTGCTTTCACTATCATGAATTCAAAACCTTGTAATTATAAAGTTTTCTCATAAGTAATTGGAAAAGTACCAGCTCTTAGGCATTTACAACTGAAGTTTAAATGTTAAGTTACAACTAACTTTTAAACTTTAACCTTTAACTCTTATAGGTTAAAGTGTATATGTAGCACACTACCAGGTGATTCTTCTGCTCCTGCTCCAATTTTCAAACCTCTATCTATTTTCAGAGAAAATAATATTTGAGGGCAAGGAGAGTCTCTGCAACTACCCAGTACTCTGATTACTGTGAGTGGGCATTCACCCAATGATTCTGACCATCTATGTTGGGAATGGATGCCTAATGAACTATAGCAAGACAAAGTTCATGCAATTAAAGGCTTTGCCTCCATTAATGGATTTTGAGGGCTCAGCTAGTAAAGAATCTGCCTGCAATGCAGGAGACCTGGATTCAATCCCTGGGTTGGGAAGATCCCTAGAGAAGGGAAAGGCTACCCACTCCATTATTCTGGCCCGGAGAATTCCATGGACTGTATAGATTTTGGACTGTAACGGATTTTGAAATATTTTCAATGACATGCAAAGTTATTTAAACATACAATTAAATACGTTAATTTTGAGCTTGTTTGATAACCATTCCTTAGTGCTTCCTATTTGTTGACTTTTTAAAGCTTGCTCATTGAGTTAACTTTTAAAGTAAGTCCATATTTTATTTGTTGTTGTCATCAGTAACTGAGCGTAGTATATATACCTTGGAATATGATGCAGTTGGAAGATACTTACTTGCAATGGCTGTCACAGGACTTCTTTTCCTCCTCTTGATATTCCTTCTGGAGACCACCTTGTGGAAAGTGAAAACCTTTGTGTTTCGCTACATTTTGTTTGGTATCTTCAAAAAATCCAATAAGGTAAGTAACTTATTGAATCAGAGATATTTCTAAGACCAAAAGCGGTCTCTATCTGCCTAACCTCATTACTAAGATATAGGAATATAAATCACTCCATGTTGCCTGGGATCGATATGAATCAAAGATGTTTATCATAATTTGAATTTTGGTTTCTAAACATTATGGCCTCTACCAGTCAGAACATGATACTGTAAAATATTTTGATCATAATAGAAAGGTTTCCCATGAACATCTCCTGTGTCAGAAAACCATTCCCTCCCAAAGTTGCTTATTCACCCTAACTTGATCCCTGCATAGTTCTAATAAACTCCCAAGTGATATTGATTCTGTTGGCCTACAGAATGCATATTTAACAGCACATCTCTATTGCAGTTGCTTTCAAATGTTGGTATTTGTCAAAATCTCCTGGACTCTTTCTTAAAGTACAAAATTATGGTCTCTGTTCTACTGCTAAATAAAAAGTCTATATAGAAAAATCAGTTGTATATCTATCTATAAGCCACAAACAAAAAGCTAAATATAAAATTATGTCATTTGAATAGCATAAAAACATTCAAATGGTGTTATTTGAATTAAAAAATAAAAATACCCAGGAATAAATCTAACATAAGTTATGTAAGACATTTTCATGGAATATTACAAAAAAAACAATTGAAATATTAAAGAAGACCTATCTAAATGAAGAAATATACCATGTTCTTGCTTTGGAAAACCCAATTATGGGGAGATGACAATTTTCCCTAAATCAATCTAAAGATTTAATGCTATCCCAATCAAAATCCTGTGTGTGTGTGAGTGTGTGTGTGCGCACGCACATGCGCGCGCGCAGAATGATCATCTGATCAGTTGATTCTAAAGTTTACATGGAAATGTAAAGTGATTTAAAAATGTACACAGAAATGCAAAATGTTAAGGATCTCCAAGGAAATATTGAGAAAGAACAAATATGGTAGACATATACTACCATATATGTGTTTTTTAAACTATAGTAACTAAGACAGAGAAATAGAGCAATGTAACAGAAAGAATAATTTTTTCTTAAAGTTTGGTTATCTGCATAAGCTCAGATTTTTAGAAATGCAGCTTTTCAGGCCCCATCCCTGACCTACTAAACCAGAAGATTTGGAGTTGGAACCCATTATTCTTGTTTTAACGAGCCACTCAAGTAATTCTGTGCATGCTAAAGTTTGAGAACAATGGAATAAAATGTCTAGAAATAGATGCACAAATATGACAGAATTGACACAAAATGCAGTGAAGAGAGGATGTTCATCTCAATTAATGATGCCGATTCAAATGGATTTCCATAAGCACATAATGAACTTTGATTCCCATCTTACTTCATACAGGTTGGTTTTAGTTTACAACTTTTCTACATCTAAATGTGAAAGATAAAGCAATAAAGCTTTCAGAACAAAAACATAGCAAATATAACCATGATAGTGAAGGCATAATCATCAAAAGACATCATTAAATGAGTCAAAAGGCAAGTCACACAAAGGAAAACTATTTTGAATTGAAAACCACTAATAAAATTGGCAGAAAACCCAATTTTAAAATGAGCAAAAGACTTGAACACTGACTTTACAAAAATGAAGATACAAATATCCAGTCAATTAGTTCAGTCGCTCAGTCGTGTCTGACTCTTGGCCTCCCTGTCCATCAACAACTCCTGGAGTTTACTCAAACTTATGTCCATCGAGTCGGTGATGCCATCCAGCCATCTCATCCTCTGTCGTCCCCTTCTCCTCCTGCCCCCAATCCCTCCCAGCATCAGGGTCTTTTCCAATGAGTCAACTCTTTGCATGAGGTGGCCAGAGTACTGGAGTTTCAGCTTTACCATCAGTCCTTCCAATGAACACCCAGGACTGATCTCCCCTAGAATGGTCTGGTTGGATCTCCTTGCAGTCCAAGGGACTCTCAAGAATCTTATCCAACACCACATTCAAAAGCATCAATTCTTCGGCACTCAGCTTTCTTCACAGTCCAACTCTCACATCCATACATGACCACAGGAAAAACCATAGCCTTGACTAGACAAACCTTTGTTGGCAAAGTAATGTCTCTGCTTTTTAATATGCTATCTAGGTTGGTCATAACTTTACTTCCAAGGAGTAAGCGTCTTTTTATTTCATGGCTGCAATCATCATCTGCAGTGATTTTGAAGCCCCCCAAAATAAAGTTTGACACTGTTTCCACTGTTTCCCCATATATTTCCCATGAAGTGATGGGACTAGATGCCATGATCTTAGTTTTCTGAATGTTGAGTTTTTAGCCAACTTTTTCACTCTTCTCTTTCATTTTCATCAAGAGGCTTTGTAGTTCCTCTTCACTTTCTGCCATAAGGGTGGTGTCATCTGCATATCTGAGGTTATTGATATTTCTCCTGGCAATCTTGATTCCAGCTTGTGTTTCTTCCAGTCCACTGTTTCTCATGATGTACTCTGCATATAAATTAAATAAGCAGGGTGACAATATACAGCCTTAACATACTCCTTTTCCTATTTGGAACCAGTCTGTTGTTCCATGTCTAGTTCTAACTGTTGCTTCCTGACCTGCATATAGGTTTCTCAAGAGGCAGGTCAGGTGGTCTGGTATTCCCATTTCTTGAAGAGTTTTCCACAGTTTATTGTGATCCACACAGTCAAAGGATTTGGTATAGTCAATAAAGCAGAAATAGATGCTTTTTTGGAACTCTCTTGCTTTTTCCATGATCCAGCAGATGTTGGCAATTTGATCTTTGGTTCCTCTGCCTTTTCTAAAACCAGCTTGAACACGTGGAAGTTCATGGTTCACATATTGCTGAAGCCTGGCTTGGAGAATTCTGAGCATTGCTTTACTAGCGAGAGCATATGTAAATGAATAACATCAACAGTCATTAGTAAATGCAAAGAATGCCACTGAGAGATACCACAGTATACATGTAAATATACTAAGTGTTGGAGAAACAGTACAACTGGAGCCATCAAACATTGATGTTGGGAATATAAACTGATATTCCATTAGAAAATTGTCTGGCATTATCTTCAGGAGTCAGATAAAGATAGCAGAATAAGAGTTTACTTGTTCCCAGAGAAATGCCAAAACCACATCTACAACTGTCTCCAATAGTAACCTAAAGACTAGCAGAACAAAATTCATATTGTTAAGGATATATAGAAAAGGCCACATCAAGATGGGTAGGAGGGGCAGAGATGTGGACTAGCCAGAACCCACAGGAGGAATATTACCCCAAGAAGTAATATTCAAGGAGGGAGGGGTTCAAGCTCCACATCAGGCTCACCAGCCCAAAAGACCTGCACTGGGAAGATAAGTCCCCATAATGTCTGACTTTGAGAATTGGTGGGGTTTATAACCAGGAGAACCAGTAGGCTGTGGGAAATCAAAACTCCCCTTGTGAAGAGCTTGTATGCAATTTCAACTTTCTCCATGTCCCAGCACTGAGGATTTGCAAAGCACCTGGATCATATAAGAAGGAAATTAATTGATTAATTTAAGGGCATATGCCAAAGGGTAAGATCTGGTGGAACTATCTCAAAGAACAGAAGTGCTAGTGGATGTCATATATTTTTAGTCTCCTTCTACTTAGCTGATCCATTGTTGGTGGGGATCATTTCTATAATTCTCCAGATATATAACTAACATTGTGTGCCACACCCCAGCCTTATGCTAAGTGCCAGCCCAGCCCAACCCAGTTTCCCTGCTCAGTCCTCAAAGTGGCTCTCACTCCACCCTACCTGGCACCGCTCCAAATCATCTCCATTTCCTGGAGACCAGCCCTACACACTAGCACACCTACAATGGTCACAGCTGGGCCTCACAACCAGCCATACTGAGGGGCAATCCTGCTCACGAGCACACCTACAGTAGTTGTGACCAGGTCTCAGACAGTTGGGATGGGACCAACCAGTCTGCAAGGGCATTGCAGCAGCTACCAAGCCATGCAGCATGCCTGCAGGAATTGTGGCCCAATCACAACAGAAAGGCACGCTGGTATACATAAAGATACCCCTAGAGCACCTGGCCCTGATGACCAGGGGGAGTTGTTCCACTGCAATTCACTGTACACCAGTGGTCTACATAACACCACTCTTTCAAGACCTAGTGCTATATCTGATATACCCAACACATAGAAACAAACAGAGAATGAGGCAAAATACAGAGACAACATGACAAAACCTCATAAAACAAAAGTAATAAAAAAGGCAAGACAAAGCCTCGTAAAAAGAACTAAATGAAACAAAAATAAACAATTATTAGATAAAGAATTCAAAGAAATAGTCATGAAAATCCTCACCAAACTCGGAAGAATGGATGAAATCAGTAAGCTTCAACAAAGAGTTAGAAAATATAAAAAAGAAGCAGTCAGAATTTCAGAATACAATAATAAATGAAAATACACTTGAGTAACTTAACAGCACATTAGAGGATGCAGAAGAATGGATCAGCAATCTAGAAGACAGAGTAGTAGAAATCACCCAATTGGAATAGCAAAAAAGAAAAAAGAATTTTTTAAAAATGAGGGCAGTTTAAGGGACCTCTGAGAAACCATTAAGCATAATAATATTTACATTATAGGGATTACAGGAGGAGGATTAGGGGGCAGAAACTCTATCTGAAGAAATAATGGCTGAAAATGTTTCTAAATTATTGAAGGAAACAGACATCCAAGTGCAAGAATCACAGAGTCCCAAACAAGAGGAACCGAAAGACATTCATGCCAAAATATATTTTACTTAATATAACAAAAATTAAAACTGAAGAGTCTTAAAAGCAGCAAGGAAAAAAAAAAACTCGTTACATACAAGGGAACCACCATAAGATTATCAACTGATTTTTCAGCAGAATCTTTACAGGTAGGTAGAGACTGATGCTATATATTCAAAGTACTGAAAGAAAAAAAAAATAACCAATAATACTCTACCTGGCAAGGATTCATTCAGAATTCAAGGAGAAAGAGTTTCCCAAAGAAGCAAAAGTTAAAGGAGTTTATCACCACTAAACAAGTCTTACAAGAAATAGTAAAGAGACTTCTTCAGGTAGAAAAAACAGAAAATGCCATAACTAGAAAAAGAAAATCATGAAAGGAAAAATGTTGCTAGTAAAAGAAAACATACAGTAAAGATAGTGGATCAACCACCTATAACAATAGTATGAATATTAAAAGACAAAGGCAGTAAAATGGTATCTAAAGCAATTAATTGTGCAATATACAAAATTAAAAGATGCAAAATGTGACATCAAAAACATAAAATGTGGGGCATGATTGTACTTTTAAAACATATTTGAACTCAAGTGATCATCAACTTAGGTTGCTATATACATAGGTTGTTACATAAAAACCTCATGGTAAACACAAACAAAAAAAGCTGTAATAGATACACAAAATTTAAAAAGAAGAAATGTAGACATAGCGCTAGAGAAAGTCATCAGATTACAAGGAAAGAGAACAAGAAAGAATCAGAGAATTAAACAGAAAACAACTAATGAAACAGCAATAAGTAAATACTATCAATAATTACTTTGAATATAAATGGAATAAATATTACAATCAAAAGACACAGAGTAGTTGACTGGATTATTTTTTAAAGACCCATGTGTATGCAACCTTCAAAGACTTACTTCAGAGAAAAAGACATATACATACTGAAAGAGAATTGATGGAAAAGATTTTCCACGCAAATGAAAAGGAAGCTGTGGTAGCAATGATTATATATTTTTAAAATTTACTTTAAAACAAACACTGTACTGAGATGAAAAGGTCATTACATAATTATAGAGTGATCAATACAATAAAAAGATATAACATTTGCAAATATCTATGTACCTAACAAAGGAATACAGGTATAAAGCAAGATAATGCCAGTTGTATAAAACTAGAAGAGGACTTTAATACCCCACTTGTTTTAATAGATAGACTATCCAGAAAGAAAATCAATGAGAAAACATTCTATTGGGTTGGCCAAAAATGTTCCTTTGGGTTTTCCAATAGCATCTTATGGAAAAACATAAATGAAATTTTTGGCCAACACAATACTTAAACAACAGGCAAGTTTGGCCTTGGAGTACAAAATGAAGAAGGGAAAAGGTTATCAGACTTTTGCCAAGAGTGCACTGGTCATAGCAAACACTCTCTTTCAACAACACAAGAGACGATTATACATGGGCATCACCCATCTGGTCAATACTGAAATCAGATTGATTATATTATTTGCCGCCAAAGATGGAGAAGCTCTAAACAGTTAGCAAAAACAAGACTGGGAGCAGACTATGGTTCAGATCATGAACTCTTTGTTATAAAGTTCACACTAAATTAAAGAAAGCAGGGAAAACCACTAGGCCCTTCAGGTATGACCTAAACTAAATTCCTTACAATAATACAGTGTAAGTGACAAATAGATTCAAGGGATTAGATCTGATAGAGTGCCTGGAGAACTATGGATGGAGTTTCGTAATGTTGTTCAGGAGGCAGTGATTAAAACCACCCCCCGAGAAAAAGAAATTCAACAAGGCAAAATGGTTATCTGAGGAGGCCTTACAAATAGCTGAGAAAAGAAGAGAAGTGAAAGGCAAAGAGGAAAGGAAAGATATACCCAACTGAATCCAGATTTCCAAAGAATAGCAATGAGGGATAAGAAAGCCTTCCTAAGTGAACAATGCAAAGAAATGGAGGAAAACAATAGAATGGAAAAGACTAGACATCTCTTCAAGAATATGACAAATGCCAAGGGAAATTTAATGCAAAGATGGGCACAATAAGACAGTAATGGTATGGGCCTAACAGAAGCAGAAGATGGGCGATGCCAAAGAATGTTCAAACTACTACAGAAGTGCACTCATTTCACATGCTAGCAATGTCATGCTCAAAATCCTCCAAGCTAGCCTTCAACAGTATGTAAACTTAGAATTTCCAGATATACAAGCTGGACTTAGAAAAGGCGGGGGAACCAGAGACCAAACTGCCAACATCTGTTGGATCATAGAAAAAGCAAGAGAATTCCAGAAAAAACATCTACTACTGCTTCATTGACTATGCTAAAGCCTTTGATTATGTGGATCACAACAAACTGGGAAATTCTTAAAAATATGGGAATACCAGACCACCTTACCTGCCTCCTGAGAAACCCGTATCAGGTCAAGAAACAGTTAGAACTGGACATGGAACAGAAGACTAATTCAAAATTGGAAAAGGAGTATGTCAAGGCTCTATATTGTCACCTTGCTTATTTAACTTATACGCAGACTACATCCAACGAAATGCCAGACTGGATGAAGCACAAGCTGGAATCAAGTTTGCCAGGAGGAATATCAGTAACCTAAGGTATGCAGATGACACCACACTTACGGCAGAAAGTGAAGATGAACTAAAGAGCCTCTTGATGAATGTGATAAAGGAGAGTGAAAAAGCTGGCTTAAAAGTCAACATTCAAAAAACTAATATCGTGGCATCTGGTCCTATCACTTCATGGCAAATAGATGGGGAAACAATGGAAACTGATAGATTTTATTTTCTTGAGTTCAAAAATAACTTCAGATGGTGACTGCAGCCATGAAATTAAAAGACATTTGCTCCTTGGAAAATAAGCTATGACAAACCTAGACAGTGTATTTAAGAGCAGAGACATTACTTTGCTGACAAAAGTTTCTATAGTCAAAGCTACGGTTTTTCCAGTAGTCATGTACAGATGTGCGAGTAGGGCCATCAAGAAGGTTGAATGCCAAAGAATTGATGTTTTTAAACTGTGGTGTTGGAGAAACTGTTGAGAGTCCCTTGGTCTGTGAGGAGATCAAACATAAAGAAAATCAACCCTCAATATTCATTGAAAGCACTGAAGCTGAACTTCTAATACTTTGGCCACCTGATGCAAAAGTCCAACTCACTGGGAAAGACCTTGATGCTGGGAAAGATAGAATGCAAGGGGAGAAGAGGACAAAAGAGGATGAGATGGTTGGATGGCATCACCAACTCAATGGACCTGAGTTTGAGCAAGCTCCAAGAGATGGTGGACAAGGAGCCTGGCATGCTGCTGTCCATGGGGTTGCAAAGTGTCGGACACAACTGAGCAACTGAACAACAACAAATACTTAAATGACAGCCTAGATCAGGTTGATTTAATAGATATATATGAAATATCCCACTCCAACAGAATTCCCCTTCTTTTCAGGTTCACATAGGACTTTTTCACATTAGGCTGCAAAACAAATCTCAGTGAATTTAAGAAGACTGAAATCATGTCAAGCATCTTTTCTGACCACTCTGGTATGAAAATTAAAATGAATTACAAGAAGACAATTATAAAAACCACAAGCATGTGGAAACTAACCAATATGTTGCTAGACATCCAATGGATCAGTGAAGATATCAAAGATGAAATAAAATGAAAATGGAAACACAGTGCTCCCAAATATATGGATTGTAGCAAAAGCAGTTCTAAGAAACTTTTTTGTGATATATACCTACCTCAGTAAACAAGAATAATCTGAAGTAAACAATCCCACCTCACACATAAAAGAACCAGAAAAAGAACAAATGAAGCCCCAAGTTAGTAGAAGAAATGAAATAATAAAGATCAGAGTCCAAATAAATAGAAACTTTAAAAAAGTAGAAATAGATGAAACTAGAAGCTGGCCCTTTGAAAAGATAAACAAAAGTGGTAAACATTTAGCCAGATTCATTTTTTAAAACAGAGAGATAAAGTCCAAATGAAATCATAAATAAAAGAAGAGTTACAACAGACACTACAGATACAAAGGTTTATGAGTTTACTATAAACAATTACACAGTAGCAAACTGGACAATTTTTAAGAAAGGGATAAATTTCTAGAAACACACCATCTCCCAAGACTCAGTCAGGAAGATACATAAAATCTTAACAGATCAACACTAATAATGAAATCAAATCAGTATTCAAAATACTCCTAATAAAGTCTAAAAACTAGAGGGAATCACAGGTGAATTCTACCAAATATCCAAAGAGTTACTACCTAGTATTCTCAAACTAGTTCAAATAATTGAAAAGAACACTTCCAAACACAATCCATGAGGCCAGTATTCCCCTGATAGAAAAACCAAAAACACTACAAAAAAAAGAAATTACAGGCCAATATCTCTGAAGAACATAGATACAAAAATCCTCAACAAAATATTAGCAAACTGAATTCAACAATGCATTAAAAGGATTTTACACATGATCCTTCATGTGTAAGAATGAATGATGAATTTGGATGGTTCATTATTCATTGAATGAATGAGTGACACATCATTCATTTGTTCAGTATCTGCAAATCAATCAATATTATGCACATGTTAACAAAATCATGGGTAGAAAGACTATGATCACTTCAATAAATGCAGAAGAATCTATTTATGATAAAAAACACTCAACAAAGTGGGTATAAAGGGGACATATCTAAAATAATAAAAAGGCATTTCATGATAAACACACAGCTAATATCAAACTCAATAATGAAACACTGAAAGCTTTTCCTCAAAAATCAGGAACAAGAAAAGGATGTCCACTCTCACTTCTTGTATTTAACACAATATTGGAAGTCCTAGCCACAACAATCAGACAAGAAAGAGAAATAAAAGTTATCCAAATTGGAAGGGAAATGTGAAACTGTTAGTATCCACAGATGCCATTCTATATACAGAAAATCCAAAACACTATTAAAACTATAATAGACCAAAAACTATCATAACTAATAAATGAATTCAGTAAAGTTGCAGGGTAAAGATGAATACACAGAAATCTGATGCATTTCTAAACATTATGATAATGAACTAACAGAAAGAGGATTCAGATGGCCAGCAGAAAAAATAAAATGATGCTCAACATCACTAATTTTCAGGGAAATGAAACCAAAATCACATAGCAATATCACTTCATACTAGTTAGATTGGCAAGTGATGATGTGGATAAAGGGAACCCTCAGGTCCACTGTTGGTGGGAATGTAAATTGGTACAGTCAATATAGAACACAGTATATAAGTTCCTCAAAAAATTAAAAATAGAATTACCATATGATCCAGCAATTCCACTTTCAAATATTTATCTGAAGAAAATGAAAGCACTAATTCTGAAACATACATGCACCACTATGTTTACTCCTGCATTATTTACAATAGCCAAGGTTTAGAGGCCATCTGAAGAAACAGTGTCAGACTTTATTTTTGGGGGCTCCAAAATCACTGCAGATGGTGATTGCAGCCATGAAATTAAAAGACGCTTACTCCTTGGAAGGAAAGTTATGTCCAACCTAGATAGCATATTCAAAAGCAGAGACATTACTTTGCCAACAAAGATCCGTCTAGTCAAGGCTATGGTTTTTCCAGTGGTCATGTATGGATGTGAGAGTTGGACTGTGAAGAAAGCTGAGCGCCGAAGAATTGATGCTTTTGAACTGTGGTGTTGGAGAAGACTCTTGAGAGTCCCTTGGACTGCAAGGAGATCCAACCAGTCCATTCTAAAGGAGATCAGTCCTGGGTGTTCATTGGAAGGACGGATGCTAAAGCTGAAACTCCAGTACTTTGGCCACCTGATGCGAAGAGCTGACTCATTGGAAAAGACTCTGATGCTGGGAGGGATTGGGGGCAGGAGGAGAAGGGGACAACAGAGGATGAGATGGCTGGATGGCATCACTGACTCGATGGACATGAGTTTGGGTGAACTCTGGGAGTTGGTGATGGACAGGGAGGCCTGGCGTGCTGCAATTCATGGGGTCGCAAAGAGTCAGACATGACTGAGCGACTGAACTGAACTGAACTGAACTGAAGTGTCCATCAGTAAATGAATGGATAAAAGCTATGATGTACATGTACATATGTCTTCCCAGGTCACACTAGTGGCAAAGAGCCTGCATCCCAATGCAGGAAACATAAAAGATGTGAGTTCAATACTCAGGTAAGGAAGATCCCCTGGAGGAAGGCATAAAAACCCACTCCAGTATTCTTGCCTGGAGAATCCCTTGGACTGAGGAGCCTGGAGGACTACAATCCATAGGGATGCAAAGAGTCTGACACAACTGAAGTGACTTAATACACACACACACACACACACACACACACACACAATATATATATTACTCAACCATAAAAAAGGAATTAAAGTGCCCTATATATACCAAGGTAGATAGTCCTGGAGATCATTATGCTAAGTGAAATGTCAGATTGTCAATGTTGTTGAATCGCTAAGTCATGTCTGACTCTTTGCGACTGCAAAGACTACAGCACACCAGGCTCCTCTATACTCCACTGTCTCCTGGAATGTGTTCAAATTCATGTCCATTGAGTCATTGATGCTATGTAACCATTTTATCCTCTGCTACCCTTGGCAGAGGAGCCAGAGAGAGGAGCCTGGCATGATACAGTCAGTAGATCACAAAAAGGAGAACTTTTGCCTACAATCTTTCCCAACATCAGTCTTTTCCAATGAATTGACTCTACACATCAGGTAGCCAAAATATTGGAGCTTAAGCTTTAGCATCAGTCTTTCAAATGAATATTCAGGGTTTATTACCTTTAGGATTGACTGGTTTGAGCTCCCTGCAGTTCAAGGGACTCTCAAGAGAAAACCATAGCTTTGACTATATGGATCTTCACGAGCAAAGTAATGTCTATCTTTTTTAATATGCTGTCTCAGTTTGTCACAGCTTTTCTTCCAGGGAGCAAGCATCTTTTAATTTCATGGCTACAGTCACCACCTGCAGTGATTTTGGAATCTTAGGAAAGAAAATTGGTCACTGCTTCCACTTTGCTACTGCTGCTGCTAAGTCGCCTCAGTCGTGTCAGACTCTGTGCAACCCCATAGGTGGCAGCCCACCAGGCTCCCCCTTCCCTGGGATTCTCCAGGCAAGAACACTAGAGTGGGTTGCCATTTCCTTCTCCAATGCATGAAAGTGAAAAGTGAAAGTGAAGTTGCTCAGTCGTGCCCGACTTGTAGTGACCCCATGGACTGCAGCCTACCAGGCTCCTCCATCCATGGGATTTTCCAGGCAAGAGTACTGGAGTGGGGTGCCATTGCCTTCTCTGTGCTTCCACTTTATCCCCATCTATTTGCCATGAAGTGGTGGGACTGAATCCCATAATCTTAAATTTTTGATGTTGAGTTTCAAGTCAGCTTTTTCATTCTCCTCTTGCACCCTCATCAAGAAGTTCTTTAGCTCCTCTTCACTCTCTGCCATTAGAGTGGCATCAGCTGCATATTTGAAGTTGTTGATATTTCTCCTGGCAATCTGGATTCCAGCTTGTGATGGAGACAGTTACTATGACCTCGCTTATATGTGGGGTTCCATGGTGGATCAGTAGTAAAGAGCCTGCCTGCCAAGGCAGGAGATGTGGGTTTTGTCCCTGGGTCAGGATGATGCTCTGGCAAAGGAAATGGCAACCCACTCTAATACTATTACCTGGAAAATCCCAAGGACAGAGGAACCTGGCATGATACAGTCAAGATCACAAAAAGTCAGACACAAATTAGTGACTAAACAATATACTTATACGTGGAGTCTAAAAAACCAAATGACAGAGACTCAATACAACAGAAACACACTCATAGGGGCAGAGAACAAACTGGTGACCACAAGAGGCAATGGTGATCATTTCCTGGCAGGGTTCAGAGAAAAAGACAAAGACAAAAAGATTGAGATACAAAATTCCAGTTTAAAATAAATGTCATAGGTCATAATGTACACTATTGTGAATACTGTCAGTAATATTCCAAATACTTTGTATGATGACAGATGGTTACTAGATGTTGTGGTGATTAATTTGTAATGTATATTAATGTGAAGTTTCTATGTTGTAGGGGGCTTCCCTTGTAGCTAATGTGAAGCTAACATGAAGCTAATATATCTTATAACTATACTTCAAAAGAATAAAACATTTTATATGCATATGAAGTGTGCATAACTAAGTCCTACAAGCTTCCCTTCTAAGTATAAATCCAACAGAGAGGCATACTCATGTTCACTGAAAGACATTTGAAAGAATGTGCACAAAACATTATTTATATAAGACAAAGTTTAAGAAGGAAGCAAACCACATGTCTCTCAGTAGCATAATGGATTTTAAAATGTCTATTCACACAATAGAATATAGCAATCAGAAGGAAGAGCCTATAACTTATGCAACAGCATAGAATAATCTCAAATACAAATTCAATCAGATGTAAAAGAATATGTAAAGTAGAATTTCATTTATATAAAACAAAACTAATGTATAACAATACATTGTGAGTTACGTGTCATATTTCTAGTTATTGAGGGGTAATATTCTGTTTACTTTATTGATACTGGTTACAATAAAACTTGTTAAGATGTTGATTTATGATTTATGTACATATCTAGATATATGTTCTGACAAAATATAGTCCACTCGAAAAAGGAATGGCAAACCACTGCAGTATTCTTGCCTTGAGAATCCCATGAATAGTATAAAGGGGCAGAAAGATGTGAAACTGGAAGATGAGCCCCCCAGATCAGTAGGAGTCCAATATGCTACTGGAGAAGAGCAGATAAATAGCTCCAAAAAGAATGAAGAGGCTGAGCCAAAGCAGAAACAACCCCTTGTTGTGGATGTGTCTGGTGGTGAAAGTAAAGTCCAATGCTGTAAAGAACAATATTGTGTAGGAATCTGGAATGCTAGGTCCTTGAATCAAGGTAAATTGAAAGTGGTCAAACAGGTGTTGGCAAGAATGAACATCAACATTTTAGGAATCAGTGAAATAAAATGGGTGGGAATGGGCAAATTTAATTCAGATGATCCTTATATCTACTATTGTGAACAAGAATCCCTTAGAAGAAATGGAGTAGCCCTGAGTCAACAAAAGAGTCTGAAATGCAGTACTTAGTTGCAATCTCAAAAATGACAGAATAATCTTTGTTCATTTTCAGGATAAACCATTCAAATTCACAGTAATCCAAGTCTATGTCCCAACAAATAGCACTGATAAAGGTGAAGTCAAACAGTTCTATGAAGACCTACAATATGCGATAGAACTAAGACCAAAATGGATGTCTCTGTCATCATAGGGGATTGGAATGCAAAAGTAGGAAGTCAGGAGATACATGGAATAACAGGCAGGCAACTTTGGCCTTGGAGTACAAAATGAAGCAGGGCAAAGACTATCAGAGTTTTGCCAAGAGAGCATACTGGTCACAGCAAACACTCTTTCAACAGCACAAGAGATGACTACACATGGACATCACCCATATGGTCAATACTGAAATCAGATTGATTATATTTTTGCAGCCAAAGATAAAAAAAAGCTCTATACAGTCAGCAAAAATAAGACTGGGAGCTGACTTTGGCTCAGATCATGAACTCTATATTGCAAAATTCACACTTGAAGAAAGTAAGGAAAACCACTAGGCCCTTCAAGTATGACCTAAACCAAATCCCTTACAATTATACAGTGTAAGAAACAAATAGATCCAAAGGATGAGGTCTGATAGAGTGCCTGAAGAACTATGGTCAGGGGTTCCTAACATTGTACAGGAGATAATGACCAAAATCAACCCCACGAAAAAGAAATGCAAGAAGGCAAAGTGATTGCATGAAGAGGCCTTACAAATAGCTGAGAAAAGAAGTGAAGTGAAAGGCAGAGGAGAAAGAGAAAGATATACCAACTGAATGCAGAGTTCCAAAGAATAGCAAGGAGAGATAAGAAAGCCTTCTTAAGTAAATAATGTAAAGAAACAAAGGAAAACAATTGAATGGGAAAGACTAGAGAGCTCTTCAAGAAAATTAGAGATACCAAGGGAATGTTTCATGTAAAGATTGGCACAATACATTATGACGGAAACAGTAAGGACCTAACAGAAGTAGAAGAGATTAAGAAGAGATTGCAAGAATACACTGAAGAACTGTACAAAATAGGTCTTCATGACCCACATAACAACTATGATGTGATCACTCACTTAGAGTCAGATTTCCTAGAGTGTGAAGTCAATTGGCCCTAGGAAGAATTACTAGGAACCAAGCTAATGGAGGTAATGGAATTCCAGCTGAGCTATTTCAATTCCTAAAAGATGACACTCTTAAAGTTTCAGCAATATGTCAGCAAATTTGAAACATTCTGACAACTGAAAAAGGTCAATTTTCATTCCAACTCCAAATAAGGGAAATGCCAAAGAATGTTCAAGCTATCACACAAGTGCACTAATTTCACATGCTATTAAGGTAATGCTCAAAATAATTCAAACTAGGCTTCAACACTATTTTAGCCAAGAACTTCTAGATGTGCAAGTTGAATTTAGAAAAAGGCAGAACCACAGACCAAATAGCCAACATCCGCTGGATCATAGAAAAAGCAAGAGAATTCCCGAAAAACATCTAATTCTGCTTCATTGACTATGCTAAAGCCTTTGATTATGTGAATCACAACAAACTATGGAAAATACTTAAAGAGACGAGAATACCAGACCACCTTACCTGCCTCCTGAGAAACCTGTATGCAGGTCAAGAAGCACGGTTAGAACAAGACATGGAAAAATGGACTGGTTCAACATTAAGAAAGGAGTACATCAAGGCTGTATATTGTCACCCTGCTTATTTAGCTTATATTCAGAGCACATCATGTGAAATATCAGGCTAGAATCACAAGCTGGAATCAAGATGGCCAGCAGAAACATCAACAACCTCAGATATGCAAATGATACCATTCTAATGGCAGAAAGCAAAGAAGAACTAATTCTTTTTAACATTAAAATCTGGCTTAAATCTCAACATTCAAAATACTGATATCATGGCATCTGGTCCCATCACTTCATGGCAAATGGATGGGGAAACAATGGAAACAGTGACAGACTTTATTTTCTTAGTCTCCAAAATCCCTGCAAACTGAATGCAGCCATGAAATGAAAGGACACTTGCTCTTGAAAGAAAAGCTATGACAAACCTAGACAGCATATTAAAAAGCAGAGACATGACTTTGCCTACAAAGGTCCACATAGTCAAGGTTACGGTTTTTCCAGTAGTCATGTACGGATATGAAAGCTGAACCATAAAGAAAGGAAAGCTGAGCACCAGAGAACTGATGCTTTTGAACTGTGCTGGAGAAGACACTTGAAGGTCCCTTGGACAGCACTGAGATAAAACCAGTTAATCCTAAAGAAATCAATCCTGAAAACTCACTGGAAGAACCAATGCTGAAGCTGAAGCTCCAATACTTTGGCCACCTGATGTGAAGAGCCAATTCATTGGAAAACACCCCGATGCTGGGAAATATTAAAATCAGGAGGGGAAGCAGGCAATAGAAGATGAAGTAGTTGGATGGAATCACTAACTCAATGGACATGAGTTTGAGCAAACTAAGTGAACTATTGAAGGACAGGGAAGCCTGGTGTGCTGCCATTCACGAGGTCACAAAATGTTGAACATGACTTAGTAACTGAATAGCAGCAACAAAGATATATATTATGCTTAAATGAATAGCTTACACTAAAAATAGTGTTAAAGCATTCAAAATATTTTGCACTAAACGTCAGTAAGATCTGTAGTTAATAGAACTGAACCAATGTTAATTTCTTAGTTTTAATCAATGTATCATTACTATATGATGTCATTAAGCAAAGTTAAAATGTATACTAGAGCTGTCCTGTTTTTATAGCTCTTCTGTACATCTAAATTCTTTCAAAATAAAAAGAATGACATGCAAGTCATAGAGTATTCTTTCATATTCTTTTCACTTTGTGGGATGTCTTACCTATTCTTTCTTTCCCATCATAAGTTGCCTGATGAACTCCTATTTTATTGAAATTCATCGTAAGCATTTCTTACGTGAGTCTGTCCTTGGATTCTACTCTTCTTCTCTGAAAGAAAAGTGTTACTCTTTTCCTACTCTCAACTCTTCTGATATCTTATAAAGTATACATTTATTATTAAAAATAACTTTATATTTAATAAAAATAAAAAATAAATTATTTTAAAATAACTTTTAGTTGTAATTAACAGTTTTCTTGTGATTGCAGTGTTTTGTGAAGTGCCCATTTTGTTAAGAACATGCTACTTGCTCATGGTATAGGTTTTAAACTTTGGATGTAGGAAATATGTAAGAGCTGAGTTGATATGCAGGAAGTCATTTGGAAATGACTCAAAACTTCTGTTTTGACATTTTTAAGATTATCCCAGTTTAGCCTTCCTGCAGCCAACCAGTGTAGACCAGATGTCTAAAGTGCATCCATATCTATATCTGTGGTCTTATTTTTAAAATATAGGATAGAGTGTCCAAGGAATTATCCGGGGAATCTGAAGATGAAGATGTACAAAATGAAAGAAATAGAATCCTGGACAACCCTCAGGAGTCACTGAATTCTATAGTGCTTATTAAGGAACTCATAAAGGTAATATTATTCAATGAACAACTTATGATGGTTTAATTTCTGTTAAAGAGTATGTCATTAATGCCAAGGGCTTACTGTGGTTTTTTGAATCTATGTGTGTTTTCTCAAGAGAATAGAAGAACTCTTGTGAAGCTACCTGAGGTGGTCCATGGGAGTCTAAAGTATTGTTTGTATATGACCTGTAAGTATTCTTTACTATATTGTTTTCTGTATTTTTTAAGGTGTATTTTTCAAAACCAGTCGTTTTAGCTGTGAGAAATATCTCTGTTGCAATCCAAAAGCAGGAGTGCTTTGGGTTGCTTGGATTAAATGGAGCTGGGAAAACTACTACCTTCGAAATTTTGACTGGAGAGGAGGTTGCTTCCTCTGGGGATGTGTTCGTTGAGCGCCTTAGCATCACCAAAAATATCCTAAAGGTAAAACATCATTGCTGTCTGAGGTGTGAGAAACATGATTTGTGGGTGAAGGTCAGAAGCAACTTGTGGGAAATGATAGACATGAATCATAGTAGGCATTGATATCGCTACTGTTGACTTAACCCAAGGATTCTAGAGAGCAATGAGAATTTTGGTCAGAGATGGTGAGGCAATTAGAGCAGCCTTACCATGAAAATCTAAGAGTGTCTTTAATTTTCTTTAAAACTATCGGAGAGCAAGATGGTAAAATAGGAGACCCTTGACTTTCCCTCCTTGGATGCACCAAATAAACAGTTAAACAGGGATCCATTCCCCCTGAGATGAATCCAGAACTAGTTGAAAGACTCCTACACATCACACTACTGAGAAAATATCCACATCAAGATGGGTAGGATGAGCTGAGACATACTTGCACCATAAACTCCACCCACAAAACAGTGCATTACAATCAGAATGGAACTCCCAACTCCCAGCTTCACACATTTAGCTCCTCAACTTTTTGTCTACCATCCAAAAGACTGTTTCTCAAACCACCTAGCTCTGAGGGCAAACAGGACATGGCATTCATGAAGTCCCCTGGAATGTAGAAAGCGAAAAGGCAGTTTCAACAAGTGCATAAGAACTAGGAGTCCTCTAGGAGCCTGAATGGGCAAGTGATCATTTTCTCAGCCTTCAGGGCACTGTCAGGACTTGTCAACACCTTAATCTCCTAAGGCCACTAACACACACAATGGTTTAGACAAGCACAGAAGTTTAAGAGGATCTAAGAATCCCTGGCAAGGCCGGAGAGATCAGAGGTAGAAGTGGAGTGTTATTGCATGCAAAAAAACTTAAGTTGATATTAGCTTTAAAAAGCCTCTTGGTAACTACAAAGAAACATCTTTAGATGTTTTACTCGTTAAAGGAGAAATGATTCAAAATCTATCAAAAAAAAGAGAGAGAGAAAGAGAAAACAAAACAAAAAGGAAGACAGCAAGAGAGAAAAAGAGGAACAAAAAAACTATAAAATTAAATAAAACACTTAAAAATGACAATAGTAAATCCTTCCCTATCAATAAATCTAAATGGATTAAGTTCATTATACTCAGAAAATAACAAAGAAACAGAGGGGCTAAATAGATCTATATCAAAGATCCAACTATGTGCTATTTACAAGAAACTTACTGTAGATTCAAGGGTATAAATTGACTAAAATGAAGACATCAGTTCAGTTCAAACGCTCAGTCATGTCCGACTTATCCCACAGAGTCCAAAGTCTGTTCTTTATATCTGTGTCTCTTTTGCTGCCCTGCATTTAGGATTGGCGGTACCATCTTTCTATATTCCATATATATGTGTGTGTATTAATACACGATATTTATCTTTCTCTTTCTGACTTACTTCATTGTGTATAATAGGCTCCAGGTTTATCCATCTCATTAAAACTGACTTAAATGTGTTCCTTTTTATAGCTGAATAATATTCCATTGGTTATATGTACCACAACTTCTTTATCCATTCATCTGCCTATGAACATCTAGGTTGCTTCCATATCCTAACTATTGTAAATAGTGCTGCAATGAATATTGGGATACATGTATCTTTTTCAGTTCCAGTTTCCTCAAGGTATATGCCTAGTAGTGGGATGTCTTCAATTTCTTTGTCTTGATTATTGCTCTGATTAGGACTTCCAATATTATGTTGAATAGGAGTGCTGAGAATAGGCATCTGTGTCTTATACCTGATCTTAAATGAAAAGCTTGCAGTTTTTCACTGCTGAGTGTAACGTTAACTTTGAGCTTGTTACATATAGGCTTTATTATGTTGAAATATGTTCCTTCTGTACTAAAGTTTTCAGAGTTTTTACTTATCATGAGAGGATGCTGAATTTATCAAATGATTTTTCAGCATTTTTTGAAAAGATCATGTGATTTTTAACCTTTCATTAACTTGGTGCGTCACATTTTCTGTGTTTGCTGAATTATTCTTGCATCCCAGGTATAAATCCCACTTGATCTTGGTGTACAATACTTTTATTGCCATGTTGAATTCACTATAGTAGTATTTTGTGCCGTATGTATGTGAAAATGCTGTGCTCATTAATTCTGTTTTTATTTTTATTTTTTGGATTGCCATAAAGTCTTCCATAGTTTTTAGCTATAACATATTACATTCTCACCAACATGGCTCAGGGTTCAATTTTCTATACATTCTAGATAGCAACTATTATTTTCTCCTTTTAATAGTTGCTATCCTGATGGATGTGAAATGGTTTCTCATTGTAGTATCAATTTATATTTCTCTAATGATCACTGAGAGCCAGCATTTTTCTATACCTAATGTCCAATTACATATAGTCTTTGAAGAAATGTTTATTCAAGTCCTTGCCAATTTTTGGAATAAGTGTTCTTATTGAATTTCCAATATTTTCTATAAAACCTGGGTATTAATACCTAATCAGATAGATGACTTTCAAATATTTTTTCCATTCTGTGGTTGCCTTTTAACTTAGTTGGCAGTGTAATTATATGTACATAATTTAAAATTTTTTTATAAAATCCAATGTGTCTATTTTTTCTTTTATTTGCTAAGCGATTGGTGTAATGTCCAAGAAATTGTTGCCAAATATTGTGAAACACCTGACCTATGTTTTATTCTATAGTTTCAGGTCTGAAATGTAGGTCTTTGGTCATTTTCATTGAAGTACAGTTGATTTTCAATATTATATTAGTTTTAGGGGTGCATAGCATAATGATTCAGTATTTTGACAGATTATATTCCATTAAAAGTTATTACAAGAAAATGGTTATAGTTTTCTGTGCTGTACAATATATCCTTGTTGCTTATTATTTTATAAGTAGTAGTTTTATCTGTTAATTTCACATCCCTAATTTCCCCCAGCCGATTTCTCCCTCCCATTTGGTAACCACTAGTTGCCAGGCTTCTCTGTCCATGGGGATTCTCCAGGCAAGAATACTGGAGTGAGTTACCATTCCCCCCTCCAGGGGATCTTCCCAACCCAGGGATCAAACCCAGGTCTCCCGCATTGCGGGCAGATTCTTTACTATTTGAGCCACCAGGGAAGGCCAAGAATACTTGTGGCAATTTCACACTGAATAATTCTCACAAACACACAGGATTGTGAGAGACAGCACAGGGAGAGTTCTCAGAGAAGCAACTCCCTGAGACCATGCTGAGCGCATATTTTATTGGTAATTTATCTTGTAATCTTTAACTAAGAGGAGTAAAGCAATACAGAGACGGTAACTCAGGGATTAAGAAGACTTCCTCCTGAAGATCTGAAAGTAATCACATGAGAGCTGTAAAGAAAATTCTTTAAAGATAAGAGGGTTGTGTGGATCACAATAAACTGTGGAAAATTCTGAAAGAGATGGGAATACCAGACCACCTCACCTGCCTCTTGAGAAATCTGTATGCAGGTCAGGAAGCAACAGTTAGAACTAGACATGGAACAACAGACTGGTTCCAAATAGGAAAAGGAGTATATCAAGGCTATATATTGTCACCCTGCTTATTTAACTTATATGCAGAGTACATCATGAGAAACAGTGGACTGGAAGAAACACAAGCTGGAATCAAGATTGCCAGGAGAAATATCAATAACCTCAGATATGCAGATGACACCACCCTTATGGCAGAAAGTGAAGAGGAACTGAAAAGCCTCTTGATGAAAGTGAAAGTGGAGAGTGAAAAAGTTGGCTTAAAACTCAACATTCAGAAAACGAAGATTATGGCATTTGGTCCCATTACTTCATTGGAAATAGATGGGGAAACAGTGGAAACAGTGTCAGACTTTATTTTTGGGGGCTCCAAAATCACTGCAGATGGTGACTGCAGCCATGAAATTAAAAGACGCTTACTCCTTGGAAGGAAAGTTAAGACCAACCTAGATAGCATATTCAAAAGCAGAGACATTACTTGCCAACAAAGGTCCGTCTAGTCAAGGCTATGGTTTTTCCAGTTGTCATGTATGGATGTGAGAGTTGGACTGTGAAGAAAGCTGAGCGGTGAAGAATTGATGCTTTTGAACTGTGGTGTTGGAGAAGACTCTTGAGAGTCCCTTGGACTGCAAGGAGATCCAACCAGTCCATTCTGAAGGAGATCAGCCCTGGGATTTCTTTGGAAGGACTGATGCTAAAGCTGAAACTCCAATACTTTGGCCACCTGATGCGAAGAGTTGACTCATTGGAAAAGACTCTGATGCTGGGAGGGATTGGGGGCAAGAGGAGAAGGGGACGACAGAGGATGAGATGGCTGGATGGCATCACTGACTCGATGGACATGAGTTTGAGTGAACTCCGGGATTTGGTGATGGACAGGGAGGCCTGGCGTGCTGTGATTCATGGGGTCGCAAAGAGTCAGACACGACTGAGCGACTGAACTGAACTGAACTGAAAGCTGATCTGTCAGCCAGAACATCTAATTTTAGGACAGGGTGTTGTGGTTGGGGGAGTGGGAAGAGCAAGCAAGGAAAAGGGAATGAGTAAAATTAAATTCTAAGAGACATTTCTGAGAAAGCAGTAAAACATGGTTCCCACAAATACTGGAGTGGGTAGCCTATCCCTTCTCCAGGGGATCTTCCCAACCCAGGAATCAAACCAGAGTCTCCTGCATTGCAGGCATATTCTTTACCAGCTGAGCTACCATGGAAACCCACAGTTTGTCTTCTATGTAAGTAAGTATGTTTCTGTTTTTTACATACATTGATTGACATACTTTTTAGATTCCTCATATTAGGGATATCATGTAGTATTTGTCATTCTCTGTCTCATTTATCTCACTAATCATAATCTCATCAATGTTCATCCACATTGTTGCAAATGGAAGAGCAATATTCCATTGTATGTGTGTGAGAGAGAATGTGTATTTGGGTTGCTTCAATATCTTGGCTATTGTAATGAGTGTTGCTATGAATATTGGCATGCACATATCTTTTTGAATTATAATTTTAATC
The DNA here is from genome assembly GCF_002263795.3 of Bos taurus. Lineage (NCBI taxonomy): Eukaryota > Metazoa > Chordata > Mammalia > Artiodactyla > Bovidae > Bos > Bos taurus. Next base: position 19,357,557 of record NC_037352.1, read on the forward strand.
TTTTTTCGAACATATTCTCAGGAGTGGATTTGCTGGATCATATGGTAATTCTTTTTAATTTTCCACACTGGCTGCACCAATTTACATTTCCTCTAACAATGTACAAGGATTCCCCTTCTTCACATCTTCACCAACATTTGTTATTTGTAGACTTTTTGATGTTGGCCATTCCGACAAGTGTGAGGTGATAGCTTATTGTTGTTTCAGTTTGAATTTCTGTAATAATTATTGATGTTGAGTATCTTTTCATGTGTCTGTGACCATCTCTATGTCTTCTTTGTAGAAATGTCTACTCAAGTCTTCTGCCCATTTTTTGATTGGATTGTTTATTTTTTGTATTCAGTTTAATATTTTGAATATGAACCTTTTGTCAGTTCCATCATTTGGAAATACAGGTATTCCATTCAGTTCAGTTCAGTTGCTCAGTAATGTTCAACTCTTTGTGACCCCATGGACTGCAACATGACAGGCTTCCCTGTCCATCACCAACTCCCAGAGCTTGCTCAAACTCATGTCCATCAAGTCTGTGATGCCATCCAACCATCTCATCCTCTGTCATCCTCTTCTCCTTCTGCCTTCAATCTTTCCCAGCATCAGGGTCTTTTCCAATGAGTCAGTTCTTCGCATCAGGTGGCCAAAGTATTGGAGTTTCAGCTTCAGCATCAGTCCTTCCAATGAATATTCACAGCACTGTTTATAATAGCCAGGACATGGAAGCAACCTAGATGTTCATCAGCAGACGAATGGATAAGAAAGCTGTGGTACATATACACAATGGAACATTACTCAGCCATTAAAAAGAATACATTTGAATCAGTTCTAATAAGGTGGATGAAACTGGAGACTATTACACAGAGTGAAGTAAGCCAGAAAGAAAAACACCAGTACAGTATACTAACACATATATATGTAATTTAGAAAGATGGTAACAATAACCCTGTATGCCAGACAGCAAAAAAGACACAGATGTATAGAACAGTCTTTTGGACTCTGTGGGAGAGGGCGAGGGTGGGATAATTTGGGAGAATGGCATTGAAACATGTATATTATCATACGTGAAATGAATTGCCAGTCCAGGTTCGATGCATGAGACAGGGTGCTCGGGGCTGGTGCACTGGGATGACCCAGAGGGATGGGATGAGGAGAGAGGTGGGAGGGGGGTTCAGGATGGGGAACACATGTACACCCGTCACGGATTCATGTCAATGTATGGCAAAACCAATACAATATTGTAAAGTAATTAGCCTTAAATTAAAATAAATAAATTCGTATTTAAAAAAAAGAAACCTTTCTTATCTCTGCTTGCTATTCTTTGGAACTCTGCATTCAATTGGATATATCTTTTTCTTTCTCCTTTGCCTTTCTCTTTGCTTCTTTTTTCAGCTATTTGTAAGACCTCCTTATATATCACTTTGTCTTCTTGCCTTTCTATTTCTTGAGGATGATTTTGGTAACCACGTTCTGTACAATGTTATGAACCTCCATCCATAGTTCTCCAGGTATTCTATCTACCAGATCTAGCCCCCTGAATCTCTTTGTCACCGCCACTGTATAAACATAAGGGATTTGATTTAGATCATACATGAATGGTCTATTGGTTTTCCCTACTTTCTTCAATAAAATTGAATTGTTCAATAAGGAACAGATGTTCTGAGACACGGTCAGCTCCAGGTCTTGTTTTGCTGACTGTACAGAGCTTCTCCATCTTCAGCTTCAAAGAACATAATCAGTCTGATTTTGGTACTGACCATCTGCTGATACCAATGTGTAGAACTGTCTCATATTGTTGGAAGAAAATATTTGCTATAATCAGTGTATTCTCTTGGCAAAACTCTGTTAGCCTTTGCCCTACTTCATTTTGTACTCCAAGGCCAAATTTGCCCATTATTCCAGGTATCTTTTAATCTCTGTAATAGCTTATTTAAGTATCTTTAATTTATATTTTATTTGTGTCTTTCCTAGTGGAATTTTCCTTTTTCTATAGATTTTTCTCTTCCATTTAGAGAAAACCTTTCAGCATTCTTCTAGTATAGGTTTAGTATTGATGAATTCTTTTAGTTTTTGCTTCTCTGAGAAGTTTTCTTTACTTCTATGCTAAATGATAATCTTGCTGTGTAAAACATCATCAGTTCAGTTCAGTCACTCAGTCATGTCTGACTCTTTGCAACCCCATGGATCGCAGCACACCAGGCCTCCCTGTCCATCACCAACTCACACAGTCTACTCAAACTCATGTCCATCGAGTCGGTGATGCCATCCAGCCATCTCATCCTCTGTCATCCCCTTCTCCTCCTGCCCCCAATCCCTCCCAGCATCAGAGTCTTTTCCAGTGAGTGAACTCTTCGCGTGAGGTGGCCAAAGTATTGGAGTTTCAGCTTTAGCATCAGTCCTTCCAACACCCAGGACAGACCTCCTTTAGGATGGACTGGTTGGACCTCCTTGCAGTTCAAGGGAGTCTCAAGAGTTCAAAAGCATCACAGTTCAAAAGCATCAATTCTTCGGCACTCAGCTTTCTTCACAGTCCAACTCTCACATCCATATATGACGACTGGAAAAACCATAGCCTTGACTAGATGGACCTTTGTTGGCAAAGTAATGTCTCTGCTTTTGAATATGCTATCTAGGTTGGTCATAACTTTCCTTCCAAGGAGTAAGCATCTTTTAATTTCATGGCTGCAATCACCATCTGCAGTGATTTTGGAGCCCAAAAAAATAAAGTCTGACAACTGTTTCCACTGTTTCCCCATCTATTTCCCATGAAGTGATGGGACTAGATGCCATGATCTTAGTTTTCTGAATGTTGAGCTTTAAGCCAACTTTTTCACTCTCCTCTTTCACTTTCATCAAGAGGCTCTTTAGTTCCTCTTCACTTTCTGCCATAAGGGTGGTGTCATCTGCATATCTGAGGTTATTGATATTTCTCCTGGCAATCTTGATTCCAGCTTGTGCTTCTTCCAGCCCAGCGTTTCTCATGATGTACTCTGCATAGAAGTTAAATAAGTAGGGTGACAATATACAGCCTTGATATACTCCTTTTCCTATTTGGAACCAATCTGTTGTTCCATGTCCAGTTCTAACTGTTGCTTCCTGACCTGCATACAGATTTCTCAAGAGGCGGGTCAAGTGGTCTGGTATTCCCATCTCTTTCAGAATATTCCACAGTTGACTGTGATTCACACAGTCAAAGGCTTTGGCATAGTCAATAAAACAGAAATAGATGCTTTTCTGGAATTGTCTTGCTTTTTCAATGATCCAGCAGATGTTGGCAATTTGATCTCTGGTTCCTCTGCCTTTTCTAAAACCAGCTTGAACATCTGGCAGTTCACAGTTCACGTATTGCTGAAGCCTGGCTTGGAGAATTTTGAGCATAACTTTACTAGCATGGTATATAATCCTTTTAATATTGCTGGTGAACTGGTTCACTACTCTTTTGTTAAAAAATTTTATGTCAAAGTTCACAAGGTGTGTAGTTTTTTTTCCTATTATATCATTTTTCCTAGTTTTAGTATCAAGATAATGCTCATCTTATAGAAAGAATTAGAAAGTGTGCCTTTCTCTTCAGTTTTTAGAAGAGTTTGAGAGGGATGATACTTGTTCTTCCTTAAATGCTCAGTAGTATTTGCCAGTGAATGTCTGTAACAATATCTATGTATATGTCTGTAAATCTGTTAAATCTAGAGTGTTCTGTATATGTCTGTTAAATATAGTTGACTCATGGTGTTTTAATATCCTCTATTTCTTTACTTATGTTCCACTTCATCGTTCTATCCATTAATGAATGCAATACTGAAGTATTCCACTATTATTATAGAGCTGTTTATTTCTCCCTTCAATTTTGTCAGTTTTGCTTTTAATATATTTTATGGTCTATTGTTAGGTGATAGCTATTTATAATTATTACATTTTTTGCTGCACTGAAACCCTTATAAGTATATCATGTCCTTTGTATTTTGTAATCTTTTTTATATTTTAAGTCTCTTTTGTCTGATAAAAGCGTAACTACCCTGCTATTTTGTGTCGTGTTCTGCGCGCAGGTTGGAAAAGAATTTCCAGACATGAGACAGAATGAGAAGGAAATAAAGTTTATTAGATAGAAAGATGGTGTTAGAACAGTGGGCCAGCCCAAGGGAGAACTGACATTGAACAGGGGTCTTTAGTCCACTTTTATACCCAAGGTACAAGGAATGGGATAGGGGTCTTGTGGGTCATTTGCTGATCGGATGAAGCACGTATACTGGGTGGAGAGAAGAATAAGGCAAATACACCTTCTCCCTATGGGGTAGGAGGGGAGACAGGTTATAGTGGTCAGGAGGATTTGAAATCCACTAACAGTTACAACATGGGGGAGGGAAGGATGATAAGGGTCTGGTTTTTCCATTCCTGTATTCCAAGACCCTCCTTGGTTTTATCCACTCTTTCTTGGGTCACCACGTTTTGGTTACTATTTGCATGGAATGTCTTTTTCCCATCCTTTCACGCTCATTGTATTTGTTTCCTGGATTTAAAGTGAGTCTCTTATAACAAAATAACATATAATTAGACCGTGACTTTTAACCATTCTGCCAATCTCTGCCTTTGGATTGGAAAGTTTAATTTATACATTTAAAGTAATTATTGGTAAGACATGACTTATTTCTGACATTTTGCTGTTAGTTTTCTATATGCCTTACTGCTTTTTTGTTCTTCACTTCCTACATTATGTTCTCTTGTGTTAGGTCACTTATATTTTGTAGTAACATGTTTAAATTCCTTACGTATATCCTTTTATGCATATTCTATAGCTATTTTTCATTGTGGTTACTGTGTTGATTATATTTAACATCTAAAGTTATAACACTAATTGTATTTATAGCAGCATAACTTCAATAACAATTATTTTGCTTCTTTATAGTTCTGTCTCTACCCATTTTTTGCTGATGTCACAAAATTATATCTTTATACATTGTGTGAACAATGAATTAGTCTTTCATGTGCGTGCATGCTAAGTTGCTTCAGTTGTGTCTGACTCTTTGTGACCCCATGGACTGTAGCCCAGCAGGCTCCTCTGTCCATGGAATTGCCCAGGCAAGAATACTGGAGTGGGTTGCCATGCCCTTCTCCAGGGGATCATTCCAACCCAGAGTCTTTTACAATGATATGTAGAAAATAAAATGTGAATTTACAAAACAAAGTTTTGTAATTGTAGTTATAATTACTATTATACTAGTAATTTAAATATATATTGATCTCAAACCATGTAGAAAAAAATGAGTTATAAATTTATGTTATATTAGCTCTTATTAATAGTAATTGCTATATATTTACCTTAATTGAAATATTTATTCTTTCATATTGCCTTGAGTTACACCTTGATGTCCTGTAATTTTACCCTGCAAAACACCCTGTACCATTTCTTGGAGAGCAGATCTAACAGTAACAAATTCCCTCAGTCTTTATTAATCTGTGAATGCCTTAATTTTTCCCTTACTTTTGAAAGGTAATTTTCCCAGATATAGGATTTCTGTTGACAGTTTTTTAAAAGCACTTTGAGTATATTTGGCCCACTGCCTTTTGACCTCCAAAATTTCCGATGGGAAATCTGTTCATGATCTTATTGAGGATTCCATGTATATGATTGGTCTCATTTCTTTTACAGATTTCATGATTCTTTTTTTGTCTATGGTTTTGGAAAGCTTGATTTTAATGTGTCTTGGTGTGGTTCTCTTTGAATTCATCTCTTTTTAATTTCATTGATCTTCTTGGATGTCTGTATTCAAATGTGAGAAGTTTTAGTATCGTTTATTCAAATATTCTCTCTGTCCTTTTCTTACTCTCTTCTTCAGGACATCTACAGTGGCTATGTTCATCCACTTAATGGCTTCAAATGTACCTTAGGCTCAATCTACTGCTCTTTAATGCTTTTTGTTTTCTTTTTCATGTTCCATTGTCATAGCTTTGTCTGCTGATTATTCTGCCTACTCTAATCTGCCTTTGAATCCTTTTAGTGAATTTTTCATTTCAATTAGTTGTTGTACTTAACAATGCTAAAATTTATTTTAGTTTCTGTTTATAGTTTCTCTTTATTGATACTTCCATTTTGTTCATAAATAATTTTCTTGACTTTCTCCACATCTTTTTTTAATTCCTTGAACACCTTTAAGATAGTCACTTTAAAGTATCTGTCTAGTAGATTTACATCAGGTTTTTTTTTTTAGGGGTAGTGCCTGATTATTTATTTATTTTTAGATGGCTCATGCTTTCTTGTTGGTCTGCACCTCTACAATCAGAAGTAGCAATAAACAATTAGAGCACAGATGCCCTTTATTTGGAGGACAGAATCTTGTTTGCTCATCCTGTCTCCCCCTAGCGATGTAAAAGCTGCTTCAAGAACATATGCACTGAGATGACCCAGAGGGATGGTATGGGGAGGGAGGAGGGAGGAGGGTTCAGGATGGGGAACACATGTATACCTGTGGTGGATTCATGTTGATGTATGGCAAAACCAATACAATATTGTAAAGTAATTAACCTCCAATTAAAATAAATAAATTTATATTTTAAAATAATAATAATAAAAAAGAACATATGCACAAATGTGGCTTGGTGTGGGGGTGGAGGATGGTAGACACTAGTATGCTAACAGCTGAAACTGACTGCAATTAACCACAATTTACAGTCCAAATCTTCCCCTAGGAATTTGAAAGCTTTCAGTAGACTACAGAGTCCCAAAATAATTTTATTAGACAGAGATAAATTCTTGGTGCTCCCTACTCAGCTATCTTCCCAGAATTCTTTGAATCTGTTTTTCACAAATATGTTATTATGTTAATAATTTAATCATTGATTTACACTCATTTGTTACTCTGTTGTTTAAAGTGGCCTATATCCCATAGGTTCAAAATATTCTGCAAGATAAATTGAGCTTTTCAGCCCATGAATTAAGGATGTAGTCTTAGAAATTCATTTTGAAATATGAAAAATATTGAAGTTTCTAAAATATTTGTTTTATTATTGATTTTTACTTTAATTCCATGTTGTCAGATATTTTCTCTGAATATTATAAAATTTTTATAATATGTTCAGACTTCTTTTATGACTAATATATGACTAAAATAAGAGCTAGGATCCCAATTCTGCTCATTTGCAACTTAGATGATTCTCACAAAGTAATATTGCATATAACAGAGAGATGGAGGACCCCACTTATAGTCCATTTATCATCACTACCAAAAAGCCAGATATCACTGAGCCTAGACTAGCCCAGGCACTCCTTCTATGGCAGTCTTGGATTATGCAATCCTGAAATCCCTTGGGACTAAACTAATGAAGATTTATTAGAGAAAAGAAGATACCGAAGTTCAAAAATAGCCATCCAGTTATCAACGCTGGACATCACACTATTGATTTAGATCTCTTTTACTTTTTAGAGTTGTCAAAGTTTTAATTTTAATACATGACAATAGCTTACAACAGCAATGACTTTGTAATCACTGGGAAAGAAGTTATTTACTAAAGCTCTGGGTTATAACCTTCTTAGAGGCATGGGCTGGAAAGTGTCAGGTCTTCTATGTTATTTGTGTATACTATATGCTCAGTGAGATATAGTTGACTTATGTCCATCGTTGTTCTTTTATTTTAGGTAAGATCAAAAATTGGTTATTGCCCACAATTTGATGCCTTGCTGGATTACATGACTGCTCGAGAAATAATGATCATGTATGCCAGATTGTGGGGGATTCCTGAGACCAAAATTAACAATTATGTAAAGAAGTCAATGGAAGCACTGAATCTGGAATCCTATGCTGACAAGTATATTTACACTTACAGGTGAGATATTATACTGATGCTCTCATTGCAGCTAATATTGAGGAGCCTTCTGCTGATTCTGATCTTTGGAATCAGTGCCCACAATCTAGCCAGAGTTCCACTGACAAACAGAAGCAATGACTGGGAAATAATCTACTGCCTTGCCAGTAGTGGGATATCAGCAATAAAGCAGACCTAATTAGGCGTGCTGTGATTCATGGGGTCGCAAAGAGTCAAACACAACTGAGCGACTGAACTGAACTGAATTAGTATCACAATTTTCCCTTGCAGAGGTGAAACACAATCCTGGTTCAATCGCAAATGTAGTCATTGAATTTATAATGAATTATAAATGAAAGCATCTCTCTCTTTTATTCTCTGTTGTTCTTTGTCTCTCAAGGACCATGTGAAATTCTTTGTATTGGCTTGGTAAATATATTGTTTATATATCTGGGAATCTAAAGGAACTCTGGTAGATAAAAGTCACTTTTCTACATTTCAAATGAAAATGACTTGATTTATATATTTGCATTTGGATCTGATGCCTTGGCTGCGTGCATGCGTGTCCCACTCGTTGTTACCCTATGGACTGTAGCCCACAAGACTCCTCTGTCCATGAGGTTCTCCAGGCAAGAATACTGGAGTGGGTTGCCATGTCCTCCTCCAGGGGATCTTCCCGACCCGGGGATCAAACCCATGTCTCTTAAATCTCATGCATTGGCAAGCAGTTCTTTATCACTAGTGTGCCACATGGGAACCCCAATGCCTTGGTTGAATGACATGCAGTCAGCATTTTTAATATCTTGGATGTTTCCTATGACTCAGCATTTTGGAAATAATTTAATTGTTTCCTGTCAATAATGGATATACATTAAATATATGTTTTTAATGTATTCAATTACTGACACATATACCCATCTGTTTCTGCTTTCTCTCTCCTTCCTTAACTATGAAGTGGAGGAAACAAACGTAGGCTGAGTACTGCTATTGCTCTCATGGGAAAGCCCTCAGTCATCTTCCTAGATGAACCATCAACTGGTATGGACCCAGTAGCCCGGCGCCTACTCTGGAATGCAGTGACACGGACACGTGAAAGTGGCAAAGCAATCATCATAACATCCCACAGGTGCAGCTCACTGGGAGGCTCGGTTAAGGGTTAGAAGAGTTATAATGGTATGACCTATGGGAAGGAGTTTTCATTGAGAGGAGAGGGCAGGAAGTTCAGGAACTGTTCCACTTGAGGATTTGGTCTTTTAGTACTTTAAAAAAAATTAAAGTGCAGTTGATTTACAATATTATATTAGTTTCAAGTGTGCAACTTAGTGATTCAATATTTTTATAGATTATACTCCATTTAAAGTTAGTAAAAATATTGGCTATATTCCATGTGCTGTACATTATATCCTGTGGATTATTTTACGACTTTGAGTTTGAAAATATCTCCATTTGCCATGATGTTGATGAGGGGGAGATAAAACTTCCATTTTCAAAGAGGGTCACAAAATACTGGCTATTTGAACTATAGAATATCTTCTGATAGAGATTTTTTAAAACTTCACATCATTTTGGTGTTTTGTTCTACTAGTATGGAGGAATGCGATGCTCTTTGTACTAAGCTGGCCATCATGGTGAAGGGAAAGTTTGTGTGCCTGGGCAGCCCTCAGCATCTCAAGAACAAATTTGGCAATGTTTACATTCTAAAAGTCAAGATCAATATTGATGAAAATAAGGACAAATTAGAGCACTTTAAAACTTTTGTTGAAACAGCTTTTCCAGGTAAACTTGGTTGGTTGGGTTAGCTTTGATATAGATGTGTTAAACCATATTTATTGTTCTCACCATCCATATGCTGTATATCTCCAGTAACTATTTCTTGTGAATTATTGATATTAATTGCCCTTCCATGTTGAATTATTTTTGGAATGCTTGTTCTTTTAAACTTTTTATGTTTGGTTATGCTCAGAAGTTTGCACAAAGAACAGAAATATTCACCAATATCTTGGTGTATATTAACTAGTAAGGTAGTTGTGACATTAGAGCTGTCCATATGACCTATATACCTAAAATCATGTTTGAACATAATTCTCAATTTTTAGTAAATAGAACCTGTATTAGTTCACTAGGGCTGCTATAATAAGATACCACAGACTGACTGGCATAATGGCAGAAATTTATTTTCTCACATTTCTGAGATTAGAAGTTCAGAATTAAGATTTCAGGAGGTCTGGTTTCTCCTGAGGGCTCTCTTTTTGGCCCGCAAATGGCCTCCTTCTCTCGCTGTGTCATCAGACAGCTTTTTTTCTGTGTGTATCCATGCCTGGTGTCTCTTACTCTCCTTATAAGGACATCAGTCACAGTAGATCCAGGTATCACCCTTATGATCTCATTTATCATTAATTACTTCCTTAAAAGACATATGACCAAACACAAGCAACTGGGGTTAGCGCTTCAGCAAATGAATTTGGTGGGGGTGGGAGTGGGGGATGGGAAATGACACAATTCTTTCCATAATATCACTCATGAAAAGTTTTAAGGTTTTTTACCTCACACTGAATATATAACTGTGGTCTTTTGCTGTCCCAGTCAGGATATGAAACTGAAATTCAAACAAGAACCACTAAGCTTTCTTCTCCTTAAGCATTTTTTTTACTATATGGTACAATGCCAGAGACAGCAATTATTTCTTTCTATCTCTTATCTTTCCTTCCTAAATATAAAGAAGAAACATGGTAAGACTTTTATTAATTCTGCTTTTTCATCTTAGTTTCCATTCTGCTATGCTGAGCAAAATATCACAGATATCCCCCTTGTGTGTCAGGCTGAGGAGTTGGAAGTTTATCTTCCAAGCAATAGAAAACAGCCTAATTGATTACACAGTAAGAATGGAGAGCAGAAAATAAAAAGAAATAGAAGGTAGAGCAGATCTGGGGGAACAGATGTATGGGAAATAGAACTATCTCAGTGTTGTTATTAATAGTCTATTAAGAAGTTTAATACTCATTTATGCATTCATTCAGCAAATATTTCTGAGACATAGTGCCTACATCACTACAAAGAAAAGCTATGAACAGAAAGTCTCATTTACTGTGTGCTGTCCTAACAACTTTCTCTAGGACAAGTCTTAAAGAAGAGACACTAAACATCAGAGACCTATAATTGAGGATGTGGACACAAAAGCTTTAATAGAAATGTGGGTTTGAGGAACATTTTCAACTGAAGGTGGCTGTTCCTTGCCTTATTATATTTGCATCCACCTGTGCCATGACATAAATAAAATATTTAAATCAATGATATTCACATTATACCTGCCAGCAGTTGAATGGAAAATAAGTTATGGAATAATCATATACCAGATTGCCACTGTGCAGAAGGGGAGATGAGTGAAATAACTATATATAACAGCATGAGTCAAACTTATAATATTGAGAATGATATAAAGATGGCAACATAGGTCATTCCCAACATCAGTTGGGAAGATCATATTCATAAGAAGACCAACTAGTAACTATCTGTAGACAAGACACCATTATGAAAATCCCAGAACCTGGAGGTAAGGTTGAAGCAACCTCCTGGGCAATAGAAACCAAGAGAGCTATGAGAAGGGTAAGAGGAGGAGCTATACACTGACTGTATCAACCCTCCCTTAGACCTGCAGTTTCTCCACTTTGGAAAAGAGAGTCAGTGGTGTTCATCAGGTCCCCCAGGGTTGCAGAATGCTTCTTCAGAGGCCCAGTTGGGTCTTAACTCTCAAGGGTCACTGGGTGAACCTGTGAGACTTTACCACTGGAGACTATGTAAAGACAGAGAAGAGGGCTGGTGCTTCAATCACTAAGCACTCAGATCTTAGAAAAACCACATTCTTTCTTGCAGCAGCATTGGAGTAGAGTTCCAGGCCAATGGCTCTGCTCATCTGCAAAGCTGAATTGGTGGCCATGTCTGGTGTGAGAGCTTGGAGGGTACTTCTACCATATTTGAGTTCCTAGCCAATTAGCTGTACCAGGGGTAGAGTCATTCTATAGCCCTGCTGACTAGAGAAGTAGATTCAAAGCCCCTGACCATCTGCTGAGTATAGCCTCTAGTTTCCTCCAACCAGGAAACCTGGCCAGAGAATTTAGGAAGAACCATGGAACCCAACCTATAGCTGCACTTTGGCCTTATCTGACCAAAGAGCTCAAAGGGCAGGTCTGCCTGATGTGGGTCCCCAGCCAACAAACCCTATCAGCTATGGGGCCTGTTCCATGGCCCTATCTAGGAAGAGAAGCAAATTCACAGCTCTACCCAACAGCTGAGTATAGCTTCCAACTCACCTGACCAAGAAGCCTGGCCAGTGAATTTGGGCATCTGTTAAGCCCATTCTACAGACATGCTTGGTTGGGAGCCAAACCAACAGTCTTGCCCAACTGTTAAGTATAGCCTCTGGCCTTACATCACCATGATGGCCTTGGATGGCCTTGGAATCTAGCCTATGATATTGCCCGCCTGCAGAGCCCAAATTATAGCGTTGCTCAATTGCTGAACACAGCATATGGATTTGCTCATGTAAAAAGTCCAGTCAGTGACTCTGCTCATTCATAGCATAACCTAGGGCCTGACTTGAAGACAGAGACCAGACAGTGACCCTGTCTGACCACAGAGTACAGTCTCGAGCCCATACAACTGTGGAATATAACTGGCGGCCCTCTTGAAAGTAGCCCAGCCTGTAGCCTTAGCCAGCAATGAAGCACAACCAACAGCCTACTAGACTGTGAAGGCTAGCCTACAGTCCTACCCAACTTTGAGTGCAGTTTACTTTCCAGTATAATCATGAGCACAGCGTGAAGCCTCATCTAACTATAAAGCCCTGTCTGTGGCTCCACCTGAATGTAGAGACCAGAAATTGGCACCATCCAGTCAAGGAGCACAATATGAACCCTTCCCCCAAGAGCAATTGTGTCCACCCCATATGTAGCCTTGCCCAATCATGGAGTCAAAGAATGGTCCTACCCTGCCAGGGAGCACAGCCTGTACCTCAATAGGCCAGAGGTGATTACAGATCTCAGTTAATGTTACCACTAGACTGTGAAGTAGTAGCCTGTAGTCATGAGTCTTGCCCATCCAGGGAGCCTATCCAGCCGCCATGCATGAACAGCTTAGCTGAAAGGTCAGTTCAGCCACAGAAATCAGACAGCAGCCCTGCCCATCCACCCACCTTCAACCTCAGATCACAGGCAGTGTACTTGCCCAAGCCAAGACCCTGTTAGCAAGACTGCCTGCCCCTGGATGCTGCCACACAAACGGTCCAAACCTCTAGCTGAGCTGATGAGTGAAGGTGTGTCCCTGCTGAAGTGAGTCTGTAAACTCTACAAGAGGAGACTACTTATCAAAAGTGGATACAAACTCAAGGAATCAAGGACCACAGAGAGTCAGGTATATATAACACTACCCAAAGAAACTAATGAAACTCCTTAAAGAAATGGAGATCTATGGGCTGTCTGCCAAGGAATTTAGAACAATCCTTTTCAAGATGTTTAATGAACTATATGAACACACAGACAACCAAGTGAAATTAGTTGTACAATGCAAAAAGAAAATGAAAAATACAACAAGAAGAAAAAATAGGCACCATAAAAAAGCCCAAACAGAAATCCTAGAACTGAAAATATAATGACTAAACTGAAAAATTCAGCAGATTCAACCAATCAGAAGAAAGAATTAGTGAACTATGAGATAGGTCATTTGAAATTATCCAATCGGAGATGCAAAAAGAATGAAGAGTGATTAAAAGATGAAGAAAGCTGACAAAATTTACAGGGCACTATAACAGAAACAATTTATATTTTATGGAAATCCCAGAAGGAGAAGAAAAAAGGACTGAAAGTCTATTTAAAGAAATAATAGCTGAAAATTTCCCAAACTTTGGGAGGGATATGGATTTTCAGATTCATGAAGCCCAAAGAACTCCAAATAGTTGAACCAGAAAGGGGCTAAAGAATATTGTAATAAATTTGTCAAAAGTCAAAGACAAAAAGCAGGAGAAAAGTAATTTGTCAAACAAGGGAACCCCATTAACCTATCAGCAGATGTCTCAGTGGAAAATTTTCAAGCTGAGAGAAATTGAAAATATATATTCAAAATACTGAAAGAAAAAATGTCAACCAACAGTACTATAACTGGAAGAGCTATCCTTCAGATGAAGCCCAGGAAAAGATGAAGCCTGCTTAAGTTTATTAAACTCTCCAATCAAAAGACAGACATTAGTCGAATGGATAAAAACACATGGACCCATAAATTTTGTCCATATAGTTAGCTGGAGTCCCAAACTCTCTGAATATGGAGGAAGTCATTTTCTTCTTTCTTTTCATTAAGAAAATGTTTTCCAGAGGCCTCACACTGAACCCATTCCAGTTTAAGTTGGACCTAGTCTGACTCTGAATTGGAGAAGGAAGTGGCAACCCACTCCAGTGTTTTTGCCTGGAGAAACCCAGGGACGGCGGGGCCTGGTGGGCTGCCGTCTATGGGGTCGCACAGAGTCGGACACGACTGAAGCGACTCAGCAGCAGCAGCAGCAGCAGCAGCAGCAGCCTGACTCTGAACCCAGTTTGGTTGTTGACAGAGAGCTAATGATGTTTAAGTCAGATCCAGTCCAACTCCATACCCAGTCAGGTTAAAAAAGGAAAAAAACAGAAACCTCAAATCAAGTTACAGAGCTCTTGACAGAAAAGCTAGGAACTCGGATATCCAAGAGGGACTTACTTAATACCTTCAGGTCCAGTGAGAAAGTAGTGAAAACGAAAGGCTCAGCGAGTACCTACATCTGGTTGCACTTTGCTCATAGAGCCATTGGGCATCCTTTTGGATCCCACTTTACTTCCCTGGTGGCTCAGACAGTAAAGAATCTGCCTGCAGTGCAGGAGACCAGACTGATCCCTGTGTCAGGAAGATCCCCTAGAGAAGGGAATGGCAATTCATTCCTGTATCCTTGCCTGGAGAATTCCATGGATAGCGGAGCCTAGCAGGCTACAGTTCAAGGGGTCACAAAGAATCAGACATGTCTGAGCAACTGACATTTTCACTTTTTTCACTTTCACTTTGATGTCGGAACTACTCATCTGATGCATACCAAAAATTTTCAAGAGTTTATCAGAGTGTACATTGATTCTAATTGGGCATCACCAAACCAAAGGTGGTTAGGAGGTCTCCACAGACAGGAATTAGGGGAGAGATGTTTATAGAGAAGACATGGGAAAAGGTAAGGAAATATTTGATTTGCTAGAGCTTAAGCAGTTGCCTTATTTGGGGAAACATAGTTGGCTCTTTGTGATTGGTTGTTCTTAGAGTTGATTTCCTCAGATTCAAGTACATTTGCTTTGGCTTAGGTTTTTATTTCCTTACATAGACTATCAAGGAATTAGAGCCACCTCAGTCTAATGGCTTCCTAGTTTGATTATATTAACATATTTAAAATATTTAAAATCTCAATTAATTTGCTGCTGCTGCTAAGTCACTTCAGTCGTGTCCCACTCTGTGCGACCCCATAGACGGCAGCCCACCAGGCTCCGCTAAATTTTAATAACTTACAAAATACAATGATAAGCATAAACAAATATGTTTGTTCTAAATCTGGAAAGTATACCACTTCTTCCCCCAACTTGCACCAGAGGATTCTTATTCACTTGAAAAAGAACATACAGCCTGACTTTGGTGGTTTATATGTATGATTTCCTCTTTAACCTAGCATAGGATCATAAGAATAGCAAGAAAGTCTCTTCTCTCTTCCCCAGGAAACACGCTGTACATACATGTTCATAAAGCCAGAATGAAAATCCCACCCATTTATATTCTCAGCCCTATGTTCAGGGATTACATCTTACAGCATTAGAATTTTAGAAGGCTCAAGTTTCATCCTTTAGACATGTGAGTTGACAACATTTTGTGCCTGAAAGTCTGTCCTCGATAATTCCTGAAAATCCATAAAACAAAGCCTACTGCACCAGGAATAAATCTGCTGAAGAAATTAACTGTATCGTGTATAGTAAAGAGGTAGGCTTTTGGATTACATCCCTTTTTTTACTAGCCATATCTATTTACGCCTCTGTTATACATATAATTAAGCTGATGTATCAGTATTTTGACATTTAAAAAGCAATATGCAAAATTACGTATCTATCCTATCTTTTCTTTCTCAGGTAGTGAATTAAAAGATGAGAATCGAGGGATCATTAACTACTACGTTCCCAGCAAGAACAATAGCTGGGGAAAGGTGAATGTAGAAACCATGCCCTTCTGATATTATCATATGTTAAGAGAAAACTAAAGCATTTGGGATTTGGTCTTATGAAATGGGCTATAGGAGGAGCAGAGACTTTAGGTTACTTTCAATGGTCCAAGGAATTCATTTTAATTAAGTCAGATTTCCACCTTTAAGTCCCACTTTTTGTCTATATCCATCAAGAGAATGGAGACAGAGACCTGCTTCTTCTCAAATTCTCAGTGATGTCTGTTATCTCATCCCCCCCTTTTGTATCTTTTGTCCTCCACCATTAACTTGCCAGCAGTTGGAGGAAATGTAGGAGAGGGTCATCTGGGTGGTGGGCTGGAAAGGAGGACTGAAATGGTAACTGTACTTTATGTTGTTGCTGTTAAAGATGTTTGGTATTTTGGAGAAAGCTAAAGAAGAATTCAATTTAGAAGACTATTCCATCAGTCAGATAACGCTGGAACAAGTCTTCCTGACTTTTGCTGGCAGTCAGAACCCAGAAGTTGAGAAAAAAGAGTCTTGAGACTCACTTGCAACTAGTAATCCTACGCGTTCCTTAGACTACTCTCTACTACACTTGGATACAGAGAAGGGCATCCCTGTGAGTGTATATCTTGGTATAAATATATTTATGTAATAAAGAGTTCTTCAAAGGAAACATATGTTCCTTCTTCATAGACTTACAGTAGTGGCTTGTGATTCTAGTATGTGCAAATCTAAAGATATTTAGTGAAATTTCTATTTTCTCTCCTAGAAATATGAAACAACATCATTTATCAGAGTGGGGACAAGGGCCTTGTCCTGAGTATTTTGAATATCTGAAAAGAAACATTCAGAAATGATGGAGATGTCAGAATGGTACAGCCTAGAGAGCAATGGTTTTACATTTTAGCAGTTGATTTATAGATAAGAAGAAGATAAAGCCTGGAACAAAAATCACCTTTTTCATAGATAAAAACACACACAAATAGACACACCAATTTTCTGCCAAAAGAGTCCATTTAAATTAATATCAAAGTTTATGGGGGTAAATTGTGTATTTCCAAAACTCAAGCCAACATTCTACGTTTGTAAAAGGATATTTGCACTAAGGGGCTTTCCAAGTTTCCCTAGAGATAAAGAACCTGCCTGCCAATGTAGGAGACATAAAAGACATGGGTTCGCTCCCTGGGTCAGGAAGATCCCTTGGAGGAGGGTACGGCAACCCACTTCAGTATTCATGCCTGGAGCATCCTGTGGACAGAGGACCCTGGTGGGCTACGGTCCATAGCGTCGCAAAGAGTGGGACACAACTGAAGGGACTGAGCACACACAAATGCATTTGCAATAAGAACATTTAGAGTTCAAGAAAGGAAGCAGACCATTCTTTAAGAAGTGTCCTTTCTTTTCTATTCTTGGCATACCTCTTATTTAGAAAGAAAGA